>NC_141689.1:1595832115-1597032115 GCF_964263255.1 Lissotriton vulgaris | reverse complement strand
CAGGGAAGATGGTGGTGTCGAAGGATGTGTTGATGATGTCTCGCAGGTGGGGTGCGATGACAGCGTCGGCCTTGTTGAAGACGTGGTGCGGGCAGGGGTCGGTCGGTGATCCGGAGTGGATGGAGTTCATCGTGCGGATGGTGTCTTCGGTGCTGATCGGGGTCCAGGGGTGGAGGGTGGTGGTGGGGGGTGGTTGTTCGGTCATGGTGTGCGTTGGTTGGTTGTTGAAGCTGTTGTGTATGTCCGCGATCTTGTTGTGGAAGTATGAAGCCAGGGAGTTGCAGAAGTCTTGCGATGGGGTGATGTCGTTGTTTCCTGCGCTGGGGTTGGAAAGCTCTTTCACGATGTTGAAGAGTTCCTTGCAGTTGTGTGCGTTGTTGTCCAACCTGTCCTTGAATGCTGTTTTCTTGGCGGCGCGGATCAGCTGGTGGTGTTTCCGGGTGGCCAGCTTGAAGGAGGTCCTGTTGTCCGGTGTCGGTTCCCTTCTCCAGACTTTCTCAAGGGCTCGGCAGTTCTTCTTGGAGCTCTTGAGTTCGTCGGTGAACCATGGGGCCTTCTTGCTGCCGGGTCTGCTAGGCGGGGTCCTCAGTGGGGCGAGTTCGTCCGCGCAGTTGCTGATCCACTTTGTGAGGTTGTCAGCGGCCTGGCTGGGGTCCGCTGAGCTGGCAGGAGGGTGCTGGCTCAGGGAGGTGGCGAGCTGGTCTGCTGTGATCTTGCTCCAGCTTCTGCGGGCGGCCTGTTGCTGGTGGTGGTGGGTCGTCGTTCTCTTGAAGGTGAAGTGGACGCAGCTGTGGTCCGTCCATTGAAGCTCTGTGGCGTGGCTGAAGTCGATGTCTGTGCTGGAAGAGAAGACTGCGTCGAGTGTGTGTCCGGCGAGGTGGGTGGGGGTGGACACCAGTTGCTTCAGTCCCAGGTTGGCGAGGTTGTCGAGCAGGGTGCTGGTGTTGTGGTCGTTGTTGTTCTCCAGATGGAAGTTGAGGTCTCCCAGGAGGATGTAGTTGGCGGAGGGGAGGGCATGCGGGCTGACGAAGTCGGCGATGTCCTCGCTGAATTGTGTGCGTGGTCCAGGGGGTCAGTAGATCAGGGTGCCTCTGAGGGTGGTGTTCGGGTTGGTGTGGATCTGGAAATGCAGGTGTTCGGCGCTGGTCAGGGTGTTGTCGGTGCTGGTCGTGAGACGGATGGTGTTCCTGTGGATGATGGCGATGCCTCCTCCCATCTGGTTGGCGTTTCGGTCCCTCCGGACGATCTTGTAGCCCTCTGGGATAGCGATGGCGATGTCGGGAGCTGAAGAGGCGTTCATCCAGGTCTCCGTGAGGAAGGCAACGTCAGGGGCTGTGGCGTCTAGAAGGTTCCAGAGTTCGATGGCGTGTCTGTGGACGGAGCGGGTGTTGAGCAGGATGCACTTGAGGTGGGTGCTGCTGGTGTTAGACTTAGCGGGTGCTGGTGCGAGGCTGGTCCGGATGCAGGAGAACTTGCAGGCGTGGCAGCTGAAAGGTCCGTGGGTGCGACGTGGTGTGGCTTGGTGGCAATCTGGGAGTCGGCCGGTGTTGAGTGCGGTGAGGGTGGCGGCGGAGTACGTCAGGCGGGTTGGTCGGGGTCCTCGTGGGCCAGGGGTGCTGGCACTGGGCGCGGTCCAGGCACGGACGGGCGTAGACGGGCTTACCTTTGGCGCGCCTTCGGCGCACAAACAACGCGCCCGCTGCGCGTGACCGCTGCGCGTTCGCACGGTCGCCATTTAAGGCGAAGTGCGCGGGTGGGCGGAGCAGCTGGGAGGCGGGAGCGGGGAGGGAACAGAAGAGAAAGGGGCGGGGCTAATGGCGGTGGCGGGAAGCGGGAGCGGGGAGGGAGAGCGGAGGGCGGCAAGGTAGGCGGGCAAACAGGAAGGAGACAGGCACAATGCACAATGGGGGTCAAAACACTAAGAGGAAACGGCACAGAAAAATACAGGCAACAATTCTGGTCAAAACGGGGGAAAACAGTTAAGCTGACGAAACAAGCACAAATGTCGGGCAAAAACGGGTGAAAACAGTTAAGCTGACGATCTTACGGCACACAAAGAAACAAGCACAAATGTCGGGCAGAAACGGGTGAAAACAGTTAAGCTGACGATCTTACGGCACACAAAGAAACAAGCACAAATGTCGGGCAAAAACGGGTGAAAACCAACGGGGATCGCTCAAGGCGGCAGCGAGGCCGGCGCTGAGGCAGAGGCAGGCACTGGGGGCACACGCAGTAGCTGGTTGCCGTGCGGCGCGGGGGTGTCCCACAAGTGATATGGTTGTATTTTTTTATTCCAGTGACCATTCTTGCAGCTGCATTAAGAGTTGATTGGAGGGGAGCTAGGTAAGATTTTGCTGTGCCTAGGAGGGCAGCATTCCCGTAGTCTAATCTCCAAAATACCAGGGATTGAGTTGCTATTTTGAGGTCGTTGGTCGGGATGAATGGTTTTATCTTATTGAGTAGTTTCAGGTTAAGGAAAGCGCTCTTAGTTGGGTTCTTGATGTGTTTGTCCATGCTTAGTTTAGGGTCCAGGATGATTCCCTGTGATTTGACGAAGTCGGCCAGGGAGAGATTGTTGTTCAGAGCATCAATTGCTTTAAGCCATTCTGCGACTTGGGGGTTCTCCGTTTTGTTGGAAATGAGAAGGATTTCCGTTTTGTCTTGATTCAATTTCAGGTGGTTAAGAGAGAGCCAGTGTTGGACTTCTCTAAGAGTGTCATTGAGTATCTGGATGTCTTCGATGGAGGAGGTTTCAAGATAAATCTGTATGTCGTCTGCATAAAGGTGAAAGGGAATGTTGGAAGATTTGAGTATAGTGGTGAGGGGTTCCATGCATGTGTTGAAAAGTTGCGGGGAGAGGACTGATGCTTGGGGGACTCCTTTGTTGACAGGATGAAGGAATGACGAGAAGTTTTGGATTTTGACTCTTTGAGAGCGATTCCGGAGAAAGAAGCTGAACCAGCGTAGGACCACCTCTTCAGACCCTAGCCTTTCTTGGAGTACCTTAATGAGTAGATGATGGTCTACCATATCGAAGGCTGCTGATAGGTCTAGGATGATTAGGGAACATTTGTCTTTATCGAGGGACTTGTGCATATCATCTATGATATTGAGGATCTCTGTCTCTGTGCTGCATCCTTTTCTGAAGCTTAATTGGAGGGGTCTGGGAGGTTTATGTTGTGCATGTATTGCGTCAATTGAAGAAGAAAGCATTTTTCCATTGTCTTGGCCATGACAGGGAGGTTTACTAGGGAGTCCCTGGTAAAGTGCCCATAGTGCACTTTACTAGGGACTTTACTAGTAAGGCAAACGTACCAATCATGGACAATTAATTACCATTACACTTTACACAAGGAGCACTTGCACTTTGACACTGATCAGCAGTGGCAAAGTGCCCAAAGCATCTAAGTTGGCAACACCATGTCATAAAAAATGGTATAGGGGGAAGGCAAAAAGTTTAGGGAACTTTAGCCAAAAAGTGCCAAGTTCAGTATTTCTGAAAGAGATATAGTATATTGCGCTCTTAGTTATATATTTCTGCATGGTTACCCCCACTTTTTGCTGAATTGCTGATGTGTTTTGACTGAGTGTGCCCTGGGCTCCTGCTAACCAGGTACTCGGGGCCCATGTTCTTTCCATAAAACTGCACTGAAGTCTAAACGCAATAGGCATCTCTAGCCACAGGTGAGCCCCTGGTAAATGCACCATAGATACCCAGGGCACTGTGGCAAGAGAAGGCCTCTAAGGGCTATAGCACTTATTTTGCCACCCTTAGAGGTCCTGTACCTTCACACTCATGTGTTTTGGTGCAGAACAAAGTGAAGAGTCGACATGGCTCAGATCCCTGTGAGCCATGCCTACAACCCACTGGCCAGGCATAGATCAGTCACCCCTCTAGCTGGGTGCACTATACCAGTGGTGAGGGTACAGGTGCATGAGCCCTGTACCCCTACATTGTCTAAGTCCATTCTTAGACATTGTAAGTTTAGGGCTGCCATTAAGAGTATATGGTGCTGAGAGTTTGTCATTACGGACTTCACAGCACCATAATGGCTACACTGAAAACTGTGAAGTTTGGTATCAAACTTCCCAGCACATTAAACCCAACCGGATGCCAGTGTGGGATTTCATGCAAAGTACACAGAGAGGCATCATAGAGACGCCCCCTGAAAACTAACCTACCACTAGTGTCCCAGCTGAGTGGCTGCTTCCAGCTGCCACTACCAGATCTGTCTCTGGACCCCTGGATCTTGAGCCTGCTGCTCTCTGGGGCCTGAAACAATGAACATCCTGGGACCAAGTTCCATGCCTCCTCCCCCAGGAAGGACAGGGTCCAAGAAGGGGAAGCTTCAAAGGCTTGCCGCCTTTGTGAACTTCCACAGGCCACTTGCTGCTTTCAGCAACTGGTCTCCACTGGCTCTGACCCCCACTTTGGGTGGGAGAACTGGCAGGAAAAACAAGTGAGGAAGAGAGGTGTGCCCACCTCTGCCAACTCCACCCCTCTGGTGGGGGAGATGAGGTGAAGCACAACTCTGAGCCCCGCCATCTTGCAGATGGGGGGTCTCAGCCAACTAGGGAAAGGCTTATGCCCCTCTCCCACAAGAGGGTGGCATAATAGGAGGTGTACCCACCCCAGGGAAGGGACCCATTGGTTCTAACATTTTACTTAACCTGTAACACCAATAAATCTAGTATTTACGGTCACCCCTGAACCTTGCTTCCTTAGACAAGAACCAACTACAAGAAAAGAAGAAGAAGGACCAAACAGCCTTGCCAAAGCTGACAAGAGGAAGACGCCCCTGACTTTGCCCCAGCCCTACCGGCCTGTCTCCACCTCAAACCTGCTCCTGCAAAATCTCAGTGTGTGCTGCAGCCAGCAACCTCAAAAACCCTAGATGACCTGCCTGTCTTCAACTACAAAGACTATGTCTCCTGTAAACACAGGAGTGGTTCATCTACAACCTCTGGCTCCGGCTAGAAACCGCAAATCCGCACCACTCCGCACCCGCTGTCCAAAGCCAAGCTTGATTGGGCAAACAACAAGAGGAGGTCTCCCTGGGGATCCTAACCCGAGATCAGGTGACCCCTGACCTGCCTCAAGACTCCAGCTGATGCCTGCAGCCTAAATCTGGAAGGTCCCCCCAGCCGTGACCAGAAGCTGGTAAGAAGATCCAACCCTAAGAGGCACCCCTCAACCCGACGACCCACGGCCTTGGGTGGCCAAACTGACGGTGCCTAACCAACACCCAAGATCCCAACTTACCTCTCGTAGTGGGGATCACACCCAGAAGATCTTCGTGCCCGAGCCTGCAGTGCCTTTGCAAACCAGAGGTTCCCTATTGCAAACAACCGGGTGCCCAATGTCGAAACAGCACCCTGCACCCAGCTGCCCTAGTGCCGCTGAGGGTGCACCTTTGGTGCTATTTTATCTCCCCCTGAGCTAAAGTCCAGGAGCTTTGCTCTCACAACTAAGTTGCCTGCTGGTCAACAGCCACCAACCGTAGTCCCCCTATACTTACATTAAAACCAATTCCACTATTTTCCTCCATAGGAGAGCATTGACTGTTTGAGGGGTCCCATTCCACCAAACCAAAGATCCAGGAACTGTTGGCTGGGTAAGCCAAGGAACACCCATCTGAAAATGGTGAAGACCAAGGAAAAAGAGGAAGGGGGTGAAGAGGTAGATCAACCCCCTCCACTTCATAGGGGGAAAAAGGGCCCAAGTGCTCCTGACTCCAAGATTAAACCTATTAGTACCTAGAAGCCACTCAGGCGGGTCAGGCAGTACTGAGGAGTTTGAGGACAGCCTTAATGAGGAGGACAGCCTTTACCAAGTTTGACCAAAAGACTGGATCTAGAGACCAGGTTGCTGGCTCTAGAAACAGAGAGAGCAGAGATCGGCCTAGCACCCATCAATGGTGGCAGCAATTTACTTAATAAGTATAAAGACCAATCTTATGATCCTAAAATCCCCAAAGGGAATGTCCCTAAATATAAAGAGAGTGATGATTTAACAAAATGGTTCATAGCCTTTGAGAGGTGAAGAAGTCACACTGAGGGGCACACCTTTGGGAACTGTTCTCTGGTAACTGCAGAAACAGACTCCTGACCCTTTCTGGGGCAGATGTTGGGCCTTGTGACCTCATGAAGGGAACTCTGATTGAGGGATTGTGACTCACAGCTGAAAAATATAGAATTAGATACAGGGGGGCTCACAAAACCCTAAACCAATCCTGGATTGACTTCATAGACTACTCAGTTAAAACACTAGATGGTTGGTTAACTGGACACAATGTGCATGATTTCAATGGACTTTACAATCTCTGTATGAAAGAACATATTTTAAGTAATTGCACTAATAAAAAGTTGCATTAGCATTTGGTAGACCTAGGTCTAATTTCTCCCCAAGAATTGGGAAAGAATGCGGACCATTGGGTCAAGACAAGGTTGACAGAAGCAACCACTGGGGGTGACCAAAATAAAGGGGTTACAAAACCCCCCTAGGGGAAAGGTGGTGAGAATCCCCAAGATAAAAATCTTGAGTATTCAAACGGGTCCCAAAAACCTGCACGGGCGGGTGGGTCCCAAAACTCTACTAACAGGTACAGGGGAAAGAATGGTGATCCTTTAAATGCCTGGTGTAACAACTGTAGAAAGTTGGGAGTGGGACACTTAACTAAAGATGCTACATGTCCTAACAAGAAGCCCCCTAGTCCTAGTACAGCTACTCCTAGTGTAGCAAGCCTCCAGATGGGATCAACAGAGTGCCAGGAGCAAATCGGCTTGCACACTGAAGCAGTTCTAGTTTCAAAAGGGCAAGTTGAGTTTGCCACTGTTCCTGTGTGGCCACTCACCTTGAAGAAATACATATATTATCCTTGGATCAATGGAGCTAGGACAGAAGCTCTGAGGGATACAGGTGCCAGTGTCACTATGGGGCGAGATATACTGGTTTCCCCTGAGCAGTACTTGTTTGGGAGAACGTACCCTGTCACCAATGCTGACAGCATTCCCACTATCCATGCAATGGCTATGGTGACATTATACTGGGGGGGGGGGCTACTGACCTGAAACAAGTTGTGGTCTCTCCAAAACTACCAGCTGTATGTCTGCTTGGTAATCACCTGGAAACCTGAGGTTGAACTGAAAACCAATGCAGCAATGCCGGACATCCCTGAGATGGTATGTGTAAAAACAAGAGCACATAGCAGAACACAGGGTGAAAAATAAATTTTGGAGCCTTAAAGTATGGCCCAACCTTCCAAGAGGAAAGGTAAGAAGACTGGGAAAACATCTTCTGTACATCCACGTTAAAAGGTCGGTAATCAATTCTTATTCACAACACACACATAAAAATTGATTACCGACCTTTCAACGTGGATTTGGATCACTTTGTGGAGTTTCCTGTGTCATACCGCATACATAAGATTGGACGTACCAACTGTTAATCATTGTGCATTTATAACAATTGAACTGTCTGACGAACTTTTTCAGTGACTTTGCTTTGGTGTGCAGAGTGATTTATCCCTTGGATTTATGCTTACAAATCGTCATTCAAACATCCACACCGCTTTACTCGCACTGTATCATAGAGAGGTATCTCCCCTGGCTACACATACAAACCCATTGCAAATGTGACTCCAAAAATATATCATGAAAATATCAACAATACATTTTACAAAGAATTAATAAAAAAGTAAAAACATTATTGATTCTTTGTGAAATGTATTGTAGAATATTGTGTTTTTATATGATCTTCATTAATGAAGTAATACATTTATGATATTTGCATGATATATTTTTGGAGTCACATTTGCGATGGGTTTGTATGTGTAGCCAGGGGAGATACCTCTCTCTGATACAGTGCGAGTATAGCAGTGTGGATGTTTGAAAGACGATTTGTAAGAATAAATCCAAGGGATAAATCACTCTACACTATTTGTGTTGGCACCCAGTCCCTTGGCAATTGGGCCACTCCCTCTGAGTTCAAGTTTGCTTCGGTTTTCTACAGTGCTTGTGAGGTGTAGTACAGGAGTTTTTTTAAGGGATATGGATCTATCGTGACCCCTTTAAATGATCTGACCTCAAAAATAATGCCCAAAAAAGTTCAGTGGACAGTGGCTATCAAAAGGCATTTGATTACCTGAAGCAGGCCATGTGCACTGCTCCCATTCTGCAAAATCCTGACTATTCCAAACAATTCATTGTTCAAACTGATGCATCTGAGTTGGGGATAGGGGCTGTGTTATCACAACTGAATGAAAAGGGTCACAATCAACAAGTAGTTTTTATAAGCAGAAGGCTGACCCCCAGAGAGAAACGTTTTTCAGCCTTTGGGAGGGAAGCCTTTGCTGTCTGTTGGGCCCTGAAGAAGCAGAGGCCATACTTGTTTGGCACTCACTTCATTCTTCAGACATACCATAAGCCCCTTTTATGGCTAAAACAGATGAAGAGTGAAAACCCCAAACTTTTGCGGTGGTCCAGTTCCCTACAGAGGATGAACTATTCAGTGGACATAAACCTGGGAGTAACCATGCCAATGCAGATGGACTCTCCAGATATTTCCACTTAGAAAATGAAAACTCAACTGGTCAAGGTTAGTCTCATCTCCTTTCATTAGGGGGGGGTGTGGCATCTTGTCACAGAGAGGTGTGACCACCTTTCAGACAGGATTTAGTGTATTGGGGCTGGGTGGGTGCACTCTGAGAGTGCCAGAAAGTCTGCGCTGGGGGCACATGTGGTGTCCCTGTGCATAGTCCAGCTCAAACCAGTTCTGGGATCTAATGGCATCTGCTCTGGCACGAAACTGGACAGAGGACATGGAAGCAACCTCCCCCCTGTTCTGACCCTCCCCTAGGAGGGTCACCTGAATCTGTCCATCCCTCACCCGTGGGTATGAGGTTCCGTGAGAACCGTAATGACGTTTTTGACTTGTTCGAATATGGACGAGTTTGGTATCTATGAACCGCAAATGACGAGTTTAGTGGGTGTACGCGTTTTTGCTACCCTACGTTGCATCGTCTGTCCTATTCGTGGGTTTCTCCATCTGAACCCACGGGTTCCATTTTAGATACGGCATCCATTTTGTTTCTTGCCCTCACGTAGACGGCGAACGGACAACGTCCGCTTCGTGACCCTGGGATTCCCAAGCTCTTGCGGAAGACACATGTTCCTTTGAGTGTGTCTTTATGACGAGGGGGATGACACGGCAAAGGCAGATGGCTCTGCTCGAGGCTCATCTTGCCGTGCCGGTCTATTGTTTCAGCCGTGCATGCATTAGGCACGAATCCTTTGATCTTGCAATCATGCTTCCGATATTGCCCCCTACACTCTTTTTCAATCTGTTGTCTGTCTTTGTCTTCCTTGCACCTGTTTCTGTCTCTTTTCTAAACTCGTTTACAGCTAGAATGGAATGTGCCTAATGGTGGGATAATGTGCTTTTACAGTTGGGAACCGGCGATGTTACTGTAATTATGTTCCGGGCTCCTGAAAACATGAATGCAACCCTTTTGAAGTTTACTGTGGGAACTGAGTTGTAACCTTTTGTTCGCCACGTTGCGCAATGACGAAGATATGTATAAAAGGAGCGATCCACTTTTGCAATTCGAAGCAGTCTCTCAGAACCTACACTTTGTGTACTTCTTGCGATCTCTGTATCCCTGCAGTAAATAAACGCTGATCTTTGACACCGAAGGAAGTGTCCCGTGTCTCTGTAATTTGTGCGCCGGAACAGGTAACCCACGAAGGTTTCAGGTGTTGTCCCCTGGCACCGCTGGGCCTTAGAATAGCCCAGTCCTTCAGTTGGCGCCCAACGTTGGGCGACATCAGCGGTACCGGTCCAAAGCCCGACGATCGTGAGGAACTTCGTGTTCAATCTCTGAGGGAAGGTGCACCCTGCTTCATCGATCCTGTTGTCGAAATAAGTGGTCCGAAGACTTTTCCCGCGAAGATTCCCGCCTCCTGACGGCTGCGACGGACTGATGCCCTGACTGTCGACCTGTTTTGGCGCCTGGCGTAGTCCTTTGTACGGCGAGACGATAAACGGGCCTTCCTGGTGACGCCATTGTTCTTTCAGTTAAGTATTTGTGGGTCGCTCCCAGAAACCTTGGTTTTTGTTGTTGAAACTTGATTGTTTGCATGGTTCCATTGCATTTGTAGTTCTTAGTTGTTGGTTCTTAGTTGTTGGGTTTTTATTTGACGATTGCAATCGCCAAAAACAGAGGATCTTGCATTTTTGCAAGGACATCGTAATTCGATAACCCTTGAAGTTTGTAAACTCGGTTAGTGTGCGCGATGCCTGGCCGTAGTACTTTGTTTGGTTTCCTTAAATGTTGCGGTACGGATTCCCGGTTGGAGGACTCATGTCCGATACCTCCAGTTGGAACTCCAATTTATGAGCTCTATAGTCGACACGGAGTGGGTCCTATCGTATATAATGAATATTGGATCTGTTATACTAAAGATGATGGTGTCCTTAGTTGGCCGCCCCATGGTAGTTTCGAAACTGCAATTTTAGATAATCTCGAAGCAAAATTGTTTAAAAAGAAAGCTAGGCCGGCCATGTTTGATTCCTTTTGGTTATGGCGTAAAGAGGCCAAGCAGAAAGAAACCAAACAGATTAAGAAAAATAAGAGAGAAGGTATCATTACGGTGATGAAAAATGCAGTACAGTATCAGCGAGACAAAGACGAGAAGGAAAAGGAAGTCTTTACTAGACTACATCATATGGCGGTAGATAAATGTTATCCGGTTTTACCGTCAAGTTCTGATAAGGAGGGAGAGGAACCGGTAGGACCCTTTGTTGTCCTATCTGCTGAAATCACCACCTCCTTATGCACAGGATACTACAGCCCCTGTGGTTCCTAGTGTCCCTCAACCTGTTGTTCCGGCAGATGCTGGTCAGCCTGTTGTTGGTCCTGTTCCTCCGAATCCTCTTGTTCCTCAAGTTGTCCCTGTTCCCTTACCTACCCTTCTTCCTACTGCTCCATTGTCTATACCTTCTCAGTCTATTGTTCCTGCTACTTCTGCTATCTTGGCTACTCCTACTGCTCCTACGTTCAGTCCTCATGTTGTTGCTCTTGTGCTTCTCTCCTCTTCTCCTTCTGTTCGTAGTCGCATACCTAATGCTGTTGCTAATCTTTACTCTCCACTTTTCGGACCGATACTTGGGTCCGATGTTTCTGATGTCTCTCAGAGACGAAGTCAAATTCCTGGTGGTAGGGAGAGTGAGACGTTAGTGAAAATGACGCGTAAATGGATTAGACATCCTGCTAAATACACTCTGCGCATAGTGTTCGATACGTTCTCTCAATTTAATGAGCCCACACAAAGATTCGTGTTTGAGGAAATGTGTACATCCTTAAGAGAGGAGTGGGATAATGATGAGGTAGACAATGTACTGCCCGAAATGACTGAACTCCAGAATCAGTTTTCGAACGGTATGATTGTGGGTGGTAATGTCCGACGTGCTTTAGAGCGTCTCTTAGCCTTTAGATCTACAGTGCATCCTCGAGTGTTGTTTGACAAAGACTCTGAGGATTGGGAAGCACAACCTGGTCAGTATCCCATGCGAGAAGTTCCCCCAGTGTGGATGCCAGGTAATGCTGCTGCCAATCCTCCAATTTTGCCATACTTCCAGAGAGTTTGGATACACCTCCCATGGAAGCGATCAGAAGTTTTGCAGGTGAAACAATCTTTACCTGACCCCCGGAAAAATCCGGCAGGTTATTATAAGGAGTTATCCCAACTTGTGGATGCTACTATTATGAACCTTGCCGATATTGACATGTTGTTTGGTAACGTAGTACCGCAACTGATTTGGGCGAAAATCCGTCAAGAGAATCACGCAGCTGAGTTAGGCGGTGATTGGGCCGCACTTGCAGCGGCTGACGCGCTACAAGTTGGTGGGGCTAAGCCTGAACAGTTAATTACGGCTTTGCCTCAAAGGATCATTACACTTATGAAGACACTTATGCCAGTAATGAGAGTTAACTGGGATAAATTGTCTGCCTGCAAGCCAAAGAAAGACGAGAGTGTCTCCGATTTCTTTACCAGATTTGAGGAGGCATTTATCGATCATAGTGGTCAGGATATGAGCACTGAGGGAGGTCAGCGACTGTTTGTTGATAAATTTGTGTCAAATTTGTTGCCTGAGCTTAGCAACAAATTGAAAAATTCCGAAAGTTCATGGGCTGTTTCGACCACTGCTCAAATATTAGCAACGGCTCAATATTATGAAAATAGAGAAAAGGAAGAACATGATTGTGCAGATAAGAAAACGAAGGAGCTTAAAACTAAGGTTTTGTTGCAACAAGCGTATCTTCCGCGCTCGAAACACAATGACTCACAACAGCAAAATCGATCACAATCACAGTCTTCTAGGACGCAGTCGCGTACTGACTCTTCTACACCCAGATCTATGCTTGGGTACAATTAATGCGCATATTGTAGGGGTGAGGGCCATTTGAAGTTTGATTGTCCTGTTTTACGTGACCGAAATAATGGTGTTTCGGCTCGAGGTGGTCGTAGTGGTCCTCAACAGGCATCTCGTGGTAGAGGTCGCGGTATTTCTCAAAATCAGAATGAGCGTTCTACTACTTCATCGGACTCGAACAATTGCTTTGATCAGCGCGATTCATCGTCTGGTAAATCTGCACAGTATCATGTGGATGACTATTACATCGAGCATGACATTGATGCTGACGGTAATTACTAGGACAGCCACAGACAAAGAGAGGGAGTAGTATCAGTTCTGGTTGATCAGAGAGGGCCTTACATCGCAGTTGCCACATCGGGCGTAGTTGAGCCTTTTCTGTTGGACACTGGTGCAGCGAAAAGTTCCATCATGCATTCGAAACTCCTTGGCGCACCTTTGTCTGGCTTAACGAATGTTTCCGTTGGATTCTCTGGCGCCCCGGTTAGCAATCCAGTTTCTAGCCCTTTGCCCCTTACAATTGGGCCGCGTGAGCTAGAAGCTCCTTTCATTTTAACTACTGGTTGTGGTGAGAATCTTTTGGGCCTGGATTTGCTTAAGCGGTTATATACGACTCTGTATTGTTCTCCTGCGGGAGTGGAGCTTACACTGGGTCAGAGAGTGATCTCTCCTATGTACTTGTCAACTGATAAGCTCCCACTGGAATTGAGTTCTCTTCCTGAGTCTTTGTGGGCAACAGGTCCCATTGATGTGGGCCTGCTGGACATATCACCTTATGTTGTCCAATTGAAATCGAATGTGCGATTACCACGTATCCCCCAGTATCGTATCTCTCTTGATGGTGAACGAGCGCTATTAGCGATCATTTATGACTTGATCAAGAAGGATGTTATTGAGGAAACTCTGGGAAATGTGTGTAATAGTCCTGTGTTACCTATTTTAAAACAAACTGATCCATCCAAGCCTCCTGTGTACCGTTTTGTCATTGATTTGAGAGAGGTAAATAAAATTGTGATTCCACAATTTCCTGTGGTGCCTGACATTACAGCTCTGCTGACTTTGATTCCAGCCTCTGCCTCTTGGTTCTCGGTAATCGATCTGAAGAATGCTTTCTTTAGCATTCCGATTGCTGAGGAAAGCAGAGATCTATTCGGATTCTCATTAGGTGGTCGCAGCTTCAGGTTTAAACGCGCTCCTCAGGGCTACTGTGAGAGTCCATTGATCTACAGCCAAGCTCTTAAGAGTCAACTTGACGCATTTGTGTTACCAGCTGGTGCAGCCTTGATTCAGTACGTCGATGATCTGTTAGTGGCTGCTGACACTAAGCAGATTTGCAAAACTGCTACAGTATCGCTGTTACAGCATCTATGTGACTTACATCACAAGGTGTCACCTTCTAAGCTACAGTATTGTTGCCAAGAAGTAACATATCTAGGTCACTTATTGTCAAAGGAGGGAAGAAGGTTGACCCCAAAACGAATTGCAGCGATTGCTCGAATGACTGTGCCAACAACTCAGAGAGATGTGCGTGCCTTTCTAGGTATCAAGTCATACTGCAGGCAATGGTTTCCAAATTTTTCATTGCTAGCGAAGCCATTGTTAGCTCTCACGTGCAAGGATGTTCCGACTCCTTTGCCATGGACTGAAGAGTGTCAGAAAAGTTTTTCTGAATTGCGTGATGCGTTGTGTTCGGCTCCTGTGTTAGGTACTCCTGATTACAGTAAGCCGTTTACACTATACGTTCACGAGAGAGAGGGTTGTGCGTTGAGTGTCTTGACGCAACAATTTGGCGGTAAGCAGCGTCCATGTGCATATTTTTCCTCGACCTTGGACCCAGTAGCTAGAGCATTGCCGAGTTGTCTAAGAGCGACAGCGGCAGCTGCGGTGTCCATTCAGCAATCTGCAGGCCTGGTCATGGATAATATGCTTACGGTGATGGTTCCACATGCAGTTGACACTCTCTTGAATCGAACGAAGACCCAACATTTGACGAGCGCAAGGTTGTCTGGTTACGAGTTGACACTTTTGGCAAGTCATATACAAATAAAGCGTTGTAATGTGCTGAATCCGGCGACATTGTTGCCGATTAATATGGAATCAGAAGATGTAGCACCACATGATTGTTATCTAAGAACTGAAGAAGAAACGAAGGGTCGTGTTGACCTAAAAAACACTCCATTGGCAGATCCCGATGGTACTCTGTATGTTGATGGTTCGTGTTTCAAGTTGCCGAATGGTGATGTGACGACTGCGTATGCTGTAGTGACGTTGAGTACGGTGGTGGAAACTGCGAGATTGAGTCAGAATTCAGCGCAAGCGGCAGAGTTGATTGCGTTAACGAGAGCGTGTGTTTTGTCTAAAGGAAAGCGAGTGAATGTGTTTACGGATAGTCAATATGCATTTGGCGTAGCTCATAGCTTTTGTCGACTGTGGAGAGAAAGAGGATTTATGACATCGCATGGCACGAAGATCCAACACGGACAGCTCGTGAACGATCTTTTGGATGCACTTACATTGCCTAAGCAGGTGGCAATCATTAAATGCAGCGCGCACCGAAAGGTTACGGATGATGTTGGTCGTGGCAACGTGTTTGCGGATGAGATTGCTAAGGAAACGGCTAAGGATTTGACAACACGAATGTATGTTATGAGTTCAGTGAGATGGCCGAGGGAGACTGGTATGTGTGAAGACACTGTTGAGAGCGTGAAAGCAATTCAGAATGAGGCTACCAAGATTGAAAAGACTAAGTGGAAAGAAAGCACGGGAAAGTTAGATGCGCATGGATGTTGGGTTTATTTGTCAGAATGTCAGAGGTGGATGTTACCGGATGCATATGTGCTAGCCGTTGTGACTATGGCTCACGGCTTGTTACATATTAGCGCGAAAGGTATATGTAAGTTGTTGTCTCCTGTATGGAAGAATGATGGGATTGCTAAGTGTGCTGAAAGAGTGGTTAAGAATTGTATGGTATGCTTGATGTATAATCCTGGCAAGGGCACCCCCACTCCACCTGGTCATTTTGCTCCTACTTGTCCCTTTGAAGTTATCCAATTGGACTTCATCCATATGGAGAGATGCAATAACCTGAAATATGTTTTGGTTGTGGTTTGCGCGTTCTCCAGATGGATTGAGGCCTACCCTCTTAAAGATAATACTGCTCTGTCCACAGCGAAAGTCCTACTGAAGGAATACTTTCCTCGGTATGGAATGCCACGGATTGTATGGTCGGATAATGGAAGTGAGTTTGTGGGGAGTGTGATGAAGAGTGTGTGTAAGGGCCTTGGAATACGGCAGAAATTCCATAGCGCCAATCATCCCCAGTCAGCAGGTTTAGTGGAAGGGTACAATGGCACTCTGAAACTGAAACTTGCTAAAATTCAAGCCACGACTGGTCTGTCATGGCCCGATGCACTGCCTCTAGCTCTCTTGTCGACCAGGGCGACTGTGCACTCTTGAGTAGGGCTTAGCCCATATGAGATTGTGTTCGGCCGTCCTGCGAACATTTGGGGAGTTCCGAGGCCTAAGGCATTTGATAGTCTTGAATACCCAATGTTGATTGACTATCTTTATGATCTGACTGCTAAATTGAGTTTAATTCATCAACAGGTCTTTGAAGCTCTACCGGCACAGACAGAGGGTCCTGGACATCGGCTCCAACCGGGTGACTGGGTAGTTACCCGCAATTTTGGAAGAAAGCGTAATCTCGAGCCGAGATTTGTGGGACCTTATCAAGTTTTACTGGCAACAAGGACTGCAGTTTGGTTGGAAGGCAGAAAGAACTGGGTGCATGCCACCCACACGAAGAAAGTTCCAATCCCTTTGCCAGCAGATAACTGGGTCAGAACTGGAATTGCCCCAACGGAGACTGAGACCCCTCTACGTTATGTGCCGTTCAGTGATGCTCAACCTGTAGGAAACAATTCAACGCAGCCAGATACATCTGTTGAATCGTCAGCATTAGAGAATTCAAGTCCTGAACTGTCATCTGAACGATCGAACACTGTTTTGCGATCAGAACCGTTATTTGAAGAGCAAACTCGACCTGGAAGAAGTCGATATTTTCTTCGATCACGTGACAAAGACTAATAAAAAATCCCTTTTTGTTTTTCTGAATTCATATTACCCCCCTACTGTTGCTATGAACATTATGAACAATTGCATCTTTCATTGAATTTTGAGTTCTTTTTCACGTGTGTTCCTCTTTTTATACAGCTAAGAGACTTGTATTAAATTGAATGTTTGTTTAAGAAAACCTATCATCCGGGTTGACGGTAGGGCCGTGCGGGTACTTCCTTCTGTTTAGCAGGTTCCTGACACTAGGTCGGTTACTTTTGTCGATTCCTGGGAACTCCTGGGAATTGATAATCGCTACTCAGAACGAAGTGCGTCAAGAACGTTACGGACGGTTTTTAGAGGATGGAGTTCTCTAAGCTGTCGGAAGTAGAGAGGATGTCGGCGCAAAGATCAACATTGCACAAGGTTGTACGAACAAAATGTTTTCTGTTTCAGGTATTCCTGCTGTTTCTGACTGTTTCTATGCTATTGGTGGGTGGAGTGTATTTCGGAATCCAGTCGTTATTGCCTTCCACCTCACCTACTTCTTCTTCTCCTAAATTGAATTCTGTTCCCACTGTTTCTCCACATTCCTTTCATCCTCTGCCCCAACATGAACAGGTTAGACGTGTGGAATTCATGAACAACTCCTTTGTCCAACTCCTACATCAGCATCAGTTGGTGATGAATACTACTAACTGTTGGGTGTGTGGGTTAATGCCACATACCATGGATAAGGGTATTCCGTATTTGGTTCTTCCTTACAGTTCCTAGGGGTCAGCTCGAGCATTCCAAACTATGTTCCGTAGTGCACTAGATTCCTACCCCCGTCGAGAGCCACGCTCTGCAGACCTTGGTCCCGGCCCGTACCACAAGTCTTTGGCGATAGCGATTGCTGATTTAGATAGAGATATTTTTGATGCATCGCTTATTCCGGAGGAAGAGGTGCGAACATACAAGGATCTGAGTGAGGCTGAGTATAGCATGTCAGTGGGTGATAGACAGCTTAAGAGCTCGTCTCCGATCTGGATCGTACCCCACCTCGGTAATTTCTGCTTGCAAGGTCTTGGCCGAAATCCAAGAGCTCAGCTTGGGAAGAGTGCTTGTACTGAAACGTATGTTTTACCAATGCTCTCTTCCCCTGTTTTCCTGACAGCCAAGGGTACCTATTTTGTATGTTATGATCGCGCATATACATGGTTGCCCCGTGACTTCTCGGGCACCTGTTATATTGCGAATCTTTTGCCACCAACTTTCACAGTTGCCTCGGATTATCACAAGACTAGAGTTGTGAGAGGCGTTATTAGCAAAGAGGACACTGCCGGTCAAGAAGCAGGAGACTTCTTTAAGGGTTTCCTGCCGTTTTGGGGACCTATGGTTAATAGTAGGAACCTGAGACAGTTGACTCGTGTGGTAGAATCGACTGCTAATATAACTGCAAGTGCTCTTGGTAATCTGACAGCAGAGCTTCAGGCGGGTAGACTTATGACGTTGCAGAACCGTATGGTTCTAGACGTTGTTCTTGCAGATAGAGGTGGTGTGTGCAAGGTGATCCATTCGAGTTGCTGTATTTTCATTCCTGATAACGCTCCAACTGTATATCAAGCCATCTCGAAGTTGCATAAGATCTCCGAGTCCATACACGTGGACGTAGGTGATTGGACGCTACTAGGATGGTTTTGGGGCCTGATGTCGACTTGGGGTTGGAAGATTCTGATGATCGTCGGGGTTGTTGTGACGTTTCTGTTCATGTGTTGTCTTTGCGTGCAGTGTGGTCCTGCCTTATGTGGCCTCTGTGCTACGACGTGTATAAGACAGCCATCTGTTACCAATGAAACATTGATGGATAGAATAATGTTACAGCAACAGCTGAACGATCTGATGAATATCGAGATCGATTCTGATATCGACTAGAGCTTGCCTACATGAGGGCAAACGGAGTATCTGAGGTTCCGTGAGAACCGTAATGACGTTTTTGACTTGTTCGAATATGGACGAGTTTGGTATCTATGAACCGCAAATGACGAGTTTAGTGGGTGTACGCGTTTTCGCTACCCTACTTTGCATCGTCTGTCCTATTCGTAGGTTTCTCCATCTGAACCCACGGGTTCCATTTTAGATACGGCATCCATTTTGTTTCTTGCCCTCACGTAGCCGGCGAACGGACAACGTCCGCTTCGTGACCCTGGGATTCCCAAGCTCTTGCGGAAGACACATGTTCCTTTGAGTGTGTCTTTATGACGAGGGGGATGACACGGCAAAGGCAGATGGCTCCGCTCGAGGCTCATCTTGCTGTGCCGATCTATTGTTTCAGCCGTGCATGCATTAGGCTTGAATCCTTTGATCTTGCAATCATGCTTCCGATATTGCCCCCTACACTCTTTTTCAATCTGTTGTTTGTCTTTGTCTTCCTTGCACCTGTTTCTGTCTCTTTTCCTAACTCGTTTACAGCTAGAATGGAATGTGCCTAATGGTGGGATAACGTGCTTTTACAGTTGGGAACCGGCGATGTTACTGTAATTATGTTCCGGGCTCCTGAAAACATGAATGCAACCCTTTTGAAGTTTACTGTGGGAACTGAGTCGTAACCTTTTGTTCGCCACGTTGTGCAATGACGAAGATATGTATAAAAGGAGCGATCCACTTTTGCAATTCGAAGCAGTCTCTCAGAACCTACACTTTGTGTACTTCTTGCGATCTCTGTATCCCTGCAGTAAATAAACGCTGATCTTTGACGCCGAAGGAAGTGTCCCGTGTCGCTGTAATTTGTACGCCGGAACAGGTAACCCACGAAGGTTTCAGGTGTTGTCCCCTGGCACCGCTGGGCCTTAGAATAGCCCAGTCCTTCAGGTACATAAGGGCTTATCTGACTACAGGAACTTAGATTTTACATGGACAAGATTCTACAAGAAGTAACTACTGACCTTCGACTGGCTGAACACGCTGGACTTCGCTGGACTTCGACTAAGCCCGACTTCATCTCCCTCTCTGTCCAAAGCTCCATCTGTGCCCTAACTCCATACAGGCTCTGCACACGAGCTGCGGTGCACTAAGGACAACTGAAGAATCTCCCTCGGGGTAAAGGAGTCACTCACCTGCATTCGCAGACACCGTAATGCAACTGACCAGTCTGCTGATCCTGAGCTCCTGCAGACTTTGGAGACTCCAGCAACACATGAGGTGGGTTTCAAAGGTCCCTGGGGTCGATCTGCCCTCTCAGCAATGTTGAGGCCAGTATCCCTCGGGAGGACTGCATTACCCAAACCCTTGTGCACTGGAAATATTTGCAAGTGCTTATGCTTGTTGGCACTTCCCAAGCTTGTGCATTGGACTACATGTAGTCCTGACCCTGAGCAGTATTTCCACCAAATAACTCCAGCCTCCTCACACGGAGTGCTCCGTGGGCTGGTACTTTGTAATCTTGCTCGAGGTCCCCACCCGACTCCTGGTCATTCGGCCTGTGGGTCCTCCAGAGGGTTATCTTGAAATCTGTTGGGCTTTTCTGGCTGCCCCTGATGTGCCCTGACTCCCCATTGCTTGGTGTGTCCCCTGGACCTTGCTGGTCCACACCTTAACCTGTTGACCTTCCTGAGTTAGATGCTTCTGCCAAGGCTTGTTGGTGCTCCCACGGGACACTGACTCCTCAGCACTTGACATCCTTTATGGGACAGCTCGCACATGGCTTCTGGTGATCCTCAACATCTCCTGGTCCTCATTGCTGCAGACTCAAGCATCCCTTCTTAGCACCTGAAGCACCCAACATCGGTGGGCATTTGCCTCCCGAGCCCCTGGTCACTCTGAAGTGACCCAGACTCTGTCCCCTCAGCTTTCAGGTTCCTCCCATCATGAATCCACCCATGGATTCCTATGGACACCTTTCACCTCCACAGCAGCTGCACTTCTTTGCAACCCTCCATTGAGCACGACAGAGGTTTCCGACACCACTTCAGGCCTATGCACCCGGCTTCCCTGGGATAGGTAACTCGGGTACTTTGGTATCCACAGGTAGGGTGGCTCTTCAGTCTCTTAAGTTCCAAAGGGTTCCCTCGGAGTCCACCTAGAAGGGTCCTAAAACTGTAAAACTCACTGCAACTTTCCCATGCAGTTGTACAGAGCACGCAGTCATGTTTCCTCACTGCACCCGTCCTCCGTGGGGTCCCTGTGTACTTACCGTGGGTGGTTTCTGAAGGTCCCAGTGAATCTATATGCTCTAGGCACTGTCACTAGCCAAGTGGTGGTTCTTATACCACTATTGTAGCATAGGGTCTGGTCTCCCCCTAGAGCCCACTGTGTATTGTGCTACTTACGATTGTTCCTTTGATAAATTATTGTGTGCTTTGTGTTGTATCCTCATGTAGAGGATACTAGATGGTGTTATATCAATAAATACATATTTTTATAACTATTGTGTGGTTCTCCATTCATTTACCTAATTCAGGAGATATTCTATTAAACCAAGCTGCTTTACATTCCTTCAAGATTAAGCCTGAAAGCTGCTCTCCACAGCTACCATGAGGATAGCTTTCTAAAGGTTATCTTTGACCTCAAACATCATAAGGGTCATTTGGACTCGTGCAAGGTCCCACTTTAATTAGTGGACAGCATGTACCAGGGTATCTTCTCACAATCCTGGACTGAGCAGCTCCAACGACCCAGCCCCAAGTCAGTGCATTCCTCGGCTTGACTGGGTACTACAGGAGGTTTGTGAAGGGATATGGGTCCATTGTGGGTCCCTTCACAGAACTCACCTCCAAGCAGATGCCCAAAAAGGTACACTGGACAGTTAGTTGTCAAAAGGCATTTGACACCCTGAAAGAGGCTATGTACTCTGCACCAATTCTCAACAAACTATGCCAAGCAGTTCATTGGGCAGACTGATGCCTCTGAGCTAGGGATATGAGCGGTCCTATCCCAGAACAATGACGGAGGCCAAGACCAATCTGTTGCTTTTATAAGCAGAAGGGAGCAGCGTTGAAGTGCCATTAAGAAGGAGGCCTTTGCTGTGGTTTAGCCCCTGAAGAAGCTGAGACCATACTTGTTTGGTACTCACTACCTGGTTCAAACTGATCACATACCTGGCTAATGCAGATGAAAGGTGAACATCCTAAACTGTTGAGGTGGTCCATCACCCTACAGAAAATTGACTTTATAGTGAAACACAGACCTGGGACTGCCCATGCCAATGCAGATGGACTTTCCAGGTTAGTTTCATCCTCTTTCATTTGGGGGGTGGGGGGTGAGAAAGTGCCCTCTTAGAGACTGGTTGCCTCCAATTTTTGCAGAATTGCTGATGTACTGTGACTGAGTGTGACCTGGGCTCCTGCTAACCAGGTACCCAGGGCCTTTGTTCTTTCCCTAAAACTGCATTGAAGCCTAAACCCAATTGGCATATCTAGGCACAGGTCAGCCTCTGGTAAATGGTACTGCAGGTACCCAGGGCACTGTGACGAGAGAAGGCCTCTAAGGGTTATATCACTTATTGTGCCACCCTTAGAGTTCCTGTACCTTTAGAGTCAAGCACTGCCTTTGCAGGTTACATGTTTTGATGCAGAACAAAGTGAAGAGTCGACATGACACACATCCCTGTGTGCCATGCCTACAGACCACTGCCCTGGCCTAGTTCAGTTACCCTTCATGTGGGGTGCACTATACCAGTGGTGAAGGTACAGGTGCAGGATCCCTGTCCCCCTACAGTGTCTAAGTCCATTCTTAGACATTGTAAGTGCATTGCTGCCATTAAGAGTATATGGTGCTGGGATTTGTCATTACAAACTCCACAGCACCATAATGGCTACACTGAAAACTGAGAAGTTTGGTATAAAAATTCTCAGCACATTAAACCCACACTGATGCCAGTGTGGGATTTAATGAAAAATACACACAGAAGGCATCTTAAAGTTGCCCCCTGAAAAGTAACCTACCACTAGGGTCCAGGCTGAGTGGCTGCTTTCAGCTGCCACCACCAGACATTTTTCTGGACCCCTGGGTCGAGGGCCCAAGACTCTCGCGGACCTAAAACAATGCACATCCTGGGAGTGAGGTGCCAAGCACTCCTTCCGCAGCACGGGCAGGGTCCACGAAGGGGAAGCTTCAAAGGCTTGCCGCCTTTGTGAGCTTCCCCAGGCCACTTGTTGCTTTCAGCAACTGGTCCCCACTGGTTCTGACCCCACTTTGGGTGGGAGAACTGGCAGGAAATACAAGTGAGAAAGAGAGGTGTGCCCTCCTCTGCCAACTCCACCCCTCAGGTGGTAGAGGTGTGAAGAAGCCCAACTCTCAGTCCCTGCTATCTTGCAGATGGGGGACTCAGCCAACCAAGGAAAGGCTTATGCCCCCTCCCACTGGAGGGTGGCATAATAGGGGGTGTACTCACCCCAGGGAAGGGACCCATTGGTACCCTATCTTTAACACCCCTAAATCTAGTGTTTAGGGGCACCCCTGAACCTTCCTTCCTCAGACAAGAACCAAGTACAAGAAAAGAAGAAAATGACTGAACAGCTGTGCCGAAGCTAATAAGAAGAATGTGCCCTCTGACTTGGCCCCAGCCCTACCGGTCTGTCTCCATCTTGTACCTGCTCCTGCAAAATCCTGGTTTATCTTGCAGCCAACAACCTTGAAAACCATGCAGGACCTGCCTGCCTTCAACGACAAAGATTGTGTCTCCCCAGAACACCGGAGTTGTTCATTTACAACCTCTGGCCCTGGCCACAAACTGCGAATCTGCACCACTCTGCACCCGCTGTCCACGGCCAGAGCTCAAGTGGGCAAATACTACAAGGAGGTCTCCTGGCAATCCTGACCCAAGATCTAGTGACGCCTGACCTGCCCCAAGCCTCCAGCCGAGGCCTGCAGCCTAAATCTGGAAGGTCCCCCCAACCACGACCAGGATCTGGTAAGAAGGTCCGACTCTTAGAGGTACCCCTGCACCCGACGCCCCACAGCTTTGAGTGGCCAAACTTATGGTGCTTAACCAAACTCCAAGATCCCAACTTCCCTCTCGAAGTGCTGTTCGAACCCAGAAGACCTTCGACCCTGAGCCTAAAGTGCCTTTGCAAACCGGAGGTTCCCTATTGCAAACAACAGGGCGCCCGACATCAGAACAGCACCCTGCATCCGGCCGCCCTAGTGCCGCTGAAGGTGCACATTTGGTGCTACTTTGTTTCCTGATTTGCCCTGAGCTAAAATCCAGGAGCTTTGCTCCCACAACTAAGTGGCCTGCTCGTCAGCAGCCACCAACCTGAGGCCCCCTATCCCCCTTTAGATAACATTGGGCCTCGGGACTCTGCACCTGGCTACCCTAGTGCCGCTGAGGGTGTAGCAAGAGTGCATCCATGACCCTGGGGTACCCCTGAGTCTATCCCCAGATCCTCAACTCCCACTACCGAATACTTTCCCTAAAACCCAAAACACTTTTTTCCTTCATAGGATAACATTGACTTTTTTTCATGGAAAAGTTTCTAAGTGTTGAGTTTGAAAACCGATAGAGTTTATTTAAAATTGTACTAACTAAAAAAAACGATTTTACTTACCAGTTTACAGGAAATGTCCCAGTGTAGTATCCAGGTATACTACACTGTGTAAGAAAAGTAATCTAAAAACTAACTTACCTGTAATTTCCCTAAAAAGTCCATTCAAAGTATATGTACTGTATTTACAAGGCATTGCATTTCTCAATAACAATATTGTAAGTCAAACTAAAGTGCATATACAATTACAATCCAAATGGTATTACAACTGTATATTTACTGCAAAGTATGTATCACTTACCTGTGCCAGGCTTGCTTGTTCTAGGACATACAATAACTAAAATATTATTTTTATACTAAAACAAGTGGTATAAAATTCAGTCTTTGAGGGTGTGAAATCATTTGCTGACTGTGTGTACAACAAATGATTAACACTGTCCTTTGATAAAGCCTTACTGCTCGACCACACTACCACAAATAGAGAGTAAAGTGCTATCTAACTTCACCTCTGCCTAACTTTGGGGTTTCACTAGACACTGTGCACACTATACTTCACTTTGGTATAGTATACACAGAGCCAGCGTCCTACAAATTGCTTATTATGAGTTGGCTCGCTTTTTCTGTGAGGATGGGGTATAACGACGGAATATGTTCCCACCAGGTCCGTTGTAGCACTTTCGACAAAATAGCTCCCACCAATACAGCAGGGATGTTTAATTATGGTGTGTAGTCATGCACTGGATGGTACATTAGCATACTAGTGGGCTGCCTACCAAACAGTAAATAAACCCCTAAATGCTAACCTTGACAAAGCCTATTGTCAAGCCCTATTAATTATCTTAAGTTTAACCAATTACATTCCGTAAGCCCTCCTAACACTAGCCTTTGGGCCTAGCATGCTCTCTCTGTGGCAGATAATGCCTGTTCCAGTTTATAGAGCTAAGTCTCACAACATTGCATAGCATTTTATACAAGGTAGAAAATACTCCTACCCTTTTGCTCAGATGTCTTCGACCCTATTAAACAGGTGGGGGACCAGGCTCACCTGGAGTTCTGTCTTGTTTAAATAGATTCTGAATAGAACTCCACGGTCGTTCATATATAAGGAGAATCAATTTTTGGGGGACACATATAGAGTTCTTGTCTCGCTTAGCAATCTAAAATCACGAAGGTATTTAACACCTACTCTGTGCAAGGTACAATTTCTTAGAATCATCTTATTACTGACAGTGACCAGAGCATGGATGGAAATGTTGGTCATCTTAAGTGCATTTGCTGTCGATTCTGCACGTACAAAGAAGAGGACCTAGCATATCTAATGTGTTTTGTGACATGCTCTTTTGAATTCATGGAATAAACTTTACCGCCGATATTTATAGCTCGCTGTGTTATTACCTCTAGTAGAGTCGCTGCTATTATGCTTTACCTCTTTAAATCTGTGAAATTGTAAAGAATGTAGATGAGAATTTGAATGACATTCTAAAAGTAAGTGGAAAAGTACCTTTGCAATTGTGTAACTGTACTTAAGGTTCAATGGTTACAAAAACTATTACAGCACAGACTAGGTGGTAAATTTCCATTTAATGTTGCTTTAATTGCACTGACAGAACTTAGAGCTCAATGTATTCCACCTGTTCACAAACGAGGAATGTGCACTTTGCAAACAGGTTTGAAAATTGGGAAGTAATTTGAAATGTGTCTTGTGTAATAGGTGTCATCACAATTTGCCGATTCGCGGTAGGTTGCAAAGTTACCTTCCTAATGAATATTAATTTGGCAGGTCGCATTTTGTGACTCCTTGTGGATGCCTGTGGCTGTGGATGAGAAATGGTGGCCTGGCAGAGGGAGCAGACTACCATCTCTGCATTTGCATTCCCAAATGAGAATCACTGATTTTTAAAACAGCCCATGCCCATTACAGAAAAAAACTGCTGCTTTTACAAAGATGTTCTTGCTTTGAAATACATTGAAGTGTAGTGTGCAGTGTTTCCCAGGACCACTACATGCTACCCCAAGGCCACCATCCCGCAAAATACCCAGAGGGGAAGTGGTCCCATAAGAGCAGCTTCTCTCCTCAAAGCAACTACCGTTAACTTGTGAGGTTGTAACGCTTTAATGGTGTGGGACTCCGACTGAGGTCACAAATCTCGGATACAGTAAATTGTAAGCTTAATTCTTCTTAAATGCCTCCCGCTGTATACAATTTGGAAAGCCTTCCTGCTGCACTGCTGTGCGTCAAATAAAAAGGGAAGGAATGCGAGGTACCTACAAGATATGGCGCATTCCTGGCCTTCCCCTCTGCACCGGCGCACAAATAGCAGCTGTGCGCCAACACAGACTCCCTTGCATCATGTTGCATGGATGCTTGTGTTGCAGGGATGATTGTTGTTGTGCAGGAAAAGACCCCTTCCTGCACAAAAAAAGAATATGAATGGAGTTTTGCTCCTTTAAGGCCTCATATACTATATTTTGATGCATGGCAGTGCAGCAAGCCTTCCTGCTGCGCTGCCGTGCATCAAAATAAAAGGGCAGTAATGTGCTGTATCTACAACTTAATATTATTAATAAATAATTATTTTATTTAATTATAAAATGTTAGAAACATAATAAAAAATTATAAACACACATATATATTGTCAGCTACCACAGAATTGTACACGCAATACAGGAAAGCACAAAGACAGGCACAATGATGGCAGCGGACGCGCTTAAGGAGAGGGAGGAAGCTGCGGCTTCGATGTTTAGCGATGAAAATGTACCAATGAAGGACTCCAATACCCTGAAAGCAACAGTAACAGGCGGCAATACAGGGATAAAGGAAAAATATAAGCAATTGGAGAAACTAATGAGGACAGAACAAAAACGATGGTGGGAACCCTAATCTCTACAACGTTACTAAGCATAGGCGGAAAATCCGTTCCGCTTGTGGATTTTGCGGATTTTTGGTAAATTCGCAATCCGCGAACTTTCGCGAATTTGCCGAACATCCGCACATTCGCACGCAGCGGTTTTTTTTGCTTGGTGATACAATATTGCGGCGTGTGGCGCTCACTTACCGTCATTCAGCGTTTGCCGAGTTGTTTTTCTCGATATTTTGCGAGTGCTGCGCCATTTTGGATCTTGCAGTTGCTGTTCTGTAGAAAAACAAGTTTTGCAAAACTGAAAGCACTCAGCAGGTGCAAAAGTTCACTCATCATTAGTAACCATTCCCTGTAGTGCTTCCTGAGGGGCCCCTCCAGAGTTCAGTTGCCTACGTACAGTTGCTGTTCTGCAGAAAAAAATAGTTTTGCAAAACTGAAAGCACTCAGCAGGTGCAAAAGTTCAAACTCATCATTAGTAACTATTCCCTGTAGTGCTTCCTGAGGGGCCCCTCCAGAGTTCAGTTGCCTACTTGCAACTATTCTATGACCCTGCTCGGACCCTCACAGCAGGCTCATAGAATAGCTACAAGTAGACCACAAAGGTCCTGGGGAAAAAAATTGCACTGCAACAGAAAGCAAATTACAGATAAGGAAGCAGGTGCCAGACAGGAAGTTTAAATTCAGTGACACATTAATCAACCCCAAATTAATTCATGTCAGTTGAAGCAGGGCAGGTGTGCTTGCATTCCCCCCCATAATCTACAGTGATGAATCAGAGGGTGGCAGTGATGTACCAGAGGGTGGCATGGGTGAATCAGAGGGTGGCAGTGGTGAAACAGAGGGTGCTGTGAACCTGTGATGATGAACCAGACGTAGAAACAACAAAGTCGCGACCTTTGCGAGCCAACAAGTAAGTTCGCAATTGCGAACTGGTACAAAACCCTCGCAAACTGGCAGAAACCCTTGCAAACACAAAAAATAATCCGCAAATTCGCGAGAGTTCGCAGATTTTGCGGATTGCGAGTTTGCAAATACGCAAATTTGCGAACGCCAGATTCGCAAAATTCGCCCATGCTTAAACGTTACATAGAGGTGGGGAGGGTTCCCCGTAGCTTAAGAATACTCGAAGCCCCAAGCTATGAGGCACCAGACAGGGAATGATGCGTGAATGGGTAGAGACCAACTAAGTGTCCTCAAGAAAATTGCTCTTTATTCTTGTCAAATATGCTGAGAGGATTGTGTTAAACTAGCGGAGGACATTTTAACAGCAACTAAGGAGCTTGAATCTAAAGAGCAGCAAGAGGAAATAGTAAAATTAAAGGCAGAGATGAAAAAAGTTTGAAAAAAGAGGAAGATGTAATAAGGGAACGTAAAGCATATAAATTCCACAGAGATAGATGTGACTATGAATATGGAAGAATCTTTACATTTGCACGCAAATATGATGCACTCAAAGCTGACAACAAGGGAATGAAGCAAGGAGTGGAGGAGGCAAATCAGCATCCAGATTTGACATCAGCGTCAGGAGACAGTTCTAATGTGGAGAGTGGGTCAGAAACGGAAAATAGAAATAGGTCAAGAGCAGCAACTGCCCGCAAACATTCACTCACGGAAGAGGTTGATTTTTTATGTACGGAGCGTCTCCAATCGCTAAGACCACGGAAACAGCAGGCCAGCGGAAGTCAGGGAAGAGTAAAAAACGGAGGGATAGGAGAAAGGCCAACAGAAGAAGAAACCAGCAACAAAAAGCAGCAAAAGAAACAACAGAGGAAACACTGGAAAAAATAAACAGTATTGATACACATGAAGCCAATGAAATGACTGTAATCAATCTGACAGACCTAACATTGAAAACCGCTGAACAACAACTATTGGCTTTAGGCCTCTCCTTCTGCCCTGAGAGCTCATTCACCTACTCAAAATCAAGAGTTGATATTTACAAAAGTGTGAGAAAAATAAAACTAAGGAAGTTTCATGCTCAAACCAAAAAAACCACAAACAGTGAAGACATTTCCACTATATCTGACCTGCCAACACAAGAAAACAAGGAAAATGCAAACAGAGAACAGGGGTCACAGGAACTAACTGATACACTCTATGATTTGATGCAGGAAGGCAATCAAGCTAGTGGAACTTTGACTGACAAAACAACGTTTAATGTCATGGTACCATGCAAAACTCCCTTTAAACCACCTTCATCTTTCTATCTATTGATGCTGAAAGACACAATCGATGTATTCCAAGACCAAGTCATCAAGGACTTTAAACATTTAAATAGGTCAATAAACAAAGAAAAAAGTAAGGCCAAGAAAAACATAAAGGAACTGCAATACCATCAACTTATGACAAAAATTAAGAAAGACAAGGAATTAGTGGTAAGAAACGCTGACAAAGGCGGAAACGTGGTTCTGTGGAAAAGGGAGGATTACCTCAAAGAAGCAATGAACCACCTAACAGACAGAGCCTGCTACAGAACCAGCAACAAAATGTCCTGGAATGTTTCCAATCTTCATTTCGGGTAAAATTGATGGCATGGTGTGAAATGGGTCTCTTAACAACTGAGGAATACAAGTACCTTTGGACAGCAAGTCATACAATCCCTATCCTGTACTTTATACCAAAAGTACACAAGGACAGCACAAACCCGCCAGGGAGGCCAATCATATCAGCCAAGAATAGCATTTTTTAAAACACTTCAAAATACGTGGACTTCTTTTTACAAGAACACATGCAAAAACTTGCCTCATACATTAAAGACACGGGGGACTTTTTGTTTAAAATAAAAGACTTTCATTGGCAGAATGATTATCTTTTGATCACTTTAGACGTTACCTCACTCTATACGTCCATCAAACATATGGATGGACTACGAGCATTGAAGCACTACTTGGCAAGGAGAAGACAATCCTATATGGAACACAACAAAATGATTGTCAGCATGGTGGAATTGTGTCTAACAAACAACATTTTTATGTTCCAAAATGCATTGTATCAACAATTACGCGGTGTTGCCATGGGAGCCAGCTTCTCCCCTAGCTACATGTGTTTACACATGGGCTGGTGGGAGGAGCTGGTTCTCATGGCAAACTACGCGAAGACACTAAAGAAACATGTAAAATGCTGGTGGAGGTTCATAGATGACCTGTTCCTGGTTTTGCAGGGTAAGGAAGAGGAGGCAAGAGAGTTCATTGCTGCACTCAATATAAATGAACTTAATCTTAACTTCACAGCAAACATAAGTAAAACCAGTGTAGTGTTTTTAGATGTGGAGGTACTGATCAATCAAGGCAATGTTGATACCAAATTGCACAGGAAACCAACGGCAGGGAATGCAATTTTGCATGCCAGTAGTTTGCACCCTAACCATCTAGTGCAAAGTATCCCTTATGGTGAGTTACTATGCATTAAAAGAATCTGTAGTAATGATGAGACACTAAAAACAGCACAAAAGGAGTGTATTGCCAGATTTAAAGCCAGGGGTTACAGTAATAAATGCTTGGAAAAAGCCTTAACGAAATGCAATTTGGTCACAAGGGAAAAACTAATGAACAAACAGCCAAAACAAGCCACTACTCCAGATGAAATAGTCAGTGATTTTAGATTCATTCTAGATTACAATCGTCAAGAGGTAGCTGTAAGAAAAATTATTAACAAAAACTGGCACCTCATAAAACAAGACCCCGTAATTGGCAAAACAGTCTCCAAAAAACCCTCAATAACATACAGGAGAGGAGTATCCATGAAAGATACTCTGGTGGAAAATTATCCATGCGGCAAGCCAACCAACGGATCTTGGTTGGCACAAAGAAAAGGTTTTTACACATGTAAAATATGTAAAGCGTACCAAAATGGAGTTTCCAAAACCGAGTACACCACACCTTTTGGAGGGCCAAACCTGGAAATAACAAAATCCCTAAACTGCAAAACGGATCATGTGGTGTATGTGTTGGAGTACCCGTGCAATTTAAGATATATTGGTAGTACCATCTTGCCGGTCCATAAACGGATACTCCAACACATACGAGCCATAAAAAATCATGATCAGGCATATCCGGTGGCACGCCACTTCCACGAAAAACATGAGGGCAACCCTAAAGGCTTAAGATATTTCTTTATTGATGCAGTTCCAAGGAACAAAGGAGGAGGGGACAGAGAAAAATCCATAAGGATATTAGAGATGCACTATATTCTCAACTTAGATAGTAAGCATCCTAACGGGCTGAACAGCTCGGAAGAACTGCATGCAAGTCTTTAATACAAGGATAGGCGGCCCGATCCAGTCGTTATGTCAAGTCCTCCAACAAATATTATGAATTGTAGAGTCACAGGTGGAGGTACATGAACTAGGATCGCATGAGAAATAGGTCTCAACATAAGAAACCACCTTCGAAATCTGGTTAATTAGAAATAACACATTCCCCCTAGATAGTTTTTAAAGTTACCAGGGTTTTAATGAAGCACAAGTAGCAATTTTTTTCTATATTTGCCAGCTGTTTTTTGCACAAATCCTTTCCTTTAGAGTAAGATTGAAATGCTCAAATTGCCAAATCGAGTTTAAACACTATAGATCTAATAACTATAAGGTCTGACTCCTAACCAAATTGCAAGTAGAGTCACAAATGGATTTATCCTAATATGTCTAATTTTAAACTCTGCTGGGTAGTACAGAGGTGTGTATTCAAAGGCCAAATGATTTTATATAATATCATAAATGACAGGGAATTATCAATTTTTCCATATTTATTTATTTACCTATGTATTTATTATATTTATGAGCAAGGGGTATTTTAAATGTATATTTACATGCATTTGCACTTTTGCACATTTGAGCACATAGCCATGTTTGTAATAATGTATAGATGGGTATTTATATTTATATTTATGTTTGGATATGTTGTTGTTTATATGTTTATATATTTATATATTTATTTATTTATGGGTATATTTACATATTGATTGGGGCCTTGCCACAACAACTATGAAACAACATATGTACTAACCGTTTTTGGTTTGGGAGGAAACGAAGCCCAATGAAGGTATCTGTGTATTTATACTATTATAAGGAAGTAGGGTGAAATTGAATTATCAGCCTATCAGCTTAATTGGTCGGCCTATCAGCTTAATTGACGTGTTGCAAAAAAAATTTGCCCGTCAAGTCCTTAACCGGCTTTCCACTTGGATTGAAGAACACTCTATCTATACAAAATACCAGGCAGGTTTTAGATCAAAGATAAGCACTGTAGACCAGGTTTTTAGATTTTTATGTTTAGTCTGGAAATATACGATTATAAGAAGTTCCCATATATACGTGGCTTTTGTTGATTTGAAGGCAGCTTTTGATATGGTTCCAAGGGTAGCCCTATGGAAGACATTAAACAAGATGGGCGTCCCCGGGAACATCCTTCAAATTTTAATTAGACTTCACGAGAATAATTATGCACGAGTTAGATGGGGACCAAACGGAGAAGTCAGTGAGAAGATAAAAATAGCGAAAGGGGTAAGGCAAGGGTGCGTAATGGCACCTACCTTATTCTCCTTCTACGTCAATGACATCCCCGAAACTCTTTTGGGCTGCGAGCATGACTCTCCCAAATTGATTGGGCAAGCCGTTCCGGCATTGTTGTTTGCAGTCGACACTATTTTAATCTCTCAGACACCCAGGGGGCTTCAAAACCTTTTAAATAAATTTAGCTTGTATTGCCATGACAAGGAACTAGAAATTAATTCCTCAAAAACAAAAGTTATGACAATCAACCCTCATAAATGTTTTAGCAAAGTTTTTAAGATAAATAACGAACCGATTGAAGAAGTCTCCAATTTTAAATACCTGGGTATCATTTTAGACAGTAACGTCACATGGAAAACACAATTGGAGAACTCAAAGTTAAGGCTGACGCAAAATCAGTGTTCGATTTTAAAGAGGCATAAGAATAGCCATTTTAAAGCAGTCTCACCAGCCATTGAACTATTCAAGTACAAAGCGCAATCATCTTCACTTTATGGTGCGGATCTCTGGGCTTATGCCTTAAAGGATACTTTCCGAGTGAGGGAAAATTCCTTTATTAGGCAACTCTTAGGGATACCTGGGTCAACACCAATGACACCCGTATTATGGGACTTCAACTTTCGACGTACAGATGACTATGCTTCTCTTCGTCCGCTGCTCTATTGGGTCCGCTTATGGTCCACTGAGGAGCTGACTGATTACAGAGAAGCATTGAAAGAGATACTGGCTATAAGGAATATCACGCATTTGCCATGGTTAGAGTACGTCAAAAAATGGTTTGAAAAACTAGGGTTAAGTGATTTTTGGTTTGACCCTGATTCTCTTACAAATAGCTCAAAAAGGATCCTGAAACAAAGGTACTGGGACTATATTAGAGACTCAGTGTTATCAAACCCGAGAACAGGGACTCTAACCTCGAAATTTTTTGAATTAAAAGTGACTATGCAATTAGAGCCCCTTTATGGACGAAATTTACACTCCATTGGCCAAAAGCCTATATTTAAAGTTCCGGTATGGTATCTTGCAATTAAAAGAAAGGACAACTAGCTGGAACTGCAATAAGGGGCTGGCCGGGGCCGCTGGCTCCGTTATATGCGAGTTTTGCGAGATGGGGCTGAAAGAGGATGTGTCCCATGTTTTATTTATATGCCCAGCATACCTCAAAGCCAGGAAAAAATGGCTAAAGCCAATCTGTAAAAAGCTAGGCCTCCGACAAATTAAGGTTGGGCTCAGAATTTTTAAGGGAGACACTGCCCAACCGATTGTGTTCAGCCTGAGCCGTTTCCTCTTATGCGTAGCCCTGATAAGGAAGAGGAAAGACCAAAAAACTTAAGGAAATAGGCTAGTTTTCCATGTTACTGTTAGCTGCGAAAGTGCTGCTTGCTTTACTGTTCTGGTGTACATTTTTAAACAAATGCTTAATTTATTGTTTTATTCTGTATATTTATTCAGTGTTCTTGTACATTAGAGGGCCCGACTAGGACCAAGTTACCCCCAAGTGGACATTCTGGGAAATGAATTGAATTCTATGTATTATATGCAAAGGAAGTGTGTTGATATTTTTATCCACCCGCTATTTTTATGTACTCAAACAAATCCTTTTTTTATTGTGATATGATGTATTATAATCAAATGTACTGTATCTTACAAGGTTTTTTAAACCGAATAAAGATTGAATGAATGAATTATTCAACCATATACATTGCAAGCCATAAGGAGGTAAAATTATGGATGAATGTTGTGTATTTTATTTTATGCATATAAATCAGCACTGAGCACTGTTTTTTGCACTAAAAATCACATGGTATACAAGTAACCAATAAGAACCAAGTAGAAATAAAAAGTAAAAAAGAACATGAAAAGAAAAAAGAAAAAAAGTGCAACCTATAAAAAGTAATGCTATAGGTAAAATCTGCGTCATGTGATCAAGTCCCCTTGAGGGATGAAACGCGTAAAGGCTGCCATCTACCTGTTTGTCAATCTGTGATCCTGTGAATAAAACAAACCGGTATTGAGGAAGAATAAATATACAAATAAAATACATATATATTAAATTAAAATATTAAAATAAATATTTATTTATAAAAAAATATTTTACACAACATTAACTATAACAGTAGGGAAAATGTTGGATAGCGTAGGGGATAAAATTACTATTTTCACTCCAAAGAGTGCAACAGTAGGGAAAGTGTTGGATAGCGGAGGTGAGTAATTTACTATTCCCACTCCACAGAGTGCAACAGTAGGGAAAAGATTGGATAGCGAAGGAGATAAAATTACTATTCCCACTCCAACAAGTGCAACAGTAGGGAAAGTGTAGGATAGCTGGGGGGGAAAATTTACTATTCCCACTCCAGAAAAATAATAAACATTAATTAACAAATACTTAAATAATAGAAAATAATTTACCTCTCACCAAATACCCCTATAAATAACGCCACCACTATCGTAAAACATGACACAATTAACATAATTGCTTAACAATTAATTAATTAACTGATAACAATAAACAATAAAATTAAAAACAATGAGTAATTAATTAACTCATACTAATAAGACTATAAAATATTAACACATAAATATTATCTGAATAAATAAAAATTATATTCATTTTTAAATATTTGCCACACTACTCCCCTCTAAATACACAACTCACTCATAAAAATTGTCAAAATGTACATATTCACCAATTAATTATTAATAATTAATGCCCAATTCATAATTAATCAATAACACATTATTTAACATATTTAACAATATGAAATATTAAAAACACAAATATTCATTAATAAAATGAATAATTAATACATTATAATTCAATTGCATACCACCCTACTCCCTTATAAACCCACAACCCGCTCTTAAAATAAAAACTTGATTACAATATTTACCAATTAATTATTACTAATTCATATCTGATTATTAACTAAATATTAACAAAATATTTAACACAATTAACAACATAAAATATTAAATACTTAAGTATTAATGAATACAATTATTAATTAAAAAATTATAATTAAATATCTTCCCACCCTACTGCCCTATAAAGCCACAACCCGGTCCTAAAAAATGGACACAAGTAACATATTGATCAATTAATTATGAATAATGAATAAAAAATTAATTAACCCAATCAATAATATACATTATTAAATATAAAAATATCAATCAATTTGACATTATTATTTAATTTCAATTAAATTACATTCCACCCTATTCCCCTGTAAACCCACAACCCGCTACGGAACTAAAATACGATAAATTACTTAACATAAAATTAATTACTTCTAAAAACTTCAAAAATACATTACAAAAATAAACTATACTTTTAACACATATACTAAAATACAGAACACTAAAATACATTTCGAAATTATTAACAACGATATTTTGACTAAAAATATTACTAGCTTTGATATTTAAAAAAAATATATTGCCTACCTGTATGTCGATATTCTGGTTGACGATATTCTAGCAGGTCAATATTGTGTCACATCGATATTTAAACATATATTATTGCATATCGATATTTAAACATCGATATTATGACTCTATAACTAGACACAGATGCTATGCAAAATTAAAAAAGCTAATTTAATTAACATGCACAAGTGTTTCACCTAAGTACACCAGAAACGCATTTACTAAAATGTTTTGAAATATGAACTTACAAACAATCATTCTCCCTTGCCCTGCCATTAGTGAACTAAAAGGCATGTCACTTGTCCTATAGACCTTATATTTGACATACATTCGTACTACTCAAGCAGCAACATTATGGTGTAATAAATCAAACATGGGAGAGGTATTTGAACTGTGCACATTCTGAACTCACAGCTTTCAAGGTGGATAATGAAGAAAGGGCAGCATAAAGAAAGAAAATATTTACTTTGGATCACACACTTTGATCAAGCAGGAAAACAAAGCAGCAATGCTCCCAGTTTTTCTGATTTTTGACTGTGCATTTCAGCCACAAGAGGTGACTGTCTTTCTTTCTCCTGTTTTACAACAAAGGACACTGCTATATTTCATTTCTTGGTGCATGAGGCTAGAGCAGGGGTCTCCAAACCGGTCCTGGAGGGCCGGATAAATACCAGATTTTTAAAATAACTACATGTTTCTCAATGGGGATATAAAAAAAATCTGGCATGGATCCGGCCCTCCAGGACCGGTTTGGAGACCCCTGGGCTAGAGTATGGGTGGCATACAAAAGGCATGTAAGTTCAGCATGTTTAGAGCTCCATGTGTTCAAGATGACATCAAGCTGAGTCTGAACTGGGCATCTGGCTCCTCCATCTCTACTACTACCCTGAGTATAAGGTCCTATCTGTTCATAATGCTGCAGCTTTCTGCTACAGATGTCAGCATAATACTTTGAGCTAGAGTTGGACAGGTCAAGCTAGAATTAACAGGGCAAGCTGATACAGTGGCGAGCAAAGGATTGGTTCTTCCTCTAAGAGCCCATGCACAAACTGAGCCTTACAAATATTTGTCGTATAAACAACACAACAAAGATCATTTTATGATAAGATGTCTTTAAAATTCTTTAACACACTGAAGCATTATACCTTAGCACATCAAATTTCATCACTAGTGTCAGAACCTCTTTTAGAGAGCCACGGGGCACGGAGGGGCTACTGGGCCCAACCGTGGTTGTTGAGGCCTTTTACCACTGTTGTCCTGGTGTGTGACGTACTATGGATACTGAGCACCTGGGCCAAGTACCACTTTTGCACTTCATTCTCAGTGATATCTGTGGACAAGCATTCAAAGGCTTCCTCGGGGGGGGGGTATAAATATACTGACTCATAACTTAAAGTGAATGCAGCATTGTCAATAAAGCAATGTCCAGTCAAATACTTACTTTTGTAACAAAAATACGTTTTTTATTTCTAACTCTACACATTCAAAGCTATAATGACATTCATAAGCAATAATACAATACCCATGAGTCTGGGCTTGAGTGTTTGTCAAGCCAATCTCTGTCTCACCCTCTTCTTTGTACTCTAGTCGTGGTTCTTCCCCATTCAAAAATTGTTGCAGCCAAGGAATGCTTAGTTGTAGGTCATCCTCAAGAATAGCCATTTGATTCTAGGACATTAGTCAAAAGTGTCTATGGAGCTGCAGCACCTTCAGCAACAAATCTTACGGGTCCAGTTAGAAGGTGGTTCGCCCATCCGAGCCACCTGGATTTTTCGCTTTTTGAACACCTAATTTTTGTGCTTTTACCGTGGGAGAGCCTCATATGCTGTGACTCACCCACAGTGAACTCATGATGAAACAGACTACATGTGGATTGCACCAGTGTGCCCCTTGTGAGAGAAGGCTGCTGCACTGCAACCGGGGTAAGGGGCACACCAGAATGGTTAAATGTAGACATGTGTGCACATGCGTGTGCACCCATGTAAGGGCTGCACAGGGGGATTCTGGTCTTGCGCAGCCCAGGAGCGGGTACAGTTAAATAGGTGTGGAAGGGAATATGCAGAGTTGGGTGGTGACATGGAATTGGCTTTATAATGTGGGGAGACACATGTAGGGGAAAGTCAGTGTGCTTTACTGTTTTCACTGTAGGAACACTCTATTACTCCCCTCTGAAGATGGGGACCACATGGGGTAGTTTCTCTTCCCTAGGGCCTACAAATTCCAGACACGCACCAAAGTACACTGTAAGTTGTGTAAAAAGAAGTATTCTGCTTAGTCCAAAGCTATATCTGTTCTGCTTATGTGTCATCCAGAAATGTCATATTCCTCTGACTCAGCTCATAACCAGAGCCTGGCTGGGTGAGCCCCCGCAGGCTGGATTATTTACCTTCCTCCTCAAACTGTAGCATCAGAGGCCTAGCCCTTCACTGCAATCATTCCAAAGGTGAATGTCTTCTCTCCAGGAGGGAGAGATGGGGGTGAAGCTGCAGGTTATCCATCAGCAGCAGTCACCCAGTGCCAGGCACCAGGCCTGCTCTGGACCCGGGCCATGAAGGCCGGAAGGGGGCAAGGGGGCATTTCAGAGACCATGTGGCATGAAAGCCCTGGATGACATCATTTTGAAATATCCCAAAAGCCTGTGCAGGCAGGAGGGAGCAGGGGCAGAGAGGTAATGTGTCGCTGCAGGATAGGGCAGAAGGTCCACCCTGCCAGCCCCCTCCATATTCTTTAAAAAAGGTCTTGCGCAGGAAGAGGATCTCTCTCTGGGGTGTGTTCTTGGTGAGGAAGACTGGTGCTGGAGCCTTGCACCATTGGTAGTTGGAAGGAAGAACCCCCTGACTGTCCCAGGTCTCTGGACTGTGGCTTGGAGGGAGTCCAGTGCCAGTGAGGAGAAGCCTGAACCCCTGCACGAGGAGAAAAGAGGCCCAGAAGAAGAGCCAGGCGAGAGACTGGTGCAGGGAGCTTGTGAAGACAGCTCCCTGCTGAGTTGTTCCCCCTCTTGGAGACCAGGAGGGTGCTGAAATATGCTCCACGTGGCTAGGGCTGGCCACCAGAGCAAGAATAGGCCAAGATGATGAAAATCACTTCCCTGAGGGCCGAGATATGCCCCCCAGAAGGTAGGCAATCTTTGACCGATGACAAAGCGCGTGGGGCTCTGCCACCTGTCTTAGTTGTACCCCGTGGTATGTCAGGTCCCAGTTTCTGCCCCCAGAAGATGGAGATTCTGGGGAGCGCCGTTGCGTCCCCTGAAAGGTGACCACAGGGCCCAGGCTTCCTCTGGGCCCCCCAAAAAGTAAAGTCGGGGAGCGTGCTGCACTCCCCATGAAGGGGTCATCAGGGGGCCCATGACCCCCTGAAGCTGAAGCCAGGGAGCGCCATCACGCTCCCCTTGCAGATCTCTGGGGACCCAACTTTGGGCCCCGGAGTCCGCTGCATGGAGAGGGGAGTGCCTTTGCACTCCCCCGAGGCATCGCCTGACCAGTGGCAGCCTCCGGGTCTGCCCGCAGGAGTAGGCATACCTGAATGGCAGTGCTGGCTCCTCCAACAACATATGAGGGTGCTGGCCGGTCAGGGAGCCAGCGAAAGTATCTGGGGGTGCCCAGAGCTGCTCTCCAACAAATCTGCAAAAAAGGGGGCCAGGTGGGACCGGGTCCCCAACGAAGGTCAGATGTGGCGTGAGGCCGCCAGCCAAGGCAGCTTGGCTCTCCTCAGAGCAGCGGGAGAGACGCTGCTCTAATATGCATGCACTGGGCCCAAAGGGCCCATAATGCCTTGCAGGGCAGGATGGGTCCCCAGAAAAGCCTGCTTATTGTTGCATGTGGTAGCCCCAGGAGGATGGGGTACCCACCATTGGCTGGAAAAGGTGCAGGGGGAGCTGCAGAAGCAAGGCAGCCTCCCCCAGCACAAACATGGACTGTCCCCTCCCTCAGGATCTGAGGGATTCATAGGAGACTACCCCTCAAGGGTTCATCTGTGTTTTCAAACTTACCTCATGCTTGAACATTTGTTCTACAGCCAGGAGCTGAAGCTTAGGGTTGCACTGAAGTATGCAGGGTCAAGCAAGGATTGTCAATGAGGTGATATCCCCTAGAGGTGGGAAGGTGTAATTGCACAGGTGGTGCATTTAAGCACGCTGTTCCTTTTAGGGACTGGAAATCACAAGTGTAATGTGAAATCATAAAACGAATTGGGGTTATGTTGCTGGAGATTCCTGCTAGGGTGTCTGACTGCCCATGCTTAACCCTGTGATCATAATTGTGATGCCTTTTAGGGGCTTTAAATGCAATGCATTATAACTGTTATCACATATGATAAGTACCTGCCATTCTAAAGGGATGCAAGACGTATATTCTTGCTACTGCATTAAGTGATGAACAACCCAGATTGTTAGCCACTGTAATTCAGGGGTGTATACTGTATGGTCACTATAAGATGCTCAGTCACGGTGATGTGTCACTATGGCAGGTGTTCCTGTTATAAATGCTTGCTGAGATAATAGCGTGGGTCGCCACTGGAATGGTGCCATTGGGCATGGCCCTCACTCCAGGTTATGGTAAACCTACTGCATTCGGGGGCAAGGTGATGTGCATAGATGGGAGTGGTGGTACTAGAACCCACCACCCCTGCAGAAGAAGTGGGAATGTTAGGCAATGTCAGGAAGTAATTCCAATAACGTATGTATATTTGTAAATGAATGCATAGTATTAAGTAGTGTTTGTCTGTAATAAATGTATTATTTCCTTTATAAAGCAAAGTACAGACTGGACAGTCAATTATTGAGTGTAATTTCTGCGTACCTGTAAATGGCGATTACCAGCCAACACCACCTCCCTTGAGTAAGCCTTATAATGCTCTGCAACACTACCCTCTGAGAGTCAAGCGCTACAATGGGGTGTTTGGTTCCTAGTGAAGGACAAATGCAGACATTTTGTTTGCGCAGACCTCACAGATACTGCCGCATTTTCCATCGGCCCCTATTCCCAATTCAAGTCTTACCCACTCCTTCACCAAGGAAGTGTTCAGCTTTTCAGTGGGTGCCCAGGTCTGGGGCCTCACGAGTTTTGATCTTGTTCAGAGAAATTGGGCTGCTTGTGGTAAAGATGGCAACATCCATTGGGTCAGGCTTCTTCACCCGTGCAGCACTGCTAGGACCCTTCAGTGATTGGAGCAGCTAACTGCTCATGAAGATGCAGCAAGTCAATCTTCCCAGCAGCAGGGAATTTGATCCTTTGAGGTTCCGTGAGAATCGTAACGACGTTTTGGGCTTGGTCGGATATGGATGAGTTTGGTATCTACGAACCGCAAATGACGAGATTAGTAGGTGTACGTGTTTTCACTACACTACTTGGAAGGGTTCGTCTTATTTACGGGTTTTTCCATCTGAGCCTTCGGGTTCCATTTTAGGTACGGCATCCATTTTGTTTCTTGCCCTCACGTAGCCGGCGAACGAACAATGTCCGCTCAATGACCCTGGGATTCCCAAGCTCTTGCAGAAGATGCATATTCCTTTGAGTGTGCCTCTATGACTAGGGGAATGACACGGCAAAAGCAGATGGCTCCGCTCAAGGCTCATCTTGCCGTGCCGGTCTATTTTTTCAGCCTTGCATACGTTAGGCTCGAATCCTTTGATCCTGCGATCACGCTTCCGATATTGCCCCCACACTCTTTTCAATCTGTTGTCTGTCTTTGTCTTCCTGCACCTGTTTCTGTCCCTTCTCTTAGGTCGTTTACAACTAGAATGGAATGTGCCTAATGGTGGGATAGCGTGCTTTTACAGTTGGGAACCGACAATGTTACTGTAATTATGTTCCGGGCTTCTGAAAACATGAATGCAATCCTTTTGAAGTTTACTGTGGGAACTGAGTTGTAACCTTTTGTTCGTTATGTTGTGCAATGGCGAAAATGTGTATAAAAGGAGCGATCCACTTTTGCAATTCGGAGCAGACTCTCTGAACCTACACTATGCTGTACTTCTAGCGATTTCTGTGTCCCTGCAGTAAATAAACGCTGATCTTTGACGCCGAAGGAAGTGTCCCGTGTCTCTGTGATTTGTACGCCGGAACAGGTATATCCACAAAGGTTTCAGGTGTTGTCCCCTGGCACCGCTGGGCCTTAAATTAGCCCAGTCCTTCAGTTGGCGCCCAACATGGGGCGACATCATGTGGTACCGGTCCAAAGCCTGACGATCGTGAGGAACTTCGTGTGAAATCTCAGAGGGAAGGTGCACCCCGCTTCATCGATCCTGTTGTCAAAATAAGTGGTCCGAAGATTTTTCCCACGAAGATTCCCGCTTTCCGACGGCTGCGACGGACTGATGCCCTGACTGTCAACCTGTTTTGGCGCCTGGCGTAGTCCTTTGTACGGTGAGACGATAGACGGGCCTTCCTGGTGACGCCATTGTCCTTTCAGTTAAGTATTTGTGGGTCGCTCCCAGTCCTTAGGTTAATTCTTTGGTTACATTTGCTTCGTACCTTGAAACTTGGTTGTTGTTGATGAAACTTGGTTGATTGCATGGTTCCATTGCAGTTTTGGTTCTTAGGTGTTGGTTCTATCTTTTTTGGGTTTTTCTTTGACAATTGCAATTGCCAAAGACCGAGGGTCTCGTATTTTTGCGAGGATATCGTAATTCGATAACCCTTGAAGTTTGAAACTCGGTTAGTGTGCACGATGCCTGGCCGTAGTATTTTGTTTGGTTTCTTTAGATGTTGCAACACGGATTCCCGGTTGGAGGACTCATGTCGGATACCTCCAGTTGGAACTCCGATTTATGAGCTCTATAGTCGACATGGAGTGGGCCCTATTATATATAACCCATTCTGGATTCGTTATACCAGAAAAGACGTTGTCCTTAGTTGGCCACCCCATGGTAGCTTTGAGACTGAGATTTTAGATAATCTCGAAGCAAAATTGTTTAAAAAGAAAGCTAGGCCAGCGATGTTTGATTCCTTTCGGCAAAGAGGCCAGAAAGAAAGAAATCAAGCTGATTAAGAAAAATAAGAAAGAGGGTGTCCTGTCGATAATGCAAGGTGCAGAACAGCATCAGCGAGTCAAGGCAGAGAAGGAAAAGGAAGTTTCTATCAGACAGCATAGCATGGCAGTGGATAAATGTTATCCGGTTTTACCGTCAAGTTCTGAAAAGAAGGAAGAAGCATCGAAAGAGGATCCTTTGTTATCTCATTTGCTAAAGTCACCACCTCCTTATGTACAGGGTACTATAGCCCCTATAGTTCCTCCTGTTCTTCCGCCTGTTGTTCCGGTGGCTGCTGGTCATCCTGTAGTTAGCCCTGTTCCTCCGAATCCCCTTGTTCCTCAAGTGGGCCCTGCTTCTTTGCCACCTCTTCTTCCTACTGCTCCTTTGCCTGTAACTTCTCAGCCTACTGCTATTACTACTCCTGTTATCTTGGCTACTTCCACTGCTCCTACGTTTAGTCCTAATATTGTTGCTCCTGTCCTTCTTTCCTCTTCTCCTTCTGTTCGTGAACGTATACCTCATTCTGTTGCTACTCTCTATTCTCCACTTTTCGGATCGTTGTTCAAATCCGATGTCTCTGAAATCTCTCAGAGACGAAGTCAAATGCCTGGTGTAAGGGAGAGTGAGACGTTAGTGACTATGATGCGTAGGTGGATTAGACATCCTGCTAAGTACACTTCGCGCATAGTCTTCGATACGTTCTCTCAGTTTAATGAGCCCACACAGAGATTCGTGTTCGAAGAAATTTATAAATCGTTGAGAGAAGAGTGGGATAATGATGAGTTAGATATCGTACCGCCTGATTTGACTGAACTCCAGAGTCAGTTTTCGAACGGTATGATTGTAAGTAGTGATGTACGGCGTGCATTAGAGCGTTTGTTAGCTTTTAGGTCCACAGTGCCTTCACGAGTGTCGTTTGACGACGACTCTGATGATCTGAAAGCGAAATCTGGTCAGTATCCCATGCTAGAGGTTCCCCCAGTGTGGATGCCAGGTGATGCTGCTGCTAATCCTGTGATTTTGCCACACTTCCAGAGAGTTTGTATACACCTCCCATGGAAGCGATCAGAAGTCTTGCAGGTGAAACAATCTTTGCCTGACCCCCGGAAGAATCCAACAGGTTATTACAAGGAGTTATCCCAACTTGTGGATGCTTCTACTATGAATCTTGCTGATATCGACATGTTGTTTGGTAACGTAGTACCGCAACCGATCTGGGCGAAGATTCGTCATGAGAATCATGCGGCTGAGTTAGGTGGTGATTGGGCTGCAATTGTAGCGGCCGACGGTCAGCAAGTTGGTGGGGCCAAGCCTGAACAGTTAATTATGGATCTGCCCCAAAGAATCATTACGCTCATGAAAACTCTTATGCCAGCGATAAGGGTGAACTGGGATAAATTGTCTGCTTGCAAACAAAAGAAAGACGAGAGTGTCTCTGATTTCTTTACTAGATTCGAGGTGGCATTTTTAGATCATAGTGGTCAGGATATGAGCACTGAGGGAGGTCAGCGATTGTTTGTTGATAAGTTTGTGTTAAATCTGTTGCCTGAATTATGCAACAAATTGAAAATTTCTGAAAGTGCATGGGCTGTTTCAACCACAGCTCAAATATTAGCCACGGCTCAATATTATGAGAATAGAGAAAAAGAGGAGAATGATCGTACAGAAAAGAAAACGAAGGAGCTAAAAACTAAGGTCTTATTGCAGCAAGCTTATCCTCCACGCTCGAATCAGAATGACTCGCAACAGCAGCATGTGCAGTATCGACTGCAAGCACAGTCTTCTAGGACGCAGTCGTGCTCTGACTACTCTGCATCCAGATCTATGCTTGGGTATAATCAGTGTGCATATTGTAGGGGTGAGGGCCATTTAAAGTTTAATTGCCCTGTTTTACGTGACCGAACGGATGGTGTCTCGGTTCGAGGAGGTTGTGGTGGTCATCAGCAAGCTTCTCGAGGTAGAGGTCGTGGCACCACTCGAAATCAAAATGAGCATTCTGCTCCTTCATCGGACACGAACAATTGTTTTGATCAGCGAAATGCATCGTCCGGTAGATCTGCACAGTATCATGTGGATGACTATTATGTTGAGCATGAGATTGGTGCAGACAATGATTATTAGGACAGCCATAGACAAAGAGAGGGAGTCGTATCAGTTCCGGTTGATCAGAGAGGGCCTTACGTCGCAGTTGCCACATCGGGCGTAGTTGAGCCTTTTCTGTTGGACACTGGTGCAGCAAAAAGTTCCATCATGCATTCGAAACTCCCTGGCGCACCTTTGTCTGGCTTAACGAACATTTCTGTTGGATTCTCTGGCACCCCGGTTAGCAATCCAGTTTCTAGCCCTTTGTCCCTTACAATCGGGCCACGTGAGCTAGAGGCTCTTTTGATTTTAACTACTGGTTGTGGTGAGAATCTCTTGGGTTTGGATTTGTTGAAGCGGTTATATGCGACTCTGTATTGCTCTCCTACGGGAGTGGAGCTTACGTTAGGTCAGAGAGTGATCTCTCCTATGTACTTGTCAACTGATAAGCTCCCACCAGAATTGAGTTCCCTTCCTGAGTCTTTATGGGCAACAGGTCCCAATGATGTGGGCCTACTGGACATACCACCTTATGTAGTCCAACTGAAATCAAATGTAAGATTACCACGTATCCCCCAGTATCGTATCTCTCTTGATGGAGAGCGAGCGCTATTAGCGATCATTTATGACTTGATCAAAAAGGATGTTATTGAAGAAACTCGGGGAAATGTGTGTAATAGTCCTGTGTTACCTATTTTGAAACGAACTGACCCATCCAAGCCTCTTTGTGTACCGTTTTGTAATCGATTTGAGAGAAGTGAATAAAATCTTGATTCCATAGTTTCCAGTGGTGCCTGACATTACAGCTTTGCTGACCCTGATTCCAGCCTCTGCCTCCTGGTTTTCGGTGATCAACCTAAAGAATGCCTTCTTTAGTATTCCGATTGCTGAGGAAAGCAGAGATCTATTTGGTTTCTCATTAGGTGGTCGCAGTTTTAGGTTTAAACGCGCACCACAGGGCTACTGTGAGAGTCCATCGATCTACAGTCAAGCCCTTAAGAGTCAACTTGATGCATTTGTGTTACCTGTTGGCGCGGCCTTGATTCAGTACGTTGATGATCTGTTAGTGGCTGCCGACACTGAGCAAATTTGTAAAACTGCTACGGTATCGTTGTTAAAGCATTTATGTGACTTACACCACAAGGTGTCGCCTTCTAAGCTCCAGTATTGTTGTCAAGAAGTGACCTATTTAGGTCACTTATTGTCAAAGGAGGGAAGAAGGTTGACCCCAGAAAGAATTGCAGCGATTGCTCAAATGACTGTGCCAACAACTCAGAGAGACGTACGTGCCTTTCTAGGTATCACGTCATACTGCAGACAAGGGATTCCAACTTTTCATTGTTAGCGAAACCATTGTTAGCTCTCACGTGCAAGGATGTTCCGACTCCTTTGCCATGGACTGAAGAGTGTCAGAAAAGTTTTTCTGAATTGCGTGATGCGTTGTGTTCGGCTCCTGTGTTAGGTACTCCTAATTACAGTAAGCCGTTTACACTATATGTTCACGAGAGAGAAGGTTGTGCGTTAAGTGTTTTGACGCAACAATTTGGCGGCAAACAGCGTCCATGTGCATATTTTTCTTCGACTTTAGACCCAGTAGCTAGAGCATTGCCGAGTTGTCTAAGGGCGACAGCGGCAGCTGCGGTGTCTATTCGACAGTCCGCAGGTCTGGTCATGGATAATATGCTTACAGTGATGGTTCCGCATGCAGTTGACACTCTCTTGAATCGAACGAAGACTCAACACTTGGCGAGTGCAAGATTGTCCGGTTATGAGTTGACACTTTTGGCAAGTCATATACATATAAAACGTTGTAATGTGTTGAATCCAGCGACATTGTTGCCGATTCATATAGAAACAGATGATGTAGCACCACATGACTGTTACTTAAGAACTGAAGAAGAGACGAAGGGTCGTATTGACCTGAAAAACACTCCATTGGTAGACCCCGATGGTACTTTGTATGTTGATGGTTCATGCTTCAAGTTGCCGAATGGTGATGTGACGACTGCGTATGCTGTAGTGACGTTGAATACGGTTGTGGAAACTGCGAGATTGAGTCAGAATTCGGCGCAAGCGGCAGAGTTGATTGCTTTAACGAGAGCGTGTGTTTTGTCTAAAGGAAAGCGAGTGAATGTGTTTACCAACAGTCAGTATGCATTTGGCGTAGCGCATAGTTTTGGTCGATTGTGGAGAGAAAGAGGATTTATGACGTCGCATGGCATGAAGATCCAACACGGACAGCTCGTGAACGATCTTTTGGATGCACTTACATTGCCTAAGCAAGTGGCAATCATTAAATGCAGCGCGCATCAAAAGGTTACAGATGATGTTGGTCGTGGTAACGCGTTTGCAGATGAGATTGCTAAGGAAACGGACAAGAATCTGACGAATCGAATGTATGTTATGAGTTCAGTGAGATGGCCGGCGGAGACTGGTATGTGTGAGGACACAGTTGAGAGTGTGAAAGCGATTCAGAATGAGGCCACCGAAACTGAAAAAGCTAAGTGGAAAGAAAGCACGGGGAAGTTAGACATGAATGGATATTGGGTTGATTTGTCAGAGTATCAAAGATGGATGTTACCGGATGCGTATGTGCTTGCCGTTGTTACTATGGCCCACGGCATGTCACATATTAGCGAGAAAGGTATATGTAAGTTGTTGTCTCCTGTATGGAAGAATGATGGGATTGCTAAGTGTGCTGAGAGAGTGGTCAAGAACTGTATGGTATGTTTGATGCATAATCCTGGCAAGGGCACCCCCACTCCACCTGGTCATTTTGCTCCTCCTACATGTCCCTTTGAAGTTATCCAGCTGGACTTCATCCATATGGAGAGATGCAATAATTTGAAATATGTATTGGTTGTGGTTTGTGCGTTCTCCAGATGGATTGAGGCCTACCCTCTTAAGGATAATACTGCCCTGTCCACAGCAAACGTTCTACTCAAAGAATATTTCCCCAGGTATGGAATGCCACGGATCGTATGGTCGGATAATGGTAGTGAGTTTGTGGGAAGTGTGATGAAGAGTGTGTGTGCGGGTTTGGGTATCGGCCAAAAATTTCATAGTGCTAACCATCCTCAATCGGCGGGTTTGGTGGAAGGGTACAATGGTACTCTGAAACTGAAACTTGCCAAAATCCAAGCAACGACTGGTTTATCATGGCATTGCCTTTAGCTCTCCTGTTGACCAGGGCGACTGTGCACTCTCGAGTAGGGCTTAGCCCATATGAGATTGTGTTCGGCCGTCCTGCGAACGTTTGGGGAGTTCCGAGGCCTAAGGAATTTAGCAGAATTGAATATGCAATGTTGATTGACTATCTTTACGATCTGACTGCTAAATTGAGTTTGATTCATCAACAGGTTTTTGCAGCTCTACCGGCACAAACAGAAGGACCTGGACATCGGCTCCAACCTGGAGAGTGGGTGTTAATCCGCAACTTTGGGAGAAAACGAAACCTCGAGCCAAGGTTCGTGGGACCCTACCAAGTCTTGTTGGCAACGAGGACTGCAGTTCGGTTGGACGGCAGAAAGCACTGGGTGCACGCCACCCACACAAAGAGAGTTCCGGTCCCATTGCCAGGAAATAATTGGATAAGGAAAGGGTTTGCCCCGACTGAAACCGATGTCATTCCAAAATATGTGCCATTCAATGATGCTCAACCTGTAGAGATCGACCCAGCTCAGCCAGATACATCTGTTAAATCATCTGGAACTGTACCTTTGTCTTCTGTATTGGAGAATTCAAGTTCTGAACTCTCACCTGAACAATCGAACTCTGTTTTGCTACCTGACCCGTTGTTTGAACAGCAAACTCGACCTGGAAAATGTCGATATTTTCTTCGATTGCGTGATTAAGGACAAATAAAAAATTCCCTTTTTGTTTTTGAATCTACATTACCCCCTCCCTGTTGCTATGAACATTGTAGACATTTGCATTTTTTCCTTCCTGATCTTGAGTTCATTAATTTTGTTTTACATATCACGTGTGTTCCTTTTCTGTGCAGCTAGGAGACTTATATTAAAATTAAATGTGTAATTGATTAAAACCTTCCATCTGGGTTGGCCGTAGGGCCGTACGGGTACCTACTTCTGTTTAGCAGGTTTCTGACACTAGGTCGGTTACTTTTGTTGGTTTCTGGGAACTCCTGGGAATTGGCAATCGCTACTCAGAATCTGGTGCGTCAAGAACGTTACGGACGGTCTTTAGAGGATGGAGTTCTCTAAGCTGTCAGGAATAGAGATGAGGTCGGCGCAAAGATCTGAATTGCATAAGATTTTACGAACAAAATGTTTTTTTGTTTCAGATTTTCATGTCGTTCCTAACTGTATCTATGTTATTGGTGGGTGGAGTGTATATAGGGATTCAGTCACTGTTGCCTTCCACTTCACCTACTTCCTCCTCTCATGATCTGAATTCTGTTTTCGTTCCCACTATTTTTCCACATTCCTTTCATCTTCTGCCCCAACATGAACAGGTTAGGCGTGCGGAATTTATGAACAATTCCTTTGTCCAGCTTTTGCACCAGCATCAGTTGGTGATGAACACTACCAACTGTTGGGTGTGTGGGTTAATGCCACATACCATGGATAAGGGTATTCCGTATTTAGTTCTTCCCTACAGCTACCAGGGTCAGCTCGAGCATTCCAAACCATGTTCCGTAGTGCACTAGATTCCTACCCCCGTCGAGAGCCACGTTCTACAGACCTTGGTTCTGGCCCGTACCACAAGTCTCTGGCGATAGCGATTGCTGATCTGGATAGAGATATTTTTGATGCATCGCTTATTCCAGAGGAGGAGGTGCGAGCATACAAGGATCTGAGTGAGGCCGAGTATAGTATTTCAGTGGGTGATAGACAGCTTAAGCGCTCCTCTCCAAACTGGATTGTACCACACCTTGGTCATTTCTGCCTGCAGGGTCTTGGTCGAAATCCGATAGCTCAGCTTGGGAAGAGTGCTTGTACTGAGACATACGTTTTACCGATGCTCTCTTCCCCTGTATTTCTGACTGCCAAGGGTACCTATTTTGTGTGCTATGATCGCGCTTATACGTGGTTGCCCGGTGACTTCTCGGGCACATGCTATATCGCGAATCTTTTGCCTCCGACTTTTACAGTTGCCTCAGACTATCACAAGACAAGAGTTGTGAGAGGTGTTATTAGCAAAGAGGACACTGCCGGTCAAGAAGCTGGAAACTTCTTTAAGGGTTTCCTACCGTTTTGGGGACCTATGGTCAATAGTAGGAACCTGAGACAGTTGACTCGTGTGGTAGAATCGACTGCAAACATAACTGCAAGTGCTCTTGGTAACCTGACAGCAGAGCTTCAAGCGGATAGACTGATGACGTTACAGAACCGTATGGTTCTAGATGTTGTACTCGCAGATAGAGGTGGTGTGTGCAAGGTGATCCATTCAAGCTGCTGTATTTTCATACCTGATAATGCTCCAACTGTTTATCAAGCCATCTCGACGTTGCATAAAATCTCCGAGTCCATACACGTGGACGAAGGTGATTGGACGCTTCTAGGATGGTTTTGGGGTCTGATGTCGACTTGGGGTTGGAAGATTCTGATGATTGTAGGGGTTGTTGTGACGTTTCTGTTCACGTGTTGTCTTTGTGTACAGTGTGGTCCAGCCTTATGTGGCCTTTGTGCTACAACGTGTATAAGAAGGCCATCTGTTACCAGAGAGACATTGATGGATAGAATTATGTTCCAGCAACATCTAAATGATCTGATGAATATCGATATTGATTCTGATATCGACTAGTGCTTGCCTACATGAGGGCAAAAGGAGCGTCTGAGGTTCCGTGAGAATCGTAACGACGTTTTGGGCTTGGTCGGATATGGATGAGTTTGGTATCTAAGAACCGCAAATGACGAGATTAGTAGGTGTACGTGTTTTCACTACACTACTTGGAAGGGTTCGTCTTATTTACGGGTTTTTCCATCTGAGCCTTCGGGTTCCATTTTAGGTACGGCATCCATTTTGTTTCTTGCCCTCACATAGCCGGCGAACGAACAATGTCCGCTCAATGACCCTGGGATTCCCAAGCTCTTGCGGAAGATGCATATTCCTTTGAGTGTGCCTTTATGACTAGGGGAATGACACGGCAAAAGCAGATGGCTCCGCTCGAGGCTCATCTTGCCGTGCCGGTCTATTGTTTCAGCCTTGCATACGTTAGGCTCGAATCCTTTGATCCTGCAATCACGCTTCCGATATTGCCCCCACACTCTTTTCAATCTGTTGTCTGTCTTTGTCTTCCTGCACCTGTTTCTGTCCCTTCTCTTAGGTCGTTTACAACTAGAATGGAATGTGCCTAATGGTGGGATAGCGTGCTTTTACAGTTGGGAACCGACAATGTTACTGTAATTATGTTCCGGGCTTGTGAAAACATGAATGCAATCCTTTTGAAGTTTACTGTGGGAACTGAGTTGTAAAAAGAGAACACACGTCCAGGTTCGTTAGACAGTTCTGGTAGTGTCTAGTTTTAGTGTGGGACTGACAGGTATCTCACTTATCCTCCTCTTAGGTTTTATACTCTATATTAGAGGGGCATGTTTCTCCTGAGAAAGGCAAAAAGTACTAACCATCTAATCATCAAGTCATTAAACCTTATAAAGAACAAGAGGTTATTTTTTGGTACTATCAAGACAAAAGTGTTGAATTGGAGGACGTGAAAAAACAGGGAGTCAGTTTGGTTATCTATACCCAGGTTTTTGCAACAAACAATAGTCAACAAATGGACAAAATCATTAACATAATAGTTAGGTAAGTGAACATTTGGTTAAGAACATATCACTACTTAGGTCTGGTAACAAAATATAAGTTTTATTCCACAATACAGTTATATTAAAAACAATTCATTAAAATCATTATACAATGTACATTTTCATCAGAATAATTCTTAAAATACAAATAAAAAGGTCACAGAATCAAAAGGTCGACGCGGCGTTTCGGCTTTTTTTCTAGTATGCCTTCATCAGGACTGATTCTAGACAATTAAAATAATAAAACACATAGTTACCAGACACATCAATATCATCTTTTCACATCATTTGTCTGTCTATTGTTGCATTCTAAATCCTTTGTTGGTGATTTCTTTTATCGAACTACAGTTTTACTCCACATTCTTGCCCTGTTCTATGTGTTCAATTACATTTTTCAATTACATTTTCTTAAAAAAACTTTTATGAGTCTACCCCACTGTTTGCCTTTCCCAAGGATGTATGTACTCCATATGTTACAGAGACCCCCATTAGTTCCGACACTAAAAAGGAAAGAAAGTACTTCCTATAATAAGGTGCGTACCTTGTTGTTCCAGTTGAGATTGTTATCTCCCTGGATAGAACTGCTTGGTTCCACGAAGAAATCCTTTTTTAGAATTAGGACTCTTACAGCCTTGTTAATTCAATATGTACAAGGGTGTTGTGTCTCCTAGATAGAGATCCAATAATTAATGATCATTTCTAATATATACAAAGATTTGATTTTTAGGATTGAGTATCATGACCTTACTTTACATACCATATGATTAATTTACTGGATATTCAAGTCGGATATGTCCAGGTGTATACGATACGAAGTTCAATTCTTTTCTGTACTGCCTGTAGGTATTAAATTACTTATGATGAATATTATCATAAATTGATATTATACTAACTGAATCAAGACAGTTTTCCTTGTTGCTTTGTCACACATACCTTAATAGGGCTCTATATTCACTGTGTCTTGTTGCTGCCAGGAGGAGCCACCGTTCTATCTATTGAGCTTTTCGGTTCTATCCTCTCTGTGGAAATTTACATTATATTATGCGTCATTCTTTATTTTCTTGTAAATTGATTACGCTGTGCATGCCAAATGATATTGCTGCACTCACCGTGCGAGTCAGGGTTACAGTGCCAGAGTCCCCCTTTCAATTGGGTACCGATGTCCCTCGCAGTATGTGTCCTGTGAGGTATTTTCTTCTGTGCAGTTGGATATCTGTATAGGATATTTCTAAGATATTATAATCTACCTGTGTCATCAGTTGGTCACACTTATTGTAAAGGGGCACTATCTAGGATTATATTAAAAAAGGACCAGGATTGACAAATGATTATTATGTTTAAACAGAGTTTGCATTCTCTTAGACTATTGTTAAGGGTGGTATTAATTTCTACCTTGAATGTTAATTAAGGAAACCATTTGTATTACAAACCTAGACTTAACTGATATAAGAAGGCTTTTACCCCATTAAAAAAGTTTTTTTGTGCAGCCTTAATTTGTAATTAAGAAAACCAATTATATTGCAAACCTAGACTTAAATGATTTAAGAAGGCTTTATACCATTTAAAAGTTTTTGTGCAGCCTTCTGTAGGGATTAATTACATTTACTATTATCTTGTCTCCTAGATCTCTTGTAAATTTGTAAATACGATCTCTTTTTAACCTGTCAGTATATTCTGTCTATCTGGGGGCTGTCAATGTGGTCTCCTTACCCGTATTAATGAAGTCGGCCTCCCTGCTCCTCTCTTCCTGGCAGCACGTCCTTGTTGTCTCGTCACAGCTTATATCTGGAATGAGACGTGCCTGCCGAGAGTTTGTTTAAATACTGCTAGCCGGTTTAATACGCGCCTTTCTATGGTGCGAGCTATTGGTTGTGAGGGGATAAACAGAAAACGTCGTCATGGCGACCGTTCCTTCCGAGTTTTCATTATGATAGGCTCGTTCGTAACCAATCGGGTCCGCGTTAAGGAATGCGTCGTCGTCGTCATGGAAGTCTGCCGAGGCTCCCATGTTAGCGTTAGTTCCAGACCGCGTCGTCATGGAAACCTGTAGGCCGGCTGAGTTTTAATTTCGCCGTGTTGTTTAGACTGTCACGATTTTATTTTTTTCAGGTTGTGCGCCACAACTTTACTTTAAGGGAAAAAAATGAAACAAACAATAGTTACCGTTTATTTTCACTTACGCCACTCGGCCGTTTCAGGTTTTGCTTTATTTACTTTTGCTAAAACAACTCGTTAGGAGTGCGGAATCATAATAGGCGCGTTTCCATTGGACCAGAAACCGTTTCACCCCTTCCTATTGGTTAAAATGGTACTGTGCTTTTAAAATATAGAGTGTCTCATTTTATTGTGCTTCTAAAATATAGAGTGTATCATTTTATTATTGCTGCTCGGACATCCTAATTTGTCCTGGTATTCCCTATGAATCTTATAATAAATGGATATGCGGGGTATGTGCTGGTTTATTATAATTAATTGAGAATTATCTTCTCCCAGTCCTCTCTTGAGTTTAGGCCACATCTTATACTGTTAAAAGAGGACATGTAGAATTGTTCCCTCTTTTTCCTTTTGCTCTCTAGATTGCCCCCTCTTTTGCTTCCCATGATTTTTTCTAGGCCACACCACTTAAGATCACTGATTTGATGGCCTGCAGATCTCCAGTGTTCAGTCAATGGTGCTCCTGGTTTGTTTGTCCTGATGGCTGATCTATGTTCATTGAGGCGCAATCTTACTTCTCTTGATGTTTCGCCTATATATGATTTCTGGCAGGGACATTGGATCAAATATATGATATTTTTGCTTCTACAATTCATGAAACTCTTCATCTTTACTGTTCTGTCATTTACTGTTATAGTCTTCCCTTTTATAATGCTTGCACAGTTGCTGCAGCCTGCACATGGGTGTGTGCCAGTGGGTACAGGAGTGTCGTTAATAGTCCGTTGGTTGTTAATACTTTTTTCTCTATACGTATGGACTAGACAGTTCCTGATGGTTTTGTTTCTACGATAAGAAAAAGTTGGTTTAGGGATAGGAGTCTGAGATTTGTCCTTTATTAAGTGCCAGTTTCTATTTATAATGTTTTGGACCCTACGGCTCACTTGGGAGAAATTGGTCACAAACATGATAGAATTTTGGGGGTCCTCGGTTTTTTCTTTGGGTGTAAAGAGATAGTCCCTATTAAAGTATTTAGCCCTCTTGTAGGCATGCCTGATCATTTTTTTGGGATAGCCCTTATCTAGGAATTTCTTTCTTAGATTTGTTGCATGCTTTTCAAAATCTTGCATCGATGTGCAGTTCCTTTTTAGCCTTAAAAATTGGCTGAAGGGGATGTTATTTTTCTGCGAGGCCGGATGGTTGCTCTGGAAGTGCAACATCGTGTTCCTGTCTGTGGGTTTGGTGTAAAGTTCTACAGTTAGGCGGCCTTCAGTGTGTTTTATTGTAATGTCTAGAAACTCTACATATTGTCTATTGATGTGTGAAGTAAACTTCAAGTTATATTTACAACAAGGGGTGGTGAGGGACAGAGTCTCTGAATTAAACAGAATACTCTCACCCAGTCAAGAGATCAGGGCTAGATCCAACACCGTTTTTTAGCTCACTGCACCATTCCAGTTTCAGAACCTGGCTGTATGCAAATTAGTCTGTTCCTGTCCCAGTGCATGATGGGAACAGGGCAAACCAAACTACAAAAGCCAATTCTTACACTGGGAAGGAAACAAGCTACCGGGGACCGGTTTCTGGCATTTCAGCCTCTTCGGCCCGGCTTGCTTGAATCCTGATGGTGCAATGAGCAAGGGACTCACATCTGAGCATACCCTTCCACGCTTAGGGTGGACAAAAATATTTACAACAAGGGGTGGTGAGGGACAGAGTCTCTGAATTAAACAGAATACTCTCACCCAGTCAAGAGATCAGGGCTAGATCCAACACCGGGCCGAAGAGGCTGAAATGCCAGAAACCGGTCCCCGGTAGCTTGTCTCCTTTCTGGTAAAGAATTGGCTTGGTAGTTTAGTCTGCCCTGTTCCCATGATGCACTGGGCCAGGGACAGACTGATTTGCATATAGCCATGTTCTGAGCTGGGATGGGGCAGTGAGATAAATAACGGTGATGGATCAAGCCCTGATCTTTGGACTGGGTAAGAGTGGTCTGCTCAATTCAGACACTCTGTTCATCACCACCCCCTTTTGTAAATCGATTTTGGCCACTATAGGTGTGGCAGGGTATACTCAGACATGAGTCCCTTTCTCACTGCTCCATCAGGATTCAAGCAAGCCGGGCCGAAGAGGCTGAAATGCCAGAAACCGGTCCCCGGTAGCTTGTCTCCTTTCTGGTAAAGAATTGGCTTGGTAGTTTAGTCTGCCCTGTTCCCATGATGCACTGGGCCAGGGACAGACTGATTTGCATATAGCCATGTTCTGAGCTGGGATGGGGCAGTGAGATAAATAACGGTGATGGATCAAGCCCTGATCTTTGGACTGGGTAAGAGTGGTCTGCTCAATTCAGACACTCTGTTCATCACCACCCCCTTTTGTAAATCGATTTTGGCCACTATAGGTGTGGCAGGGTATACTCAGACATGAGTCCCTTTCTCACTGCTCCATCAGGATTCAAGCAAGCCGGGCCGAAGAGGCTGAAATGCCAGAAACCGGTCCCCGGTAGCTTGTCTCCTTTCTGGTAAAGAATTGGCTTGGTAGTTTAGTCTGCCCTGTTCCCATGATGCACTGGGCCAGGGACAGACTGATTTGCATATAGCCATGTTCTGAGCTGGGATGGGGCAGTGAGATAAATAACGGTGATGGATCAAGCCCTGATCTTTGGACTGGGTAAGAGTGGTCTGCTCAATTCAGACACTCTGTTCATCACCACCCCCTTTTGTAAATCGATTTTGGCCACTATAGGTGTGGCAGGGTATACTCAGACATGAGTCCCTTTCTCACTGCTCCATCAGGATTCAAGCAAGCCGGGCCGAAGAGGCTGAAATGCCAGAAACCGGTCCCCGGTAGCTTGTCTCCTTTCTGGTAAAGAATTGGCTTGGTAGTTTAGTCTGCCCTGTTCCCATGATGCACTGGGCCAGGGACAGACTGATTTGCATATAGCCATGTTCTGAGCTGGGATGGGGCAGTGAGATAAATAACGGTGATGGATCAAGCCCTGATCTTTGGACTGGGTAAGAGTGGTCTGCTCAATTCAGACACTCTGTTCATCACCACCCCCTTTTGTAAATCGATTTTGGCCACTATAGGTGTGGCAGGGTATACTCAGACATGAGTCCCTTTCTCACTGCTCCATCAGGATTCAAGCAAGCCGGGCCGAAGAGGCTGAAATGCCAGAAACCGGTCCCCGGTAGCTTGTCTCCTTTCTGGTAAAGAATTGGCTTGGTAGTTTAGTCTGCCCTGTTCCCATGATGCACTGGGCCAGGGACAGACTGATTTGCATATAGCCATGTTCTGAGCTGGGATGGGGCAGTGAGATAAATAACGGTGATGGATCAAGCCCTGATCTTTGGACTGGGTAAGAGTGGTCTGCTCAATTCAGACACTCTGTTCATCACCACCCCCTTTTGTAAATCGATTTTGGCCACTATAGGTGTGGCAGGGTATACTCAGACATGAGTCCCTTTCTCACTGCTCCATCAGGATTCAAGCAAGCCGGGCCGAAGAGGCTGAAATGCCAGAAACCGGTCCCCGGTAGCTTGTCTCCTTTCTGGTAAAGAATTGGCTTGGTAGTTTAGTCTGCCCTGTTCCCATGATGCACTGGGCCAGGGACAGACTGATTTGCATATAGCCATGTTCTGAGCTGGGATGGGGCAGTGAGATAAATAACGGTGATGGATCAAGCCCTGATCTTTGGACTGGGTAAGAGTGGTCTGCTCAATTCAGACACTCTGTTCATCACCACCCCCTTTTGTAAATCGATTTTGGCCACTATAGGTGTGGCAGGGTATACTCAGACATGAGTCCCTTTCTCACTGCTCCATCAGGATTCAAGCAAGCCGGGCCGAAGAGGCTGAAATGCCAGAAACCGGTCCCCGGTAGCTTGTCTCCTTTCTGGTAAAGAATTGGCTTGGTAGTTTAGTCTGCCCTGTTCCCATGATGCACTGGGCCAGGGACAGACTGATTTGCATATAGCCATGTTCTGAGCTGGGATGGGGCAGTGAGATAAATAACGGTGATGGATCAAGCCCTGATCTTTGGACTGGGTAAGAGTGGTCTGCTCAATTCAGACACTCTGTTCATCACCACCCCCTTTTGTAAATCGATTTTGGCCACTATAGGTGTGGCAGGGTATACTCAGACATGAGTCCCTTTCTCACTGCTCCATCAGGATTCAAGCAAGCCGGGCCGAAGAGGCTGAAATGCCAGAAACCGGTCCCCGGTAGCTTGTCTCCTTTCTGGTAAAGAATTGGCTTGGTAGTTTAGTCTGCCCTGTTCCCATGATGCACTGGGCCAGGGACAGACTGATTTGCATATAGCCATGTTCTGAGCTGGGATGGGGCAGTGAGATAAATAACGGTGATGGATCAAGCCCTGATCTTTGGACTGGGTAAGAGTGGTCTGCTCAATTCAGACACTCTGTTCATCACCACCCCCTTTTGTAAATCGATTTTGGCCACTATAGGTGTGGCAGGGTATACTCAGACATGAGTCCCTTTCTCACTGCTCCATCAGGATTCAAGCAAGCCGGGCCGAAGAGGCTGAAATGCCAGAAACCGGTCCCCGGTAGCTTGTCTCCTTTCTGGTAAAGAATTGGCTTGGTAGTTTAGTCTGCCCTGTTCCCATGATGCACTGGGCCAGGGACAGACTGATTTGCATATAGCCATGTTCTGAGCTGGGATGGGGCAGTGAGATAAATAACGGTGATGGATCAAGCCCTGATCTTTGGACTGGGTAAGAGTGGTCTGCTCAATTCAGACACTCTGTTCATCACCACCCCCTTTTGTAAATCGTAAACTTCAAGTTGGCATCTCCAAGGTTAATCCAGAGAAGGAATTCACCCAACATGTCCACATCTCCTGTCCATATGAAGAAAATATCATCTATGTATCTCCCCCACTCTGATATGTTCTCATAGAATGGGGCAGCGCTGTTATAGATGTGATTGTCCTCAAATCTAGCCACATACAGACAAGCCAGACTAGGGGCACATGTAGCCCCCATACTGGTCCCCTTGATTTGTCTGAATAGGTTGTCTTGAAAAAGGAATATATTGTTTTTTAGGATTAGTGTGATACATTCTAAGATGAATGTTTGGTGATGTGCAGATAGATGCTGTTGGGAGTCTAGTATTTCTTCCATGATGTCAATGGTGCTGTTCTGGGGAATATTGGTATATAGTGCTTCTATATCCAAAGTCACTAGTACCTGGTTATCTGGATTAAATGCAAGGCCCTCGATTTTCTGAATCATATGGGTGGTATCCTTGATGTAAGCTCTCTGTTTCTGAACTATGGGTTGTAAAAATATTTCAACATATTTGCTGAGTGGTTCTGTCAACGACCCTATGCATGACACTATTGGTCTCATAGGAGGGTTTGTAGGTCTTTATGAACTTTAGGGAGACCATAGAGGGCTGGAATAAGGGGATCCGAGTTCCTCATGAATGTATACTCTTCTTCGCATATTATATTGTCCTCTTTGGCATGTCTGAGTAGTCTCCCTATTTCTTCTTTTAGGGTGTTCCATTCCTCCCTATTTGATTTGCTATAGTGGTCCTTGTTATTTAAGAGTTTAAGCATTCTGTTATTATAATCTACACTATCCATTAGTACAATGCTTCCCCCTTTATCTGCTGGTTTAATAGTTAAGGATTCATTTTTTTCAAGAAGATCAAGAGCATTTTTTTCTTCTCTACTCAAATTAAAGGGTGTCCAAATTTTTTGTTTCAGGAGGTTTTCTACACTCTTGTCTACGGACCTTTCAAAAGCCTCTATGTCTTTGTGAACTAAATTTAATGATGGTGTCCAAGTTGATTTGTTTTTGAGGCCTGACTTGTTATCTTTTGGTATATTGTCTTTGCCTTCAAAGAATACACGAAGTCTAACTTTTCTGAAAAAGTTTTGTAAATCCCTTTCTAATGCGTACTTGTCCACAGGGGAGCATATTGCATAGCCTAGACCCTTTTCTAGTAATTTTACTTCTATCGGGGAGGGATGGTGTTTGGACAAATTGATTAATGCTGCTTTCTCTGTGCTTTTTAATCCCACTGTTTCTGACTTCTGGTACGTGGACGTTGAGGGTGTTGGACCTGTTGATATTGAGGTTGCTGATTGTAATTGTTTCGGCCCCTCCCTCTCCCTTTCTGTTGGCCAAATTGTTGGTTGCCAAACTGACTCCCTGTTTTTTCACGTCCTCCAATTCAACACTTTTGTCTTGATAGTACCAAAAAATAACCTCTTGTTCTTTATAAGGTTTAATGACTTGATGATTAGATGGTTAGTACTTTTTGCCTTTCTCAGGAGAAACATGCCCCTCTAATATAGAGTATAAAACCTAAGAGGGAGGATAAGTGAGATACCTGTCAGTCCCACACTAAAACTAGACACTACCAGAACTGTCCAACGAACCTGGACGTGTGTTCTCTTTTTACTTGAATGTTTCCCCACCGTCCTCTACAAAGTTAGAGTGGGGTCCTCCTACTTGTTTATACATTTGTCACTCGGCTTGTTAGCTGAGGAGGTTCAGTACTGCAGATCAGCAGAAGGGCAATTTATAACAATAGCCCAAAAATTTGATATATAATAATTATTAGAGAGAATGGAAGGAATCAAAACATACACCTTCTCGGAAGATCAGTTCAATAAATTAATTCACAATAATAAGCCTAGAAATACGACAACCCCAATTAGATTAGACAAATCCGATGAGGAACAATGGGAAAAATTGTGGAACCGTAAAAAGAAGGTTGTTAGAGCAGAGCTTCACGCAGAATTGTTAGTGGATTACTGCAAAAATGGAGTTATACCAAAGGGACTTCAGGTCACAAATGAACCAGGAGTCTTCATCACAGATAGGAACTTCATAGAAAAATGGACACTAGTAGCCAACCGTTGTAGTAGGGATTGGATCCTTTTAATAATAGAAACAGCTAATGAATTCCTAGTGATTGAACGGAGGGAGATTGAGGAATTAGAAAGCCAACTAAGAGACAGCACGGGATTAGAAGATGCAAAAGCAAAATTAGAGGAGATCCAAAATGACATAAATGGGTATAGTGAATACCTGTTTCAAAAGAAAAGTAGTAAACTTAAAAAGGACATAGAGAATTATAACCCTGAATTTGTATATCCTTATTTACAAAAAGATTTCTATGAACGCCCGAGAGAACAATACCAACCCCGCAGACAATGGCACAACCAGCCCAGAAACTTCCCCAAAAGGAAAGTGAGGTTCTTCGATACATCATATACAAGTAGTGATTCAGAGGGAGAACAAACAACTGACAAGACTAAAAATAGTGAACAAGGGAAACAAGCACAAGCCAAAGAAGGTTTCTCTTTTTTAGGGAATCGCAACCAACAATTTGGCCAACAGAAAGGGAGAGGGAGGGGCCGAAACAATTACAATCAGCAACCTCAATATCAACAGGTCCAACACCCTCAACGTCCACGTACCAGAAGTCAGAAACAGTGGGATTAAAAAGCACAGAGAAAGCAGCATTAATCAATTTGTCCAAACACCATCCCTCCCCAATAGAAGTAAAATTACTAGAAAAGGGTCTAGGCTATGCAATATGCTCCCCTGTGGACAAGTACGCATTAGAAAGGGATTTACAAAACTTTTTCAGAAAAGTTAGACTTCGTGTATTCTTTGAAGGCAAAGACAATATACCAAAAGATAACAAGTCAGGCCTCAAAAACAAATCAACTTGGACACCATCATTAAATTTAGTTCACAAAGACATAGAGGCTTTTGAAAGGTCCGTAGACAAGAGTGTAGAAAACCTCCTGAAACAAAAAATTTGGACACCCTTTAATTTGAGTAGAGAAGAAAAAAATGCTCTTGATCTTCTTGAAAAAAATGAATCCTTAACTATTAAACCAGCAGATAAAGGGGGAAGCATTGTACTAATGGATAGTGTAGATTATAATAACAGAATGCTTAAACTCTTAAATAACAAGGACCACTATAGCAAATCAAATAGGGAGGAATGGAACACCCTAAAAGAAGAAATAGGGAGACTACTCAGACATGCCAAAGAGGACAATATAATATGCGAAGAAGAGTATACATTCATGAGGAACTCGGATCCCCTTATTCCAGCCCTCTATGGTCTCCCTAAAGTTCATAAAGACCTACAAGACCCTCCTATGAGACCAATAGTGTCATGCATAGGGTCGTTGACAGAACCACTCAGCAAATATGTTGAAATATTTTTACAACCCATAGTTCAGAAACAGAGAGCTTACATCAAGGATACCACCCATATGATTCAGAAAATCGAGGGCCTTGCATTTAATCCAGATAACCAGGTACTAGTGACTTTGGATATAGAAGCACTATATACCAATATTCCCCAGAACAGCACCATTGACATCATGGAAGAAATACTAGACTCCCAACAGCATCTATCTGCACATCACCAAACATTCATCTTAGAATGTATCACACTAATCCTAAAAAACAATATATTCCTTTTTCAAGACAACCTATTCAGACAAATCAAGGGGACCAGTATGGGGGCTACATGTGCCCCTAGTCTGGCTTGTCTGTATGTGGCTAGATTTGAGGACAATCACATCTATAACAGCGCTGCCCCATTCTATGAGAACATATCAGAGTGGGGGAGATACATAGATGATATTTTCTTCATATGGACAGGAGATGTGGACATGTTGGGTGAATTCCTTCTCTGGATTAACCTTGGAGATGCCAACTTGAAGTTTACTTCACACATCAATAGACAATATGTAGAGTTTCTAGACATTACAATAAAACACACTGAAGGCCGCCTAACTGTAGAACTTTACACCAAACCCACAGACAGGAACACGATGTTGCACTTCCAGAGCAACCATCCGGCCTCGCAGAAAAATAACATCCCCTTCGGCCAATTTTTAAGGCTAAAAAGGAACTGCACATCGATGCAAGATTTTGAAAAGCATGCAACAAATCTAAGAAAGAAATTCCTAGATAGGGGCTATCCCAAAAAAATGATCAGGCATGCCTACAAGAGGGCTAAATACTTTAATAGGGACTATCTCTTTACACCCAAAGAAAAAACCGAGGACCCCCAAAATTCTATCATGTTTGTGACCAATTTCTCCCAAGTGAGCCATAGGGTCCAAAACATTATAAATAGAAACTGGCACTTAATAAAGGACAAATCTCAGACTCCTATCCCTAAACCAACTTTTTCTTATCGTAGAAACAAAACCATCAGGAACTGTCTAGTCCATACGTATAGAGAAAAAAGTATTAACAACCAACGGACTATTAACGACACTCCTGTACCCACTGGCACACACCCATGTGCAGGCTGCAGCAACTGTGCAAGCATTATAAAAGGGAACACTATAACAGTAAATGACAGAACAGTAAAGATGAAGAGTTTCATGAATTGTAGAAGCAAAAATATCATATATTTGATCCAATGTCCCTGCCAGAAATCATATATAGGCGAAACATCAAGAGAAGTAAGATTGCGCCTCAATGAACATAGATCAGCCATCAGGACAAACAAACCAGGAGCACCATTGACTGAACACTGGAGATCTGCAGGCCATCAAATCAGTGATCTTAAGTGGTGTGGCCTAGAAAAAATCATGGGAAGCAAAAGAGGGGGCAATCTAGAGAGCAAAAGGAAAAAGAGGGAACAATTCTACATGTCCTCTTTTAACAGTATAAGATGTGGCCTAAACTCAAGAGAGGACTGGGAGAAGATAATTCTCAATTAATTATAATAAACCAGCACATACCCCGCATATCCATTTATTATAAGATTCATAGGGAATACCAGGACAAATTAGGATGTCCGAGCAGCAATAATAAAATGATACACTCTATATTTTAGAAGCACAATAAAATGAGACACTCTATATTTTAGAAGCACAGTACCATTTTAACCAATAGGAAGGGGTGAAACGGTTTCTGGTCCAATGGAAACGCGCCTATTATGATTCCGCACTCCTAACGAGTTGTTTTAGCAAAAGTAAATAAAGCAAAACCTGAAACGGCCGAGTGGCGTAAGTGAAAATAAACGGTAACTATTGTTTGTTTCATTTTTTTCCCTTAAAGTAAAGTTGTGGCGCACAACCTGAAAAAAATAAAATCGTGACAGTCTAAACAACACGGCGAAATTAAAACTCAGCCGGCCTACAGGTTTCCATGACGACGCGGTCTGGAACTAACGCTAACATGGGAGCCTCGGCAGACTTCCATGACGACGACGACGCATTCCTTAACGCGGACCCGATTGGTTATGAACGAGCCTATCATAATGAAAACTCGGAAGGAACGGTCGCCATGACGACGTTTTCTGTTTATCCCCTCACAACCAATAGCTCGCACCATAGAAAGGCGCGTATTAAACCGGCTAGCAGTATTTAAACAAACTCTCGGCAGGCACGTCTCATTCCAGATATAAGCTGTGACGAGACAACAAGGACGTGCTGCCAGGAAGAGAGGAGCAGGGAGGCCGACTTCATTAATACGGGTAAGGAGACCACATTGACAGCCCCCAGATAGACAGAATATACTGACAGGTTAAAAAGAGATCGTATTTACAAATTTACAAGAGATCTAGGAGACAAGATAATAGTAAATGTAATTAATCCCTACAGAAGGCTGCACAAAAACTTTTTAAATGGGGTAAAAGCCTTCTTAAATCATTTAAGTCTAGGTTTGCAATATAATTGGTTTTCTTAATTACAAATTAAGGCTGCACAAAAAAACTTTTTTAATGGGGTAAAAGCCTTCTTATATCAGTTAAGTCTAGGTTTGTAATACAAATGGTTTCCTTAATTAACATTCAAGGTAGAAATTAATACCACCCTTAACAATAGTCTAAGAGAATGCAAACTCTGTTTAAACATAATAATCATTTGTCAATCCTGGTCCTTTTTGAATATAATCCTAGATAGTGCCCCTTTACAATAAGTGTGACCAACTGATGACACAGGTAGATTATAATATCTTAGAAATATCCTATACAGATATCCAACTGCACAGAAGAAAATACCTCACAGGACACATACTGCGAGGGACATCGGTACCCAATTGAAAGGGGGACTCTGGCACTGTAACCCTGACTCGCACGGTGAGTGCAGCAATATCATTTGGCATGCACAGCGTAATCAATTTACAAGAAAATAAAGAATGACGCATAATATAATGTAAATTTCCACAGAGAGGATAGAACCGAAAAGCTCAATAGATAGAACGGTGGCTCCTCCTGGCAGCAACAAGACACAGTGAATATAGAGCCCTATTAAGGTATGTGTGACAAAGCAACAAGGAAAACTGTCTTGATTCAGTTAGTATAATATCAATTTATGATAATATTCATCATAAGTAATTTAATACCTACAGGCAGTACAGAAAAGAATTGAACTTCGTATCGTATACACCTGGACATATCCGACTTGAATATCCAGTAAATTAATCATATGGTATGTAAAGTAAGGTCATGATACTCAATCCTAAAAATCAAATCTTTGTATATATTAGAAATGATCATTAATTATTGGATCTCTATCTAGGAGACACAACACCCTTGTACATATTGAATTAACAAGGCTGTAAGAGTCCTAATTCTAAAAAAGGATTTCTTCGTGGAACCAAGCAGTTCTATCCAGGGAGATAACAATCTCAACTGGAACAACAAGGTACGCACCTTATTATAGGAAGTACTTTCTTTCCTTTTTAGTGTCGGAACTAATGGGGGTCTCTGTAACATATGGAGTACATACATCCTTGGGAAAGGCAAACAGTGGGGTAGACTCATAAAAGTTTTTTTAAGAAAATGTAATTGAAAAATGTAATTGAACACATAGAACAGGGCAAGAATGTGGAGTAAAACTGTAGTTCGATAAAAGAAATCACCAACAAAGGATTTAGAATGCAACAATAGACAGACAAATGATGTGAAAAGATGATATTGATGTGTCTGGTAACTATGTGTTTTATTATTTTAATTGTCTAGAATCAGTCCTGATGAAGGCATACTAGAAAAAAAGCCGAAACGCCGCGTCGACCTTTTGATTCTGTGACCTTTTTATTTGTATTTTAAGAATTATTCTGATGAAAATGTACATTGTATAATGATTTTAATGAATTGTTTTTAATATAACTGTATTGTGGAATAAAACTTATATTTTGTTACCAGACCTAAGTAGTGATATGTTCTTAACCAAATGTTCACTTACCTAACTATTATGTTAATGATTTTGTCCATTTGTTGACTATTGTTTGTTGCAAAAACCTGGGTATAGATAACCAAACTGACTCCCTGTTTTTTCACGTCCTCCAATTCAACACTTTTGTCTTGATAGTACCAAAAAATAACCTCTTGTTCTTTATAAGGTTTAATGACTTGATGATTAGATGGTTAGTACTTTTTGCCTTTCTCAGGAGAAACATGCCCCTCTAATATAGAGTATAAAACCTAAGAGGGAGGATAAGTGAGATACCTGTCAGTCCCACACTAAAACTAGACACTACCAGAACTGTCCAACGAACCTGGACGTGTGTTCTCTTTTTACTTGAATGTTTCCCCACCGTCCTCTACAAAGTTAGAGTGGGGTCCTCCTACTTGTTTATACATTTGGAACTGAGTTGTAACCTTTTGTTCGAAAATGTGTATAAAAGGAGCGATCCACTTTTGCAATTCGAAGCAGACTCTCTGAACCTACACTATGCTGTACTTCTAGCGATTTCTGTGTCCCTGCAGTAAATAAACGCTGATCTTTGACGCCGAAGGAAGTGTCCCGTGTCTCTGTGATTTGTACGCCGGAACAGGTATATCCACGAAGGTTTCAGGTGTTGTCCCCTGGCACCGCTGGGCCTTATATTAGCCCAGTCCTTCACCTTCAGCTTCCCACCGGAGCCCAGTAAGGGTGCAATGTCTTCCTCGCCATCCTCCACTATCCTTGGGAGTCAGTCAGGGCAGATTTTGTTGTGTGGATATGACCATCTGGTCACAGCCTCACTTCTATTCCCGGGCAATGGTCCAAAATCTTTGGCAAACCAGTGTCATCAGCCCCTCCTGGAACAGGGGGTTGCTGAGGTACCTCTGTACCCAAAGTAGACTCCTACATTGCAATCATCCACATCACATCTGCCCCTCATTTAAAATGCGGTCACTTCTATGGTGCTCATGAGACCTGGCTTGCTGGGCACACAGATATTTCAACTGGGGACTCCCTGGCATAGGAGGTCACTGCAACAAGCCAGTATGAGCTTGGCACTCCCACCTTAGCACTTGATGCACGACTGAGTCCAAGATGGCCCTCTCCTGGCATACAGGGATTGCTGAAATCAATTCTGCAAATGTGAAATGGACCAGTACGACTCCCCATTAGACCTTGCTCTCTCCAATGCTCACCTCTTCCACACAGGGAAGACTGGTCTTGGCAAGCAGACAGGCACTGATGCTCTAGGCTCTAGGGCAGGTGGTCTTGGTTTCCCTGGGTGATGTCTCACCACCTGTAATGCTACATGCAGTTACATATTGTGAGATTGTGTATTGACCGTTGACTCCATATTGCCTTAATTACATTCGTGAGCATGGTTTCATCTTATGTCTGTCTGGCCCTGCCTTTCAGCAGCAAACGCAGGCAGGCCCAGGTTACTTGCGCACACACAAACTGCTTATGTTTTTCACTTCACCGAGCAAGAGAGATAAAAACAGACAATGTGGGAAGTGTACAGTGTCCAAGGTTGAGAATGGGAAGAATTCTGCCTCAGCTCTCATCGAAGCCGGGCCAGCTCCATTGAGTGACCTTCTCGCACAGAGTGTACCCAGCACCTACAGTGCATATAAAGGGTGTGGGAACTTCTAGAAGTGTCTCTTGTGTTAGTAAAGAGTATAAAGACGGAGACCTCTTGGCGCTTTGACAGGGACTCTTCTAGGAGTGGACTCACTACCTAGAGTCCTTTCCTGGTGGAGAGCGCCTGCTGAGGTTGTCAATGCTGACATGAGGATGCAAGACTGCCAGTCGGTCATTTTTTTGTACATTCAGTTGTCTTTCTATCCATTTATTCTTGTGGATATATATGTTCACTATGTGCATTTATTTTTCTTGTGCATTATTGATATTTGATAATATGGGAATTTACCGAAATAAATATTCCCCTTTACTTAGCAAATGAGTATTGGGATTTTGTTTACGTTGTGTTTTGCTACTCTAAAGTGTGTAGAGTCCTTTTTTGAAGAGTATTTACATTGTGTCTTGGTGTTTTGATGTCTTGTTAATGTGTTCTGAAGAAAAAGCTAGACACCACCTAGCAGGGAAAATAGCAGTCCTTGTCACAGGCAGACGCCTTGCAGAGCTTCCCCTGTTCACACAGCCTGTGTGGCTGCTTAGTAGATGACAACACGTCTTCAACGTTTTATGTCGGGGTTCTAATTCTTTTGAAGTGAACATTTTTCCTTCGCTTCTTCCTTATTGAAAGGCTGTCTGTTACTGTAGGAAAGACTCTAAGGTTTATAGACCCACAGCACAGTTCATGGGAGTGACCAGAGTTCACACCTGGATGTCAGCCACAGTGATATCTGCATCAAAAGGTTAATACTGGGTTCCGAACTGTACTCTTTATGATTCTCCTATCAGTCCCATCTCCTTTCTGAGATGTTTCTGAGCCCCTTCTTTCTGATCTATCACTGAACCAAACAGCAACATTCTGAAGTGTGCATCCTACCAAGCTCACAGGAATGGAGCAATAGACAAATCAGTCTGGGGGAATCTCTCTACTCATGTCTTCACCAGGCAGGCATGGGCTTTCCAAAATGGAAACCAAGGCACTCCATGAAATGCGCCATTGCAGGCACACTTGCTTGTACTTTCATGGCACACATACTCTCCAGTACTGTTACCTCCCGGCATTGTGCCACCACAGACACATATACATTCAGCACACACATTCAGTCTACACATACTGCTCAGTATTGTAGCTTTTCTGTCTTGTACCTGGGTGTGCTATTTGCAAACACACCCACTACCAGGGCACACACACTATCCATATGCGCACTGCACAGCACTCCAACCTACATGTATTACACTTCCCAAAATCAATCATACATCCAGCACATGCTTTGATGGCATATCCACTGCACAGCACTACATCTCTCAGGTAATGTATTCCGTAGGCATACATACATCCAGTGCATGCACTAACCACACCACACATACACATATAGAGCACAGTACTACTCTTCCTTTGTACTGTACTCTTCCCAGGCACACATACATACAGTGCAGAGTCACTACTTCTCTTTACACAGCACTCTAAACCGACCTAATGCAGGTCAATGATGAGGTAAGCACACAGCAGTGGAATTTTTAAAAGATGAGTGAGCCTGTAGCTCTCACTCCAGTGACAAGGATCTGTTCAGGGTATGCTGCCTTCACTGTACTTATGCTGCTTAATTCTTGGTGTAGATGGTAGCCTTCAACCACTATGAGGGCAACCCCTGGGTCCAACAAGACTGCAATCCATGTGACAAGCGTATGCCATGGCACACACATATGATCTATGTTTACGTATGACAAAAAAACAGTATTAAGGATCCAGCCAACAGTACAGTGTGGCACTGAGGGTAGGGTTAAACATCTCTTACCTTGCAGAGGACATTTGCATTTCAAAATCTGCATTGACAAGTATTTTAGGAAAGAGACAGTTTTTAACCATGAACTGTGAAATATTCCTTCCCCTGTCCTGATGCCAATGTTAGTAGTGAATTGAGAGGCAAGTCAGAGGTCATGTCTCGATTTTTGTTGTACAGGAACAAAATAATAATTTAATAAATCAAACAAAAGACAGCACTTTGTACAGCACTCAACCTGAACTCACATATTTGTAGATGCTCTCATATAAGAAAAAGTCTACTAGTAGGATTTTGAAATATAGTATCTGCCTAGGATCACACAATTTGGTCAAGTAGGGAAGCCAGGATTGATTCTAGATCTTCCAGTTTCACACTGTGCAATTGAGCCACTAGAAGAGTATCTCTTTCTGACATCAAGTATTGATGCTTCATCCTTAATTTCTGGACGATAACATTAGAGCGAGGGTGACAAGCAAACGACACATTTTATTTTAGAAAGGTTTTCATGGTGCAAACTTTGTACAAGAACATAAGAACTCTCACAACTGACCAGACAATGTAACACGTTTCTATTTTAGCAAAAGTAAATTTGCTGGGATTAGTGAGCCGAGGCTTCCATTCAAGCTTTGTTATCCATGTTACATGGCCGGCAGCGCAGCGACTAGGCCACTCCCAAATGCTGAGTGGTCACCTTTCTGTTGCTTAGTGCTATATTTGGGTGTCACACTGGTACTAAGGAGATGAGACCTTAGCCCAGATAGTAATAACATGGTTACAAAAATGCCAAATTAAAGAGATAATCATATCACATGGCGCTGCATAATTTGCTTCTTCTAGATGCATAATTTGCTGCTTCCTGACGCATAATTCTTATGGCCCTGATAACAAAGTACTAACCTGGAATATTTTGTTAACATTGGAATAAAAATATACATTTTGTAGAAACCTTAGCAAAGATTTTCTACCCAGCATGACTAATATGGCTTAATATGGTGGTAAGTTATATAGACTTATTTTTTGGGCTAATATTTATGTTTTTTATTTCTCTACTTGTACATTAGGAAAGTTCTTTCTTGCACAGATGCTCCAACGATGCCAGTGGATTAAGAGCTAAACAATGGCACTTGCTGTGATGTCACATCATATGCAAATTTCAGGGGCCTCTCACATTCCCTTACTGACCAGAGCCACAAAATTCCGAAAAGCGTCCCAGACGCATGGCCTTTGTTCGAACGTAACAAGCAATTTCTCTGGAATGTAATCTAATACTCTGCTATTTAAAGATTCCTAACTCTTGTTGAGATATGTGACATACAGTGTCAGCCTCTCAGATAGCATCAGTCACCTCGTTCCTTTCAGTATGACTGAAAAGCATTAGCTTTAAAGCACGGGCTCAATTTATTATCACCATCTCACCATCCGACACAGGCATTTTAATGTCATGAACCTGTATAAATTCATACCACACAACACATTGTTCATTAAAAAGTCTGTTGTGTCATATAAGACGCGAGTGCTATTTGCTAGGAGCGTTTCGTCAAAACACGCGTATTTTTTTAGGGCAATATAACCTCATATTAAAAAACCTAAACATATACTAGATGCAGCAAACAACTGTATTGTTATGTATAGTATAGAGAGCCTCAATCATTTATTTCAGTTTACAAATTACAAATGTCATAAGTCGCTGCTATGGCGTAGCAACAGTTAATAACAAAACTCAGAACCCACTGTTGCTATGTCATGAAGGCATTCCAGGCCAGGCTGACAGGGCTCTCTGAGAGCCTTCTAGCACAGCTGTGCTGGTCTGCTTTAAATGAAAGCAAGTTTCAAACAAAGGGATTGGGCCCCATAATTAGCTGGGTTGGGCCACTGTAAAATTCAAAATACTGATAGGTACCCAGTCTGTCATTATTCATTAAACATTTTTATTCGATCCAGTAATTGAATTAGCTTAATCTGATATTGGTTTATAACTTTTCATATTTTTATACATTTCACAAACGCTTTACCATATCATTCAGACAACATTTCTATGACAGGCACATTATTCACAACCCTGTCTGAATAAACTTATCATTTACTAAAAATCTAATATTGTAAAGGAAAAAAAGGTAAAACATATTTGCCGTTCTAACCTTATAGTCAACATTGTCTGTCTATACACATCTCAAAATACATCTTACACCAGTCTTATGGTTTATAAAAGTGTTGAGGTCATAATTATTAGTCCTATGTTTGACCTCCTATTTTCGTTATCCGATGGGTGTTATAAAAGCATACTCCGCTGACTTAGGTATCCAATATATCTTGTAGGATTACTACATTACACGCTCACAGTTGCTGTGATAACTCCTCAAGTGTATTTGTTGATGCATTTCGAACTTCACATTCATTTTGGGTTCTCATCAGGACCCTGACTGGTTGATTCTGTGAAGTAATGAAGAAACTGGATATAGCATTTCTGTTTATTATATTTTGTTTATCAGGCTGTGATATCTTATGATTAATGGAGATTTATAGGCTTTTCAACTCTCCTTGCACTTGTTATCCGTTTGTTGCTGTTAGCGATTATCATTTAGAGGCCCATTACGATGTCAGGCGAATCACCTCCGCCAGACTGCCAGTTGCGATCCGCCCTACAATTGTGCTCAGCAGTTGAACTTTCGCTTTATGATGTGGTCGGAGAGACCGCTTTGGCCTGGGGGGAAAACCGACTCCTACAACAGGTTCGGAGATCCCGTCTGGGCGTCGATAGGACAGATAATCCCCAAATGGCGGTGGTGCCTGCTCAGGCACCAACGACGGGATTATGATGTCCGTTTCCGACTGCATTTCCTTGACGTCCTTTCTGACATGGAAAGGCTGTTGGAAAGTGACTTTGGGGGCTCAAGTCCCTCCGCGGCCTTTGCTATGAGGCCTGGGGAAACATCCCTGCATCGTGTGGCAAGCACTGCATGGTGCCTGTCACACCATGTTTATTACAGCTTGTGCTGCAGCCTGCAGAACAAGCTGCAATAGAAAATATACACTTTCGGACCACCGTGGAGGCGGTTGCATCATAATTATGGAAGCTGGACCGCGGACTCCTTTTCGGGCAGTCCCGTTTCTGCTACAATGTCGGTGGGACGCTTGTCAGACCAATATCGTAATGGGCCCCTTAGTTCTTTCTTCTCTACGATAGGAAAGGTTGGTGGCTTCTTGTATATTTCAGTGGAAGGTAATCATAAAAATTGCTGGCCAGGTGTTTTTTATACTATTGTTATTTTCTGTCTTATGGATTTGTAACTATTTGTTATGTGCATGCTATTTCATTTAGTACTTATCAACGGTGTTGTGCTTTGAATAGCAGTTTACGTCTGAATTCTGCTTTCCAGGCTTTACCCTTAAGTGCTTTCTCACATCTGCCTGTTCAAACAGGCAGTTAATGCTCTTACTACATCGCTATTTAGTTTCATGGGAGCCTGTTTATGCAAAAGGTACAGCGGTCGGCTGTTAAATCAATTAAAAGCTTGATGAAAACAACGTTTCCCTTCTGCATTTACCACACACTTTCGGTCTCTATGTTGGTAATCGTACTCTTGCACCATTGTTACCAGGAGAAATTCGAAAGCGGCTACTTTACTACAGGACTACCGTTAGTGATAAATTGCACATTATTCTTTTGTCCCCGCGCCCTCCCTTAGATGTTCTTTCGGTTATTCCTAATGCTCCTGGATGCTTGTCTGGTGTGTTCGACCATTTGAAAAGGTCCAATTTATGTTTAACAGTCTTGTGTAATCAATCGCCTATTCAAGCCCCACAGCATTCTAGTAATCGAAGTACTTACGCACGCATCTGTTCCAAATTGTCGATTTATTAAAACTTTTAAATTCTTTTCTAACTACATATTATGTACAGAAATGCATCCCAACCCTAATGATAATTCGATGTGGACCATTACATTTTATGCTGTCTATACGTTTTTTTCTGTAGGCCTCACTTCCATTTGACAGTATATATTCCTTGGGATATTTGGATATATTGTGATAAATCTCAGCCTGTGATGGCATGGCATTTTTGATTATATTCATGTGATTTTACATTACATTCTGACTCTGGTGTCTGTGTTCCCTTAACATTTTATATTTTCTGTAGGTCTATTCAGAGAGCTTAACTTCCTTTTTCATGCTGGCTACAGGAAATGATTATCGAGAAATTGAGGCATGTTTCTTACAGTTCATTATTAAGTAGTGTGCTATGGAGTTCTTAGCTATGGCGTTCTTAATTATAATCTGTGTAGTTCTGTCATTTCATTTAATCCTCTGGTAACTGTGGTAAAACATAATATTAAATATGCTTCTTTTTGCAGTAGAGTATCTTCTAGAACTCCTCCGCTCAGATTTAGTTGAATCGCCAGCAGTATGAAACATTTCAAAAAGATCCTTTGAAGTAATTGTCATCTGATGAAAAGCTCTGAATGTGCACTCGACTGGCCATTATTCGCAAAGAAAAAGAATGTGAGTCTGGGAAAACACTTAGGGGTCTATTATGATGTCGGGCGGATCGGCACAGCCCTCATGGCGGTAGCAATCCACCCGACATCATCCCCTACCCGCCTCCTATTCCCCCCACCATATTATGATGGCGTGGGGAAACGTGGCGGACGGAAGACCATCCGCTGCTTTTCCACCTGGTCAACGAGTCGACCGGGCAGAAAAGGGTTGAATATGGTGGTGGTTTCTGCTACACACAGCCATCCATATTATGATGACCGTGGGAAACAGCCTTTCCGTGGCGGCCTTACCGCCACGGAAAGGCATGCTGTTTCCTCAGTTGGGAGCCCGTTGCGGGCCCCCAGGATGTTGGGGGGTGGGGTGGGCACATGGGGTGCATTTGCATGGACGACTTGGGAGGCACCGTGTGGTGCCTGCCACGTTGTGCATGCAAATGCACACATGCATTTTTTGTATTGTAACCATGTATTTGTATTGTATATCTCAAATGGTATCAATGGCAAAGTCAGTTAAATCATATAAATTCAGGATAATCTTCAAGACGGGGCTGCTGATTAGGAAGTGTCGAGGGTGCCACGGGTCAGTGTCCTCACCAAGAGGCTGGAAACAGTCTGGCGTCTGAGGGAAGGAGCACAACGAGGTGTGCAACGCTCCATGCAAGATAATCTGTGCGGATGCCAAGGGGGGTGAGAAAAGGAGAGAAGGCCGCGCTGGCCAGTGGCTGTATGGTGCTGGCCAGGCGCCGTGAACAAGGAATTGCGACATCACCGGCACTGGGGGGGCTGGCAGGTGAAGTACTTTGCTGAGTTTGGCGCATTCCGAGTTTCGAGTGAAGGAATCAATCCAGGAGCAGGGGGGCGGTGTGTCTGTCCACTGAGGGACGTCACGTTTGTGTGCAGTCCGCGGTTGACAGACACGCCGCCAAACTCAGTGAGGTACTTCACCCGGTGCCTGTGATGCCGCATTTCCTTGTTCACAGCACCTGGCCTGCACCAGCAGTTAATATCAGCGAACTTCCTGATTTTTTTCAGTTTGTGCTGAGTGTTGCCGATCGTGAAAGAACCAAGTTTCACCGTCTGGGGGTTCCAGAGTATTGAGGGCATTACGTCATGTGGAACTAAGGAAACAAAACAACAGGTTAATGATGTATAGCATAGCTAGGCATAATGTGGCAAAAGGGAAGTAGTTCTGTATCAATAGCATCTAAGCTAAAAAGTTGAATACTTTGAGAAAAAAGACTTTTGTCACATAAACGAAAAAGCTAAATAATGAGCGTTTCAGTTCTCATTTAATTCTAAGTGTGTGAGCAAGTCATTATGTTTGCCCTGTTCACCCCCATTGTGTGACAGATACTGGTGGCAACTTACTCTGACTGTTCTCTGGGCTCTGCTAACCAGCCCCAGGGCCAGTGGCCTGATAAAAATTGGTATATGGTAATTAGGTATAATTACAATTGGCAATGACAGACCCCTGTAAGTCCCTAGTAAATAATAAGCCAAGGGGCATTCAAACTACCTATGAGTCTCTAGTATATAATAGGGCAGTTGGGGGGGGGGGGGTTAGAGACCCTGGGGATATCCTGGACTGGGGAGTGTTTTACTGTGTTGCCTGATGTCATTTTTAAAGGCAGTCCTGCTTTCCAGAATGCCTTTAAAGTACATTTTGTGCAAATTGAACTTTGGAACTATAGGTACCTACAAGGCGGTATTCTGCCTTATTTTTACATATAAGACGCCCCAGGCTATCACAGGTGCCTCAGGGCTGGGGTGCCATGCAACTATTAACAGGGACATTATAAAATATGTTTTATGTGCCCTGGTGAGGAAAAAGCTTCCAATTGCATTGCCCCCTCCATTTTACATAATCAGCTCTATTTGGAATATTTCAATTTAAATATAAATATTGCTAAAAAGGAGCTAAAAATTTCATTCAAGGGATTAAAAGATTGACAACACACCACTGTTGAATTCATCATAACTAGGGCAGAAACAAGTAATACAACTGTGAGCCACAATCCAGCCTTCTAATAACCTATCCTGATAGGTCAGCCTTAAAAGGACAGGCTTAGCCAAGCTGCTTTGATGAGATGATAAATGGCCTGCAGAGAGCAGAGGTTATCGGATGGGGGTAGCTATGTAACTGCAGAGAACAGGTCAGGATAGGGGATGGGTAAATCAAATTGGGCTTCAAAGAGAGCAGGACAGAAAAGAATGGCGTCCAGGCCTACACCCTCTTCCTGTACCAGCCAGATGCCAGGCTCAGGAATTGAATATGCAAAAGGTCTGTAGAGGGAGTGTTAATGGAAAAGAGTCACACCAGTGTGTTGGTTTCACCAGCTCTGACTGCAAAGGACAGACATTTTTCATCTTGAATTCTAAGGTGCAACACTTTGTGGGACAAGAATACACCAAACTTTGGAGGAAGATATCCTGCTTTGGGCGGCACCCTACACCTCATTGGACAGGGGTGCCCCTGTGCTTGTCACCCCAGATCATTGAATAAATATGTGAGAGCAGCAAAGCAACTCAGATTTGCCGCCTGAAAATACAAGAGGAGGGATTGTCCTGCTCGATCCCTGTTATGCACCCTAAAGGATTGCCTTGCTTCAAAAAGGATTAAGGAGTTGACTCCCTTAAAGCAACAGGTTAAAAGAGCTTCCCTGCACCATCTTCCTCAAGACGTTGAGAGCCTGGACTGCATCCAGTGGACTATTAAGGGTTTGGCCATGTGTATTGTGGGATTTGTAGTCCCAAACTTCCAAGAATCATCTCAGAGCTTCTAGACCCTTGGATTTGTGTTTTGGACACTTCGAACCCTCAAGAGGAACTTCATGTAGAAGTTCTAGAAGTTTGGAGAAGTTTGGAATACTTAGGTTGGCGTCGAGAGTCAAGCCGAATACTTTCAACTGCGACCCGGCCTGTATTTTAGGTTTGTCCTACTGAAAGCTCTAGAGCCCGTGACTTTGGGGAGTTGATCAGGTGCTCCTGCTGAACCAAACCAACGAACCTGCTGTGAATCCAGTGCCTCACTTGCCATCAAGAGAAAATCCTCCAGAAAGGTATCTAAAGGTGAAGATAGTATTTTGACCGGGGCCTCCCGCTTAGTGTATCCGACCAGGGCTCCATTGCAGTCAGCTCCACACTTTGACTTTGTCCTGATCAAGTGCTACAAGATGTCACAAGTTGGTTTTATATGTTTTCAAATGATAGAAAGTGGTTAATCTTTAAAAATCCATATCTCCAGTTACCTATATGGCATTTGTGCCATTTTGGTGTCATTTTGAGATAAACATATTTCTATTTTCATAAATTGGTGTGGGATTTTTATTGTGTATTCGGTCATACTTCTTTAATGTTTTGGTGTTTTTAAATGCTTTACATACCTGTCTCCTGAATTAATCCTGCCTGCTCGCAGCCAGCTACCAAGGATTGAAAGAGGGGCCAATGTTTTTAGACCTTGACTGGACCTGGTGGCCTTATTGTTAGTGGTAAGTCCCTACCTGCCCATGCTAATAATCCACTGTCCTTCTGTTGTTCCCCATTTTCTGTTGGTTTTGGGACTCTGGGCACTTTATCACTGCTAATCAGTGCTAAAGTGCTAAAGTGCTTATGCTCTGCATGTAAAATGGTGTTATGAATTGTTTTCCATGATTGGACCCCGGACACGTCACAACACCTGAATCCATTACGACGCCAGCACCCTCCACGCACTCAATGCTGGCCGAAACCACACCTGCTGCCAGGCATCCCGAAATGTTCCCAATGGCCCTTCTCCTGCCGCACCTGCAGCTTCACCTGTGACAGAAACACCAAACCTTCAAGGACTGGACCCAACCACCTCTGCTGCATACTCCTCAACACCCGCTCCGCAAGCAAACATGCCGTCAAACTTTGGTATCTGATCGACACCCCGCCCCAGACGTGGCCTTCCTGACCGAGACCTGGTGGAACGACTCCTCGGCACCCGACATTGCCAAAGCCATCCCGGATGGCTACAAGATCACCCGCAGGGATCGCGCCAATGGAATCGGAGGAGGAATAGCCATCGTCCACAAGTCCACCCTCAAGGTTGCAACCCACGCAGATGACACCCTCAACACCGCCGAACACCTGCAGTTCTGGATCCACACCGACCCCAAAACTCCCCTAAGAGGAACACTCATCTACAGACCCCCCGGACCCTTGGCTCAGTTCAGCGACTCTATCGCCGACCTCGCCAGCACCCATGCCCTCACCACCATGGACTACATCATCCTCGGGGACATGAACTTCCACCTCGAGAACAACAACAATGCCAACTCCGCCACCCTGATTGCCAACCTCGGCCTCAGACAACTTGTCACCGCACCCACTCACGCCGCCGGCCACACACTGGACCCCGCCTTCTCCACAGGCTCCCACGTCACCTTCGACCACACCACCAAACTCCACTGGACCGACCAACGCTGCATCCATTTCACCTTCAAGAAACCAACCATGCACCACTGCACCCAACAGCTGCCTCGCCGCTGCTGGAGCAAAGTCACCACCCTCGCCCAGAACCCACCCACCGACCCCACCAACCCAGACGCCAAAGCCTGCAACCTCAGACAGTGGATCGATGACTGCGCCAACACCCTTGTCCTGCTCAAGAAACCCTCCAACAGCCACGCCAGCAAGAGAGTGACATGGTTCACCAATGAGCTCACCTCCAAACGTGCATGCCGGAACCTGGAAAAGATATGGCTCCACGAACACACACAGGACAACCACGCTGCCCACAAGGACGCCACCCGCAGACATCACCACCTCATCAGATTAGCCAAGAGATACTCCTTCAAAGACCACTTGGATAACAACGCACACGACAGCAAAGAGCTCTTCAGCATTGTAAAGGAACTCTCCAACCCCAGCGCTAACGCCAAACGACATTCTGCCCTCACAGTGCGACTCACTAGCCATCTTCTTCCACCGCAAGATCACTGACATCCACGACAGCTTCAGCACCACGACCGCCCCGACTACGCCAGACTCCACCTCCCCTGTGAACACCACAAGCGCCAACCGCTTGACCTCCTGGTCCAACGTCAACGACGACGAGACATGCAAGGTCATGAACTCCATCCACTCAGGATCTCCGTCAGACCCGTGTCCTCGCCACGTATTCAACAAAGCAGACGCAGCCATCGCACCCCAACTACGGAAGGTCATCCACATCTCTTTCGAAACAGCGACATTTCCAGAAAGCTGGAAGCACGCCAAAATCAACGCCCTCCTCAAGAAGCCCAAAGCGGACCCCAAGGACCTCAAGAACTTCCAGCCCATCTCCCTGGTAATCGAGAAAATCATCAACATGCAATTGGTCAGCCACCTGGAAGACAACATCATCTTGGACCCGTCCCAGTCCGGATTCAGACGCAACCACAGCACCAAGACAGGCCTCATCGCCTCCACAAAGGACATCGGGCACCAACTAGACAATGGGGAAACATCAGCTCTCATCCTCCTGGACCTGTCAGCGGCCTTCGAGATGGTCTGCCATTGCACTCTAAAGACACGCCTCCTAGAAGCCGTAATCCAAGAGAAAGACCTTGACTGGACCACGTCCTTCCTCTCAGGCCAAAACCCAGAGAGTCCGCCTCCCAACCTTCCGATCTGAAGCCACCAACATCATCTGTGGCATCCCCCAGAGCTTATCCCACAGCCTGGCACTGTTCAATGTCTTCAATGCCCCCCTCACACAAGTAGCCCGCCATCACGACCTCAACATCATCTCCTATGCGTACAACACCCAGCTCATCCTCTCCCTCACAGAGGACCCACACACCGTCAAAACCAACCTCCACGAGGGAATGAAGGCCGTCACCGACTGGATCAGGAGGAGCCGTCTGAAGTTGAACTCAGACAAGACGGAGGTCAAGATCCTCGGACCCACCCCCTCAGCCTGGGACGACTCCTGGTGGCCGACCACCCTGGGAAAAGCAACAACACCCACCGACCATGCACGCAACCTAGGATTCATCCTCAACTCCTCCCTCTCCATGTCTAAGCAGGTCAAAGCCGTCTCCTCCTCCTGCTACAACACCCTCCGCATGCTCCGCAGGATCTGCAAGTGGATCCCGACCGAAACAAGAAGAACGGTGACACAGGCCCTCGTCAGCAGCAGACTGGACTACAGCAACGCACTCTATGCAACAATCCCAGCCAAACACATACGACGACTACAACGTAACCAAAACGCCTCTGCCTGACTGATCAGCAACGCCCCCCGCCACAGCCACATCACCCCCCACCTGAGAGACCTACACTGGCTCCCCGTCAACAAGAGGATCACCTTCAAGCTCCTCACCCACGCACACAAAGCACTCCACAATGCAGGACCAGCCTACCTGAACAGCAGACTCAGCTTCCACACCCCCACCCGCCAGCTCCGCTCCGCCAGCCTTGCCTTCATCGCTATCCCCCGCATACAACGTACGACCTCCGGTGGCAGATCCTTTTCCTACCTCGCCGCCAAGACCTGGAACACCCTGCCTACCCACATACGGCAGACCCAAGACCTATTCGCCTTCAGAAGACTCCTCAAGACCTGGCTCTTCGAACAATAGCAGCAGCGCCCTGAGACCCTCACGGGTAAGTAGCGTGCTTTACAAGTACTCTGATTGATTGATTGATTGATTGATTGGTACATTTGATTTACTAGTAATGCCGAGTACAGTGCACTCTGTGTGCCCAGGGATTGCAACCCACATGCTAATAGTAGGCCTGCAGCATTGGTTGTGCCAGCCGCACAAGTAGCCTCTCAAAGGTGTGCCAGATCTGCCACTGCAATGTTTGCACACAGTTTTTACTGCCATATCGACCTGGCAAGTGCACCCACTTGCTAGGCCCTAACCATCCCTTTTCATACATAAAAGTCACCCGTGAGGTAGGCCGAAGGTAGCCCAGTAGGCAGGGATCAGTATATGTGAAAGGTAGGACATGTAGGTGTATGTTTTACATGTCCTGATAGTGAAATACTGTGTATTTTTCTTTCCACTATTGAAAGGCCGTCTTTCCAATAGGTGAACAAAGGAGCTGGCTTGTAACTTCTTACAACTACAGCTTTCCATTGGGACAAGATAGGGAAATGGAGTTTAGGCTCTTTGAACTCAGAATTTAATAATACATCTTAAAGTAAAGGTGGTTTTTAAATTGTGTGTTTGAAATTGACACTTTTAGGAAGTGGGCAGTTTCTTACTTAACATCCTTTGTCCCTCTGCCTGTTTGTGTATTCAGGGTCTGGGTTGGGACTGAGAGGAGCTGGGCGTGTGCATTCACATTAGACAGTCACAAGGGGGACTGAGGTGTGTCCTGCCTTTCCTGGGTGACTCATAGCCAGGCTGATTAGACCTTTCTGCATTTAGAGCGGTTGTAGGAGTTTTCACAAGCACCTGAATAGGCTGTGTCTGCTCTGAATTATGCTGACTCCACTTCCTGTAATGAAGCTGCACCAGGGAGGGTATAACTGTTTTTTACTGAGTTCAGCGACTCTTGAAACAAAGACTTCAAAGAGAAAGTGGGGTATAAATATTGGACCTCAGACCCCAGAGCTTTAGATTAGTGCTGAACTAAAGAACCTGTCAGGAAGTAGGGCTGGAAAAGTTCTTAGGATGGACTGCCACTTTGCTGTGTTCTTTGCTGTGTTGGCCTGCTGCTTGCTGCTTCTGTTTTGGGCAGGGAAAGGACTGGGTTTTACTTTCATCATCCTGCTGAGTTTTTTCCAAGGGCTTGAAGTAGAGCTTGCCTCCTGTTGGAAGTCTCTGCCTCCACTGCGACCTGAGGGCACTGCACTTCGCACTGCTCCACTTCGCACCGCAGCCCCGACACATGCTGACGCCAGTGTTCCTGACTTAAACTGCATGCAATTCGATCTGCAATGCATGTGACTCCAAGGGCCCAACAACTCCTGCACCAAACCCCGCAGCCGACGCTAGCCAACACCACATCTTCGAATCTCATTGAAAGGTACACGACACGACCTACATATTTTGTGTGTTGGCCACTATGCTCTGCCACAGAAAAAACTGCATTTGAAAGTGAGTAATCTTAATCCCCTACAATTTACAATTTAAAATGCCTGGAATTAGTAGATATCTTCTGATAACGAAAAGGTCGTAGCTCAGGGGGGTTAAGTCCATGCAGTTGAGACAAAGGTGTAGTATGCAGAATAAAGGTTGAAGCCACATATCAAAATGGAGCAAGTTGGACTTGTGTTTTTCTAGTGAAGACAAGAATGAGTGCAATTCAGTTAAATAAAAATATCACGGTGGCTTGGTGATTTAGGGCTGCTCGCAGACATTTCTGTGTGACTTGGAGGTCATGAATGCAAATTCCATTTCATTCTTACATTCTTAAATAATAGTCACATCCATTAGCCAATTAGAAACAGGCAATTTACTTTATCGCATCAGCTAGGTGTCCAAATAGTTATTTTCTGATAAATAAATAAATTAAATTAACACTGTTTACCGCTTTGTTGTTTTTAAGGTCCCACTCAACCGGTCTTTTGAAACAAAAAATGTACAGCATTTTCATTCATACACAGTCGTTTCATTTTTCAGGCCGCTGTTTGACCTGTTTTAAGATACAAGCAAATTGATCACATTCTGTTTAACATGCAGACAGAAATACCCAGCTGCACTGTTATTTACTGATAACTGTATCAGGGTCAGTCTTGTAAACATGTTAAAACTCAAATAAATGTTTTTATTTTTTCTAAAACTATATGAGGCCCGAATTAATGTTTAGCCTGTTTTGAAGTCAACTTTTGATATCCATTTACCCAGTGGCGTAGCTAGAGCTTTTGCTGCCTGGGGCGGTCCCTGAGTTTGCTGGCACTGACCAGAGCACTGGTTCACCGTAGGAGACACTGTGGGCTTCATTTATGAGGCCATGCGCCAGTTTTGCACTGCTGTTGCATCACTTTTTGTTACGCAACGTCAGTGTAAAACATGCCCCGTTCTATTTACAAAGTGATGCATCTAAGCAGATGCGTAACTTTGTGAACCCCTGGACTACATTATACCTGTGTCAGGTATAATGTATGCAGGGGGGCATCCCCACGCAAGTAAGCCTCATAGAAGTGACGCAGTGAAATCTATGAGATTTCTCTACCTCACTTGTAGGGCGCCATTGCATCAATATCCGACGCCTGCCTCACATCAGGCGTAAGACTGATGCAGGCCCTTTCACTAGGGGCTTGCCCCATGTGAAAGAACACGTTGCTGAGGTTGTGTCACTTTTATGACACACTCCAGCAATATGTCATTTTTGCGCCTACAGATACGTCAGAAATACTGACGTATCTGTAACTCCTTGCGACATGATGCATCTTACTGTAAATATGACGCATCCAGCATGTTACAAGGAGGGAGCAATTAACAGTCGCGCATCGCTGTTTTCATGCAGTGATGCGTCACTTTTCATAAATGAGGCCCTGTGTGTGTGCTTCCTCCAGGCCCGCCTCCTCTTCTGCCGCTGGATCTGCTCCCCGGCTGGGCCACCACAGGAAATTTTCTCACCTCACATGAAATGCCACAGATGCTGCCCTCCAAAACATGCTGCATGGGCAGGGCTGGACTGGCTACCGGGCGTTATGGTATGCTGCTGAGCTGGGGGCTGATTTTGTTGCTGGGGACCTGCGTGTACTGAACGAAATTCGTTTTGCTTTAATTATTTCGAAGTACACGCAGGTCCCCATGAACGAAATCAGCCCCTACCACAGTGAAATCAACCCCTAGCTTAGCAGATTTTGCAAAGAGCCCAGTAGTCAGTCCGGCCCTGCGCATGGGGTGGGCGCCTCCCCCTCAGCTACGCCACTGTATTTACTATTTTAATAAATATGGCATCAGAAACTTTGGGGACATACAGGTTGCCAGGGATTCTAATGTGTTGCCCGACGAAGACTTATTGTGATGCAATCTTATCACATAAACTGTTCAGTGTCTGATTTGACCTTGCAGCCACCTTCACTAATGGTATTCTCTTCCCAGTCCAACAGCATTCACCTGCATCCACATTTAAGATGATGCATAATCAAAGAAACTCAATGACAGTAGCCCATAATAATATTTTGAAGGTACCGGCCATCTCTAATGCAGGGAATCTCCTCTAAATCATGTCATGTTGTCTTGCCCATCAGGCTGCTGACCAACGTGGTACAAAACACTGTTTTCAATGAGACACAGACAGCCTGCAGAGAAGCAAATCAACATTGGGCCAGAGCCAAAGCCCCCCTTGACATACTGTTGTTTTTTTGGGTAAAAACACAAGATCAGGCAGACAGATACACCTGTTGCTAAATATAGATACAAGTACTTTAGTTCACACATAACAAAATAGTAAACATAAAAATTACTATTGCACACAATGAAAACCAGACACCTCCAGCCACTTGTGCACTAAAGATCCAGTAAGTGAGTTGTTTAGTGTTAAACAATGTATAAGACCTTCCTAGATCCCAGTGGAACCCTGCACCCCAGATCTACAGAACCCCCACCACTGCACCTAGGCCACCTCTCGCTATCCATCACCAAATTCAATGCCTTTCTTTATTACTTTGTAAACACCCTGGCCCTGCTCAAGATCACCACAATACCTCGGACCAGACCACAAACCAGATATGCCATTACAAACAGCTAGAAAGCTGAGACAGATCGGCAATGACTTTTACAGAAATGCTTACAGATCAGCCATCTGGGTCTACCACCAGTGACTGAAGTACACCAAGCACACTGCTCAGACCGGTTGAATTGACAGCTCCAACAACTCTAAAGAAATATTCTTCAGAGTGAAGGAATTCACCTAATCTGACTCCAGCTCCACAACCATCGCCGATTCATAGGATCCCTGCACACAGCTCTTCCACTACATCAGCAACACAATTGACAAGGCATACAAAAACATCCCTCCCCAACCTGGCCTATCCACCATCACTGTCCTCCAACCCTATCAGACAAACACCCCAGATTCCACTTCCAGCTGCCGGCTCACCATTACGGTCATGCAAACTTCTGAAAGCCTGAGCTCCACTCAATCAGGAGCCCCACTGGTCCCCTGCTCACACTTCATCTTCCCCAAAGGACTCAACACCATCTGCAAGGCCCTCAAGCCAAGACTCAAAGACTTCCTCTTCGCTGCCACCTTCCAGGACATCCGTATAGATGCCATAATACTACCTCTACTGAGGAAAACCTCTGTGGACCCAAAGACTATAGCCAACTACAGACCAATATTCTTGCTGCCCTACATAGCAAACGTTTGGAGAAACTCAACAGTAAAACAGTAGCTGACCACCTCAACTACAACCACCTTCGGGACCTCCCACAGTCTGGATTTATACCAAGCCAAAGTAATGACACCACCCTCATTGACACCACCTACAACATCTGTCATATCATGGACAGAAGAATCATGGCAGCACTCATCCTTTTTAACCTCTCCACTGAGTTCAACACCATCTTACACCCCATTCTCCTCTAACACCTCCAAGAAACAAATGTACACTGACCTACCCATCAATGGATCCGTTCCTTCCTCACTCGATGCTCTCAGTCCATCGGCCTGGCCCTTATACCTCTTCTGCTTCCAACCTGATCTGCAGAAACTCTAAAGGATTCTTGCTTAACACTACGCTCTTCAATGTTTATATGACTCTGCTTGCCACATGGTCCGAGTCGACCACCTCAACATCATCAACTCTGACAACACCCACCCCAACACTCAGAGGAAATTCTGTTATGCATATCCAAAATTGCCAACTGAATGAAGCCCAACTGTCTAAAGGTCAACTCTGCCAAGACAGAAGTGGTACTTTTCTGCAAAGACACCTTCTTCTGGACCTCAACATGGGAGTTATCTGAATGAGGACCAACACCCAACCCATGGAACCATGCTAGAAACTTAGGAATTGCAATTGACAATCCAGTCTTGATGACAGACCAGATCAAATTGGTCACCTCCTCCGGTTTCCACATCCTCAAGCACCTCAGAAAAATCTCCAGGTGTCTCCCCATCCACCCCCATCACACAGGCCTTTATCACCAGAATAATTTACTACAACAACACACTCTACATTCATCCCCACACATCTCACAAAGAGGCTCCAGGTCATCCAAAATGCAGACGTCAGACTCAGGCTCAAACTCCCACCACAGACTCATCTCATCACTCATCAAAAAAATCTTGAATGGCTCCCTATTCACACGTGCACACTTTTCAAGTACTTTACACACAAACATGCATGCAACGCCCTGCAGAAACAAGGTTCAGCTGTATCAACATGCACACTGCATTCAGAAACTTCTGCTCCGCCGGCCTCCAACTCACCCATGTCCTCCACACATAAAGAGCTGGCAGGAGTGGCTTTTTGTACCTGGCTAATAAAGACAGGAACAATCTCCACCTGGAAATCAGAGCCACCAGCTCAGGCATAGAATTTCACTAGAACATAAAATCCTGGCTCTTTCCGTAGCCCTCAGCAGGGCAGCACCTCCTTCTCAATGCACCAGAATACACTTGCGGGTGATATGCACACCATACAAATACTAATAACTTAACTTAACATAACATAACATAACATGGCAAGACATAGCATGGTGTTAGTGTTAAACACCTTCCTCCCATAATTGTCACAGAGCTCACAACATAAAAACACTTCCCATTGGATTTGTCTGACTTCACACAATGTACACACCCTTCCTTTTCTATTTGCCATGAGGTTACACCATGCAAAGGACCTTACCAATATTTTTGACACAGGCAAATACTTCATAATGAGGCTCACACAACTGTTGCCCAATCAAATGGCAATAAAGAGGATACAATAAGGAACAGAGTCAAAGACCTGGGGCCACGTTACTATTGGCACCAAACTGAGCCCCACAAACACACCTGCAGGGCTTGCCACTCTTGGTAGCAAGGAAGGTCCAGGGATTACACAAGGAGGTTTTGGGGGTTTGCAAACCACACAATAACACTTAATAAATCAATGTCATGCACTTGCTTTCAAGTTAAAAAAGAAAAAAATACCTTTATTACCACATATCTTCCTGCTATACATAAACGTACAAAGCTGCACAATGAAACCCATATCTTTAACTGCTCCTAAACAGAAGTGTATATAAAATGACTTATGTAAAACCTCGTCCTGGAGCATTTGTCATAGAGTTCACAATGTAAAGCCCCCACTTATTGTATTAGCGAATGCAGTCACAATGATGGCCACTTCCTATTACATTTCTCAGATAGTGCACCATGCAAAGCCCCATCCTACTGTTTTCAACAACAGAGCTGTGTTAAAAAAATGTAGTCATCACTTGTAAGCCACAACACTATTTTATTTGCAAATTAACTCTATTCTGAACAGATGCATGTATAGATGATCAAAGTATGGGGAGCCATAGCTCCTCAAACAATACTGTTTTTTAAGCTCTTTTTAGTGAAGGCATTTTCTCTGGCACACAGTTAAAGCTATATTTAGTCAGACCGAAAAACACAAGCGAAAAACACAAGAGGTTAACTGTAGAATATAGTGGATTCGCTAGCGCCCAGAAGTTCATCCTTCAGGCCCGCATGATTTGCTCCGTTCTGTTCCGTTATAACACTTCTTGCTGCTGCTTCTAAGCCAGAGGTGGTTCAGTGTAGGTGAAGAGGTTAAATGTCCCTTTGTTCTCTCAGAAAAGCTTCCTGTGCATTGACTGAAATATACACCACAAATGTGGCACTTTCTCAAATGGGTACCCTGAGTAACCAGGTTGCATACCTTTATATCATCTTTCTGTTTAAGCATCATCAATATCCCATGCCAAGGTAGTTTCCCGCAAGCAACCTTTTTTCTGCTGGTCACATCGCATTAATTACTCTACAAAATACTTACGCTAATGTCATGCTACCTTCAGGGACTTCTAATTATCTGTTTCTTAAATAATTACATTTATAGGAGCATCTGCTGCTCAATATAGATTATTCCCCTCGCAAAATGAAACTTTGCATTTGTGAGTTCTACTTCAGCAAATTGCATGCTGTTCATCAGCCATAATCATAGCTAGGAACACATTCAAGCTTGACTAAAATGCAGTGTATGCTGTTACAGTGCCTATATGCATATTCATGGAACCACAATGACTGCAGGAAACAAGCTGTAAAAAGCTTTAAAAAGCTTTAAGAAGAATCTAATTTGCCAATATAAACAGACACCGCGGGACATGAATGCCGTTATTTCACATTTTTACAGCAGGAAAATGAACATCTAAGCACACAATTGTAATTTTGCAGCAATTACATTCTGTTAAAATAAGCATAAATAACTAATAAACTCAGAATTCAAGAGCTAGTATCAGCATTGTGTTATCCTAATGGAAAACAATATATCGTAATATGTGTGTGTGTGTGCATACACGGATAAGAGATATATGCAGCACCACACTGTCCGAACTATAATTCTTCAGACAGCTACTAAAACTGACAAGGTAGTAATGGAGGAAGAAAAAGGGGTTGATGGGATAGAGGAAACAGAAAAGAAGGACTTTGGTCAGTTAGGTAAGCAGGTTGGGTCCGGTCTCCTCCTGGGTCTTAGAACAGTTTTTGTCCAAAGTCCCTATTTTGATATATGGCCATCTGTGCCCCTTTAGCACAACAACAAAACATCCAGAGCTTGGGGGTTTAGGTCACACTCAGGCTGGGCTCCAGGTGCAGGTTCAAGATGGTCAGAGCCTTTCGTGTCCCTGAGGCTCTGAGCAAGAGGCATGTAAACTAGTTCTAGAACTTACTCTGGTAGTCTTAGGTTCAGGTAAAGATGCAGGGCTCAACAGCAGGGCTGGCCGCTGGGGGTTCAAGAAGGCTCCAGTCAGCAAAGCAGTCTTTCCAGGTACAGTAAAACAATCTTGCAGAGTGCACAGCAGGTCACACCAGCAAGCAGTCCTCTGAGAGTACTTTCGCGGTTCAGGAGGGAACTGAAGAGTGGGTCTGAGGGTCCTATTTTTAATACTCTGGTACCCTTCCTCTGGAAGGTGGGAGAAGCTTCTAGAAAGGTTCTTTGAAGTGCATTGAATTTGCTAACTCCCCTGCCCCGGCTCCAAGCTGGCTGTGGTGACAATTTGGAAGGTATAGGTTATTTGTGTGAAGGCAGGGCACACCTAATCAGTTGCAAGTGGGGCTTGTGCTCTGCTCTGCCTATATTCTGCCAGCAGATGGCCAAAACAGGTACACCTAATCCCTGCATTGTGTAGCTGTATGAGAGGAATTCACTTAAGTCTAACTGTCAGCTACACTCAGTCATGGGACCCAAGATAGACTTTTAAATTTGTAAATTGTAATTAAATATCCGGCTTTACCATTAAAGATTATTTTTTATTACAGTTTCGACATTACCATACATGAACTGAATACCTGGTCCCAATCAACATTTTTATCCTATGGAATGGGTAGCCCTTGAAGTAGTGAAAAACACATTTTGGTGTGTTTTCACTACCAGGCCATATAAAGCATAAAAGTACATGTTCAGCATTTTTATTACAATGCACCCTGCCCTATGGGCTACCTAGGGCTACCTTAGGGGAGACTTTATGCAATGAAAGGGGCACTTAAGTCTTGGCAAGGGGGTTATATTGCCAAGTTGAATTAGCAGGTTAAAACTGTGTTCAGGCTGCAATGGCAGGCCTGGGACATGTGGTAAGGTGCTACTGAAGTGGGTGGCACAATAAGTGCTGCAGGGGCACTAGTAGCATTTAATTGATAGGCCTGGTGTATATGGCATAGCACCCTAAAAGGGATTTGCAGGTAAATAAATAGGTTAATGAGGTGTAGACAATCAAACCATGTTATGGGGTGTGAGCGCATGCACTTTAGTATTTACTAACAGTCCTAAGGCAAACAAAAACGAATTTCAGCACAAAATGGAGATAAGAAACAAACAGTTTGGGGTTGAACCTGCAGAGAGGGCTTGGTCCAACAGTAATTTCATAAACAAAAAAAAGTGTGTACAAATATTTTTATGTTAAATATGAATGTATATTAACTTTGCATATAATGTCTTACCACTGTCAATTTAACATTGAATAAAATATTTAAATAATTTTGTTATATTAAAATACATTTAGAATATTTTTTATTGATTTATTTTTAAACAAAATCCCCAAAAGTAAAAGTTTATTGTCTATTAAAAATTGTAAAAAAAATTCATAAAATTTACTTTCAATGATTTAATTATTTTGAATAAAATTAAGCGACATTTAATATTAAATTAATAATGTTTATTAAGATATTATATTACAAAAATATTTTTATTTATATATTTATTATTAAAATTAAATGTATTTGTGGCTTAAAAAAGTCATAATCAACACATTTATTTTAAAATTAGTTTCCTGGGAATTTTTTTTGAATGATCTGCTTCCATCATTTTCAATGAGAAAATATTGCAGTAACAGTGGTTGGCCTTGTGTTGTGCGGGCTCACTCCTGCTCTGAGTCCCAATTCTTTGCTCATTTGTTGCTCTGCTGTCCACTACATTATTGATCCCAGAAGTTCTTTGAAACATTTATGGGTTAATTGCATGGAGAACCACATTATCGAAATTTTAATTATTGACCTACCCTTACTTCAACTCCACAATATTTACTATCACCATTTTATCGAGATAAGTAGATGTATAAATGGAATAGTAAATCTACCCTACGCTATGTATCTAGGCATTGATGGTATGGTGGCAGCTGATACTGATGAGGCGACATATATTAAGAACAATATTACTGACTTCGATATTTTGAAACACTACAGTTGAGCAGTAGTAATAGCAGCGTGGTACTCTTCCGGCTTTATTACAACATAGGGCCCAATTACAATGTCGTTAAGAAGGCCTTTAAATTGGATTTGGCTTTCCCGGATCTGATTCGTAGCCCTTTTTTCCGATCGAATTGTACACAGGTCCAACAAAGTACGATGCAAAGATCGCATACGTGTCATCTGAATCGTTTCCGAACTCGATCGTGTCAGTACGACTTGTTCGTAGACGAATCATGCCGTGCAATGGAGCTGGATTACGACCGAGCGGTGACGATGAATGATTCAGACAGCTGCATCGACTCGGTCTCAGCGAGACTAAACGGCTGTTGGAATCATACTTCAGGGGCCCTATAAGGCCCCCCTTCACCCGGGACACTCCAAATCTGTCACAGGAGTGCCCATGGGTCCCCCGATCCAAGCATGCACAGTGTGGCGGGCAACATGGGTGCCCGCCATAGGGTGTATGCTTTTCCCCACTTTTAGATATGGGTGCATGTGTACGCGTCCAGTATACAGGCTCCCATAGAGTTGAATGAGAGTCCGAGCGAATCGAGTCCATCACCATACTGATGCATCGTACTCGTTGGTTCAGACTTACGAAGCAAGATTCGCTCGGAAAGCCCTCCAAATCAGAGTAGTACGTAAGGCTTTCCTAGCGAGATCGTAATCTGCCCCTTGGTCAGAATCAATACTGGTTCCTATTTTTAAGAAAGGCGACCATCATAACCCTGTATGTTATTGACGTATATCATTGTTAGACTCCCTAGTCAAGGTGGTGGGATGCATTATACTCAATAGATTACTGGACTGGGCTGAAGACAATAGTATTATAACTGATTTACAATATGGTTTCCGGCAGGGTTTAGGCACGGTTGAGCAGGGAATACATTTAAATATCCTTATGGGAAAGTACACACTGGCTAAGCAGGCAGACTATATCTGGCATTTGTATATTTACCTGCAGGCTTTGACTGCATTATACATGATAAAGCATGGAAGATCTTGGAAGATATGGGCGTGGAAACCTCACTTATTCACTTCTTGAGCAGCTATAAAGCGATGCAAAAGCAAGGGTTCGTTATGGGGCCAGTAGGGAGTGCACAGCTATGTTTAAAATACGTGGAGGGGTAAGACAAGGTTGTGTCTTAGCTTTTTATTTACACTTTACATCAATGAATTAGGTCACTTCTTGGCAAATCAGTGCCAGGACATGCCACAAATTGATAAGCATCTCATATTTGCCCTACTGTATGCAGAAAATGCTGTATTGATGTCACGAACGCAATTGGGCTCCAAATGGTACTGACTAGTTTTTCTATGTCCATGCACAACTTGTACCTTAAAGTAAACACCTCTAAAACTTTTATTATGAAATGAGGGAAAGAAAGCTCACATGGTAGATACATATTTATTGATAATAACAAGGTCGAATTTACCAAAAGATTCTCTTATCTAGGAATTCTTTTTGACCAAAAGGGGACATGGTCCCAGGCTGTTCAAGTAAGAAAACTATTATTTATGAAAGCTACTTCTGCACTAGCCAATTTTGCCAGAAAACTGGGAAGACGACCGGTTGTAGAATTACTGCATATCTATCAGGAAAAATTTGTCTCCACAGCTATGTATGGTGCAGGCATCTGAGGCTATACAGATCCTCAGCCCCTGCAGTCAGTTAAGAATGCCTTTTTTAGCTATTTGTTGGCAGTCTCAAGTAGCACATCTACCCACATATGTCATTCTGAATCAGGGATGCCGCACATATCCAACCTTATAAATACAACCCATTTTATTGTGGCAAAGGATATGGTGCACCACTAAAAGCAGTTTTAATCGGGATTTAAATAAATTATAGCCTAAAACTACAGCGGGCCTCTATCATCCCATGGTTAAAATATGTTAAAGATTTTATGAAAGATCTCAGGCACCCAGAATACTATGATCACCCTAGTACATTAATTTAGTTCACGAGAAATAATCTAAAAATAAATTGTTTGACTCTCCTTGAGACAAACAGATTCTCAAACAAATAATAAAGCCAACACTACTGGCGATCCGAATGATGTTAAATACTTATAGTATTCAGCCATATCTCAAAAACATTTCAGGTGGTTATGATAGACTGGTGTTGACCCACTTTAGATTAGGGATCTTCCACAGGCTAGCTAGTTTCCGCATCATGAACGATTGGTCTAGAACCATTAGTATGTGCCCATGTGAAGATAAGTCTCTGCAGACAACAATGCATGTTCTTTTATTCTGTAAATTTTATTCTGTACCAAGAAAGAGGTGGATATTACCAATATTAAGGCTACTTTGCCTCAGACAATGTCGTCTTGCGTTTTTAGTATTACAATTTTTAGAGAATGAACATTTTAGAAGGTCAACAGCTTTATTTTTAAAAAATGTAATCAAATACAGAAAAATCTTTTTTGAATTAATTTTCCTAAATAGGCTATCTTGTTACTGATGGTATTGTTGATTATTTTTAAAGCTGTATTGTTTATCATGTTGTGTGATATCCTGTGCTTTTATGATTATCTTGCAAAAATCGATTAAAGCTTTTTTGAATTGATTTAATTGTGTTGTTGACTACCCATTGTCACGTTTGCACTAACCTGAATTTCCAAGTCCGCAGGAGCAAATATGGTCTTACCAATCTCTTCAGGGTAAGCCCGACACATGACGGAAGCACAAGTGTTAACAACCACCTCGGGAGAACGGAGGATATAAGGCAAGTCCACCCTTGACTGATGAATTTCTTTAAATGGCACCAAAACAGACAGCAAGTGCATAACTCTAAAGAATCCTTCTTTAAGACACAGGTACCCTAGTGAAAACAAAAACACCTATTAGTACTAGAATGTGAACACAAGGATAACCCTTTCCCCCAGTGATATATCTGTGATGGAATCTCCACTAAGCACTGACTATAAAAACAACTCCTGTAGTATCACAGAGAAAATGAGTTACAGTCACTCTTTACATCTGAACTAACATCTCCACAATTTTGAATCCTCTCTGACTGGAGCGCAAAAAGGGAAGTAGTATTCCAATGATAACACGGAAAAAGATGAGAATAAAATATGTAGTGTAAAGACAAGGGCCCCCTGCAACTAATTGGGAGTTCCTCTAGGCAGGAAAGAATGGAGGACCAATATCGATACAGGTTTACTATTTTTTATGTTATTTTCATTCATTTTCACTTCTTTCTCTGTTGGGCACTTCCATTTCACCCGTAGTTAGTTTGTTCAGGATCTAGAAGAATGTATGAAGTGGAATCTATTTTGATCTCGTGAAACGTTATTCACTATAGTTCTGTGATGGTTTTGGATCGATATTTGATTCTCTAATTTTTTGGTGTTGATCCCGCAGTCAAGGTGATGCATCAATTTTCTTCATGCAACTGTTGCAGGGATTCTGCTTAGAAACAGAACTATGCCTGAGATCACAGAACATCAGTATGTAGGAACTAAGTCACCAGGCCACCCTGTTTTTAATTGTTTAAAGCTTGGCCTTTAGACACAAACATTTAAATACTTTTTGTATCTTTTTATACATTATAATGCCTCAGGGGAAACTATTTGTTATATGTTTACAGGTACCGTACAAGTTGTTTCTAATGGTGATATGAAAAAGGCATTTCAGTGCAAAAACGCTCATAGTTGATGAAAGAAAGTCTTTTGTATAGCCACCGACTGCTCCTTGATCAAATATCACAATTGTTATGGTATATAACAATATTGTATCACAGTATATAAGCACTATACTTAGTGCTTTGCCTTTATAAATATATTTTTGTTTTATACTTGTTTGTGTACATTGCTCTCAGTATGTGGTTGAATTGAGTGTGGCTGCAGACATGATTGGAGTATGTGTGTTAATGGACATGTATTATTTTTTTGTATCGCATGGATTTTAATGATATATTTGAATAAATACTTTTGTACTAATTTTCATATGTGTTGCCCTTCTATATTTGTATACTTTTTACTTTGTTGAAAAGTAATAAATGGAAATTGCCCTAGGTTCTAGACATTTACGAGAAGAAAATATATCATAGTCACAAACATTCTCTCAATAGCAAAATGCGATACAGGGTGCGCTACGGAATTTGTTTTATTAATTAAATTGTTTACTTATCTTCAATTATCCATACTCCAGTTTTTAGCACCCACCACCTCCCTGCCTCTCTGCCCCACCGAAACTCCCTGCACGGGCCGTGGCTGGGAACCCAGTGGGAAATAATAAGAATGAAAAAATAGAGGAACTCCATGTTAGAAAAACGTGTACAATGCACTAAAATCAAACTAATATGGAATTAATCATAAGGTTCATGAGGAAAACAATCAAATGACTTACCCTAGAGAAAGGGAGGGGCAGTCTTCGGGGAGAGCTTATATAAATAAGCAGCTTCTTGTTTCACAGCAATCCGTATATGCCCAGAGTTGTGAAACACGATGAAAACACGATCAATGTAGGGTAGACTTGTTTCTGTTAAGGGAAAAGACGCTGTAATAAGGGAGTCTAAAGGCCATGGCTGGGTGGAAGAGAAATGCTGACTGTGCTCTTACCTCAGATGCGACACAGTGGCAGCTGGGGTTATTCAGGGGACATACAGCCACAACCGGTCAGGCAATGAAAACCGCGCAAGTCCGTCTCCAGAGATGAAATGAAAGGGGCGGTGCTCGTTCGGCAGCAATATAGGCGGTATAACCTGCTAAAATATAACAAGGACCAGAGACCCAGGAAGTGATCAAGGTTAGCATCATTCTATCTATTACTCTGTGATCACGAGGGAGTTGGCCCTGATCGCATTGGGAAAGTTAATTCAGGAGGAGGTCAAGAGGTGTAAATAACATCCATTGCTTTACCGAACCATACCAATATAAAATGATGGGGCTGGAAGAGGATAAAAATGATGTACAAGGCAACATTATTTATAAGTAAGAAGTGGCCTGATGTGAGTCAACTGTGTGAGTGCCCTGTAAAATGATAACACAGGGTTGCATCATAATGTGGCAGTCTGTGAACGGTATTCTATTTGTGATTGTGACCCTGTGGATGGTCAAATAACCATTGCTGCACTTAGCAATTGGGGTGGGCGATTTTATGCTAACTATAAGGGATTCAACATCATGTGTCTCATAGGTATAAGTGTGCAAACCGGATTCATAGGACTTACAGTGGAGGGTTTCTAAAAGCGGATCACATAAATGAACTGATGGGATGGTGGAGGGTACATGTCTGGGAATACACAGATATAAACGCCAATTATAATAAAGAGAAGGTAGGTGTAGATGCTACTTCGCTAGACAAATTGTTGTACCCAGTGTGTAAATGAAGTGGTTCCACATTTTCAACAGTTCATTTGGCTAGAATGGCCATGAGAACACACAAGAAAAGCAGTACATGAAGAAATTGCATAAATAATGCTGGTTACGGGTTTATCAATACGCAATTACACAGATGAAAGCATGTTTTATTGATTTTTCGCTCGGCTTAGTGTTCTAACCAGTGTGTCTATGAACCTGGTTCCACAATACGGACCGTTCAGTTTGCTACAGTGGCCACAAAATCACGCCATTCTTCTGCTGTATTTAGTCCTTCAATGATAGAATTGGTCCATTCAATCCATTGGCATTCTAATCTTCAAAGAAATGTGTGATATGTCTCTTCCTCTTTCTGGCACTGTTGCTTTGTCAAACCCCTGCCATTTGATTTCATCTGCTGTGTGATTCTTTTCGTTGTAATGTGATACCAGAGGAGCGTTTGGTACTGAACATCTTATTCTACTTCTGTGTTGACCGATCCATAATTTAACTGGTTGTTGCATTTGTCCAATGTATGGCAAATGACAAGGGCACCATATACAATAGACAACATTTCTGGTATTACAATTCGAGAAAAAGTTGAGAACTTGTTTCACATTGGCATGCTCAAAAGAATTTGAACCTGTGGTAAAAGTACATGCGACACAGTTACAACATTTATAGTGACCTTTGATCTCAGGTAGACCCCACGCTGATCCAAGTGTTCCTGTCTTTTGCCTCGTAATGGCTTGTGTGGAGGAATGTACGAAGTGGTCTTTACATTTTTACCCCGTTTGTATGCAAATATAGGAGTCTCAATATCAAAGTACTACTAAGATTCCCATTCTTTGTGATCAAGTTACGAATCTTGTTTGTGTGGATACAAAATGTACACAGTTCAACTGTCACCCACCCTAGATGTGTATTTCAGACAGGCTGCAGGCACATAGGACTAAGAGCAGAAGAATGCCATCTTTCTAAAAGTGGCATTTTCAAAAGTGTAGTGATAAATTCATCTCTACCAGTAAAGAAGATTTATCATCATCATGCCAGTGATATAAAACATGACAGATCTCCTCATTCTCAATATGGAATTACAGCTTATGAGTGCAATATAGAATTCACAATGTTAACCGATAAGACTCAAGACCGATATCTCTGCTACCTTTATTGGACAAGATACTAGAAACCCACATAAATAAACAATTGAGCCACCATTTGGAGTCCAATAACATCCTGGACCCTTCGCAGTCAGGATTTAGGCCTTACTTTATGGCAGTCATGTACTCTATAAGATTGACCCTTGACAAGTGAGAAACCGCAATGCTCATTCTCTTGGACCACTCCGCAGCATTCAATACTGTCACCCATCGGCTGTTAGTGGAGAGGTTACGGGAATGTGGTGTTGGGGACCTCGTGTTGAAAAAGCCGACAGAAAGCAATTGGTCATGATGGGCACATTTAGGTCAAGCAAATTCCAGCTTGATAAGGGAGGTCCGCAGGGCTCCTGTTTGAGCCCCACTCTCTTTAATGTGTAGATTGCCCCATTGGCCAAGATTGTTCAACATTATGGGTTCGAGGTTGTTTTGTATGCGGACAACACTCAACTGGTCTTCCCCATCAGAGAAAACCTAGAGGAGGAGAGAGTGCGCTTCTCGGCTGGAATGTTGGCAATTTCAAACTGGATGGCAGAATCCTGCCTCCAGCTCAACCCAGAAAAAACTGAGCTGATGTTCCTTGGAAAAGCGCAGGATCTGAATTTGGCCGACTGGTGGTCTGTCCAGTTAGGGATGGCTCCCACCCCCTCAACATCAGTAAAGAGCCTGGGAATACAATTGGATGACAAACTGTCTATGAAAGTTAATGTCAGAAACATCATGGGTTCTTGCTATTATAGCCTCAGACTACTTCGTACAATTATTCTATACCTACCAGTGAAACACCGCAGGACGGTAGTCCAGGCGATGGTGGTGAGCTGTCTGGACTACGGAAATGCTCTACTGGCCGAAGTTGGTGAGACCCTGATAGCAAAACTTCAAGTCATCCAAAATACAGCAGCAGGGATGGTTTTGAACCATCCCTCTGGTTCGCCATCACTCCCCTTTTAAAAGACCTCCACTGTCTCCCAGTGAAGAAGAGGTCTTTCTTTAAGATCCGTTGTTTCCCCTTCAAAGCCATCAGTGGAACAGGCCCAGAATATCTGCAAAACAAACTTTATAAGCAGTCATCCGGCCTTATTCTGAGATCTAACGGAAAGGCCTTGCTGATAACTCAGTGAATTTGGCGAACGTGTTCAGGAGGGAAAGCCTTCTCATATATCGCCCCCAAGTACTGGAATTCCCTACCAGAAGCCCTGCGAAAGTCCACCTCCTATCTTGTATTTAGAAAATTACTGAAGGCTTTCCTCTTTAAAAAGAAATACTGCTTCAACGCAGGTACCTGATTATTTCTTCTCCTCAGTTTATCATCTAAGTAAGCACTGAGATGCCCCTGGCTGATTCATGCGTGCTGCAAGAGCTAATTAACATAACACAACATAACATACGAGGGGTAGGACTCACAGAAGTGAAAATACATTTGGGTGTTTTTCACTACCAGGACATGCAAAACTAAAAAGGACATTTCCTACCTTTTGGTTACACAGCACCCTGCCCTATGGGCGTCCTAGGCAAGCATGGGCGAATTTTGCGGATCTCGCGTTCGCGAATTTTGCGGATTTGCGGATTCGCAATCCGCAAAATCCGCGAATTCCCGCGAATTTGCGGATTTTTTTTTTGTGTTCGCCCGTGTTTCTGCCAGTTCGCGAGGGTTTTTACAATTTCGCAATTTGCGAACTTACCTGTCGGGTCGCAAGTTTTGCGAACTTGTTGTTTCTACGTGTCCAGCCTGTTTGGGACACTCTTCTTCATCACTGCCACTCTCTGTCACCACTGCCACTCTCTGACTACTCATGCCACCCTCTGGCCCACCCATGCCACCCTCTGTTTCATCACCACACCCTCTGGTTGTCCAGTGTACATTATTTTCGGCAAAGCAAAGCACACCTTCCCTGCCTCAAGTGACCTGAATTAATTTGGGGCTGATTAATGTGTCACAGAATATTTTTTTAGCTGGCACCTGCTTCCTTAGTGCGCCCTGATTAGTGATCTTTTGCACTTGCTAAGTGCTTTCATTGTTGCAAAATTAGTTACAACACCTGCCCTGCCCCAACTGACAATAATGAATTAGGGGCTGATTAATGGATTTTAACTTCCAGCCTGGCTCCTGCTTGTCTCCCTTAGCTGTAATTCAGGACCTTTGTGGCATATGTGTAACTATTCTGAGGTTCAGAGCAGGGTCACATAATAGTTTCAACTGGCAACTGAACTCTGGAGGGGCCCCTCAGGAAGCACTACAGGAAATGGCTACTAATGATGAGCCTGAACTTTTGAACCTGGTAAGTAGTTACTTTCAGTTTTGCTAAGATCGTATTTCTGCAATTTTGCACTTATTCGCGGGGCGCGAACTCACGCGAACAGTGCGAGCAGTGCGAGCAAAATCCGCTGCTCGCGGATTTGCGGATTTTGCGGGAGATTCGCGAATCTCGCGGATTGCGAATTTCCCAAAAATCCGCAAAATCCGCGAGCGGAACGGATTTTCCGCCCATGCTTAGTCCTAGGGCCTACCTACTTTAGTGGTAGCTTATATGTAATGAAAGGGGAGTTTAAAGCATGGCAAGGGGTTTAAAATGCCTAGTCACCAATGCCTTGTAAACTGCATACACAGACCCCGCAGTGTCAGGCCTAAGACATATTTAAAAACTCTACTTGTGTCGGTGGCACAACCAGTGCCGCATGCCCAGTAGTAGCATTTAATTTACAGGCCCTGGGAACATGTAGTTCACTCTACTAGGGACTTATAGGTACATTAAATGTGCCAATTGTGGATAAGGCACTCAAACCATATCTTAGCACATGCAGTTTAACACTGGTTGGCAAAATACAGCAAAACTGGAGGCAAGTATGCAAATATTCAGGACTAACATAGAATTACTCACATGTAAATTTACCTTTGGGAATAGAGACGCTTGTGTATAAGATCTAATGGAAACAATCTGTGACCACATTTACTAGAACACAATAACCAGTGGTAGAGGCAGGTGAAAGGGAATGGTATGAGAAAGCAAATAGATATAAGAATTCCACACTCTGGATAATCACTTCTGGGGTCAAGGTAGACTGCAGGCTGTAGTGAAACTCTACAAGACAAAGAGACACCTTAAACAACGTGTCAATGGAACAGTGAACATTACCTTCAATTGTCAAATGATATGTCTTAGCAATATCTCAGTATAACCTACTCTCTAAGCTTTGGCAAGATATTGTAAATTCCTGGAAGCAAAACATAAATGCATACATCTATACATACATACATACACCTCTCTTTATGTTACACTCCCTGCCTGTAAGATGTCTCACTGTCAAATCTTTTTAGAGCTGGCCTTTTAGCTGATGTCAGGTTGTATCTTTAATTATCATCTAATAAGAATTGTGGCTAGGGTCGGCCTGCTCAGACTCCAGACTAAATTTAAATAACTCTGTGGTAAAAAAAAACTGTTAAGCTAGCTGGTAACAACCAGTCTCCTGAGGAAACAATCCTTGCAGATAAAAAAAAACCTCTTGATTCCAGCCAGAAATCAAGGTCAAGAAGGATCAGGAAAAGAAGCAGGAGCACTTCCAGTAGCACACGACCCATTCGGAGGGAGCAACTAGAAAACTATGGGCCCGATTCACAGAACTAACTTAAGACAAAATCCTAAACTTGCTACCATTTTGGTATTCAGGGAAGGCACTTACTCATTTTGGTATTCACAGAAGGCATTTACTCATTTCGGTATTCACAGAAGTTAGGAGTCCTAACTTTAAGACTTCTAAATGCCTTCTGTGAATACCAAAAGTCTTAAAGTTAGGATTTTTCTCACTTTAGGAGTAGTAAAGTTACGACTCCTAACTTTAGGACTCCTAAATGCCTTCTGTGAATACCGAAAGTCTTAAAGTTAAGATTTTTCTCACTTTAGGAGTGGTAAATTTAGGACTCCTAACTTCTGTGAATACCGAAATGAGTAAGTGCCTTCTGTGAATACCAAAATGAGTAACTACCTTCTGTGAATACCAAAATGGTAGTAAGATTATGATTTTGTCTTAAGTTAGTTCTGTGAATCGGGCCCTATATTGCGAAGCACTAAGGCAGCTCTCTGAGCCACTTATATACCCTAAAATACAGAAGATAAAAAGTAATACCCAGGATGGAACTTGAGCTCCTCCTTGCTTTGGATCTGCTATTCAAGGCTATGTAAAATATTAAAACTTTCCTAAAGGAAAATGTTAAATGGAACTTGACTTCTTTATATTTTTTAAATGAGTCAAGAGGTAGAATCAAGTAGAGAAGTGGGGTTGCAAAACAGCCAAGGGTGTGTGCCAGAAAAGCTAGAATCCATGTTGAGCAACCCAATAAGTCAGTGCTCCAGCTGCCAGTCATCGGAAATGCACTCAGTATGTTGTTTCTACATTGTCATCACTTAATGGAGGAGCAGAGTACACCACACAACTGAAACTGAAGCAAACCTTTGCTGTCCAGCCGAGACCAAGATAGGAGTCAGACAGCATGTCACAGTTGGTGACCGTGTAGACTGAACCAAAAGACTCCAAAACTGCTGAACAACGACAGAAAGTCAGATAATTAAAAAGGCATGACAGGCTTGAAAGGCCAGATGTAACAGTCACTATCGACTCTCTCGGGGAAGGCGAATATCGTTTCTACTTGACTGCTGCTAAACTGAAAACATAGATCCTCATTTTCTTGTGAATCCCCACACTTGCCAATGTATATATGCCCATTACTTGAGAATGTAGGTGTTTTACATGTCAGAGCCCAAACCATAACTAATGTTGCTACTGTTTTTTCAGTGAATTTCTAGATGTTTTATAATTCACTTTTTTTGAGCTCCCTCTCTGACCATTGGCCATATGCAGTGGTGGACCTGACTTTTAGTTATACCCTGCAACCAAGAAAGCACTGGCTGCAAAATGCCTTCAGAGGCGAAATTTCCCCTGGCATGAAAAATGGGAAAACACAGCTTTTTTCAAACCACCACCCCAAGTCAGAACCTCTTTTAGAAGGCAATGGGCACACAAGGCTACTGGGCACAACCGTGGTAGCTGAGGCCTTTTGGGTCACATGTATAAAACCATTCAGCATTCTCAAATGGTGCAAATCTCTAGATTTGACCATTTGTGATTGCAAGATAGCCTTTCAAGATGTATGAAAGGCTTTGTAGTCGCAATTTTAGGTAATCACAAAAAGTTGTGATTACCTTAAATTGTGTCTACAAGTTAGGAATCATAATTTGTGCTTCCCTAAGCAGATGTACCAAGCATTTCCTAAATGCAATCTGGGCCATTAGGAAATGCTATTACCATGGACTCCATAAACAAACAAGCCTGACAATGGAACCCTCAGATCTACAGCACCTGAACTGTTATCCCTCTAATATTCTAGCCCCTCTATACTTATTGGGGTCTGTGTGCACACTGTAACTCACCCACCGTCACAATGCAAAGCCCCATGGGATCATAACAATTTAAAACATAAGCACAGGTGCACCATACGTCAATTTCAAGAACAGAAAAACAATTGTGTAATCTGTATACAACACAAATATTCTTCAAAATGTTCCCTAAATTCCAATTCTATTGCTTTTAAAACTTGGTACTAGACATTAATTTTACGATACAACCAACGCGTTTCGTCCTACTAAAGGACTTCTTCAGGGCACTGATAATTTGAATAGGTAGGTCTCAGTAAAAGGAAAGCCAGAAAATAACAGCAGCCTATGTGGTGTTCTACATCTAAGTCACAGTTATCTGGAATATTCAATATCAAGTCTCTAGACAAAGTTCCTCATAATCATGAAGATCAACAAGATACAAGAATCAAGGATGCTGGGTAGGTCCAATGGTGCACAGACGGCTACGCAAGATAATATGTAAAAATGATCACACCTGAGCTGGTTGATAATGCGTTTAAATATCAGTCAATTTACAGATTCCTTATATTGAAGGGAATATACCAAAGATGCAGATAGGACCCCAAGGAAAGGGCGCGTATATGAGCATAAATCTTGCAAGCCTAATTGTTATCACCCTGTTGAATCACATAAAAAACCATATCATTAGCCCCTACAAAGTTAGAGGCAGACCCAATTTGTGTCAATGTAAGTGCATTCTATGTACTCTAAGTCAATGCAGGCAGCCGGTGTAAGGCTGTCATTATGTCCCCAAGGGCCAGGCATCACAGTGAAAAAAACTCCATGTTGATGGTAACCATGTGCAATTTTTGAAAATCTACAAAAATGCATTTTTCAAAATGCATGTAGTGCCTGTATTATTTACCAAGTGCACTTTTTTTTAGGTGCTCCAGGGGGGCCTTAGGCACCCAGGCACCCTTGGATTTGCATTATCTAATTTGCGATTACCAATTAGGTAATCACAAATTAGGTAATGTAAAACCATTTGCACCTATGGGCCTTCAGGTCCACAGGAACAAATGGAGTAGTATTACCTAATACTGATTACCTAATTACGATTGCGGATCTTTAGGAATTGCTATTAGGCAATCTCTACTTTCTTACATACCATTTTGTATTCCTTAAATAGCGATAACCTAAAATGTGCTATTTAGGGAAAGCAACATGGATTTTTGATACATGTTACCCTTTATTCCTGAGGTTCCAGTGCCTGACCTACTATGGATCCTGAGTAACTAGCCAAGTACCCCTTGTGCACTTGATTCCCAGTAGTAACTGTGGACGAGCAATCAAAGGCTCCCTCGAGGGAGAAGTGTAGATACAGATTAGTGAACACGATTCATAACTCAAAGTGCACATGGTGCGGAGATTTAAGCAATGTCCAATCAAATCCTTGTTTTTATATGAAAAGAAGTGTTTTATTTCTATACATGTAAATGAATAATGAAATTTATAAGCAACAACACAACCCCCTAGAGGTCTGAGATCTACTGTTTGTAAGGCAAATTCCTGTCCATCCTCTTCCTTGTAATGTGGTTGATGTATTTCTCCGTTCAACAGTGGCTGCATCCTGGGGATGCTCACTAGAAGGCCAAACTCAAATGTTTCCCTTTTAAATCTTAGGAATTAGTCAAAAGTATCTACGTTGCAGCAGCACATTCAGCAGCGAGTCCCCCTGGACCCACAGACCTGATTCACATCTTTCCCTCTCCTACAGCATGGAAGTGTTCAGTGTGTCAGCAGGGGATCTGACCACAGGCCCTTGCAAGCTCTGACCCTGGTCGGCAAGTTGGTCTTCTCGCGACACATACAACAGCACTCAGCAAGCTCAGGCTCTCTCCAGAGTGGTGCTGCCAGGTTTTCCTAGTGATCAGGGATACTCCCAGTCTGCATAGACACAATAAGTCAGTCTTCCCACACTAGGATGGGAGTTTGGTCTTTCAGCTCCCGACCGCAACACAGTGATGTTGCAACATCTTCCTTTGCATCCTTCAAGGTCCTTAAGGGGTCGATAAGGGGCAGATCTGACATGGTCACAGCCTCATTCTTGTCCCAGGCAATGGCTGTATCTTCTTTTCCAACTTATCACTGACAGCCCCACCTGGCATACAGGTCTGCCGCTGGACCTTTGGATGAAATGCAGACTTCTCCGGTGCAATCGCCCACACCACAGTGGCCCTTGCTGGTATAACAGGTCAACACTAAGTCGTTCAAGTTACTTCAACTGTGGACCCCTCTGGTATACATGGTCACTGCAACGAGGCAGAATGGGCTTGGTGGTACGTCAATAATGCTCTATGAACGTTTAGGTTTACAGCTGCTCTTTCTTGGCATATGGGGTTCCCAAATAAATCTGGCACAAGGGCAACAGCCTGATAGATTCACAGCCATATCCTAATGCTTCAAACAGGGAGTCCTGTTTGTAGGGTTACTCACTTGCCCTCCCTCCTCCAACACTCTTTTCTTCCTCACAGTGCACACTGTTCTTGGCGAACAGCAAAGCACTGGTGCTACAGGGTCCAGGGTAGGTGGTCTTTGCTTCCCTTAGTGATATCCCCTCTTCCATTGGGAGAATAGAAGGTTTTATCCCCCAATTCCTGGTCTCCCGAAGAAGTCTTGCAAAGCTTCCCTTTCTCACACAGCCTGTCAGGTAGCTTGGCAGAAGAAACATGTTGGGGTCTCAATCTCCCCTTCCTATAGTTCATTTACAGACATCAAACAATATTTAGGGCCTGGGTCTTTGAAGTTTTATTTTATGTTTGGGTTCTGCTTCTTTTGAAGTGCACACTCCTATTTCTTTTCTTTACTCTTGAATGTGACCTCTCACAGCAGGAGAGACTCCGAAGTTGCTAGACTAACAACACAGGCAATGGGAGGGGTCAGAGTTCACACCTGGGTGTCAGTCACAGTATTATGTGCATCAAAAGGTTAATGCCCTACTATTTAGGATTCCCATACCAGCCCATCGCCTTCCTGAGATGTGTCCAGGCCCCTTCCTTGTTATCAGTCACTGAATCAAAGAACAGCCTTATTGAAGTGTAAAAGGGGAGTCTCTCTCTCCTTTCCTCCAGTGTGTCCCACTAGCTCACTGCAGCAAGCCACAAATCTGTCTGCGGGTATTCCTGTACTCCTCATGTCTTCACCAGGCAGGTCTGGGCTTACTAAAATGGAACCCAGAATGCTCCATGAATTGTATCACTCAGTGTATGTATACAGCAAAACAACTGTCCAGTACAATTACATCCATATATTATGCCACCACAGACACACATACATTCAGCACCCACATTCATCTTGCATGCACTATTCAGTACCTTGGCTTCTCAGCATTGTACCTTGCTTTGCTATTTGCAAGGGGCGAGGGAAAGTCGAAAAATGATCGCCGATCGCAAGGTAAGTGGTTTAATTTTTCTTAATTTTCGTATTCTGTCATCTGTTGGCTCCCCCAATAACCCCCTCTTACCAGAATTGGCCATGCCCGGGTTGCACAAAAGATGCATTGCGCAGTGGTGATTCTGATGGACTGTTGTGGTGAAGCAGGACTTTGCGATGGGTCAAACTCATGCAGAAATGTGGATTTGTGGGTTCTGCTCAGGTTTGCACTGCAGGGGAGATGCGTTGGTTCCTCTGGATCCACAAAGGCTGGAAGAGAGCCTCAAATTAATGTCTAAGTGTTCATTGCTGGGTAGCACCACTTGACATGGTAAACTTAAGGATGGCGGAGTACAGGTGCATGTGCAAGGTGGTTGGAAGCCTGTTGTGTCCCTGATGCTTCAGATAAAGTATCCATCCAACTAGCCTGTGGAGTAGCTCTGGGTTCTGGGTTCAACAGAGGCAGGTTTAGTCCGTCTCTTCCAGTCAAAAGGGCAGTAGCCAGCAGCAGGTCAGCACAGCAGGGCAGCAGTTTCTTCAGAGCAGCAGTCAAGCAGAGTGGCAGTTCCTTTAGCATCACATCAGTCCTTCCTGGCGGAGTATCCACTGGTCCAGAAGTGTGCTGAAGTGGTGGTGGCGGAGGTCCAGTATTTATATCCAGTTGTGCCTTTAAAGTGAGGAGACGCTTCTAGAGGTATGCCTTTGAAGTGCACAAGTGCGCTGCCTTCCTGGCTCTGGTTCCAGACTAACTACAGGAGGTAGTAACCCTGAGCGTAGTTTGGGTAGTAGGGCGACGCATAGCTACACGAAGTGCACTTCACACTACGCGAGCTATGCGAACTGCTTAGTGCACTGTGTAAAATGCTGCTCGCACTGATTGCATATGCCGGATGCTTGTCCGCACTGTGCAATCAGTGCAAGCGGTCACTTTCTGCTGCTCAAGTAGATTTCTACTCGAGCTGCAGCTTTCTCAATGCGGACTGGTAGTTTCTCATCGCGAGCGTTCGCGAGCATACGCGACCACTTGCAATGAGAAACTTGACCTCCCCACTTTGAGAATCTCGCAGGGAGGTTTGTTCTCTACGCTCGCGATTGGCAACTTGATGTTGCTGATCGCGAAAAAGGAAAATGTCTTGCAGGGATGTCATTTTGCTCGCGGTCACCAACTTGACCGCTACGCTACAAGTGTTTGCACTGTGCTACGTGCAATTCACGTAGTGCAAAGTAGCGCAAACTTCGCAAACTACGTGAGCGTAGCGTAGTACTTCACCCAGGGTTAGTATGCAGCACGTTGTGTGGAGACCGTACACAGCCTGTTCCAGTGTAAGTGCGCCTGGGTCCAGCTCCTCTCACCCATCCTGCCAGTGAAGGCCTATCCAGTCACGCCTAAGCTCCCCATTGTGTGTGGCTGTCTGGGAGGAATACACATAGTCCAATTGTCACACACACCCAGTTATATGACCCAGCAACAGGCTGCAAGCACCAAATGGCTAAGGCAAGAAAATGTCAACTTTCTAATAGTCAAAGAAGAAGGGTGGCTGGGCCCAAGGGGAAGGAGGGTAGGCAGGGCCACACAATATGAAATAGAAGTATTTGCCTATGCCTCCATGCTATTCCAAGTACACACTAGTTTATGTACAAGTAAATCACAACCTGTTAGTTTACAAAAAACAGTTTATGTTTTCAATTTTGTACTTAGTTTACAGAAACAATTCGCAAAAAAGAAAATCAGAACTAAGACCACTATCAACCTCACGTCTTAGCCATGCGAAATTCCAAAACATTTACTATACATGTGCAATAAACCAAACATGTGATGAACAAATAGAAAAACAGTGATATTAGACATTAGAAAACATTAACTTTCTACACAGTTACACTCCCATGACCTGCAGCGTAGGCCACCAATGCATAGACGACATTTCCCACCTAAACAGGATTGACAGTGGGCAGGATTTACACAAGGTATGAATTTCACAAACTCACTGTTCGGAGAGTAGTGGGAAGAGGACCTGCTAGATAGTAAATACCCTATTTTGTTTTTCATTTTAACAGTTCCCATGGACTAGATTCAGTCTGCCCTGACGAGAATTCTGCAAGTCGCTAATCAGGATTCGAAACGCGTCGGCATCCCCTTTTGTTGTGTCTGGCCAGTTGGCCATTGTTATTTGTTGCTGACACTGGCAATGCTCCTGATAAATAATTGATTAGCTCATGTTCAGGTCATGGGAGTGTAACTGTGTAGAAAGTTGTGTTTTACCTTCTCCCTGTGTTCTAAAGTGTTTGTGAAAGCACCTTGTTCATAAATGCACAAGATTGTATGGTCCATGTATTCATGTTAATGTTTTCTAATGTCTAATATCACTGTTTTTCTATTTGTTCATCACATGTTTGGTTTATTGCACATGTATAGTAAATGTTTTGGAATTTCGCATGGCTAAGACGTGAGGTTGATAGTGGTCTTAGTTCTGATTTTCTTTTTTGCGAATTGTTTCTGTAAACTAAGTACAAATTTGAAAACATAAACTGTTTTTTGTAAACTAACAGGTTGTGGTTTACTTGTACATAAACTAGTGTGTACTTGGAATAGCATGGAGGCATAGGCAAATACTTCTATTTCAACTTTCTAATAGTGGCACTTTCATAATTGTAATTGAAAATTCGACTTCACCATAAGTTAGGATTTTAAACTGCGATTTTAAATACACCAAATATGAATCAGTGGCCTATTCCTAATTGGAATGACATTTATAAAATGTAATAATGTAATTCCAATCTATTCAAAGGGAGAAGGAGGCCTTGCAGTAGTTAAAAATGAAATGAAGAGTTTATCCCTACCAGGGTTTGTAAAACTTAAAAGTACATGGCCAACTTTTTTAAATATACTGCACCCTGCCCAGGAGGCTATCCTGGGCCTACGTTAGGGATTTCTTCTATTTATTAAAAAGGAAGGTTTGAGCCTAGCAGAATGTTTATTATGCCAGGTCGAAATGGCAGCTTAAAATTGTCACTTCACAGACTGCAATCTTAGGCCTGACACATATTTAAAGTGCTACTTAAGTGGGTGGCACAATCAGTACTGCAGGCCCAGTCATGGCATTTCATTTACAGGTCCTGGGCACAGGTAGGGCCACTTTACTAGGGACTTACCAGTAAATTAAATATGCAATTGGGTATAAGATAATGCAGCAAGTTTTAAGGAGAGAGCACAAGTAGTTTAGCAATTGTTAGCAGAGTTAAAGTGCGCAGAGTCCTAAGGCCAAAAAAAACAAAGTCAGTAAAAACAGGTGGTTTGAAGGCAAAATATCTGAGATAAAACCATGCCAAGGATGCCAGGTCTGACATTTGCTTAGACAGTGTGCTTTTTTCAATTTGGTGTAAAACTGTTCAGTACTTTTCAACACATAAGAATTTACGTAAGTTGCCTCACAAATCTTTATAAAAAGGGATCCAATAGGAGGAGGTTGCCTTTTCTCTTGCTGCCCCTTTTGCATCCTTAGTTCTAGAGTTGGTACAGCTGATCCAAGTGACCTGAACGGTTGCTGCAAGAGAAATAGTTATATTGCACCTATAATCTCACGACACAGTTCCTGCGTCCTGAACAAAAAATGAAAAGTCCACATTAGAAGGAGTGGAAGGCATACCGTTTACCCACAGAACATAGTGAGCGGATCCCAAAATCGACTACCACAACCCTGCACCTAAAATGACAGCTGAAGACCAAAGTACAAAGACAGTTACCTCAATCCCCTGCAACCATTTTAGTAGTCATTAATCTGTGGATCCAAAAAAGCTCTGGGATTTCGGGCAATTTTCATGCCCAGCTATTAATCACCAAATGCAAGCTTCTCTAACACATGTATTGCCAATTGTGGATCCACTTTTATGGCTTTGGAACCACAAACCTCTAAAAGGGCAGCATGTCATGCTCAGGTACTAGAAACCCAGGCAAGGTTGGAGAAGCTTTCCTGGGTTTCTAGTACCTGAGCATGACATTTGCCCAATTCCAAATTAGGATCTGCAAATTCAAAATAGAAAATGTAAAACCAATAAATGAAGCTAGGTCAAAGACCACACTCAATGGACTACATTTGTTTACAGCGGTTGTTGGTCAACCCCAGCATTGTTTGCCTGCCCAAGCCAAATTGGGTGAAGTGCATGCCTGAAGTGAAAACTCGCTGTGATTGGCACACATAAAACATTTTTTGTAGGGGCATTTATTTTGCACATAACAATGAAAAGGAGACCCAGCAATTATGTTTTTGACTCTATGTCCAGGTTACAATGTCTTTTTTTAATTCTATAACAAGTCAGTAGTGCCACCAAATTGTGGCAAATTTCATATGGTGTGTTTAATTAGAAAGCATGTAGTTTGTCTTGATTCCCTGCATTTAAAGGGTGCTTCCCGTTAAAAACAGCATGCCAGGGTCAATGCAGAGTAAAAACATGAATGTTTGGGGTGGGAGATAATGATTATTTGCAGGTAAAAACCTACACATAAATGGAGGCCATAGCCTCTGTATGCACATAAGCATAAAAGGAAAGTTAGAAAACCTCTGGGATATTAAATAGAATCCTCGTTCAAGGTACGATTATGTTTTTCAGGCTTAGAGAGACCTGACAGAAAAGTGAGCCTTATGAGAATTCTATAAAAAAGACAGCTCAATTTTTAGTGTGATTGTATGCCCATCTGATTAGTATTATTTTTCTACCCAGCAAACAATAGACTGCTTGAGGGCGGTTGTGTGATGGAAACACGCATGCGATTACTACGCATGCTGCCTCCACGCGGTATTAACAACGCAAGTCTTAACCAGGCATATGCCCTTTACACGTATGCCTTACCCACAAAATATGCGTTGTTAAGGCATATATGGCAAAGACAAATGCGTGGTCAAGACTTATCAGGTAAGTGTAACCCCAGAACCCTGCCCCCACCCTGATCCCTAAAACGGCCCCTCAAGCCCCTGACCTAAGACCTAAACCTACCCCCTCCATCATGAAAACCAACTTCCTCACCCAAGCCCTATAAACCACTTTGACCATACACCTAAGCCCTAACGACTACCCAGACACTCCCCTGAGCCCTAAAAACCTTCCTGTCCCCCCGAGCCCTTAAAACTACCCCGACCTCCCAAGCCCTAAAGACTACCCCGACCCAAAAAATTACCCTGACCCCACCCTAGAAAATTAAAAACGAACCCGACCCCCTCTGAGCCCTAAAAACTTCCTGAACCCCCAGGCCTGAGAACAACCCCAACTCCCCAGCCCAGAAAACAACCCCAACCCTTAAAAACACTGCCCCACTTACATCACCGCGTTCCTCCCAAGCCTTCCTCTTCCTTCTTCTTATTCAGCCCACCCATTTCAGTAGCTAGACCGAGCACTGCCTTAAACACAAATTATGCTTGATTAAGGCATATGCGTGGTTAAGGCAGGCATGTTTGTGCTTGCGTTGTTGGGACACGTATGACTGAACCCGCGTTGTTCGAACCATTTCCCATTGAGGGCCTATGTATGAGGCACATGGTTTGCAATGTTTTCATATGGCCACAGGATTGTTCTCTAATTTAAAATGAGGGGAATAAGCAGTGACTCCATACAGATAAAAACTGGAAGCCCCACTTGCATCTGTGAATGCAGGTGAACTCAAATGTGGTGTAGGCCTTGCACAAGACAGCTACGGATGCCATCTTTGCTCTCCACCTCTCCTGGTTTAATATAATCTCCCTGCTTGCAGATTCCCACCAAGCAATTGAGCTAGGCATGGTCATATTCACTCAAACTGGGGGGCATATTATCAAGGGGGTTTATCTCCGCTTTTTTGGCTTTAAAAGCCAAGAAAGCGGAGATAAAATTATCTCCCTATTACCTAGCTGTCGCTAACACAAGTTAGCGACAGATAGTAGGAGATAGCGACCATCTTGGGCCCCACTTTGCATGTCAGTGATATTTATCACTAATGACATGCAAAGTGGGCGTGCCAAGATGTTAGCGACTGAAAACAGTCGCTAACATCGCTATCTCCTATTACCAACTTTTGGAGATATTCGCGCTAAGCGCGAATATCTCCAAAAGCTAACACCTGCCCTGAGCAGTTCTTAGCCATGTTATCCAATGGGAGGTGGATAACATGGCTAAGAGCATTAGCTCGCTAATGCATGAATATCGCTGACTTTTCAGCGATATTCATGCATTGCGGACGATTTTTATCGCATTTGCGATAAACCTTGGTAATACCAAGGCTTATCTGTGATAAAAATCGCCGCAGCTCAGCGATAATTTTTTCACGCTAACCAAGCAATAGCGATAATTATCGCTATTGCTTGGTAATATGCCCCTGGCTTCTCTCCATAGCTCACTTTTAACAATATGCAGACAATACTTTTGTTGTTGATAACACCAAAGCTTGCTTCCAGCATGCTTTGCAAGGTCACTGAGTGGATGGTGTAAACATCAAAGGCAATTCTGAGGGCACAGCTTCAACCTTTGCATTTTCGTTTTCCTTGTATTCTATGGGGTAAATGACTATGCCAATGATGGACTGTGACGGTGATAGAATCTTTCAGAGCTCTGAGTGCACCTCCTGTACGTTCTGTAAGAAGCAGCTATTTAGCTGTTTATCTTGAAGGTGTTGTTGTTGTTTATTATATTGTTATTTGGCATATATAGCCATGAAAAGAAAGTACCACAATACATACAATTAAAATATGAAATATACAAACACTGTAACCATAAAACAGTATAAAACTCAATACAATCCTGATAAAATAAACAATGGGGACTCTACCAGACCATAGGGAGTACTTAATTCATCATCAACAAGGGTAAGAGATCACTTATACATTGGTATGCAATTGTACATCCACCATAAATATCAAGAGACGGGGGTATTCCCAAACATGGGTAAATTCACAATTCTACCCTGCCCATTTTAACTTATATAACCAATTCCTTCAGTGACTCCTGTATTGCAATTAAGAATCTTCCCAATGCACGTGTCACATTTAAAAATCTCATATTTACCAATAAACTGAAGGTGTTGTTGAAGAAAGAACCTTTCACAAACTCACTGGGATACATTTAATTTGTCTTTCTTTTGCACAACTTCTCCCTTGAAAAAACCTAGCTTGTACGTAACAATGATACAAAGAAAGACTGCCATCTACATGCATCCAGTAATGAGCTTAAAATGTGCTCTCGCCAGTGAAATTGTTGATATTAACCTTGCTGAAATCAACATTGGTGAAATGAACAGCCATGAGGGAGCTTGGTGACATCAACCTTGATTAAATATTTAGGGAGACAAAGATCATTGCTGTGATGTGAAAGGTAAACACACTGATGTAATCTTCGATTTTTTTATGCATTAAAGTCCTCATTGCATTTTATATTTTCATTTTACTTGATATATTTTACAATTATAAACACACATGTTGCATTGTTTGGTTTGCACAAATATGTAATTTTAGGTTTGCTGCAGTATGATTTGATGGTTCAGCAGTGCCTTGCTCTGTTGATGCTGAAGCGTCTATCGCTGCTTCATGTTGTTTAGTGTGGATGTGTGCCCCTGTTCGAATCTACATTTCAACAGTCAACAATGTGTGACAGAGCGAGAAAGTTGGTAAAAAGCTGTACTGATTGTTGCTCCCTAAAACATTCAATAAGAGGTAACATGCTGATTGTTATCCTTGATTACATTCAATAGAAGAGCCATGAAAGCTATGTAAATCCTATGGAATTGAAACATAGAGACAGTGGAACTTTCAGGGGGCTGAGAGATCCAGAATCGGTGCAGAAGTGGCAAACATCTTCTTCGGAGACAGGGACACTGGAGGTCACCTTGACAAAGCCGGACAGTATTGTCAGCTTTTGCTGAAATGCAGTAACTGCCGAGAGCAGTGTTGAGATACAGTAGCTCCCTTTGCATGTCAACTGCATCTTTGGTGTACCATTAAGATATGTAGGTGAGAAGCGAGGGCGCCTAATAATTCTTACTGGCTTATTTTGGTGTTAAAGCAGTTCAGATACAGACAGGAAGGGAGGTGCTGAGGATCGTGCTAAATTACTGTTATGATGTAGCATTTTTTTCTTTTATTTGGCCTGATAGCCCCTGTCAATGCCACTAGTTTTTGAATATTTTATGGGTTAAAACGGGACTTTGATCTTACTGTTCTAAATAAAAAGGATTCAAATATATCCATTGTGTATATTGTTGAATGTATTTATTCATGGTGAAAGAGGATGTGGAATCTACGAATTACAAATGCCCCTGCAGGTCTCATAGGACTGATTGTTCCCTCAGAAAGAGCCCTCTCCACTTAATGTGCAGGAGGCTAGTGGGGTTATAGTCCACCAGGTTAGACTCACAAACCTGAGTCCTGAATAATGCATCAAATATTTCCGCTGCAAAACAGAAAGGCTTCTGTTCTATATAGAAAACATGCATGAGATAATGATTAAATGTGACAACACGTCTGATGATTGAGCATACTGATCATGTGTAAAACTAGGAGGCAACAGTTTGAAGCATGAAGTGAGAGATGCATACCCCTCCGGGCTGTTCCAAGAGGTGATTGGCAAAGTCTCACAGTAATGACTGAAGAGGGGTTGACTCAAAGCCCATTTTCCAAATATTGAAAACAGTAGGACAGTTATGCTGTCAAGCCAGACCTTAAAAGAGTCAGTCACCGTTGTGTAATTCACAACCCAGTAGCTCTATAAGACAATTGGCTCAATATCCACTCTGCAATTTAAACCAAACTCAGCCCGAATTCAACCATCTGCCTACCCTCTCCAATTCTGTTTTTAAAACTTCATCTGTTGTGCTGAAATAGTCATACTATGCTTGATCAACACATGCTGATTTGAGCTCATTCGTTTGTCCAGCCCTCTCTTTCTGCACTGCATAATGTACCCTCCTTCTCCACACTTGCTTTTTCCTTTTTCTTTCACTTTTTTCTTTTTAATCTCTAAAGTCTCCTCCTAACTCTGCATTTGTATCCACTCATTCCTGCTTCTCATGTTTTTCCTCTCACTCAATACATTTTCCCCTCTTCATCATTTATCAGCCGCTTTCTTTACCCACCATCTAATTTCCCTGTTTTTCATTCCACCATCCTCATTCTCCACCCTATTTTTCATGTCTGGCCAATTTTAATTCCTCTTTTTAACTTCTTCCACATCATCACCTCTTCTACCGTCTTTTCCCTACTCCATATCACCTCCCCTTTTCTTCCTCTTCTACCAGAGTTGCTCCTCTATTCCCCCTCTACCTCTCATCTCTCACCTCTCGCATCTGCACCCAATGTTACATTGCAGACCTCCCTTATCACCACATAATTTTAATTCCAGTTATACCTCACTTAGTCAGTATATTTTACATCCTTTCATTTCACACGCATATTCTCACAACCATAAACCTATTTTCCTCCATTTCATCTCCACCTCTCACCTACTTCTGTCAACCTACTGGCCCCTCACCTTTACTTCCCTCGCCTGTATGCCAGGCTCCCATGCCACATTTACTCTTCTCTCTTTCCTACTTATCTGCTTCTCCCTCTCTTTTACTCTCCTTTCTTCCCTCATTTCCTCTCACACCTATCACTTCTCACGTTTCATCTCCGATGTCTCTCCTTTTTCCTTCTCTTTGCTACTACTTCCTTTATACAAAACCCATCTCACATCCCACATCTGCATTTTCCTTAGGTCTACTTTCAGTCTTCGATTTCTGACTTCTCTTCTATTTTATTTATACTTCTTCTTCACTCACACGTTTCCCTATCTCTTCTAATCTCTCTGATCTCATTAACTCCACCCACTTTCTTATGCAACATCTTGACTAGTTCAACCTCTGGCTTTTCTCAAAAGCCACTTCAGCCCCAGTTGCCCTTCCCTACTTGCCCCTTTACCTCAGAGCCTCCTGTTGGGCATGGCAAAAGGTTTACCCAATTGTCCTTCCCTCTTGCTTCACACGTCACTCAGCTCGCAGAAATGGTCCTTAACTCCAGCTACCATCCTCACCTCTCCCTCTAAACTGGCTCCTCTCTATTCACCTCATGCATCCACCTGTCTCTTCACTGACCTCACCCAACCCACAAATTTCCCCTGTCGGTTGCAGTTTGAAACCTAACACCATGAGCCCTTTTTCCTCTTTTACCTTTGCTGCTCTCAAACCTGCACTCTTCTCAGATAGCCAAGTCCCTTACAACCAGCATCTCACCCCTCCCCACTCCTAAACAGCCACAACTGTCATAACCCCCACTTTACTTCATCCCTCCTACTACCCAATGTCTTCTCCTCTCACTTATGTCTCTCACGCTCTCTCTGATCACACTGATAGCACACTGGAGACTACCCCCTTCCCCAAAGCCTGACTACACAGATGTCGGTCCTCACCATAAACCTACTCTCCTATCTTGCCCTAATTGTGATCACCTTCTTTGACCTCTGGGTCCTCCCTCTCCTGTTCATTACCCTAATGTTTCTCTTCCTTCGCACCACAAGTACCATCCTCCAGCGTTCATCTCCTGAGCTTTCATCATTCCACTCTTCAACACCAAACCCACCACTCTTTTACTCACAAACAAGACCTTCTCCCCGTGGGCTTCAAATGATAATAAACAGACATGAGCGTGTCATCAAACATGTATGCTATACTGGTGAAAATGATGCATAGATGAGAAATAAATGCATCTAAACAACCTCTTAGCAAAATGTAGAAAAAATTAGATGGCATTGTCTTATTTATAGTTATTACTAAGATGGTTTTATTGGAACTTTTCTGCATATGCAAACGACAGAACATTGTCTGTTTTTCTACCCAGAACCAAATATATTTTGGCCAGAACGCACGCCTTCATTTTGAATGGGGCTGAAAAAAAAAGTAATAAATAAATGTTCCAGTTCCTTGACATAAATAAAAAGAGAGCCTTTAGTGCCTTTATTTCCTGCTTCCATGGCGGGTATACTAAAGATATTTTAGCGGCCTGTTATTTTATGAAGCTGAGCACTTAAAGTTATGATTAGTTTGGTGACAACTTTTTTTTAAAACGTTGCCAGGTGTTAACACAGCTTATAAATTGATTGATTACAGCATCCCAGAAAGGATGTTTCTGCCCATCGCAGCATTTGTTAGTTAATACAAATGTGTATTTTTCTTCATATTGGTTGCCAAGAAATGTTTTTTGATGTCCGTCCTAGCTGTTCCCCATTCCTTCTATTGTCTTGTCATTTATTGGAATAGATACTCAAGGGTTTAAATATTGTCACTGATGATACATTGGGTAATAATTTTGCTTAGTGTTCAAAATTATTTTTTAGCAACATAAACCAATAAGTGCTGAAAAAGAAAAATTCGTTTTGCAGAACTGTCATTTTGAACAAACTTGTCTTTTACCTCTGTTAGCGGTAACAGTGCTTTTATTGGACAAGTCTTTTACCATAAATATAAATAAAAATGTTCAGACTTTTTATTTTTTGATCGTTTGCCAAACAGTTCTTTAATGAAAATGATTTGCATGACAACCAAATAATGCATATACAAATGGAAGAATTTCTCGTAGAGAACGGTATCTCACACAAAAAAAAATTTCACTACACTATCCTAAGGCCAATGTTATCAATGAGAGACAGAATGTTGATAGAGGCCCTGTAGATTGCCATGTTAAGTGGAAGGGCTGAATAGAGGAATTAATGATGGAAGGGGAAATGTACAGAAAATTACCACAATATACGACAGTACTTTTCGAGTTAATCAGGGGAAAGGAGCTAAGCACAGAGTTGATTGAGTCCAGCATGGGTAAATGGCATGTGGGAAACGTGGATTCAGGTGTTTGAGTATAAATAAGAAGAAAAGAGGAATGTAGAAGAGACGTAAAGGTGGTTTAATGAAAGGAGGGTGACCAAACCCACAGAAGTGTGAATTGGTGATATTGTGAAAATAAAGTGTCCTGTACAGGTGTATATTCTAAATTCTTGGAACCAATGAGGTTGATCAAGTTTTCCACTAATACAAAAAAGAAGACAACTTGAAAATATGGAATCGTAATAGTGTAATGGTGGTCCAGAAGGGTGATTGTGGTCTGAGTATGATTGTTACTCCTGGAGGAAAATAGAGGAGTGATATGGAGTGCTAGAGGAAGTTGAGTAAATTGTCTTTGAAGATATGTATTGCAGGGATGTTTGTAGTATTGTGTCTTAGTGGAAAGGTAGTGTGTTGCACAAAAAGTGGATTATTAGTTGGGGTGGCTGTGAGGCCTCACCAAATACAAAATGTCACTATTTTGTATCAGGTCCAGTTAGGTTGCTTCACGGTAAACCTTTGCTAAGTGCTAGGAAACTGTGGCAGAGAGCAGACAGGCATAAGTCAAAGGAAACAATGATGAAGTATTTACCAGTAACAGTACAGGCAATACGTAAGGAACACAGCACAATAACAATTCAACTGGAATTTATAAACATAGGGTAGCCTTTTATCTTTAAATAGACATCAAAATGACAAAACTTCAAAATAGAGGATTCAGAGTTATGATTTTTGTAAGATTTTCAAAATTCCCTGCTTTTCACTCCAAGTTTAGAAAAGTTTGTGAATCACGGCTCTTCATTCTTAATGATAATCTATGAGCCTCGAAGTTGAGGATTTTGACTCCCACTGCACCCTAGGCACCAGAGCTCGACGTCGCCGGCATCCGCGGAAAGGCCCTGGATATGGTCCTTCCTCACCAGCAGAAGTCAGCGTGTCAGACACCCTCTCTACCTCTCGGAACCAACAGAAACCAATTGTGGAGTGCCACAGGGCTCCTCACTCAGCCCCACCATCTTCAACGTCTCGCAACAATTGTCAGGAACCACAGGCTCAACATCATCTCCTACACCGACACCCAGCTTATCCACTCCCTCACCAATTAACGCAACACCACCAAACACAACTTCTAAGAAGGGGTGAAACCCTTCGCCACATGGATGAAGAACAGCTGCCTGAAACTCAACTCCAAGAAAACAGAAGTCATCATCCTTGGCTCCACCCCTCCACATGAGACGACTCCTGATAGCTCCCCACCCTCAGAAATCCCCCACACTGACGGACCACGCACAAAACCTTGTCATCATGCTTGAGTCGTCGCTCACAATGAACCACCAGATCAATGCTGTATCCCCGACCTGCTGGAACACCCTCCACATGCTTCTAAAGACTTTCAGATGGATCCCATCCAAATCCAGAAAAACTATCACGCACACTTTCATCAGAGGCAGACGGGACAAGGGCAAGGCTCTCTATGCCGGAATCAAAAAGAAACTACTAAATTACAGACCGTCCAAAACGCTGCAGCCAGACTTATCCTCAACATCCCCTGTCGCAGTCACATCACCCAACACCTCCACGATCTCCATTGGCTCCCAGTCAAAAGAAGAATAACCTTCAAACTCCTCACCCACGCATACAAGGCCCTTCACAACACCGCACCCACATACCTGAACAACCGCCTCTCCTTCCACACACTCAAAAGACACCTCCAATCAGCCGATCTTTCTCTGGCCACTGTCCCACACATCTACAAGTTCAGAAAGGGAGGACAATCCTTCTCCTACCTCACAGCTAAGGCCTGGAATGACCTCCCCCTTCACTTCCAGCAAGCTCTCACATTGCCTCAGTTCAGGAAGGACCTCAAGACCTGGCTCTTCAGCTGACCCAGCACTCAATGGAGCCACTCCTCTTCCCCCTGAGCTCCTTGAGACACTCATGGGTGAGTAGTTGAATTTTACTAACCCTGATTGATTGAGTGAGGGTCCAGGGTAAAGTCAAGGTTTCTGGTCAACAGCGATGGAAATCATGGTTGGGGTGTGACAGCTTGTTGGTCCCAGTCAAGTTTTTACCATCGCATTTAAACACTTTTCTGGTTCTTTTTCTTGTTCACAGACATTGGGGTCCTTTGCATCTTGATTCCGGTCTTGGTTTCAACGTCAGCAAATTGGTGAAGTCCTTGGATTTTAGTGGGGTTCAAGGCTACTTATAATCCGGTAAGTAGGAATAGTCTATGAGCCTCAGACTCTGTGCTCCAAATCCGTTATCTTTTGCTTCAAGTTGGCAAGTTGCAGTTCTTTGGTGAGAAAGAGCACACTCCATCACTAGCCAAGGGTCCAGAACCTGAGTGGGACCTCTTGGGGGCTAAAACTCAATCTCTCGGGCTAGACCAGCAGAGACCAGGGCGAGTACAGTGCAAACTGGTAAGCTGGGAAGCTTAACAGGAGGCTAGAGAACTAGCACTTGGTACTTTGCAAAGGTGGGAGCAGGGCCATCCCTTGGGGGTCTCTCTCATGGGCTCAACAGCAGGAGCAGCCCTTCTCTTTCTGAAGTCCTGTCTTGGTTAATGAGGAGCAGCAGGTGAAGTCTTCTTGGTGGAACCTTTCTTTCTGGGATCCACAGGTTCAGCAGGTGCAGTCCTTCTTCTGTTCTTTTAGAGTCCAGCAGTGTTCTGAGACTGGAGGCCAGTGGTGCCACTTTAATGCCAATTTCGAGTTGTGGATGGGGAGGACTCACTAGCAAATTAGGCTGCGATTCCAACGAGGCAACCTACCCACTTTGACATACTTTTCTGTGAGGTTGGCACTGAACAATCTCACAGAAGATTTATCTGCCCAAATCCAAAATGCTGGGACCCTTCTTCCCTGGGACAGGGCCATGGGCACACCCCTGATGTGTAACCTGCATAATGAACCACCCCTCCTGGAAAACCGGTCCGCAACAGGTTTGCTCCCTCTGGTGAATATCCCAGCCTGTCTACCCTCACAAAGGAGCGAGCAAGGTAAGGTGTGACCCAGATGTGCCTTACTGAGACCGCAGCTCCATTGAAGCTTGGCCATTTGTGGCAAATAACCCTTGTGCCATACTGGCAGGAGGAGGACACACCTCCTCTATCCAGCAGATCCTATGTTCCCCTTCATGGGAGCACTTCACACCTCTTAGTAGGAAGGCAGCAGTTGATCAGAAGTGGCTACTAGATGTTTAGGCAAGAAAGTGGTGACTTTCTAAAGTCACCTTGGTATTAAAAGTTGCCTTAAACCTGACCTTTAATGTAACAATTAATTTGATACATCAGGGTACTAAGTTTGGTGAACCACAATAGAAGGTAGCACTAAGAGAGTGGGGTAGTGAAACAGGCCATAGATAAGTGAGCCACCAGCCTCTCCATAATGAAAACAACAATTTGAGTTTTCACTCTCAGGACATGTAAAGTATAAATGAAACAAGTCCTTCTCGTTAATTTTTAGTACCTTGCCTTGTAAGCTACAATGGCAATCCCTAGAGGTAACATAAATATTTGACCTGCCATGTCGGGTTTGGAGTTGGAATACTGCCTAACTAGGCTTCAGATGGGTTCCTCCCTTTCTGATGTCTTCACCTTCTTACTGTAGTGGTGGCACAGTAGGTGCTGCAGTCCACTAATCAAATGTAACTTACTATAGCCCTGGGTACACTTTGGACCACATACTGGGGACCTTGGGTAAGTTGATTATGCCAATCAGGTATTATCCAATTGCGCACACACTTTGAGGGGCCAAGGCACATGCACTGTGGTCTGGTCAGCAGGGTGTAGTGCACTTGAGACAAAATAAACTGCAACATCAGTCAAAAGATTTGTGGGGTCATCATGCAAAAAGATGCACTTTCTAACATGTATAAAACAATTCTGGAAAGATATCTAGTATGCACTGCTGCATTGTCATAGAATGCTCTGTGAGTATCTTTCCAAATTGAAAGAAAATATGTGAGTGCAAGAGGCAGATGTGTTGATGGTGGCTTAGGTGTTTTACCTGGAGGCTAAACTGCAACCAAATGTTCTGTTCTGTATTGGTCTGGCAATTTCACACAAGTCTTGGAGTTAAACACAAATATGAATGTAGCAAGAAGCATGCAGGAAATTATCACTCACATTACCCAATGAGAAGGATATATGACTACAATGTTCGATAGTATTAAAAACATTCAAATATTAAAACTTAGGACCCCATTAGGATGGCGGGCGGATCGCCCCTGCCGGGCCGACTGTAGTCACAACCGGCACGGCGGGGCGATCCGCCCGCCAACCATGTAGCAAAGACCCCGCGCAATATTCCGATGGTTGGGGAGTCCGCGGCAGACGGAAAGATCGTCCGCCGCTTTTCCGCCCGGTCGACAAGTCGACCGGGCGGAAAAGGGTTCAATATGGTGGCAGTGTCTATTAGACACCACCAGCCATATTACAATGGGGGCAGAAAAAAGCCTTTTTGTGGCGGCATTGCCACCATGGAAAGGCATGCAGAGTTTACCTGTGGGGGCCCGTTGCGGGTCCCCAGGGACTCTGGGGGGTGGGGGTTGCACATGGGGGGACCTATGGTACCCCCCTGCATTTCAATGTACAACGTGGCAGGCATCGCGTGGTGCTTGTCACGTTGTGCATTGAAAGGCACAACCTGCTTTTGTGGCATTGCGGCAATGTATCAAATGTGCGAAGTGCTCACCAGTGTGGCTTGCGGCGGTCCCGATTCGTTCGCACGCCATACTAATGACCCCCTTAGTTTGAAGTGCTGTCCCATAAAAGGTGGATGATCCGTCCCTCTATCTCTAGGGTATCATATCAAAGTCAAATACAGTCCTTGACCAGAAGTTAATAGCACCCAAATGCATTTGAAAATATGTAGCTAGGCTTTCCGAATATGGTTGAGTTGTTAAAGAATGGCTTGTGTGTCCATTCTGAACACTAGTAGGAATTTTTCAGGGAAGCTTGTCTTTCTCGTCCCCTGGGGATACATGACATTGTGATGGCTAAGGGTCTACCCATCATCATCAGTTTGTGGCAATGCTGGTGTTACGGTATTGTGAAGTATGGCCGGCAAGTCAGTTAATTTACTTTTGTATCACCTCACCTTACCATAGTAGGCCACAGTGCAGACCAATACCTGTCTACTTTTAGACAGACCAGAGAATATGGACCAGAGACCAACGCCAGCTAGTCACCATTTTAAGAAAACTGGATTTAAGCTTCTGTTCTTGTAGACATTTGTCATGAGTTCCCATCAGATTGAACTAGTTTGCTTCTTTAAAGTTCATGCTGCATTCAGATTTGACATTACCAATGAAGATGTAGCAGGTTATCAGTCAGTTTGGACTATAGGCCACATACCAAAATATAACACAATTAAAGCAGCAGTAGAACAGCCAAGCAACCACACACATTTCAGACGATGATGATGAATAAGACAAGTTTAATTCAAACTGTTCATCCACAGGATCAGCAGAGCCTGGGATAGAATGCTACACATCTACAAACAGAAGTATAGAAAACTATAGAAAATACATTCTACCTAGAATGTATTTGAAACACCCATCTTCTCTTGTAAATCATGTCTCTTTTTCCATAAATACAAAGGAACTATAACAAGGGCGCATAACGATAAAGGAACAGCATTAAAAGGGGAGGTGAGTGGGGGAAACAGAGATTACTTTCACATATGAAATACATATATCAAGCAATAAACACTACGTTTTATCTAGAACCTTCTTAACATTTTAACATTGTTCTCCAAATAACTGTCCAAAGACAAAGGATTCACACGTATCTGTCTTATACCTTAATCTAATATTTAATTTCTTCAACTCAAACTGTTCCCTAAATTTCATTTGAATATTTCACTAGAAAAAATGGTTTATCCAAAATACGAGTCAAGAAATATATTGTTTTCATTATCCATGTTCACGCAGTCCATAGGTTTTCCCCAGTTGTCTTCAGATACTTTTAATATTATTTTGTTGCACTAATCTTGCACTTTCCATACTCTTTGCGGTTTGAGTAAAGAAGAATATTGTACCATAGTGAGAAATGTTAAATTATGAATGCATAGAGAATGTAAGGACTTTTGAGTGACATTAAGTAGCTTACTTGTGTGAATAGGTTGTCAGTGGTGAAGAGATTTGTGTTTGGGATTAGTGGTGTGAGAATGGGAAAATGGTGAATTATTTATTGTGATAGAGGTAATGTTTCTACCCACTAGTCTCCACTCTATCTGCTGTTCCGATGATGCCTTCAATGTAGAGTTTGGACAATAATGTCTACTCTCAAGGCATGAAGTTGAGGGGTCTTGGAGACCCACCGCTGCCAGGGCCTGTTGGTGTTCCCTTGAAGCGAATACCAGTAGCAGATGTCCTCCTGTGAGTATCTAGTTTTGGATGAAGCATTCACTTTATACATTGGCCCGTTGTTGGATATGGCCCTTTCTGCAGGGTTACCAATAAACATTTTGACTTCCTCCTCCCCTTTTTTTATCTCAATTTTATTGACTATGGGACTATGGGCGTTGTATTACTGCTAACCAGTGCTAAAGGGCATGTGTTCTCTACTTATAACATGGCAACAATGGCTTATCCATAATTGGTATATTTAATTTACTTATAAGTCCCTAGTAAAGAGCACTACAGGTGCCCAGGATCTGTAAATGAAATGCTGCTAGTGGGCCGGCAACACTGATTGTGTCACCCTCTTAAGTAGCCCTTTAAACATGTCTCAGGACTGTCACTGCAGACCCTATATCTGCAGTTTAACTACCACGTCAACCTGGCAAGTTAACCCTCTTGCCACACCCAAACTTTCCTGTCAATTCATATAAATCACCCGTCAGGGAAACTGTGGACAACCCCAAGGGCAAAGTGCAGTGTATTTAAAAATGTGGGCATGTACTTTTAAGTTTTAAATGTCCAGGTAGTGAAAAAATCTTAAATTTCTTTTTTCCTTCTGCAAGTTGTATCTCTTCCATAGGTTAACATTGAGATTACCTAATTACACTTTATAAGTGTAATTTCCAATTGGGAAAATATGGACTTGTCAAGTTTGATGTCTCTGGACTCTCTCTTTAAAATCACAATGTATGAAGTTTCTTTACTTTAACCATTAGGCACCTCCTGCCTGCCTTTGAATACACATCTGGTGTGGGTGACAGCTGGGCTTTGCGCACTCCCTCCAGACAGCCACACACAAAGGAAGCTTAGGTATGACAGATGGGCCATCAACATCCTGGGCAGGATGGAAGGGAGAAGCTGACACTTCCACCTGAAAGGTCTATGCCCTTTTTTCAAACAAAAGGCTGTAGTGAGCCTGGAGCCAGGGCAAAAAGGGTAGGAACCCTGTGCTCTTCAAAGGCCCTTTTTTGAAGTCTTCCCCACTTGAAAGGTACACATGGGCATAAAAACTGGACCTCTGACACCACTATTTCAGTACACCTCTGGACCTGTATATACTTTGCCAGGAAGACAGAATGCTGTGCTGCTAAAGTTCTGCCACTCTGCTGGACTGCAGCTCTGGAAGAACTGCTTTTTTAGTGTGCTGGCCTGCCTGCTGCCTGCCGCCCTCTCTGCCTGGGTGAGAAGTACTGGACCTACACCACTTAAACCCAGAGTGAGTCCAAGGACTTGTCTGCTTTCTTCCTCTTCTAAAGTCTTGGGGACATCAAAGACTTCCAGCAACCCTGCAACAACACCTCGACTCTGACATCTTAACCATCATTCGATGGCACACTTGGAGGAACAAAGATTTTTGGTCAAATGTAAACTTCGGTTTAAGATACCATCATGGAACAGAAACTGTCCTGGTATCTGCAACAGGCAGCATTAGGTGTCTAGTTGCTGCAGGGCAGGCCGCAGGTTTGATCCTTTTGGTTCTGTCCATGGCCTTTGATATTATCTCCCCTAACGTACTCACTGAATGCTTACAAGCGGTGGGAATAGGAGATGCAGCTTTGAAACTTCACTCTTTACACCCAGGTCCCATATGGTGGTTATAAATTAATTGAAATCTGAAACTTTCCCCCTGCCATGTGGGGATTTTCATGGATCTTCCATGAGCCCTATGCTGTTTAACTTATATATTTCCCCCTAGCCAAACTCATTTGGTCCTTCGGGCTACAGGTCATGTCTCATGCCGACTACACACAGATCATCGTACCCATTTGAAAAGACATGGATGCCATGGTGGCAAACCTTTATAACTGTATGAAAGCAGAGGACACAAGTATGGGCAAGAATTGCTTAAAGTTGAAGAGCAAGAGGACTGCGATGTTGATGTTTGGCAGTCAATCATCGGTACGGAACCAGTACTGTCAGCAAAACAGCCTGGGAACACTACCCACCCCAAAAACCTCATAAATCTAGGAGTTATCCTGAAAAGTGATCTGTCTCTGGACCGCCAGCTAAATCGTACTGTGGCGACCTGTTACTGTATTATCAGAACCCTGTGAAAGATGTATCCCTTCAGCTGCACAAAAACACGAAGCATTGGCACTAATCTCTTCCAGGATTGACATGGGTGATGCACTCTATGTTGGTGCTAATAAGACAAGTCTAGCCAAGCTGCAACTTGTATAAAATTCAGCGGCAAGATATCTCCAAGCATTTATCAGTCTCCAGAGGATTGCTTGAAATTCACTGGCTTGCTATACAGAAGTGTGTCACTTTTAATGCTATGTGCATTGTTCATAAAACACTGTACAGTGCCATTATCTTCCAATGGAATTCCTCTATGTAGACATCTTCTCTTGGCAGCCCACAATTCAGTTGTTATTCCCAGAGTTCGAAGAATGTGTTGGGAAGTTAGAGCCTTTTTGGTTTGTGACTGCTATGTTCTTCAATTCCTGTCCCCTCCATTTGACCTGCATGAAGCTGCACAGTCCTTTCAGGAAGACCTTAAAAATGTGGAGTTTCTCTCTGTAAAAAGGGTAAATACTTGGCTATAGGCTCTCTCCTTGGGCTGAATCTACTCTCAGGAGAAGCGATTAGCACCTTGACTCCTTTCGGAATTTGTATTCCATATACATTTACATAATTTAATTTCGCATCTATAAGTCCTACAGTGCCAAGTGGTGCAAATCCAGTCTGGGCCCTTGGACGTTGGTTCTCTGTGCTGCTTCTTCAAAATCCATGTATCGCAGTTGTTGCACCATTTGTAAATGATGCATCTTCTTTGGGGCTGACACATCGCCTGCTTCAAGGACATCGTATCGCCAGCTGAGCAGCTCGACGTACCATTGCCTACATCTTGTGCTGCTTGATGATGATGCATTATCGAGTGTGCAGCTTGACGGCAGCGCATCGCCTACAATCGCAAGGTTACAACCGATGCATCGCTTCCCTGCTCCTCTCATTTCGCCTCCGACATCAATGCATCCTCCATCCAATGTAATCTTTCAGCAGTACAAGGTTGGTCCCTGTATCCGACCTGCACTCCATCGCGGTCAGCCTGAACTTTTGGATTTACCCCTTTCAAGAACAACCAGATGTCCCTGGTTGGAGATTTATTCATTTAAAGCACATTTGCAGATATTCATTGCTGATTGGAGTTTGGTACCTTTGGCCTTGTTTTATTCAATAAATCAAACTCCATTTTACTATCAAGGTGTGGTATATTTTTGTGTGATGTTTTCACTGTTTCACTGTTCTAAATGTTGCAAAAATATTTTACACATTGCCTCTTAAGTTAGGCCTGTCTGCTCTGTGACAAGCTACCAGAGAGTGAGCACAGGCTAATAATTTAGGGTGTGTATATGACTTACCCTGACTAGGTTTGTAATCCCTACTTGGACAGGGTGCATACCTCGACCAACTAGAGACCCAATTTTCAACACCTGTATTTTGCTTCTTTAGCTCATGGGTGTTGTTTGGGCCAGTTTTTCAAACAGCCAAGGCTCAGCCCTAATTATCTCATGAACCATCACAGTTAATTCATTTTCAGAGTATCTGGATTGCTTTCTTCCAGACATTTGATCAAATAAGGAAGATGTACGTCTTTTGCTGATGCTTTTTGCTGTGAATGATGGAAAATTGTGTGTGTGGTAATAGGAGTGTATTTTGTGGGGGAAGCTTCAGGTGTTGTTGAGTAGATTCTGATCAGGGGTGTGTTGATGGACACATCCGCCATCAATAACCCTGTCCGTCACTGCTGTTCTCAATTGGAAGAGTCTCTCTGTCCCACTTTGAACGGTTGACAACTCAAAATATGGCAGACAGATTCTGCACATGTTCTTTTCACATATGTTAAATGAAATAAGTTTTGCAGGTCATCTGCTTAAGTGCATAACTTGTTGACAAAAATTATACAACAAACCAGCAGGAGACTGATAATAACTGAAAATGTCTGTCAGCAGTGGCACACATCCCTTTCCATGGTGGTTTAGGATTTTTTTGCTTAAATTAGTTATCTCCATGCAAAAATTATGCAAAGAAAATTGTAAGTACAGGAAATAAAAAATAAAAACATATATCAGCAACTACATAATTACCACAGACTACTCAGAGTATATTAAAGCCTGGTGATCACCTGTTGCTTAAAGGCCTTCCTTACAGGTTTATCATTAATTTTGCCTCTAGGTGGGAGAAAGGTGTTTACTTTCAGCTATATGGGATTTGTTTGGGGATAAATGAGTGAATTCAGATGTTGGGAGATAAAAGTTATTACATGGCTCTCAACCTCAAATATAACACCTGGAACTTTGATAGATTTGTTTTTGCTTTCAAGAGTTTCGTAAAAATCAAATGCTACTTGGGCTGGTCCGTGTGACAGGCACCTGTTACATATATTATTGAGTGGGAGCATCCTGAAATATTAGCAGACATTACCAATACATCACTCAAAAATGCTACTTTTCGAAAACTGTAAAGTGTAATGTGCAGCAATGCAGTTGAGGTGGTGTTGTGTCAAACTACAATTGGTATTGAAGTGGTAATGATGAAAATACTGGGTGGCACCTAGGGCCTGACTTAGATCTTGATAGACGGGTTGCTCCATAATAACAGTGACGGATATCCCATCCACCAAAATATAAATCCCATAGGGCATAATAGAATTTCTATTTCGGCAGACAAGATATCTGTCACCTTTGTGACGGAGTAACCCATCCTCCAAAATCTAAATCAGTCCCTTAGTAGTGGTGAGATTAAGACTATGCTTCTTGTAACAAATGGGTACAGTTAATTTCAGGTGTCCTCCCTAAACATTAGAGGCCTCATTTATGAAAAGTGACGCATCGCTGCCTGAAAACAGCGATGCGTCACTTTTCATTGCGCCCTCCTTGCAACATGCTGGATGCGTCATATTTATAATATGATGCATCATGTCGCAAGGAGTTACAGATGCGTCAGTATTTCTGACGTATTTGTAAGGGCAAAAGTGACGCATTGCTGGAGTGTGCCACTAAAGTGACGCAACTTCAGCAATGTGTCCTTTCACATGGGGTAAGCCCCATGTGAAAGGGCCTGCGTCAGTCGTATGCCTGCTGTGAGGCAGGCATAAGAAATTGACACATTTGTGTCCTAGAAGTGGTGCAGTGAAATCTCATAGATTTCACTCCGTCATTTCTACGAGCCTTTCTTGCGTCAATACGCCCTCCTTGCATACATTATACCTGGCGCAGGTATAATGTGGCGCAGGGGTTTACAAAGTGACGCATCTGCTTAGCTTTGTAAATATGGCGCAAACAAGGCACATTTTTTACGCCACTGGTGCGTCACAAAACGTGATGCACCGGCGGCGTAAAAGTGATGCACAGCCTCGTAAATGAGGCCACAGAAGTTTGAATATCATGCTTTAATTGTTGTTTCAGGTTATCCAAAGTTTCAGTCATATGTGTTTCTAAATAATTTACGGGCTAATTTTTATATCGACTGATGTACTGTTGTTCAGCCAGAGCGAAGGTCTGAAATCTCTGTTGCCCTGGTGCGGGCTTGACCACCAAATTTAAAAATGGTGGTAATTTATAAAGCAAAGGCAAGAATCGCCGTTATAATGTTTCTGCCAATGCAACCTGCTATTTGGTCAGTTTTGGGTCAGGATGGTAGAAATGGTTTAAATATTGTGTTCATACCATGAGCAGTTTCATGTTCCAGGTAGATATGAGCATAAGTGTTGTCTGTAAATATCCAGAATTGTTGGTGTTGCTGTTTGAATGGTCATCCAAGAGAATATGTACATTACAACAATGTGTTTATATGAAAGGTCTTTCCTCTCGATTACCCTTATCCTAAAACTTTGACATCAGTTGCAACGAAATGATGGGGCCAAAAGCAAGGCTATGACTGAAATTCTATTCTACCTACTTATTGTTATAGGCTGAACGTTATGGTCAAAGCGTCATATGCAGCAAATAAATTGAATATGATTGTCTGATTAATTGATTCATTGGGAAATGTGTACAGCGCAATATATGCCAAAGGTGATCAACCACAATATATTACATCATTAGGAAAACTGAGCAGACAAAATAACAAGGATAGAGATGGGTTTTACACATTTTGCAAATGATCAGATATTTGGAGATGCAGCAATCAGCTGGCAGAAAAGAACTCCAGAGAATGTACATTTTTAAAAAGAATGTGCAACCACTGCGCCATAGGATGAAGAGCCCAGTGTACCAGGCATAAAGATTTGATGGCGATTCCGTTTTTGACCGCTACCAAATGAAGGCCAGAAGAAATGTCAATAGCAAGGTGTGGGGACTGCATTCCGAACAGAAATTCTCAGCAACAATATGCAGCATTTTCTTTAAAAAATTGTGACTATACTTAGCATAATGTTGGCTCTGGCAAAATGGTGCTCCTCCAACTAGATTCTCACTTATTGATATATGGTCAGTTTTTATTTCACGTATGTATACATGTGCTTTTATGGTTTTTAACCGATAATAAAGCTTTTTTGACTGACTGACTGATATATGCCTGAGGATGTACATGGAAAGGTTTTTTTTTTTTTTTTAAAAACACTTTATTGAGGCAAGTAAAGCAATCCACATTGTCATCAAGCTGATATACACCATGTACAAAGGAAAAGCAAGTGGCATCGACAGCAAAACAAGGTGTACATGTAATTGTCCATTATGATCGCATTGCAGGATAGCATGTATACAACAGTGTAAATTTTTTCTGATAAGGCAACAGAAATGAAAGTATAACAAGACAAATTGCACGTAAATGAGAAAAAAAGAAAAAGGCGAGAACGAAATAGAACTCGTTGTGATCGTCTTGCGAGAAAAACACTTCAATTCAGTCAGTATGACAATGTTTAGTACTATTGGCAACAACTACCTTAGAGCAAAAACAGACGATGTCCGACACCACCCTTCAAAGGTACAAGCAACCATCAGAAGCCAACATACGCGGCTGAAGACAGAACAGTCCACTAGTCGGATCCAGCACAGCACCACAGCCTGCAGCACCAGGGAAAAATGGTTCCAGTGCCAGGAAGGAGGAGGAGCCCCCGGCCCACAAGGAAAATGAGTATGCCGCAACGAGGTCAACACCAAAGCGGGGTCAAAGAAAGAGGGTCCACGCTCTAACCCACCCCGGTTGGAGTGTTGGGATGTAGGGATTGAGAGGGTGCCACCTCCGCCCTCCCAGCCAGATATTGGCGATATGGACCCCAGATATCCAAGGGGCGGGAGGATGTCGGAAGCTGTTCCGAATACTCCATGCTGTTCACATTGCAGAACGCGACGCTCCTGAGCCACGACGCGACGGTAGGAGCGCATCGCGAGCACCAAAGCAGCGCCACCTCTCTTTTGGCCAGCAGGAAGCAAATGGACGCCAACTTCCAAATTTTGCGGGGGAAATTGGACACATACCCCAGCAGGGCAATCTCAGGCATGACAGTCAGTGATAGAGCTAGTATTTCACCCAACGTTCTGTGTACCTCAACCCAGTAGATGTACAAATTCGGGCAGGTCCAGGAAAGGTGTGCAAAGTCAGCCTGAGGGGCGTTGCATTTAGGGCAGGTGTGGGGTCTGGTGGGGTCACTCCTATGTGAAAGCGCTGGAGTGTGGTACAATCTCCGAAGAAATTTAAAATGTATAAGTTTGTGTTTGCTATTCATGGAGACCTCCCTGGTCATTAGACAACACGCCTCCCATTGGTCATCTGTGATCTGTGTGCCTATATCAAGTTCCCAAGCGGTGCGGACCGCTTCATCCGACGAGGGAAGTGAAAACAAGCACAGCTTGTAAAGTTTGGACACCATGTGGGCCCCCGATGTGGTCTGTATGATGTGTGTAAGGGCTGGGGTATCATCTGGCGGGAGAGGAAATGTATCGAAGGTGGCTGTCAAAAGCGCCCGCTCTCTTGTAAGTATAAATCTGTCCATAAATGTACGATCAGTGAAGCGGGGGTCTTCAGTGATTGTGAAAACGTGGCCATTGGGGAATAGGTCGCCAATCGTGTGCAGCTGGAATTCCGACAGTGATCTGCTTACAACCATTTCGCCCGTTATAGGGAGCCAGTGGGCATTTGGCAGCGAGAGGGCGGAAGAGTATAGCGTGTCTACGTGAAGCAAGCGCCTGAGTTTGTCTCAAGCCCAAGTCGTTGTGGTTAGTGGGAGTATGTCCCGTGGCTCTTGGGGGAGGCCCTTGGGAAGAATCGTCGCGAGACTCACCGGGAGCGCCGCGTCAGCTTTGGGCCGCAAATGTGGAATCCTGGCATCAGGATGATACCAAGAGTGAGTGTAGGAGCACTGGGTGACCAGGTAGTAAAGGTAGAAATCTGGGACCCCAAAGCCACCCGGCTCGTAAGGCAGAGTTAGTGTGGGCCAGGCTAGTCGTGGGCGTTTTCCCCCCCATACTAATCTCAGCAAGGCAGTACGCAATTGTGTAAAAAAAACCTTGGTAAGAGGAATCGGAATATTATTGAAAAGGTACAAAAACCGTGGGAGGACAACCATCTTAACAATGGCAATGCGCCCAGCCATGGACAAAGGGAGACGGAGCCACCTGTCAGTGTTATCCTCCAGAAAGTCGAGGGGTCGTCTATAGTTTAGGCGGATAATGGACACGGTGTCAAGGTGTATATGTATCCCCAGATATTTGACAGACTCTTCGCACCACTCCAGTGGGAGGGAGCAGGGCCATTGCGCGGTGGCAGGTGTGAGGGGAAACAATTGTGACTTATGCCAATTGATCCTAAGGCCAGAGTACTCGCCAAAGCGTGCAATCTCAGATAGCAGGGGTTGCAGATTGGTCTCCAGGGTACGGGCATATAAGACCATGTCATCCGCATAGAGCGAAACCAAGAGAGGGCCCGTGCAGAACTGCAGCCCTCTGTGGAGAAGTTTTTCCTGTAAGTGTCTCACTAGGGGGTCCATTGCCAAAATAAAGAGCAAGGGAGACAAGGGGCATCCCTGGCGGGTACCTCTGGAGAGCGTAAATCTGTCGGAAATGGTACCATTTAGGCGAATGCGGGCCGCGGGAGCAGTGTACAGCAGCTCCACTGTTGCGACAAACATCGCGGGCATGCCCATCCTGCGCATCACGTCCCGAAAAAAGGGCCACTCTAGCGTGTCAAAAGCTTTTTCGGTGTCTAAAAAGACCGCGGCAGCGGGGGATGGCTGGGTCGATTTTGTGTAGGACCGAAAAAATCGTGCGAAGGTTCAGTGCTGTTGACCTCTGAGGGACAAAGCCTGATTGTGCTGGTGATATAATGGTGTTAACCAACAACGCTAACCGCATCGCCAGCGCTTTGGCCAAGATCTTATAGTCCAGGTTAAGGAGTGAAAGTGGGCGATAAGAGCTGCAGATCGTGGGGTCGCTTCCTGGTTTGGGCAACAAAACTATGACCGCTTCGCGAAGCGTCGAGGGAAGAATACTAGAGTCCAGGGCCTCGGCGTACACTTCCATAAGTATGGGCACTAGCTCTTCCTTATATTCCTGATAAAAATCGGCCATGAAGCCATCAAGGTCAGGCGCCGAGGACCCCTTTAAGGAGTCGATCGCTTCCGCAATCAGTTCTGGAGTGATGGGATGAGCCAAAAAATCTTGCATGCATTTTTCCAGATACACCATAGCGATCTCGTTAATGTACGGCCCCAGGTCTCGACATTCTGTTGTAAGGGCAGTTTTGTAAAGATGCCAATAGTATGCCAAAAAGGTGTTGCAAATGGCGGGGGTAGTAAAATGGTGCTCGCCCTGCGCATCCAATATTTCAGTAATATACGCCGCTTGTCGGTAGCTGAGCCAGCAATCTACCCGGCCGATCGCCCTCACCGTACTGGCGCGCTGTGTGGTATTTGCTCAAATATTTCAATTCCTTGTCTGCTGCGTCCCTGAATTCTAGGAGCAATTCGAGGCGGCGCGCCTCGTGGCCTGGGGAAGGGTCAGCAAGGATTACAGTCTCAACAGCCAACAACTCCTTCTCTAGGCGGGACAGAGTAGCACGGAAATCTCGCAGCGCCCCAACATGTTTGGTGATGCAAACCCCTCTTATAGTAGCCTTGAACCCCTCCCACAGTGTGGCCCAGGTGGTCACTGATCCAGTATTGAGTTCAAACTAGTCTTCAATTGCAGCACGCACCCCCTCCACAAAAACCGGGTCTGTTAGTGCCCTCCCAGGAAACCTCCACTGCCGTTTGTAGCCGCCCAGTCGAGGGACTGCGAGGGATAGGACCACTGGGGAATGGTCTGAAAGAGTGCGGGGAAGAGTGCAATGATCTGTGACCCAGCCCGCCAAACCCGGAGAAAGTAGCCAGTAATCTATTCTGGTGCTGGTGTTTTGGTAGCTGGAATGATGCGTGAAAGCAGGAGAGGCAGAGTGTAACTTGGCCTCTATGTCCAGAAGGGAAAAATGGGAGCATATGGACGCCACCGCAGCGCGGGAGAGTGGTTTGCGATCCGGGGAAGGGGACGTGCTATCCCTACTGGCGTCCATCAGCATGTTGAAATCGCCCCCTATCGCTAGCATGTCTATGTCAGAGTGTAAAAGTGAGAGGTACAGGTCCTCAAAACAGGCCGGGGAGTCAATATTCGGACCGTAGACCACCACAAAAACAATTTTATGGCCATACAACAGCCCAGAGAGCAGAGCATACCTGCCTTCGCCATCAATTTTGCTATTCATGAAGACAAATGGAATCCGCTTATGTATTAGAATTGCCACCCCACGCGCATATTTACTGTAGCATGAAAACACTTTGTGAGAACCCCAGCTCCTAGCAAAGGAGGCCGTGTCCGCCTGAACCATGTGAGTCTCCTGTATAAAAAGGACTTATGTCTCTCAGCATATTGCAGAACCTGTTTCCGTTTACGGGTGGAATTCAGCCCATGAACATTCCATGTCATCAACGTCAAACTCGATGGACCAACCTGCAAACCTATCCGGGCCATAGCGTCAGATCAAGATGTGTGAGCAAGAAGCGGTCATTCAACAAGCCAAACGCATTTGCCTCGCAAGCAAACGACAATGGAAAAAAAAGGGGAACCAAAAAAAACACCCACATCCCCACCCCCACCCACCACCCATCCTCCCCGCACCCCAAGAGAGGCAGAACCCAACTAGTTTCTGAGCAACAGTGCAGAACAACAATGAACAGTGATACAGAGCATCTGGATATTTCTGCAGATTGAAGCGTGACACGCCCCAGAAAAAAGAGCAAAACACATAGGCATATGCCGTGGGGAAAGCAACGCCATCCCCGAGCGGGCAACCCAACAGCACAAAATCGGAGATAATAGCAAGCATGAAAATCCGGATGTAACGACACACCCCATCTAACAAACATGCAACCATAGTCGGAGTGTCACAGGCAATCAGCCCCGGCCAGTGTCAGCAAATAAGTCGGCGCTAGCTTGTGTGTCTGGCTGCTGTGGAGATGTAGGCTTGGAGCCAGAAGCCGAACCAGGACCCTGTTTGTATGAGCGGCAGAATTCTTGAGCCATAGCCGGGGAATAAAAAATGCGGAATCTGCCATTAATGTCCAACTTTAAACGGGCAGGGTAAAGCATGCTATATTTTAGTCCGAGGTTGCAGAGAGCCGCCTTGACGCTGGTGTACTTCCGTCGCGCTTCCTGCACCATCAAAGTGTAGTCAGGGAAAAAGGACAGCTTACTCCCCTGCCACTGTACTTCACCCATCTCCCGTGCAGCCCGGAGGGCCGCATCGCGGTCTCGAAAGTTCATGATCCTGGCGATGATGGGCCGAGGCGGCAGCCCCGGGTTTGGCTTAGGCCCCAAGGTCCTGTGAGCCCTTTCCACCACGAAGCCGGCCGTGAAAGTGTCCCTGCCGAACAGTTTAATGAGGAGCTTCTCCACAAAGGTGTCGAACCGGCCCGTGGCAGTTGTCTCCGCCACGCCAAGGATTCGAATATTATTACGCCGGCTCCGCGCTTCTAAATCTTCATTCTTAATGGCCACGTCCTTAAGAATCTTCTCGACCCGTTCCAGCCTTTTCAGAGCCTTGGAGGACCCGTCTACCAGATCAGATACCCTGGACTCCGGTAAGTCCAGGCGCCGGTCGTGAGCCTGCACCGTGGAGCCGATGTCAGACAGTTTTTTCTCCAGACTGTCAAAGCGAGTGTCCAGCGCCTTAAAGCCGGCACGCATCTCCCCCATCAAGGCGGCCATCATGGATGTTGTGTCGCCATTATTATGTGCCCCCTGTGCACCAGGAGCCGCACCTGGAGGGGGGTCAGCGGCAGGCAGTGGTGGTTTATCAAAGTTAAGCGTCCTCTGGGCCGGGTCCTTTTTCCCCATCGCTGCAGGTGTGAGGCGGGGCCGCAGACGCAGCGACAGTGGCGGAGAGCAGGGATCAATGTTAGGGCAGGCGATCGGTGACGACCCTCACCATGGCAAGTGCAGTAGAGAAAGTGCGACAGGCAAACGATGTGGCCTCAGACCAGGAGAGTCAGTTCAATAAAACGCGGGCCAGACACAGTTAGCTCAACGGAGCGCCTCAAGTCGTCTCCACGTGCTGGACGTCGCCACCTCAATCGTGGGTGTGCACTGAGGGAGTGCGGTGTAGCTCCACGTGGCAGCGCAGTTGCGTGTATCACAGAGGCACGGCGGAGCCGCTTAGTAGTGCCGGATAATGCTCCCAGCCCCCCCAGCAGCCGCGCAACCCATCCCCCCCACCCCCAGCAGGGCCCCGCAGGCACCACCCCAGATCTGCGCGAGCCCGTACTCCAGGCCCCGGCTCCCTCACACGTCCAGGCCGGAGGCCCCAACCGCAGACGGGGGCCGGGGAACCCGGGAATCAGGGACCGCGCAGCAGCAGCGGTGCCCCCGACAGCCCAGCAGGGAGTGCAGCAGAGAGGGAAGGGGCCGCGGCCGACAAGGCAGAGCAGGACTCACCCGGCGCTCCAGCGCAGAGGGAAGATGGCGCCGACGCCCGAAGGCCTCAGATCCCATCCGCCGTGATCTCTGCGTCCGGCCGCTCCCGCGGCTCGGATATGCCTCGTCGGCAGCCCGCAGTCATCCGGAGGCAGGTACTGGCATGTGTTGTGGTCAGGAGCGCCAGTTCACATCTCCGTTTGCCGTCTTCGGGCGCCCGCTCGGAGGAGCTTCACTGCGGAGCAGCCATTCCGCTCGACGCCGTGGCCATGCCCCATGTACATGGAAAGGTTATGGTGGGAAAATAGAAAGAACTGTGATTTAGATGTGAACAAAGAATTACAATAGGCGCTGTGAAGCTAATTGCACAGACTATTTAACATGCTCATTAGTCCGATGAATCTGTAGTCAAGTTTTAGGAAAATTGTGCTTAAAATGTGTCTTGTACCATAATATTTTCAAGGTTCTCATGTGGAGTGCGACCCCACAACACTCCCGGTAAGGGTAAATGCTGGCTGGCACACCATTAAGTTAGTGGACTATCCATAAGTGCCCCTTCAAAACCTCTGAATTCATACCTACCTTTGTGGAAATTGAAATACTAAATGTATATTTATTGCATTATTTTATATGGGGAGAACCACCACTTACCACCTTGATAAAGTTGGGCTTATTTGCTTTGCTTGCCCAGGGTAATTTGGGAGAGGTATTTTACGACCCAGTCCATTGGAACTTTACCAGCCACCACTACTCACCACATACGGCAATTAGTGTAAACAAAATGAATTTAGCAATGCATTTTGAAAAATATTCCTTATGGGAGTTTTCTCCTGTGTGTAGAGCTACAGAGAGTGGTTACATGATGTATGTGAAGTAACGGATGTGGTGGAGTTATTTGCAAGTGGGTCTGTTTGTGATATTGAAGGAGGGCATGAATTGCAGTAGAAGAAGTGCCTGGATTGTGGGTTAGATGTGGCGGAAGAAGAGGGAAAGTGGTAATATTGGTCTTGTAGGTGGAAACATTTTGGAATTGTTGTTTTACATGCTGTGACCTTTGCAAAGTACAACTCGCTTTAATGCAGGGTTGCCTGGAGGGATTCATAGTACATATGCGCCAGCATGCTATTCCTCGTAAGAGTCCCTTCTTGAAAACTCTTCCGTTCCAGGTTCAAGTAGGATGAGCTGATAACCATGCAGCGAGAGCATGTAAAGGTTTCTATTCCCAGCCCACTACATCCATCAACATCTGCATTGACTGCCTATGATCCCAACAGAGGGAAACTATTTGTTAATTATCTAATGCATTTTTTAGCATGTTTGTGTATTATTGTTTTGAAAATAAACATGATATTATGATACCTCATTCTAAACCTTCGAGACAGTACCATATGGCTCGATTCACTCTAACAATGCTTTCCCTGAGCTTGTGGTTGAAAAATAAGCAGGGGTGGGAAAAATTGCAAACGTCATGCTCAATTTAGAGCAAAGTTACAAATTGTACTCTTCACACAGTGTGCGAGGTTTGATGAGCTTCCCAAGTTAAGCCAACTATGGTCTCTGAGAAAAACGCTCTAGCCAAAAAAGTATTTTAACCATTATTCTCCCACATATATGTTATGCAGTAGAAACACCCTTGTTAATTGTATTTGAAAATCCTACCTAATAACTTGGGAGGCACAGTTGCAATCTCTTGCCTTTCAGTGAGAAGCTTGGACTATACACACCTGTGCTCATTTTACTATTGATCAGCTCAAATAGAGCTTACAAAACATTGCACGAGAAGTAAAGTTAACAAACATGCATGCTGTTGTGACATTAGTGCACTGAAAGGGGGGCACATCCTACTGAAATTGAAAGATGCGACCTGCAAGCTATATATATATATATATATATATATATATATATATATATATATATATATATATATATATATATATATATATATATATATATATATACATACATATATATACATACATATATATATACATATATAGATAGATATATATATATATACCTATATATTCACTGAAAAAACCACAGGTTTTCCCCGTTATAGTTAGTTGTAGTAACTATAACTCACGCGCCCGCAATCCACTGCTGATGATGTCACATATTACATCATTCATGACATGGTCAGTGACATCACTGATGACATCTCAAATGATATCACTGATGACCCCCGGGGCATGGCTAATTATATATTTTTATTTTATGGAGGAGGGCTACATAGTCCCCGTCCTGAAGCCACTACATGGTCCCGGGGACCCCATTCCCCTGAAACTGCCTTTTTTAAAATTTATTTTGGCCGTCACCATTGAGGACTGTGGGAGGGTCTCCAATTCCTCCACTGTCCCGCTGGCTCCCCGCCTCCTATAGGAGCCAGTGTTCAAACGACATCCGAACTCCATCTGTGTATTTACCCCCTAGGAGTTGCATTCACTTTGCAAATGCATGTTTGTGGTAGCGTATGTGTGTTAATGTTACGCATGCGCACAATACGTCCAGCCGTACGGCTAAGTACCCCTAACGTATTTAATTTTATATGCGCATGCTCAATTACAACATACCCAATCACAGCTCTCACACCCAGTAACATCATGCTCAACCTATCATCATTCGGCGAAGCATTTATAACCTGCCAACCTTCTCGAACTTTTACTATTCCGCAGTCACAGCCATTGATACTGTTCGTATCCACTTCTTCGTAGGTGAGCACTTTTTTTAAGAGTAATTAATTTAATTAATCAGAACGATCTTTAAATACCACGTAAATGCACATTTTTGTTCGATTTGACAATGTTGTTTTTAAGCATGCTTTCCTGCTTTTTTATATCATTAAAGTTGACTTCGTAAGTTTTGTTTCTGTGCAAATCATTTAATCCTGCTGCGTTTCTTTAATTTGCCAAGCGCCTCATGACTGTTCCCGCACCAGTGTGCTATGTGCTGTGTTGCAACTTAATGCGATGTAGTTTTTCTCATGTAAGTAGTGCGTCACGTGCCCCATGCATTGCAAAAGTAATGTTTTCAGCAATAGTGTATTTTAGTACGGTTTCCAGCTCTTGTATATCGAATAAGTTACCTTGGTAGCCGTTGTTTCTGGGCAAATCACTTAATCCTGCCGCCTTTCATTATTTAAGTAGTGCGCCACGTGCTGCTTCTTCCCCATGCAGTGCACATGTAATCGATTGACCAATGTTGTATTTTTGCACGCTCTCCATGTATTTTAATAAAGTTAAACTTGATTTTTTATTGCTTGTTCTATGCAAATCACTTAATCCTGCCACTTTTCTTTAATTTGCCAAGCGTCATGTGGTCGTTCCCGCACCAGTGTGCTACGTGCTGTTCAAGTTAATACAATGTAGTTTTTCTCGTGTAAGTAGTGCGTCACGTGCCCCATGCATTGCAAAAGTAATGTTTCCAGCTCTTGTGTATCGAATAACTTACCTTGGTAGCTGTTGTTTCTAGGCAAATCACTTAATCCTGCTGCCTTCAATTGTTTAAGTAGTGCACCACGTGCTGCTTCCTCCCAATGCACTGTAAACAAAACAAGGTGCCAGTACTGCTAGATGAATCCACCTATTTCAGATGGGCAATGACTTTAAACTGGTGCCACATACAAAAGACAAACATATGTCAAATTTAATCTTTTTAATTTTTGATATATCATGAAAAGTTTTTTTTAATTTTTTAGACAAAATTGTCAGTTTTCAATGAAACAAGGGGAGGGGATAGGGTCTTTAAAATTTATTGTTAATTTGAAAAATAGTGAAAAACAGATTAGATAGTGGTGTCCTACACGTACTCAAGCAAACAAACTCTTCAGTCATCCAACATACATTCTGTGAAGCAATCATACACAAGGCTTCTTCCGCACTAGGTCAAACGTACATGTGAGAGTGGGAAAAGGAAAACAAGAAAAAGAAAGTTAATACCCTCACCTAGAGTCAAAAATAATCTATTATTATTTTAGAGGGTGGGGTATTGGTGAAATTATTATATCACAATTATTTTTGAGAATAACATTTCAATCAAAATACCAGGCCATCAACAATTTTAAGCATTCTATAGAAAATCACAAACAGTATTCTCATTTGATTGGCATGAACAGCAAGAAAGGGTCGGTCGACGCGTTTCGAAGCCCCTTAGTAATGGGGATTCTCCTCAGGACCTTGGGGGATTCACTCCTTATCTTCTTCAGGTTTATGAGGAAAAAAGTAAACTTCTAATTCCAATGTCCCATTCGTTGTGGATGATAATGTTCTGAATAATGGTGCACCAGTCGTGTGCTCAATTTAAGGGTTCTTTGTCTGTTTTTCACTGATGCCAGTCGTGATACACCAGTTTTTGGTCGTACCCTGCCCCTAGTAAGACGCAGGTCTCCTCTCCATAGCGCGGCGTCCTCAGATCGGCTGTCGCTTTCCCAATGCACAGCACATGTAATCGATTGACCAATGTCGTATTTTAACATGCTCTCCATGTTTTTTAATAACATTAAACTTGATTTCTTATTGTTTGTTCTGTGCAAATCACTTAATCCTGCCACGTTTCTTTAATTTGCCAAGCGCCACCTGACCGTTCACGCAGCAGCATGCTACGTGCTGTTCATGTTAATGCAATGTAGTTTTTCTCATGTAAGTAGTGCGTCATGTTCCCCATGCACTGCAAAAGTAATGTTTTCGCCAATAGTGTATTTTAGAGCGGTTTCCAGCTCTTATACCTCAAATATCTTGCTTTGGTAAGCGATGTTTCTGGGCAAATAACTTAATCCTGCCGCCTTCAATTTTTTAAGTAGCACTCCAGTTGCTGCTTCCCCCCATGCACTGAACATGTAGTCGATTGACCAATGTTGTATTTTAGCACCACTCCATGTTTTTTAATAACTTTAAACTTGATTTCTTATCCTTTCTTCTGTGCAGATCACTTAATCCTACTATGTTTCTTTAATGTGCCAAGCGCCACTTGGCCGTTCCCGCAGCAGTATGCTACGTGCTGTTCAAGTTAATGTGATGTCGTTTTTTCTCATGTAATGCACATGTAATCGATTGGCCAATATTGTATTTTACCATGCTCTCCATGTTTTTTAATAACGTTAAACTTGATTTGCTCCCTGTTCGAACTCATTATACAGATGTCTCAACCATTGGACGTATTGGTCGCCACAAACTATTTATTCCTGCCCATGCACTATCCCAGGTTGTGGTCAACAACTCGACGCACTAGATGGGTTGGGCGAGACTTGGATCCACCATCCGTATCCCACGTGATGATATTCCGCCACAATGGTGGTCTAGTGGGAGTTTTTCAGCCTAGTGTAATTTCATATTGTTGTTTCATGATCCCTGTTTGTTCTTAGTCTCAGAACAGCACACATTTATCATTGTGACCAGACATCTCTTGTTAATTTTTTCGTTATAGATTGGGTTGTGAGATGTCGGGGTCGGTAAACTAACCCATGTAGATCCCCCTCATCTTTTCCTTCTTCCAATATTGTGTTTTACCATGCTCTCCATGTTTTTTAATAACGTTAAACTTGATTTGCTCCCTGTTCGAACTCATTATACAGATGTCTCAACCATGGGATGTATTGGTCGCCACAAACTGTTTATTCCTGCCCATGCACTATCCCAGGTTGTGGTCAACAACTCGACACACCAGATCCACTGACTACTCTCCATATGCTATCAGCTGAAAATTGCAATGGACCTAATGGAGTTATCAGGTTTGACTTCAACATTTCATGATAGAAACGCATTCTGAGATGAACATTTGATAACTATAATTATGGTGTTTTTTGCATGCTGGTAATGATACTTCCCAAAAAATTAATTTGTTGAAGATACATTACTTTATGTTATTTTATGTTAATAACTGTTTTTGTTAGAATAGTTGTAAATAGGAAAGAGGGCTCTTAGGGATGACACTTATGAATGCCTACCGAGCGCGTCTATAGTGCCCCTCGAAAGCATATTGGTATTCGCATATGATTTTGTCTAACCACAAGTATGGTCCTAACGTGGTTGGTTTTGAAACCTCTGGTGATTGCTATTCAACCCCAATCCTATTGAGAACAATTGTTTTTATGTACATTAAAATTAAGCTTGGACATATGTTCAGCATATACATTGTTAACTCTTTTTTTCATTTTGCAGAATCTTATATAAGTCAGCAGCAAATTGCTGAGATTGAAGAAAGTATATCCCCCTATTCTAGCTCATTACACCGATGTCTCAAATATGGCATGAACTAGTTGTTAGAAGCCAAAAACATCAACAAATTTTTAACAGATAACATTAGGTAAATACTCTTAATATAACTATTCGACGGATATAAGTACTTGAGGGGTTTTTGGTGGCAGATAATCTACAATTCACACTTGTACGTATGGTTCTGATACAGGGTGGACGGTGTTGCTCCACTGGTACTTGGACCTTCTCATGAAGCAGGAGGAGCCTCTCTCAATCTCCTTAACTCTTCCCTTGCAAAGTTGACCGGATTCTTAGTCTGCAAGTGCTTCTGCATACTTGCAGTTCCACACCAGTACTTTTTATTTGGGTCTCCTCTTGAAAGCAGTCTTGCATATGTGGCAATTAACTTTTCTTGCATTCACCTTTTTTAAGACTTGTGGAAATTAATTTCAAAACATCCATTTTGGTAGACCAAAGTCTGCATGTACAATGGCCAGTGGATGCGTTTTGAGAGCGGGTACACCCGAGATCAAGCGAAGAGGTTGGATTGATAACGCATAGCAAATGAGGTGGCATCAACGGGGAGAAAGGTCCATGGGTGGTGAAGGCTGGGTTTGTAAATCTGCTCCATCTATAACTTTTTCTCTCTCACCGTTTTAATGTTGTTTTCTCTATCTTTCTCTCTCACTCTCTCTCACATCGTTTCTCTTTCTCTTTTAAAAAGTTATGAACGCTGCTGTCAACTCCGACGTGTAGAACCAAAGCTCAGTTGAAGTTGTGAACTCTGTTGCTCACAGTGTTTACACAAAGTAAGCAGAGCGGCCTAGATATACAATACCTCTGATTAAATGTATTAGAAATAAAAGAGCTTATTCACAAACCCCTTGCGCACTTTTGCATCACTTTCAACATGAGAAAAGCAACACAAAAGTGCTCAAGAGTCTTGTAAATAAGCCCTAAATATTATTGTCCTTCATAATGACTTGATCTCTCACCTAATTCTGTCTCATCTCTGAATCATTTTAAAGACCCGTTGATCTCAAATATAAATCTGATGCAGTAGGCCCTTCTATACAGACATCGCTTGAATGCAAGCCTGTAAGATAAGTGAAATGTATCAGGCACACTGCACACATTAAAAAATGGTAAATATCGTCAAGTGTTACTTTGACTTGTAATGTTTGACCTCATTTAGTCACATCGGTCTAATTTTAAACACTAATTTTCTTTTTTGTTTTGTAGATTAACTCACGAACTTCTATTGGAGTCCACATCACATGTTGTTTATTATATTGTTTTGTTAAAGTTATGGTTCTAGTTATTTATTGTATGATCTTTTAGTTATATTTTCAGTTATTTATTGTTTTAATAAAAGTTAATTTAAAAAAGTATATACGTCTATTTTCGTGGGGGTAGCATTCCCCAATAGAAATGATGTTAAAAATTTGAAGTATAATTCTGAGGCTAACTCTTTACCACATCTTTACCAGAGCCTATACCTTTAATGTGGAGAACTTCTAACCTCTGTGCTCATATAAGTGTTCCATGAACTGTTACTATGGTAACAGGCAGAAAGCCGTTTGGGGGTAGGGTTAAAAGTCACTGGCTGTTCAAAAACCGTTATATTCACCCTGGATCCTCTACAAGACCAAAAAGGAAAGCAAAGTAAAACAAAACAAAACACTGTATACCAGATTTACAACCCCCATGCACCACTTTCGTGTCGAACCTCCCCTACAAAATTAAAAGTATGTGGGCCTCAACGACCCCCCTCAAGACCCGGGAATCACCACTCCCGGGAATTTGTGTATTACGGAAGGCAGACTGCGTGGCCCTCCGCCTGGTGCCCTCGAGGGCCCTGGGAACTACCACGACCGGCTCCTGCCGTGTCCCGGGGTGCCTATCCCCGGTATTCTGCTGTTTGCTTTGATAGGGCGGGACTCTCACGACTCCCACCCTCCCATAGCAAACTTAGTTTGCATTTTGAAAGATAGAGCAGTGAAATCTGTTGTCACTTTCAAAATCAACACTGCATCTTATCCACCATTTTAAAAAAGATCTTAGTTTTCAAACTTCCATTTCATTTGCAGAGCCCATCTGAGTGCATCAAGACCTCCATTCAAGATGCTTAGAGTGTGAATTGTGGGACACAACTATATTTTCTTGAGCCAAAGAAATGCAGAAAACAAAGGAATTCACAAAGACCTAGGTTTACCAAATGTAGATATTAAATGGATTGGACAGAGAGGATTAAAGTTACACCAATTGATGTCATTGCTAAAATCCTTGTTGCATCTCCAACATCCTGACCTCATAATTGTGTACTGTGGTGGCAATAACCTAGGCACATTGACTGGGGTGGGTCTGCAATTGCTTATGTTGGACACCTTAGGAGAATTTATTTCAATTTTCCCCCAAACTCCCTTTGTCTATTTTAACATATGCCAAAAGCACAAATGGAACTAGTCCAATCAATGTTGTCCACAGATTGAGAAAGCTAGGAAACATGTGAATAAATCTGTTTCTGATTTTCTCCGAGACTATAGAATGAGGTCCATATACCACAACAATCTGCATTTCAATATGCATGGCATCTTTAGGAGAGATGGTGTACATTTTACAGATGAAGGGAACAGAGTCTTCCTCATGAACTTTAGACTCTGCATCGGTACTTACTTGTAAGTACTAAAATCTCTCAATAAACACAACAGCTCTTTTTAGAGCCACTTAACATCTAAACACATAAGCTTGATATATATCTCAAAAATACATGCTTTGTTTTTTCCATCGGCGAAATGCGCGGATCCTACGCGCATCCCGCAACTTAAAAAAAATATATATGCACTAGCTTACTTTTTTTGCCCTACGGGTCCTTATAGGATCCCCTGGGCAGGCCTAGGGGGTCAGGGTGTGTCTGCCTTGCCCCTGTTCCCATTTTGCCAACATATTTCACAGACTTCATCACCCTTGCTTCTACCGAGGCACAAAATGGCTGCCAACAGTTCCTGGTTTCGAATGTTTACAGCCAATTAGAATTGAGCGCGTGATCGGGACGGTGCAGTTATGCTACAATGCCAATCCTCGCACAATCCGCGGATCCACAGCGCCCATAGATATATAAATTACTTTAACCGCAATTTTCTCAAAAACTACTGAACAGATTGACAGCATACGGGCAAAAGGCACAAGTCAGAACTGAGGACTACTTCTCTGCCAAATTTGGTGTAATTCTGTTCAGCCGTTCTTGCTGTAGCCGTGTCTAAAGGTCCTATAGGAAATTGCATAGGGAAAACACGTTTTAGGATCCCCTTTTTTCTTGGCCCCCGCTTCACCAATTACCCCCAAACTATCAGGGAAGGAGCGGAACTGAGATAGCCAAAAGTTTGGAAAATCTTAAGAAGATTCATCAATCTACGCCAAAGTTATTGACAATAGAATGCTGTCGTTTTACTATGGATAATTGGTCTTAACTATAACTATCTACTGGCGACCGCTCTAAGTTCTGTAAATCCGACGCAGCTGAATGGTGTCTGTATTCAACAACTTGTGGATCTCATGCATGGCGATATTTTAACTGTTATTGATCGTTCTTTCAGGTATGTTAAATCTGTTAATAAAAGCTATTTTTTGCTGGAACAGTTGAGATTTCAACTTCTTTTTTTAATACTCGCACAACTGCCAGGCAGCTTTGTCCTAAATGTCGGTCCGTATGCCACTTTTCTGCTATGCAATATCTGCACGTGGTGTGCTTATGAATCTTGAAGGCTATCATTGTTTGGGCAAAACCTATGCCTTCTATTATGTGCACTGCCCAAGCTCTATTCTACATTTAGGTAAACCTATTTGACTGTAATGTTGCTTTTTAATAAGGCCAATAGTTAATCCTAGGATTATTCCAGAGTTCTCCTTCTAAAAATGGGTTGAGAGGTTATATAATCCTCGAGTTTTAGCACCTTTTATGAGATTTGTCTGAATCTCTAAATATTTGCAGTCTCTAACTTATTTCTCTATCCTTTTGGTGTTAAATTACGTTTTCTTTTCTTTCTTTATAGCCCTTTTTTCCCCCTGAGGTGCTACCATGTGTTTTTAGGTCTCGCCTGAGCCAGCGCATGCATTGCTCTGGCAAAACTTTTAGTGAGTGGGCATTTTAAAATGCGACCACACGCTTTCTGTGTGGCCTCAAGCTTGCGAGCACGTGCGTGAGTATGCGCGCAGCAGCCATCTGGATTTCCTCGTGACACCCTTACAGCGCGACTCACTCTGCCCCTCCCCCACCAAAGAGCACCGGATCGCTTCCACGGCCATACCGGGAAGATTTGAATAAACAAAGAGTGACTGCTATTGGTATTACCGTCAATGTGCTCTATTTTCAGTTTCTGTAAACATAGAAAAATAGCCACGCATATACATGTTTGGTATTGTTATAAAAATACTGATTTCAAATATTGGTGACTAACAATGGCGTAAATACAATTTAATATGTACAGAGGTTAACTTTATGCGTCACCGTGTACTGCTTCGTTTGTCAGATGGGTGCCTCCTTGCGTAGGGACTGAGACCAAATCCAATTGCAGAGTGTGCTTACAGTCAAACCAGTGTTTCCGTTATAAACTTTACTTCTTATTTGAAGTCTGTTCAGAGTGGATGCACGTCATGGCCACCATGTACAGCTATTGGAACAGAATGAATTAATTGGACCATGGGGTACGAATGAAGAAACAGGACATTTGTCAGCTGTAAGAACTTATGCCACGGCCATCTTGCACTAGTGTGTTCACTGACTGACCACAATGAAAGTTCCTTGGGTGAAATCGTCTTGGGGGGGTAATAATTGACCCAGTACAATACGTTCAACTACAGCAACACTCAGCACCACCACAGCGTCACTCAAGCCCACAACAATATCGCTCAAGACCACAACACCTTCACTCAGGGTCACAACAGCATCACTCAGCACCACCACAGAATCACTCTATGCCACCAAAACAACACTCAGCACCACCACAGCATCACTAAGCACCACCACAGCGTCACTCAGCACCAACACAGCATCAGTCAGCACCATCACATCATCACTCAGCACCATCACATCATCACTATGCGCTACCACTGCATCACTCTGCAGCGTCACAGCAACAATCAGCATCACCACAGCATCAGTGTGCACCACCACAGCATCACTCAGGGCCAACACAGCATCACTCAGGACCAGCACAGCATCACTCAACGTCACCGCTGCATAACTCAGGGCCAACACTGCATCGCTCAACAACACCACAGCATCACTCAGTGCTTCTTACACTTTTAATTACAACTTTTCAGCATGCTGCACAGCAGCCACACTCTCTACAGCACAGCTTAGAAACATTGGCAAAGTCAATAGCTCTACATAAACACTTATAAGGCCCCCACAATGCATAGCCAGTAGCTCTCGCTTTTGGACATTATAAGTGTTTAGTTATCCAGCACAATATCCTTCAATAAACAACATCGTGTTGCATGGCTAATCACTTATAAGGTCCCAAAAGGGAGACCTATTGGCTATGCCAATGCTTGTTTAACTTGTAATGGTTTCACTCATATTCATGTCCCTTTTTTGTCTTCTGGCCCCAGAACAACCAGAGACGACATAACTTATAAGAAGACAGTGTTAGTCTGCAATACATTTTCAAGCAGTGTGGAAAGAAACCTGTGTGCTTAAGCCTTAAAGCTGTTCCCCTAGAAGCAACATATCATTGATCTCTCCCACTCAAAGAAAAGATAAACAATGTGTCAGCATCACTGACCTTATTCCAGAAGAAGATTACTGGGTCCCAGAAGAAGAAAATTGACAACACCACACAAATAATTAAAAGGCTGGGTTCAAACTCCCTTATCTATAGACTGATGCATCTTGCACTGCGTTTGAGCCATCCATCTTGATGACAACTCGCCGGTGTCACGCAGGAAGGACTTTGTTGCTTCTGCACTGTCTGCTTGTCTGAGCTGCAGAGCTTTCAAGATGTTGATTATCATTAATCAGAAGCGTGGAGTCAAACGGAATGTTTGCTTGCATTTCTCTCATTTTGCATCAGTATGAAATTGTGCAAAGTGTGTCTGCAATTAGCAAAATTAGACTGTTTCTTAAATATTCAACAAGATGCATCCAGGAAATGGAAAGGATTCCCTTGCATATTTATTAAGATATCACTAAGCGCAGCAAGTCACCTTACTGCACTGGGCTGCGTGATAGGGAAAGGGCAGGAATGCCCCATACTTTACAATATACGATGCATTTCTATCATTCCCCAGCGCTGGCACACAATGGGCTGACTTGCGCTAACGCAGGCACCCTTGCACCATGATGCAAGGGTGCCTGCCTTGTAAGCAGGATGGCTTTTGTGCAGGAAGGAGCATCTTCCTGCACAAAAGCAATCCTGTGAGGCATTTTCCTCTTTCTATGTGTGCTGCAGCACACACAGAAAGAGTAAGTAACCAGCTGCTGGCCGTCCAGATAAGAGCGGAGGGGCCGTATGAGGGGCATTTCGACAGACGATGACAAGGGGAAATTAAATATATAATTTCCCCTTGTCATCGTCCATCAGAACACCCCCCCATCGGTCTTACCTATACGGGCCGTGGCTGGATGTAACATGGAGAAATATAGATGTTTCTTCTCAGTACGGCTCACCTAGGAAGGTGTAGCCTTTTTACGCATTCCCAAGTCTATCACTAATGGCAAATCTGGGAATGCACCAAAATCCATGTGTGGATGCCTGGGAACACCCACGGTTCATCATTGGAACACTTCCCTGGAGCAAAGTACGCAACGCAGAGATTTGCATTGCATTGTTTTACTCTGGATTTATCAAGCCACTCCGGGCCAAGCAAGATGGCCTTGCTTCGCTTGATAAATCCTACTTAGGTTTGTCTTTGTCCTTGCCCCCCCTTTGGTGGCAAAAGGGTGATGGAAAACCTACATAAATATGCCCCTCAATGCTTTTTTGCCAAAAAGTCAATATAGCAACTTTCTGATTAATAACAAAGTTGAAATAATTATGTTTGGTCCAGGCGTGTACCCTTGTAATTTTACAACAGCATATTTTACATTCTATGGATCCTATGTTGCAAAGGAGTGAAATTCAAAAATTTAAATCATTATTATAATGAGTGTCTGCCCTTGAGTCACTTTTGTAGTCTCACTACAGACAGCATTATCGTCTACTTAAGATTGGGTTTTCATTTTGCCTCTTGCTCATGATTGAATGTATTTCTTGTCCGTTTCAAATTCTGATCCGATTCAATGGCTGTCCTCCCTATTGTTATGTTTATTCCACCTTAGATTGTTTATGTTTTCACCTTGAATTTTGATTCTTTTTTAACGTCTACCAAATATTTCAACATAATCACTGAATGGGAGTACATTCCATGTTTCTTCTTCTCTCTTCTCTCTCTATTACTTACTCTTTCTCTCTGTCGCTTAATTTTGTCTCAAACTGTCTCATCTCTAGTCTCTCTTCAACCTCACCTGCTATATCATAATCATATTTCCTCCCCACTGCTACCCACACTTTAACCATTCTCTCAGCTGGTACCAAACACTCCTGATGCTCGTGGTTATTCCCCTAATCCTACAGATAAGAAAGAAAGATTGTATCTAGGATTAGCGTTCAAATTGTTTGACTCGGAAGTGTTATCAAATGGCAAAATGTACTGTCTGTATTTGTCTATCTGTTAAATTGTCTAGTGGTACATCAATTTTAGGTACAGGGCTTTTTACTTTTCTCTCTATACGATTGGAATTAAGTATAAAGTTTTTACATTTAGCTTCTCAGTGTAACATGGCCTTTCTCATGTATATGTGAAATATATGTTTCTATGGTATAATAATTTGATTTCAGTGAGTTTGTAAATAATTTTCATTGTGGTCTTTAATTGCAAACATTATGGATTTTTAATACAATATTTTTTATTATATAATCTACATGTGACATGGTTATATTTAGAACTGTGTATGATCTAACATATGGGCTAATACTTCCTTTCCTTTGCTGGGAACTTTGAGACCCAGTATCTACATAACTTTCCACCAAGGGAATTTCACTTCTACCTAATTTGAAAGGAGCTCAAAGGTTTCATCTGAAAAATAAATATACACTTTGACTTGAGAGCAATTCCCAAATGAGAAATAGAGCTTTAATACAAGTAAGGGCTCCCCATCCTACAAGCTCTTGTACATATCATATTACACATTTGCTGTTTGTTCCTAATCAAGACGAAATTCACAACTTATTAGGCTACTTCAGCCCACTCGTTGGGAATTAATGGAACACCCAAAAATAAAATTAAAAAAAGATAACAGAAGGTACCAAGAACACAAGAGAACAGCGTACTCAGGGACGGATTTACTAACATTTTTACATCATGGTTGCACCACTTGTGTGGCACATGCATGACCAAAATGCTAGTAAATGTAAACAAAACCACGCAAGGGGCGATTTGCGACGTCTTGGTGGCCTTGTAAAAGAATTGTAATGCAATGCATCGGCTTGCTCTGTATTGCGTTACATTTAATTCTGGGAGGCGTTCCATGTGTGCTATGATGTGCAGCACACATAGTTTGAAAAAAATCCCTCTTGCACAAAACATTATTGCAGCCCTTACTTCCCTCTGTGAGTAAACAGCATATTAAGTGTTTGTGGTATGGTGCAAACTTGTTGTTTGGCTGTGAGATCATGAGTGATTAGAGTAATGTCCAATGGTGAACAGGGTTTTTTTTCTGCACAAAATGTTTATTCTCATTAAGTTATTGCTGTGCTCTGTGCTGTCATGACTGCTGCTGCTCCTGGAGTCTTGGCTGGGAGAGCGCAAAATACCTGTGCCTTTGGAATATATGGGGCATATTACCAAGCAATAGCGATAATTATCGCTATTGCTTGGTTAGAGACAAACATTTACCGCTGAGCTGCAGTGATTTTTATCGCAAATAAACCTTGGTATTACCAAGGTTTATCGCAAATGCGATAAAAATCGGCGTCAATGCATGAATATCACTGAAAAGTCAGAGATATTCATGCATTACAGAGCTAATGCTCCTAGCCATGTTATCCACCTCCCATTGGATAACATGGCTAAGAACTGCTCAGGGCAGGTGTTAGCTTTTGGAGATATTCGCGCTTAGCGCTAATATCTCCAAAAGTTGGTAATAGGAGATAGCGATGTTAGCGACTGTTTCCAGTCACTAACTTCTTGGCACGCCCACTTTGCATGTCATTAGTGATAAATATCACTGACATGCAAAGTGGGGCCCAAAATGGTCGCTATCTCCTACTAGCTGTCGCTAACTGGTGTTAGCGACAGCAAGGTAATAGGGAGATTATTTTATCTCCGCTTTCTTGGCTTTCAAAGCCAAAAAAGCGGAGATAAACCCCCTTGATAACATGCCCCTATTAATCCCCACCAGACCAAGGCTTTTACACATAAACAGCACCTCACTTCTTTATCATTGTGCTTTCCTGTATGTTTTAGCCCTTGCCATTAAGGGGCATATTTACAATAACTGGCGCATCCCTGCAAATTAGCAGGGACGCGCCAGTTATTGTGCACCACAGCTCCACCATCATGGATGCGCGGCATTGTAAATGCGGCGCACCATGGGGCAAAAACGGCTCAGATGCGTGACGCATCTGTGCCGTAAAAGTGACGCATTGCTGGAGTTGCCCTATGCTGGTAATGCTGCGTCAATCCTTACGCTTGCTTCAGGCAGGCGCAGGGTTTTGATGCAGCATGGGCCTAACAGTGACTGAGTGAGATCTTGTAGATTTCACTCAGCCACTTATAGGAGACGTTCCTGCGCCAGAAGTCCCCCCCTGCGCAGGAACGCCTACATGTGGCGCAGGGCATTACAACGTGACGCATCTCCCAGATGCGTCACGTTGTAAGTACCCTGCACCCTGGAGCAGAATTTGCACCACCGCTGCGTCACAAAAGTGACGCAACGGAGGCGTAAATGAGACACAAGGGGCTTGTAAATCTGCCCCTTAGTGCTTTCTCCCTTCTCTGCCGAATCCGATGGAGGGATTCTGAGAACATTGCCCCATTGTCGGAACCTCCACAGTACAGTAGAGTAAGCATTGGACCTTTTAAGAAAGTGATTTGTATTCTGTTGCACTAGACACAGAAAGGTAATAAGGCAGAACATGACTAAGGACTCCCCTAAGTCTAGTGACTTGACTATGTTCTGCAGTAGGTTGTATGTCTGAACACCACATGCCTTTAACACGCATGCCATTACTCCACAGTCTTTTTAGTGAATGCATTGTTAGTATGCATTCCCTTACCATGCACATCATTACAACAACATGCCATAGGTAATGCTCTGGACTTTGGAGCTGTATCATTTACTATTCCAACTCCAGTCTGCCCAACAGTAGGGAAAGCGTTGTACTTTAAAGTCCAACACAACTTTCCCTAATGCATGTTGTAACGACATGTGTGGTAAAGTAATGCATGGTAAAGACGCAATTGTTGTAATGGCCATGATGTAACTACAGTGCGTGGTTTGGCTGTCGTGGTAAATGCTGTTTCCACATTTGTAACCTGCCATAAAAGAAGAAAACTGCAAGGTATGGGGAGGAATCAACCTCAGACCAGGAAGAGAAAGAGAAAGGCCTAGCAGACAGAAGCCTGAATAAAGGTTAGCTATCCATGAACCATGAAGGTCTTGCAGCTAAGCGATCCAATGAGAAACTAAGGTTATATTTGTATGAAGAGTGTGAATAGCCAGTCAAGGGTATCCCATGACTGCAAGTGTAGTGTAAGAGCAGATTTATTAATAAAGAGTCATGTTCAATTTTGCATGCTCAAGTTAGCATAAGGAGGCTGCAAAAGTAATATACTGGACCTTGCCATGGTGCATCTGACAGCTAAAGAAGCATGTCTACTAAAAGTTGCACTTTGTACATGATTTGTCTCTCAACCTGTGTTTTTCCTTTTTCATACAATTGATGAAAATGTGATTTGTTCTGTGGTGTCATTTATATCCAATGTTTCAATTAATGTATTTCGAAGAAAGCCTGCCGAGGTATTCTAGTAATATTTCAAAATAAAGGTGGTTGCTGCCTGCAGGCAACTATATTGTCTATTTACATGTTAATGGTTTATTGTTCAGTCACGTAATGTCATTTGCACTTGTATGTTGAGGAACGGGGACAACTTCTTATTCATAACTTGGGTGTTCTTTAGAGTAGCTATTCTGCAATTTTAATTGGTTTATGTCATGTAATTTTTATTAGTGTGGCCCATCTTACCACATCATGTTGTGTTACAGGCATGACTCTCTGCTGCTGTGAACCTATAAGATGTGATATATATTGGATGTGTGTCAGGGTTTCTTCGGTATTCTTATTGAGCAGTCCCTATGACAGTTTGCTTATTCACTTTATACATGGAATATTTCTGGAAGTTGACCGTATGTAAAGAGAAAGACAATAAATGAACATGAAAATTAATTAATCTAGTAATTGAATGTGCAATGATAAATATAAAACATAATGCAGAAAAGACACACATTTGAAATGTGCTGATTTACAGTAGGTAGTCATAGTTACCATTGTAGACCATAGACAAGCTATGAAGAATTTGTTTTATTAACTAGAATCAAACTTAATATTGCTGAAATGTGCACAATGTGATTTAGGAGCTTGACCCTAAATTGACATGCTTAGAAATGATTGTCATAACTACAGAATATTCCAGTTTAACAAATGTATTACTTTATAAGTGATATTATACTAATTGAATGTCATGAACTTCTTATTTTTTCTTAAACAATAATGCTTGATTCGTATTAAAAGGAATGCATTACCTAACAGTGACTTTGCCATTCAGTTAGTAGTTCATTTTTTTCGCAGTGAAACAAATTGGCATGTAGAAGGTTGATCTGTGTTTAAAGGCTTATGGAAGCCAAATCTAATTTTGCAGAATCTAAACATGCAAGTCTGTCTATGGCTAACCTTGTGATAAAGTGTACAAGCTACATGTATTTTCGTGGGAACCGAGGAGCTGTATCTGCTTAATAAAGAATGCTACCAGCTTATTGGAAAAAGAAGACTGATACAATGTTTTAACATGTTTTCCTGAATTCTTTATTATTGCATGTTCCTAGGTGAAGGCAACACTTTTTCTTTTTTCCCCTTGCCAGTCCCCTAACATTTGTGGCTAATGCTGCTACTGTTCTCCCTTTACTAATTGATTATTGATAGATTGCTACTGCAACTGTATGCAGATTTACTTGGATTGTTTTGAGACTCGGCTGAGTCTTATGAGCTACACTTTATGGGAAGTTCTGCTACTCTAATGCGGCTTTGAGCTTTATGCTTTTTGTTGAAATCAAACTTGCCATAAGCCACTCACCTATACTCCAGGCGGTTCCAAAGGGGCAACGACAGAGCCTCAATCTCAAAAACCTTAATGGAGTAATGCTGAATGTACACAGCACCACTCCATCAACTCTCAAAAGGACAGAGGAATGGGAAAGAGAGAGACAAAGAAAAACACAGGATCGTTCTTCTGTGTGCAATTTCTCTTTGGCAGGAATTACATGGGGGTTTGTTTTGGGATACAGAATCTGTAAATGATTCTTCTGCATACTTGATGTAGCTCTTAAATTTACTTATCTGCAAATAAATGCACACCAATTATTCGTGGCCATTTTTTGTGTGAGCAAACTGCGTGAAACATACATAGATATAAAATGCATTATGAATCTAGTTCACATACCAAGGCTGTTCACTGGATAGAGAGCTGCTTGTGTCATATAACATGGATGAGCGATGCAGTGTTTTGCAACAAAGAAGTGTTATTAGTACAGACTACTCAAACGATTCTCAGATGTTTACAGACATATGCCATTTTCATACATACTGATAAGATTCTGTAGACACTTTCATCAGCATTCAGAACGCATACAATAGAGCACGGGATTAGAATGGTTCATGGATTATAATATCACTATGCATTATACATATCATGTAGTAACAAGAGATATAAGTACTTAAGGTTTTACAAACAAAACCTTAAGGCTCTGAAAACATAATCACACAATGAGCTATGAGCCTTGTCAAATACACTGACGAAGTCTCTTGTTCAAATTTTTTGGGCTCTTTTGTTATAGGAAATACGTCTTTCCTATTACAACTCCTCGTTCGTCATTGAAACAAATAGTAATGTCACTGTTAATAATCCAATTGTTCAGAAGTGCGTAATGCTCTTGTCTTTACATACAAAGCTTCATTTTTACCTTATGTCTGAACATGAGCGCAGGGGATATATGATGTGTCAACCCGAAACTCTGTGTGCCTGTGCTTTTCTTACAGTAACTGTGATAGCCACCGACAACTTAAAGGCAGGCCAGAACATTCAGGAGCAGAATGCCAGGAAGAAGACGAAGACTGTGAGGAGGAATCCTTTAGTGCTGTCCAAGTGAGTGCCAACAAACTGGAACCAGGTAAAGTGTGATGTTGTGTAACACCAATGAGACAAGACAAAGCTCTGAGTGTTGAACCTCCGACGTTTCAATACCCGCTGTCGCAGGCACTGTGTATACGTGTACCATTTCACCGGTGGGTGTACTTTGTTAGCGGTTACTGCACTGCACGTGGCTTCTGTTTCTGGAGGGTAGAATTCACGTGCAGGAATGGGCACGTGACTGCACGTCTGTATCAATGAGAGATAGTATGTGCAGAAGAGTTCAATGACACAGTAACACGTGCACTGTTGTTAAAAACAGTGACAAAAGTTATGAATATGTGTCTCTATGTGCTTGCCATCAATCCCAATGTTATATGCAAACGTACATTACTATTGCCACCAGGACTATGACCTGATAAACAAAGGAATACGGCAACATATAAAACATTTGTGTCTACAATGGTACATATGTGTCTACCATGGAGAAAACAAACAACACAGGTTGGTGGATTCCATGCGATTGGTGCCATGACAGAACTCTTCATGGGAACTTGAAATCTAAAACCTGTCCGTGATTTTTAGAATAGGGAATTTATTCCTTAATGGAATGTGCTTAATGCAAAATATATTTGATGATCTGCTTTAACCATTCTTTTTATAAGATTTTTGTAAGATCACTTGCTTTATGGATTAACTAAAATCAATAAACAAATGACTACTAATCACTCAATGAGAATAAAGGTTATATAAAATTATCCCAACTCTCATCATTGACTGAACTGACCAGAATTGTTGATGCTATATAAGTTTGAGATGTCTAATTTGCTCCTTGACTCCTAATACAACATTTGAAGATCCATCAAGAGGAGGAAGAATGATTTAGCATTGAAAATGGGGTTAACCCTTCAGGTGATGGTAGATTTGTGATAGTACTATAAATGTGTTTAATATTTAGGACCCAGACCACGCTGTTAGTTTTCTGGTAGCTGAGTAATGGTTTAATGTTTAGAGCAAGGAGCTATAAATAATTAATTGCCAAAGTTAGAAACAAATACCAGAATTAGTAGCTGAGAAGGTTGCTGTTTGGAAGTGTGAGTATTAAAAGGGTGATGCAACATCTATTGAAATTGTGTTAACCATTGTATTACTGAGTTGAGAGTGAATGGTTTGATGAATGCAGATGTTTATTGTTTCTATGTGTAGAGATTAATGAGTTCAGACTCAGCGTAGTCTATGATCCTAGGATAATAAAATATTGAGTGCAAGTGTAGAACACACTCAAATAAGCCATTTTCGAATGGTATTTCATATTTGCTGAGATTTTGTGGTGTAGAGTGTGAGGTGCCATCACCCACACAATTGAGATAAAAATACTAATGATCTGTTATGGTTGTCTAATATTGATTGATGTTAACAGAACCTAATTGCACATAGAGGGGAAGCTGCATTGATTAGGGTGATTTCACAGTAGTCGACATTTCACTTGCGGATGAGAATTTCTAGTTGTATGATAAAAGTTGGAAGGTATAAAACCCATAATATTTCAGTTGCTGTATTGCTATTGTTTTCATTTATAAAAGGCAAGCAAACAATGATATATGTTTTGGTTTTTTTCAAATGTTTTCGTTTGGTTTGTGTAAGTACAAGAGAAATTATAAAGAAGGGTGAACTGCTGCCAGGAGTGAGATCATACGACATAGTGTTTCTGTTGAGAATGGTTAGTTGGTGTGCTTTCACACTGGGATTACAGTTCCAATACAGTATGGCAAAGACGCACCGTCTGAGGGTACACCTCAACATTTTATGTTAACTGAAGTGGGTTTAGATACATGGTATGGCTTGGTCAGTTATGCAACATTGCTGAGAAAGAGAGTCCATCGAAATTTCCCAAATATGGGAGATTTGAAAAAAGATTTATTGATACATTATGGGGAAAATATTATGTGAGATGAAGCCACCACCGAGACCCACTCAATTTGAAGCTTTAAGCATGTGAAAAAAGGCTGCAAGAGACAAAGAGAGAGAACAAAACAGAAAAGTACAAAGAGAGCACTCTGAAACTATGCAGCTGATTGATGAGATGAGGAACTGCGCAGATGGGGGAAAGCCATAGTCAAAGGCACTGGGTTACATCCAGCAATTTCTACCAAAATGCCGGAAATAGGAAAGAAAAAAATACTAAAGAAAAAGACAAGGAGGGAAAAGAGAATGAAAATGAGACATATAGTGATTCAGGAGATGACATATTAGAAGGAATGTTAGCTGCACGAATTATTGCTTATGCAATAACAGCTGTTTGTCCTGGAAGTAGAACCTCATCAAGCAGTACAATAGCGACTGTTTCTATGGAAACTAGAGTTGCACAAGATGAGAGACCACTTCAAAAATTGCTGATTGCCCCACCACATGTTAATCAGACACAGAATGTTCCTTTACCAGTGGTAAATCCATGTTATGCATGCACCAATGCAAGAACCACAAATTGCAACTGTGCAGACAGTGCCTAGATCAGCCACAAATGCCCCAGTAAATATAAATCTGGCACAAGAGACACAAGGAGATGTAGGAGGTTTACCTACAACAGGATTTATCCTCACTTCTCAAAATTCACAGATTGTTATGTGGAGATCACCTCAAATAGTGTAAGCATTAAGAGATGAGGAAGAATTGTCTTTACAACACCAGTGACCTAGGAGGAAACTAACTTGATTGAAGATGGAATTTTTCCACCATGATTTGAGGAAGCTGTAGGTTTTAAAAAGACAGAAAGCAACGTGCAAGTGACTATCTCAGAACCTGAGAAAGAGAGGGCATTGAATACCCCCAAATTAAAAATTTAAATAGAGGATAGTATAAGGGGATATTTAGATTTAGAATATTTGAATACCTATCAAGAAAAATAACGAATTTACCTGTGTAAAGAAATTACAAGATGAGCAGCAATTACACATGAGAAATTGACTGAATTGGCTCAGAAATATGGTATGCCAAAAAGCTCTCCTTACAAATGAGTGATGGGTACAATTAAATGATGCAGCAATTGAAAATGTGTGTCTTGAAGGAATGTGGTTACACAATACCAAATGATTAAAATATATTAATAAATGGAGTGATTTTGAAATTTAGAGAACAGATAGGCAAAGAACCATGAAAAGAATAAGAAACAGACAGAACTAGGAAGGGAAAATAATGAGCCAGATGAAGAAGGGGCTCTGGCTTCTCCAGTTAGTCAGTGGTGATAGGAGCATATGTTTATGTGCCATGAAACAAAGGTGATCTTGTGGGATTTATAAACAATTTCCAAAATTAAAAGATGAACCTGCACAGGGGTACAAACAAGTTGATTAATTTGTGAAAATGTCAACGGTGTGGTGGACCGATTTTTATACATTATTTGATATTGTGGTGCCAAGTGATTTGTGAGTGTAATACTACTATACAATGGTCACGTGATGAGCCATCCAGAGATGGCCACACCAATGCACCATTTCCTGTAGATATGGAGAAATATGAAGTAGTGATTACCTTTCTGAAAAGTGGAGTGCCTCTAAAAGAATTAGATTAGTTGAAAATTAGTCGAGCCACCCAAGAAGCAAAATAATACGTTCATAAGTATTATGAACATTTGTTGGAGATGTTTCAACAGCACAGTGGAAGAGAATACCCTGAAGAAAAGGACAAGGGGATTTTTGTATCTCAGTTTGTTTTGGGATTGATACCAGAGATCAGTTCCCATATAACTCAAAGTGTACTGTTAGCAGAATATGTCACTTGATAAGATCCTGCGATATGCAAAGTATTGCTTTGCTGAACTAGGAATGAAGCAGAAAATTATTAAAGTGACATTTATGCTGGCTCAAACAAAGTTGGATCAAAATATTTCCAGAATACTTCCTTTGCAGGAAATCAAGTAGGTATGAATGGTGCTGTAGTTCCACGGACTAGTTTCCAGTGAAATCCTATACATTTTTGTATTTTACAGGGGTGTCAGAAGATCACCTGGTTTGCATTCTTTATGAACTAGTTATGCCCTCTCTTTGGGATTTACAAGGTAGAGCTAAGTCTTTTTTCCGGTCCTTGATTAAAAATCATTTAATGGGGCCAGGAGTATGACTGATTCATTTTTGGATATATCGACTAAACCTGCTTATGAATTGCTCTTCAACAATCTCCCTGGCTCTACTACATTACAACTCTATTTAAAATGGAGTTATGAGATCCTCTCTGTGAACAGTTTCAGTGTGAAGTGAGAAGTAGTATTGTAGCTCAAGTAAATGCCCCTTCTGTAATCTAGCAGAAGAAACTCTCTACAATGTTGCTTTCTTTTGCCCCGCTTTAGCTAAAACACGTAAGGAATGGCTACAATTCTTGTGCAAACTGTTGGGCATCCGACAATGTGAGCCTGCAATTTTCATTTTGCAGTTTTAACACCAGTGAGGTGATTATGGTTGCAATAACTATGTTTTTTGCATGCTGCCTGGCTTTCCCGTATTTGTGATGCTCAGTAATTCAACACCATCCGCTTACTCCGAAAAATCTTCAGATGGCTCCCCACCAAACCAGGAAAACTGTGACACAGACCCTCATCACTAGCCAGCTAGACAACAGCAACAGGGTCAATGGCGTCACAAACTCTGAACTCATACAAAAACTCTAGATGATACAGAACACAGCAGCCAGACTGACCATCAACCTGACCAAAAGAACACACATCACACAACACCTTAGAGACCTACACAGTCTACCCACCACAAGAGATGTCAGTTCAAGCTCCTGACCCATGCATACAACGCCCTCCACAACATTGGACGTCACTACATGAACCACCTACTTGACTTTCCACCAATCCACTAGAAACCAGCACACCTCACCCTCGCAGAGATGGTATGCATCCATCGCAGCCGCACTGGAGGACACTCGTTTTCTCACTGCTCCACCAAAGTTTGGAACACCCTTCCTTTCCACCTACTCATGTCACCCTTGTTTAACCTCATCAGGAAGGGACTCAAGACCTTGCTCTTTGGCTGAGACCTGCAGCACAGCGCCTGGATACAGCCTGGTGTGATTAGTAGCTTTGATTGATTGATAATGTAATATTAATTCTTGTGTGTCTGTTATTGGTGCATTTCTATATCTATTTCAGATGTTAGCGTTTATTCTTTTTAACAATATTTATAATCAACTTGAACACCATGTTGCTTTGTATTCCATCTTCTGTGTGCTAATGTAGTTTTGTGGCATCTACCCTTTGTATGCAATGGCTTGTATTTACTGCTATAAACTTATACTATCATTTTTATCCTGTTTTTATTCTAAATTTTGCAATTCTTATGTATTGTATTTTATGGATTTTCTATATCTGAAATAAACAATTTGAATAAAGAGGGAGTGTAGGTTTAATCCTGATAATGCAAATGTGTCCATGCAGAAGGGAGTTCAGATGCAAATTACGTGAATACAGCAGACAGGATTTGACAGGCTGTACCAGGCATTTGGGCATTTCCCAAGGAGACTAGAAGGGTTCCAGTTGGTTTTGTTACAGAGGGCTGGTTTTTGCAGCAGTGCTGCAATATTGGTCCCAGTAACAAAAGCATCAAGCAAGCGTTTTCAGCCTCCTGGGACCAGACGGTGCTTCCCCAGTGGCTGGTCCGAGAACATTTCCAGGGCAGCTTTTGGTTTGAAGTCTGGCCCTGACAGCAGATGCAAGTGCCTATGCAAACATATGACTCAATAATAAAGGTCCCATAGGCTCAAGTGATCCCATAAAATATGGGGAACCCAAAATTAATTCTGAACCAGATGCCAAAAGCAAACACCAATTCCTTCTAGAATATAAATCAAAATGCATTCCAACAGGATGCTTTTCAGCAATTTTCTGTTTTAGAGAGTGATGGCTCAGGCTCAGACACCTCTCAAGGATAGTGCCTGAGATGCAAGGTAGATTGCAAGCTTGATGAAGTCGTATAGGTAGACCAGAATGGCCCATATGTAAAGGGTGAAGTAAATGGCCACCCCATATAATTTCTGATAGGTAGTAGTGCTGCCAGATTACTTTTAGAATTGTAGAAATACCAAACCAACCCCTCTCAGGAACAAATATCCAAGTTGTAGGAGTTTCAAATAAACAGATTACCACTCTAATTTCAGAGAAGGTACATGTAAAAAATAGGTTAATTTGAGAAAATCATCAATGTGTCATTTGGGATACAAGTCTTGTAAATTTGTTGTGGGAGAGATTTACTGTGCAAGTTAAATTGTACAATTTACTGCACACAGGAAGGTGTGAATTTACACACACATGATGAAGATGTAGAATTCAAAATGATTCAACAAAAGGCAGCTGTAGGTTTTTTTTACTTTGATGATGCGTAAAGAATTACCTGGCTGATTTGAGAGTAACTGAGACCCAGAAGTGTAGGGTTCACAGAAAATGATTATGGACTGATTAAAGGAGTAGGACCAATTCAGATTACCACAAAGGCAAATGCCTTGTTTCCAAGAACATCACTATATTATCTGTCTCCAGAAACAATTGTAGGAATTACTCTCCGATCATGGGTTTGTGGAAACCTAATGGAAAATATCAGATTTTGCATGGTGCAGAATCCCACAAGGGTATTTAGAGAGTCCATCAATTTTTAACCCGATCGTGAAAAAGACTCTAGAGTCATTTGTGATACCATTTAGATCAGTACTTGTGCAGTATCTTGATGACCTACTTATTGCATCAGAGACATGAGAAGCGTGTAAACAAGATACAATTTCTTTGTTAAATCTCCTGGCTGAGGTTGGGCATAAAATATCCCCAGGGAAACTGCAGTACTGTCAGAAAATAGTTCAATATCTGGGACACATAATTGAAAGAGGCACTAGACAGGTGTCACCAGAGAGAGTGGAAGCAATTCTTCACATGAATCCACTGTTGGGTTTTAAACTTTTCATATTGTGCATTTATAAATATTATATAAGTTCCCATTATGTGGCTAAATACACGCCATTTGTATTAGCACTATGAAATCCACCGAGTAATTCTTGCGTCATGCAAGCTTCGTTGGCTTGTGTGCCTCCATCTTGTAATGTGCGACTACTAGAAGTTTGTTTAGGCCGCATCCACACTAGGCCTCATTTGCTTTTCGCTTTTTTCAGTAGAACTATAAAACTGTATACCGTTATTATTCGTTCTCTGCTCTCCAAGGTTGAATTACTAATCAATAGATGTTCTTTTCTTGCATTCCTTTCTGCATTTGTAGTTTGGCCCCCACGTTAAAAGATGTTGAGGCCCAGAACACTGGCCTTGGAACACTGAGAATGCACCTGTCTGGCAGGTGTTAGCTCATCTTTCTGTACCTCCTTTGTTCATGCCCAGTTCAGGCCGGTACTTTTCCACAAGAGGTGTGGCTGAAGTCCCCAGAAGGCTTTATCATGTATTAGCATGCCTTTAGGAGTCGGTCCCTAACGGCAACCATCTTAGGGTGAAGGCCTGTCCTGGGGCTCCTCTGCAGAGCATATGTTCAATAAAGAAAGTTTGCATTCTCTACTGTCCGACTGACTCTTCATTTGAGAAGGCAAAGCAGGTGGTTGTGGAAATAACCTGTGGGGTCCTTAGAGGGCCACCTCCTTCACCACCTCAAACACAGTAGGAAGTAAGCATGTTTCTGGGAGTGGTTGGCAGCTGCATTCAGTGGATACCCAACTTTTCCAAAGTGGCAAAGCCTTTACTGAGGCTGAAAGACAGGGATATGTCTGATCTGCTTCCATGGGACAACAAATGATTGAAAGCCTTCCTAGAGCTTAAAGAAAATCATTGTCATGCTCCAGCACTAGGAAGGCCAGATTGCAGTAAAAATATTTTCTATTTTGCAGTGAGAGAAAGGGCTGCACTCTCTAAACGATAACACAGATGCATGGTGAAGCTCAAAAACCTGTGGCTTATTTCTCAACCACCCACAGGTCTGCCAGGCTGCGTTAAAGTTGTTGCAGCACGGATCACTATTCTGGAAAAGAGTGAGAAGATAGAGATCGGAAATCCAGTAACTGTAATGGTCCCTAACTATGTGGAGCTTCTAGTGACATGAACGAAAACATAGTACATGACCCATAAACGTTTGGCAAAATATGACCAGAGAATTTTATCTTCATACAATGTTGCTGTTAAAAGATTGAACATTGAAACTTCTGCTACATTCCAATCAATGATGATGATTGTGATTAAATTGAACATGATTGCCTAGTTGTCATGGACTTATTCAAGAAGCAGAGCCCATGAATGAGCTTGATTGTGTAATTTGTGTAGATGGCTCATGTTTGAGCAACAACAAAGGGACCCTGAGAGCAGCTTATGCCGCATTTACTATAAATGATGTTGTCAAAGCTTCATGGCTTCAAGGGGTTACTTAAACACAAGTCACAACATTGATAGCCCTTATAAGAGCATGCAGTTTAACTGCTCAAAGGAGAGTTACTATATTCACGGATAGTCCATATGTCTTTAGCGTTGGCCAAGATTTTGAGCAATTATGGTCAGAAAGAGGTTTCCTGACTTTTTCAGGAACCTAAATTAGAAATAGGGTACAGGTAAAAGATTTGTTCGATGCTCTTCAGCTGCCAGTTGAAGTTATTAAATATGCAGCTCATCAAAGTTGGAATGTCTCCATAGCCATCGAAAATAGGTATGCTGATTTAGTAGCATAGTATTGTGCTTTGTTGGCCCGCACATTTAATGGAGCTTTCACATGTGAGTCTGTGGAAGAGACTTCATTTTCTATGCCTATGAAAGTGACAGACACTTGGCATGAGTTGAAAGGGATACAAGAAAATGTTTCAGAAAGATAACAGAGTTGGATTTGAGCAGGTTGTGTGAAAAAGGCCAATGACATTTGGATGTCAGCTGAGGAGAGACCAGTGTTGCCTCATAAATGGTTGTTCCCAATGACTTGATATTTACATAGATACATCATTTATGCAGGGATACCATGACAATACTTTTTTCCCAAACTGGTTTAATACCAGAGTCAGGGTGCTAGTGGAAAAAGTGTGTGACAGATGTATGACATGTCAACAAAGGAATGCAGTGAAAAAGGCACACGTCACACTGAGTCGCATAGGGAGGTCAGCTTACACTTTTAGTAGAATGCAGATTGACTTTATTGAAATGCATCTATGTAATGGGCTGAGATATATCATAATCATAGTATGTGTCTTCTCAAGATGAGTGGAAGCCAACCCAACCAGAAGAAATGACAGTCTCATGGCAGCAAAACTGTTATTGTGAGAATTGATACACAGGTATTGCATGCCGGTTTCTTTGCAATCAGATAGGGCGATCCACTTCAATAATGAAGTTCTAAATTTGATTTGCTCAGCATTACAAATTTAGCAAAGACTACATTGCACATATCTACCTGAAGCTTTTAGCATAGTTGAGCAAATGAATGGTACTATCAAGTCTCGTTTAGCAAATGTTTGTGGTTCAACATGATTGAAATTGCTGGATGCTTTATCATTGATGCTAATGAATATTCAAAGTGCCCCTAATTAAAATACTGGTCTTTCGCCCCATGAAATACTGACAGGATGGGCAATGAGGTTGCCTGCTATACCTGCAAATGACTTATTTAACAAAACAGATGATATGATACTCGACTACTGCAAAGGATTGTCTGATGTGGTGCATTTTGTTTCTTACCAGGTTGCAGCTGCCACTAAGGATTCACACCAAGATCAGTGCCACCACCTCAATCCTGGTGATTGCCTTATGATAAAAAAGCAAATTTGGAAGAATTGTTTTGAACCAAGGTGGCAGGCCCCTTCTATGTCATTCTAATGACCAATACTGCTGTGAAGTGTGGTGGAGTTGTGTTTGGTTCTATTCTATGTGTTAAGTCTAGAACTTCTAGTTGGGGGTTCTAGAAGACAGGGAAAATGACAGTTGGGGGAAAGAGAACAGGAGAGCACAGGAGGCGGTGGCGATTGAATGCTCTATGTCTTGCAGGAAATAAAGAAAAGCTTACACTTATCTGGAGTTGAGACCACTTATTTTCAAGTTCCAAACAGGGTGCATGCATCGCACACCAAGAAGGGGGGAATTCCTGAAGAAGAAGTCGTGCTCTTTGTCCTAAACCAAAAGCATTGGTGACTGCACCACCACAAGCTCTGCAACCGCGTGGGGCAGGGGTACCGGGATGACACCAGCAACAAGGGAGCGGGGTGAAGAACTGAAATGAATAGCACCAGTTCAAGCACCTATGTTGCACCAAGTTGCATTGAGGTCTCTAACAAAGTAGAAGCGTAGACTAAACCTCAATATGGAAATGTGACTTACACCGCATCAGTACAGTAAGAAGATCTAGGTACAAGTGCTGGACTAAGAAGAGTCACCAATGAAGTTGAATGGCCTCTGACTTGTAATTGAAGAAGACTGAAGCAAAGTTTATCATTTAATCGAATTTCAGGCACAATACCAGAAGAAACAGAGACAAGTGATGAAAGTAATGCAGATTAAAATCAACAAAAGCTGAGAACATCAAAAAGAGTAAGAGCACCTTGTTGGAGGTATTCAGCACCTGAGTGGTCTTACTCTTTGTACAGAGTACACCGTGCCACCATTGATGATCTAAGAGATTTGAGATCAGAACTGTTCAAAACTTCATAACATCATGACAATATATCTTGCTGGTTAGAGAATATGTGAAAAAAGAATTAACTCTGCATTTACAGAAAGCTTTTGGAAAGTTTAAAAGAAAGATGAACAAGAGACTGATACTGACATTGATCAATTCCTATTCTCTTGTTTTACAGAAGTTCAGCCTAGGCCCACATCTGCTGTAGAAGAGTAGGGATAACATTATTAGCAGAACATGGAGTAGGGTAAGGATTTTATAAATATTGCTTTGCTGAAAACTAATCATTGAAAGAAGCTATTTGCAAAGTCTGCATATTGAACTTTAACATTGACAACAATTAATCTGCTTGCTTAGAAATAGATGTAACTATATTATGTGTACAGTCTTATTAATAGCAGTAATTATGATTACCATAGTACTAGTACAATTTTATTTAACTCCAGAGAAAGATTTTAGAAATATAAACACAACAAAAATACACCGGAATCTGAATGATGAAAAGCAAATGAAAGCTTCATTTGTCGTTTACAACAGGAAGGATTACTCAACAAACATTTACTCTAGATTAGTACATGAATACAACAACATCATGGGAGCCAAAGACTTTTAAGTCTGCGCTTATTTACCGTCATAAGCAAGAGAACAAGTCGCTTATTACTGCATGCCATAATCTTCAGGAATCTCATGCAGTATATTGTATACACTTGTATATAGACAAGAAAGTTTTACATTTCTATTCTAAATATGACTTATTACATTATAGAGTGTCTTTAATAGAAAGTATGAATTTTATACTCACAAAGAAAAGTAATCAACAAAGCTTGGTATTATTTTAAGCCACATAGACCTTTAGATAGTGGTAAACATATCATAATACCAGAATGTGACCAATATAACTAGTTTCTATTATGTCGTTAGAAGTGAGAAATACTAATATGATACGCAATAAAGACAGACATAATTATGTCCCGAAAAGTTTTTGGAAGAAGGAGGAAGATGAATTTAGGAAGCAAATGGTAAAGCCGAAATTAAGATTAGACAGCCAACACAAAAGGAAAGTTTGTATTTACAGAAAAACTTCAAAAAGAACTAGACACTGTGAAGGGAGCGACATAGCAAATTTACAGGGAGTGGAATCTGCAATTCCAGGAGTTAATTTTATTTGTGGACAGAATGCTTATTTTCTGTTACCTGCTGACTGGGAGGGCTCTTAATATTTAGGGGTGTGGCTTCCTTACATGTACCATGTAAATAGTATAGATGCATTAACCAAAACACCAGCACACAGCTCACCCGTAGTGCAGAGAAGGGAGCTCAATTAGTGGGAGACATATTTGGAGTATTAATTCCATCTGTAGGAGCCATACTAAATGATGAAATGATTGAAAACTGTAAATTGTGGTTGACAAGCTGGCAACTGGTACTTCTGGAGCTTTTACTTGTAGAAAACACTGAGCTCATTGATGTCCATTCAATGGTTATGCAGGATCACTTAGCATTAGGCATTTTACTTGCAGATGCTTAAATTAACCCATTGTTGTTCATACATACCTGATAAGGGTATGAAAATGAAAGAATTTGCTAGAACATTTCAGATTTGAAACCTGAATTAGAAGAGTTGGCAGCATTATAGGGCTGGATAGTCAGACCGCCACCCAACACCATTGTTATCCGGGGACCGCCCAACAGGCAGGCGGTAGTCCGACTTCCCAATTACAATGTGCCTGCCCGGCTGATGGGCTGAAAAGTCCTCTATAACACTGAGGCTTGTGCTGCTGTCCTGGAAAAGGGCTGCAACAGAAGCTGCAGTGTAATAGAGCACTTTGTGCATATTCAAGCACCATGTGCCAGGCACCATGTGCTGCCTGGCACATGGTGCATGATTGTGCACTACATCATGTGCCCCCAGGACTATTGAGCAGTGGCCTATGGGGGATGGAGGCCCTGCTTGGGGCTGCCAAAGTCCCTTTCCATCTGCCTTTTCTTGGCAGTGGTATCGCAAAGAAAAGGTATTCAGAAAGGGACATCCTAATCCCTACAACAGTGCCTGCACAGGCACCACCTCCATTGTAAGGTTAGGATTCCGTCCTCTGCCCTGATGGAATCTTGGATCCTGTTGGAGGTGGCAGTCCTACACCTGACCTCTGCAGTCCCACCAGTTGCATCGTAATGCAGCAGTCGGACCGAAACCCTGTTTGTCGGGCCCGACTTCGTGTCAGTGGCAGTCCGCCGACATTATAATATGGGTCCTAGTTTTTTTGGAACGTCCCGGGAAAGGAATTCACACAATTGGGAATTGAATTGCAACAGCAGGAGAGGTGTTTTAAAGGTTATACTTATACCAGTACTAATAATAGGGCTTTGTTTGAGTTGCCTGTTTGCTTGATTCAAGGGCTGCATATATTACTCACACAACAAAAGTGAAAAAAAGAAATTAGCAAAAGATTTGAAAAGAATTTAACATTGAATACTGTCATAAATTATGACTATAGGAAGTCACTGAAATTTGAAAGTTGAAAGAGAAGGGGTTCAACTAATGATGAGAGTACCTTTTGAACAAAACTCACATGTGAAACCATGATAGTGTAATCAACCATCAGATGAAGAATTGAAAACGCTAATAAATTAACATATAAACTAATTCATCTTGCAGTTGAAAGTGCAAGGATAAATGTAAAACATAATGCAGAAAAGAGACACTTTTGAAATGTGCTGATTTGCAATAGGCAGTCATTGTTACCTGTGTGGGCCATAGAGAGGCTATGAAGAATTTTTTTCATAAACTGCAAGCAATCTTATATTCCTGAAATGTGCACAGTGTGATTTAGTATTGTTGACATGCTTAGAGATGAATTTCATAACTGCAGAATATTCCAGTTATACACATATTTTACTTTACAAGCAACATTTTACAAATTAAATGTCAGTAACTTCCTATTTTCTTATGTTTTATATTATATTTGAATAGTATAACCTGCAATTTAAACAATAATGCTTGATTCAAAGTGAAAAGAATGTATTACTTAACAGTGATTTGCCTTTTAGTTAGTAGTTCAATGTTCTCACAGTAAAACAAATTGAGATGTAGAAAGTTGATCTATGTTTAAAGGATTATGGGAACCAACTCTAATGTTTCCAGAATCTAACTACACAATGCTGTCTCTACCTAACCTTTTGATAAAGTATACAAGCTGCATGCTTTTTCATGAGAATAGAGAAGCCGAACCTGCTTACCATAGAATGCTGCCATCTAATTGCCTGACACAATGCTTTAACATGGTTTCCTGACTTTTATATTCAGGCTTGTAACTGGGCAGAGGCAATGCTGTTTCCATTTTCTGATTGCCAGACCACTGACAGTTGTATGTACTGTTGCTACAGTTTTGCCTCATGTGCTATTTGATTATTGACAGATTGCTACTGCAACTGAATGCAGATTTACTTGGATGTTTTTGAGACCCAGCTGAGTCTTATGAAATTACTCTTTATGGGAAGTTCTGCTACTCTTCATGATTTTTACTTCAAATCTTATCTATTGTAGGTTTTCTTTATTTGCCTAGGTGTAAGGTCTGTAAGCACAATATCAACGAGAAATGCTTGTTGTGCCCAGCAGGAGCGATGCCCGAGAAGAGTAATCCACCAATGCGCAACTGTGCTGACCCTGATGAACATATCCCCAACTCACCAGGAGTAAGCATAGAGGTGAAGGGTGGGGAGAAAACAAGGAAAGGAGGGGAAGGGAATCTGCTTGAGTGATCGCTTCTGTTCTGCCTGTGAGTGACTCCCCTCCTAGATGTGAGGCCAGAAGTGCTGTGTCTGGACCCAGGGAGTTATTGAGCTCTGGAACCCCTCTGACTGAAGAACTATCAGTGAAGAGAAACAACCGTTATTACACAGACACTAGCTCAGCAAATGGTTGTGTCTTATTGGTGGATTTCTTGGAGAATATTAATATAGGGTGTCATACAGTGGTACCTGATGCTTCTTATCAACTGAGGCCTTTAACACCTTGAGCCTCAAAATTAAATCAGGATCCCCTGTAGATCCGATGAAACCAGCTCAGCTCAGGAATATGTCCCCGTTATGCTGCATCCCGGTGCTTTCATTGATCAACCTGTCTTTATCTTCAGGTATAGTTCCCATTAGGTGGAAACAGGCCGTAGTCACACCTATCCTGAAGAAGGCTACCCTGGACCCCCTTAAACCCGAGAACTACTGCCCTATTTCCTTGCTTCCTTGGGCTGCGAAAGTTGCCGAGGCCCATGTGAACGGAATTCTTTCTGACCATCTCACCAGGGCTAAAATCCTCGATCCCACCCAGAACGGTTTCCATGCGGGTCAAAGCACGGAGACGGCCCTACTCTCTATGGTCGAACACCTGCGTTCTGTGCTTGATGCGGGTCGGACGGCGGCAGTATTGCTATTAGATCTTAGTGCCGCGTTCGACACGATCTCGCACATGATTTTGCTCCAACGCCTAGAAGAAGTAGGTGTCACAGGTTCTGCCCAATGCTGGTTTCGTTCCTTTCTTGCCGAACGGTCTTTTAAGGTTGCGATCCCGCGCGGCCAGTCTAAATCTTATCCGTTGGAACTGGGTGTCCCACAGGGCTCTTCCTTAAGCCCCACTCTATTCAACCTTTACGTGAGGCCGCTGGCTGCGGTCGTCAAGCAATGGGGCTTGACGATGGTCTCATATGCAGATGACACGCAGCTGGCGGTCATGTTGAGTGGGGACTCTGACATGGAGGCTCCCAGGTTCCGTGACGGACAACGGGCAGTGGCCAACTGGATGAATTCCAACTGTCTCCAGTTAAACGCCAAAAAGACCGAGGTCATGGTGGTTGGCAAGCAGGCAGAGCTATGGGGTGACCGGTGGTGGCCTCCTGAATTGGGTGTGACCCCCTCTCCAGCATCGGAGATAAAAAATCTAGGGGTTTGGCTGGATCCGACCCTTAGTTTCATCTGCCACACCAAGAAGGTGGCGGTTACCTGCTACGGCATTATCAGAGGTCTAAGACCTATCCTGAAATTTTTCGACGCACCCACCAGGCAACTAGTGGTCCAAGCGTCAGTGTTGTCCCAGCTGGATTATGCTAGCTCACTTTTGGCGGGGATTAATCAGTCGGAACTCATCCGGCTGCAGCGAGTTCAAAATGCTGCAGCCAGAGTGGTGATCGGTCTGCCAAGGCAGTGCTCTGTCTCAAGCACGTTGCGCTCTCTCCATTGGCTTCCTGTGAACCAGAGGATCAAATTCAAGGTATTATGCCTTGCTTTTAAAATCCTCAAGGGTTCATCTCCCCAAATATTGGAGAATTTGCTGGTACCATATGTACCCTCACGAACCCTCAGATCCCTGGGTCAAAACCTGGCAGCTGTTCCGGGCTTCAGGCTGAGTAGAGTCGGTGGTCGTTCTTTTCGGGTGTTAGGGGCGAATTTGTGGAACTCTCTCCCCCCTCACACCCGGGCTCTTGAAGACCTTTTGCAGTTTAGACGCGCCGTCAAGACAATTTTATTTGTTTAGCTTTTAATAAATTCTATCACTGTTGTTCCCTCTCTCTGGCCTTTTAACTGAGTTGTGTTTTGTGTACCTTGCAAAGCGCCGGGACGCCCCTTTGCTGGGGCAGCTGAGCATCGTATAAGTGCGAATAACATAACATAACATAACATGTGTGGTGGCTGTAGTTTGGGCTTTAGTAATCCAGGCTAGTTCTGGAGGCTGAAGTCCTCACTTGACTCTGCTCTTAGATTTGAGGGAAACATTTTACAGAATTACTCCTATTCTCAGAGTTGAAATCCCGTTGTAAATGAGGATTCTATGGTATTGTGAAATTGCATCTCAATCATTAAAGTTTGCTTTTAATTCATTCCATATGTACTCACTCACACTGCTTGCACAACCAATCCTTTTACTAGTACATTTTGCTCAGTATTGTTTGGATCAAAAGCCAAGAAATGTCTGCTTTATGATGCTCTTACATCATGCCACTCCTCATGCAAAAACACACTGTGTTCAATATTTTGTGGCCCCAACTTGTATAAATAACAAGGGAAATCCTTCCATGGAAGTCTTTTGGTGTTTGGAGTACCAGAAGTCTTTAAAGTCTCTTGTGCATTAAGCGAGTTTGTTCAGAATGAGTGCGATGCTTTAGTTACTTGTGCATGCACGCTTTACAAAGGTTTGTGCTTAGCTCAGTTGTCTTTCTATTTCTTGCAGGTTATGTTATGTTATTTAAATTTGTAAGGTGCACAGCTACCCCGAGCAGTTTCCCGGCGCCGGACAGATAGGAAAGGAGAAAAAAGAGTGAATTACTGATTAAATAGCCATGTCTTCACTCTTCTACGGAAACATCCAAGAATGGTTTCCTCGCGTATTGAGATAGGAAGAAAATTGAATAGGGAGGGTCGGAGAAAGGAAAAGGACCTTCCGCCCATCCGAGTAAGTTTGATTCTGGGAATAACAAATTTGGACTGTCCAGCAGAACGCAGAAGGTGTATGCAGTTGGATTAGAGAATGCATGTATTGTGGGGCCATTCCAGATTTAATTTTATACATAAAGCTCAAGGCTTTAAGTTTAACTGGATTCTCCACTTTAAGCCAGTGAAGATTGCAAAGAGAGTCGATAGCTGACACAGTCCTTGGGACTCGGCTCAGTAGCATGACAACTGCGTTTTTCACCACCTGCAATCCTTGTACTATAGTTTTGTTTGAGCCTAAGCACAGAATATTGCCTTAGTCAAGCCTGGACATAGTCAGGGCATGGACTACAGTTCGCTGAACAGAAAGGGGTATGATTCACAGAATTTTCTTTAAACATTTTAGAATGGTAAAGCAGGTTGTGGCCACCTTCGTGATTTGCTGTTTCATTGACAGGTGGTCGTCAATGATGAAACCAAGGTTGCGAACTTGATATACCAGCTGAGGTAGGGTGCCCATTTCAGCGGGCCAGTATTTAGATCCCCAAAGATTGTGCTTTTTTCCTAGGATCATAATTTCAGTTTTGTCTCCATTTAGTCTGAGTAAGTTGTTTTGCATTCAGGATGCGAGTTTTCTCAGACCAACCTGAAGAGCAGATAAATCAGATCCCTTAGATGGAGTGAGGGAAAAAATTATCTGTGTGTCGTCAGCGTGGGAAAATAGGGGTAACCCCGCTTCTTATCTGCCAGCGGGCAAACATTAACATTAAGCAGCAAAGGACTCAGCACCGAGCCCTGAGGAACTCCATAGGGAGATTGATGGAGGTTAGAGATTGCCAAGGTAGAAAAACCCTGAAAAGTTCAGCCCACTAAGAAAGAACTTTGCCACTCTAAGGCTGAGCCTCCAAGGCCCAAGGAATGCAAGGCTTTCAGTAGAACAGTGTGAGATACTGTATCAAAACCGGTGCTGAGACCATATCGCTGTGGTCCAGATGATGTCTCAACATTTTGGTAACACCAAGTAAAGTAGATTCCATGGAGAATCCTGCTCTGAAACCCGACTGAGAGGGGTGATGAAAATTCTGAGACTCGACAGAAGAAGTCAGCTGGAAATTAACATGTTTTTTGTGGATCTTGGAGGTGGCCACGAGCAGCGAAAGAGGATGGAAATTCGATGGCATAGTAGGATCTGCATTGGGTTTCATTAAAAGAGGGAGCACCATGTCATGTTTCCATTCGGAAGAACAAAACCTTCCTGTAAAGAGGCGTTGAGGAAGTCCATAATCAGCAAGAGCGTGGTAGCCTCAAGCTGTTTCATCACGGAAATAGGAAGAAGGTCACAAGGGGATCCTGATTTGATGTTAGCCAGGATTCGGTTAAAAGTGCTAAGTTCCAAGAGGGACCACACTTCCAACCTAATGGTGGAATTGACATAATCGTGGATCTGAGACATCCCAGTACTGGCAACATTAGGGATGGTGTTGGTAGTGTGTGAGGTATTTAGCAAGGGATGTATGACATTACAACGCATGCTTTTACCACGCATGCCTTTACAACGCGTTTTTTACAACGAAAACCTTTACAACGCATAGTGCTTTGGGGTGCTGGATAGTGAATAGTTTAATTTACTATTCCAACTCCAGTCCCCGTGGACACTAGGGAAGGTGTTGGATAGTAAATTAAACGTATTCCTTATCCTAGAGCGCCCCCCAGTGCAATGCGTTGTAATGGTTTGCATTGTAAAAGTTGCGTCGTAAAGGCACTGCGTGGTAAAAGTTGCGTTGTAAAGGATGTTTCCCATTTAGCAAGTTATCATTTGCTAGTGTAGAATATATTTTCAGATTCTTCTTTAACTACCTTAAAAAGGATTTTAGGGCTGTGCTGCGCTTTAGAAATTTTTTGAGAGACAAACTCAGCACTAGCTGCTTTGCACAGAGTGTAATAGTCACTTAGAGCCTTTTGTAGGCCATCTTAGCATCTGTCTGGAAGTGTTTCCTCCACTCCCTTTCCAGAGTTTTACCTCTGGATTTCTCAAACTTGAGCTTCCCCGTAAACCAGGGGACTGGCAGCCAATGGTTACCTAAACGTTTGTTGGAGAGAGGAAGGCAGGTATCTACTGCCGGAGAGATTTAGCTTTGGATAGAGCCCAGATCTGAGGTAGCAAGCTTTTTTATAGCTGGTCTGGAATCATCTAAGAGATTGATTAAGGTTCCAACATTGAGCTTTGCCCAGTGTTGGACTTTGGGTTTTGGTCTGGAAGCGACTACCTGGGGGCCGGCTGCAACTTTCAACAGAAGGGTAACAGCAAAATGATCGGACCAGCACAGGCGGAGAGCAAGGGGGAAGATAAGATCAGATAAATTGGAAAAAATTGGGTGAAGCAGATGGCTTGTTACATTGGTGGGACCTGAATTACAGATATGAATATTCATTGCTTCGAGGTCAGCAATGAAAGCCACGCTTTTGGTGCATGCAGGATCATCTAAACGTAGATTCAGGTCACCCAAGATGGTGAAATTGGCGGCATTCAGAACATGGGAGGTTATAAGGTCGGGAAAGGACAGTGACCAAGGCCCAGCTGGGCCCGGAGAGTGATACACTAGTATACCCGACAAAGTAAACTTAGGTGTGAGTGTGAGTTTGAATAATAATGCTTCACAGTCACTGGCAGATAGATCTTTGCAATTGCATTCAAATGAGCTTTTGTGAATAATAGCAATTCAATTCAATTCAATTCATTGATCTTTATTCGGATATGCAGTATCCATAAAAGCACAAACATTTCTCACATAATTAATCATAAAAACATTCACATTGAACCATCATCTTAATTTAAAAGACTTTAAAAGCAAAACATAACTATAAGACAATTCAGTGAAACATCGCAAAATTATCACACATATGTTCAGTAGCAACTTCATGTGTTAAAGTGCCAAATTGCAAGGTGCAAATGTTTCTTCGAAAATAGCATCAGGAATGGACAGGTAGTTAGGTCACATTAAAAAACCCTCAACTGCAGTTAAAAAACATACATAAAAGGTTAAACTGCATAAAAAGGTTTGATAAATCATACTAGTATTACAGATAGCAGCATTGTGTGAGAAAGTGCCAATGTGTAAAATGCAAATTGAACTGAGAAAATAGCAGCAAGAGAGAACAGACTTACTAAGTTGCATGCATAATGCTCTGTTCATCCGGATATCACACATAAAATATATTTCCCTATTTAAGTATAAAATCAAAAAGTGCACATAGAACATCCTGGCTCACCATTCAAGGATTCATAGAAGGGCGTGAGCGGATAGCCATTTTCAAAAAAGTACAGACTCGAAATATTAAATCCTCACTATTGAGCTGAAGAATAGTTTCATATACAACCTTGAAGTCCGTTATTCTGTTGGCCCTAAAAAACTGAACCAATAGTTGCACACTGAACTTTTGATGAAAAGTGCAGAAAATGCAACATAGACTGCTTTCCTAGGTTGCCACACGGGCAAACTAGTTCCTCAATGTTAGGTTGATAGCCCGAGGGAAAGCACAACAAGTATTTTAAAGAGCCAGATTTAAGGCAAAAAAGCAGGCTTTGCTCCCAACGGGTACTATCTGTTAAAAAATAACTAGCTGGTGAAGGAGAGGAGGGACCGCCATCTTCTGTCATTGATATGTAATGTGCTTTAGTACGCTCTTGTGCATATCTTATGTCCCCATAATATTTATATAGAGCTTCTCGGACAGTCTTTTTATCAATTCCATCTAATTGGTCTGGTTTATAGAAGATATGGCCAAGATTAACTCTTGTTAGATTTGCCTTTACTTCTGCGAACCACGGTATGTCACCTCCCTTGTTGCATTTTAAACAATCAACTATAATCTCTCTTGTTAACGAGGCTGCCAGATTTTTCCCAAACTTTCAGCCAGAACATAGCAGGGCGGGACCTAATATAGTCCTCTAGGTAAGATCATTTTAACTCGTTGTGGCAGGCAAAAGTAGATGATGAGAATGGTATCCCCAAAATTCTCCTACAAAATCTATTTTCTTCAACCTGGGCGCTTTTTGAGTTTATAAAGCCCCAAATTTAAGCCCCGTAAGTTATGATCGGTACGCATTGTGTCCTATAAATTTTACGTACAGACAATACTACCTCGATTCTTTTTGGTTGGGGGAGGTTTAAGATTGAATTAACTGCTTTTAAAAATTTGGGCCGACCACATGCCAGATGGGGTGTCCAGGATCCATTATCCGAAAATTGTAAACCCAAGTACGGGAAAGTGCGAGTGCGTAACAGGGTATCTGAGCCCGAGGTAATGACATTAATAAGGCATTTTTTAGGGCCACAACACATTAAAAAGGATTTCTTAAAATTCGTGCGAAGATTAAGGCCATTCATAAAATCAACAAAGCCCCTAACTAATATACGCAGAGCATTGGGTGTGCGCCCCATTAAAACAGCATCATCTGCGAATAATAGGGCAGGCAATTTGTTATCGTTGATTATTGGGACATCTGTGGTTAGTTCAGACAACACATTATGTAACTCATTAACATATAAAATAAACAAAAGTGTGGCTAAAACGCCCCCTTGTCTGACACCTCTTCCGACCACTATGTCTCCTGAAACTGCCCCGTCCGTGCTTATTCTCACCCGTGCCCTTAAGTCCCAGTGTAGATACGCTAAAAAATGCACTATGTCCTTGTCCAAACCGTAATCTAAAAGGCGCTGCCAAAGCCGAGGTCTATAAACAGAATCGAATGCGTCGGTAAGGTCCATAAATGGTAGGTAAAGGGGGCAGTGTCGTGCAATGGTATATTTACCTATAATTAAAGTAAGGTTGAGACACTGTTCCACCGTTCCTAGATGGCTTCGGAAGCCCAGCTGACATCTATTTAAGATGTTTTCCTCCTCAGCCCAAATTCTGATTTTGTTAAATAAGACCCTGCCCAATACCTTGAGTGTATTGTCAATTAAAGAGATTGGTCTAAAACAACTCGGGTAGGATCTATCTCCCTTTTTGAAGATGGTAACAATTACAGGCGTGGACCATGTATTGGGGATTTTAGTTGTTGTCAAGTTGTTAAAAATGTTCAGTAACAAAGGAGCCCAAAACTCTGGCCTAGATTTTATAAGGTCAATTAGAAGCCCATCCGGACCCGGGGCTTTATTGCCCAGACTTTGACTAATTGCGTCCTCAAATTCTGATAAAGATATTTGGATTCGAGCAGCAGCATAGTTATCAAGAGTATCTTTGCACTGAGGTGTAATAGCATATATTTTGGAAAAATGGGCTACCCCCGCTTCACTTGTTATATTACAACTTAACGGGGTAAGTGTATTGCCCATTGATCTCAGTGTCTTGGCCGTTGTCCAGAAACCATTTGTGTTATTAATCTTTGCAGCCAGTGCTCTTTTAACATCAGATCTTGCCTCTGCCTCACTGCTCTTTTATAATTGTGCCTTAATGATCTGATAATATTAGAGTCCCTGGGGAAGCTGATAGGGCAGCTCTGAATTCTCTGTTTGCCCTAGAGCAAGTGCTATTAAACCGCCTAGGGTCTGCGTTAAATGCAACTACAGGCCTCAAAATCAGTTTTTTGATGCCCGCACATATTTGGGCAAATGCAGAAACTGCCTCTGGGTTAGGATCATCCAGCGTGAGAGAAGTCTCACAGAGTGATGTATAGGTTCTTACCATCTTTTTGGAACACCCTGCAGCAATCCATAGTGATGTAAGTAATAAAGATAGCCGATTTCCATATTAGGTTCTGATAGTAGATTTATTCCACAGTTGGAGGAGCAGCTTAGCAACCACAAAAGGTCTTCACATCTTCCCAGTCAGCTACAACTGACTAACCTAGAACCCCTAATCTAAGCACACATAAGAACATTGCAAAACCCACATTAAACATTCTGCAGCCCACATAATGCAATACTAAGGATACCACATACCTCCCCCCTTTAAAAAAACAAACAAAAAAAGAACTTATAATTTTAAAATGTAACAAAATCTTTCATTTTCACAGGAGCACATTTGACACGTGAACTTGTGCTAACGACAATTTCTTGAGCAAATGGCTCAACAGACCATGCAATTTCCAGTTCAGACCTTGCAAAATTTTGCCCAATAGTAGAATTACATTCCTTGCAAGCATTGTCAGTAATTACCATAGGATCATTAAACCCTTCAGCATTATTACTAATACATTTAGTATTCTTCGCAACATCATATGTATTCTAAAAATCATGAAAATTGTCCATAAAATTTTGAACCACTTCCCCTTCACTTTTAGGAACTAACTGAGATTTCAATTGTAGTGAGTTACTGAGTGACATTCCAGATCTAAATATCGATACACACCTAAAATTCCATATTTTCCCACCTTCAACTCTGACCGCTTTACTAAAAACTTTAATAACTCTCACCGGATCAGACCATTTAGACCATCTTTTGGAAGTAGAACCAATCAGTTTAACTCGTACAAGATCACCAATACGAACTTTATGATCAACTACCCTCTTTTTATTGGTATTTTTACACATTTTCTCTTGGTACTTCTTGACGCGTTCCCTTACTTCTGAAAAATTCACACCAGACTCATCAGACTCATTTAATTTCAACCATGAAGGCAACAATTTAGATCCAGCCTTCCCTCCTCTTAACCTCTCAAATGGTGAATAACCAGTGACTGAGTTAGGAGATATAAGGTACGTAAGTAAAGTAGCCCGTAATGCTTTTCTCCAATCCAATCCACCATTCACAGCCAATTGAATAGATTCTTTAATCACTGTATTAAAGCGCTCAACTTGACCATTAGCTTGTGGATTATAATTAGAAACTCTCTTGTGAACAATACCCTGTTCTCTAAAAAACAATGTAATCTCTTTGCTAGTAAACTGTGTTCCATTGTCAGAAATTATTTCAGACGGTAAACCTTCTCTTAAACACATTTTTAAGAAATTCTATAACCTGAAAAGAATTTATTTTTTCTACAATTTTAATTTACGTTCACTTTGAAAAATAGTCTACCAAGACCAAACCAAAAACCTCCTTAGAAGAAGAAAGACTTGAAGGTCCAATTATATCAATGCCTAATTTTCTCCACGGACCTTCTGAATATTCAATTGGAGAAACATCCACACATAAAGGTTTAACCGATTTGTCACTACTTGAACATGGCACATATTCCCTGACCCATTTATCAACCATGCTATCAATACAGGGCCACCAATAGAATTCACGTAAACATCTTTTAGTGGTAGACATACCCATGTGAACTTCATGAGCAAACAGAGTTAGATTTTCCCTGACTCCACATGGAGGAACAATTTTATCTCCTCTAGTGATAATTTTTTGTGAACACATGAGTTCATCCTTAATTTTGAAAAATGAACTAAATTCTCCAGTTAATTTCCTTTCCTCCAGCCAACCATCCTTCAAACATTTCTCCACAAAGCATAAAACATTGTCTTCAGATATCTCCCATTTTTCTTCTGAAATAACTTCAACCTCACCACCATTAATATCCTTCATGGTATAAGCTACATCACATTCTTCCGTAGTATCAATTACATCAAAAGGTAAAGATAACCTAGACATACAATCAGCGTGTACATTTAGTCGTCCAGGAATATACTCAACGCTACACTGATATTCTTGTAATTTAGCCGCTAATCTAGCCAACCTAGCAGTCAACACTCTACTACCACCTGCAGCTAACATATTTACTAAAGGTTTATGATCGGTTCGAAGTTGAAACTTCGTGGCCCACAGGAATTGCCGAATATGTTGAGCAGCCCATGTATACACTAGCATTTCCCTCTCAATCGTAGAATAGTTATACTCTGCACCCCGTAATGTTCTAGATGCATATGATACAATACTTTCCTCACGGAACACTCTGCAACAACACAGCTCCTAAGCCCGAACTAATGGCATCTACAGCTACTATGCATTCATCCCCACCATCATCATTATTTGGTCTCTTAATACTTGTTCATAGTTAATAGTGTCAAATGCACACGATCCGGCTAAAGCACGTAGAGCAGATGCATAACTCTCAATAGATTCTTCATCCTTCTGTACTCGTGAAAAGTTTTTTAAACGTTCCATTACAGTGTTGATTTTCTTTCCAAACCTGGTGCTTAGTTGTTTTATCGCAATTTCAAAAACATCTGTCTCATCAGAATCCTCTAATGGAGGTAACTCAGAAAGTTTTTTAATTCCTTGACCCCCCAAATAAAGTCGTAATAAATCAAGTTTTCTTTTAGACGAACATCAATCCTCCTCCAAAACCTCTACATACGCTAAAAAAATGGGATACCATAAATCCCATTTTATTTTAAGTTCTCCAGCCATAGGTAGAAAATGTGGAGGAACAATTATATGTGACATGTTAAAACTTTAAATATAATGTAAAGTACAAAGGCAGTGAATGATATAACACACAGCTAAAACGAGTTGCTTGAGGGATTACCAATCCTAAGAGAAATAAATTAATAAAATTGAATTTACTTGTAGTGAAGCGCGCGCATAGCTGTGGTGATTTATTTGCCAGAAGACGTGCACACGATAGTAGATCAAAGAAACGAAGCGTGCACATCGCTGATCTGCCAAAAATGAAAATGCAGAGAAATAAAAGATCAGCCCGATCTAAAATGGCTGACAATGTGACGTTACATATGACGTCACATACCCAGAATGCACCTAGTACCCAGAATCCTTAGAATCTGACGATGTAGAGGTTGAATCAAAGAACGCTACAGCAGAGTCAAAATTCCAATGCCTGAAAAATGACCCAATATCCCAAGAGATACAATAGAAATAAGTATCAACTTGTAATTGATAAATGTCAGCCACGGGTGTCTTCAACACACAATTGATTTTTCCTCCTCAGTTGCAATATAGCAATAATTAAGCGATGCGATGTAAATAATAAACGTAGCAAAAATAATCCAGATCAAGGTAAATCCCCAGCCGCTGGTGCAATCAAAGCACGCCAATACGTTAACAGCCGCTGGTGCCTACATGCACTATTCCTTAAATTAAAACGAAAAGAGTACCTTGGAATTTCATAAAGTGAACACTCTCCTCCACTGTACCGGAAACTACTCCCGCTTGTCGCCAATATGATGTAAGTAATAAAGATAGCCGATTTCCATATTAGGTTCTGATAGTAGATTTATTCCAAAGTTGGAGAAGCAGCTTAACAACCACAAAAGGTCTTCACAGCTTCCCAGTCAGCTACAACTGACTAACCTAGAACCCCTAATCTAAGAACACATAAGAACATTCCAAAACCCACAATAAACATTCTGCAGCCCACATAATGCAATACTAACAATACCACACATACCTTTCCATTTAACTCTTAAATTATCTGTGGAAGGTTCTAGGTTGCCGGCCCCTGGCTCCTTTCTAGAGTCTGGTCTAAGGCCTACCCTGAACGAGACTAAGATTGGGTTGTGGTTCCCAAAAGTGGATGCTTTAACCTCCGGTGCAACTAAGTGGTCTTCTAGTATTGCTGATATAAAGACGTAGTCTATAGTTGAAGCGCGGTCGAGACCTCTATAAATGGGTATTCGACTTTCCCCATTATTTCTAGCTGCAATGTCCATAACATTTGAAAGACTGCTGTTTAATAGGTGGTCTATTAATTCATACCCCCTTTTGCACGAGTTGCCTGGAATGTATTGGGTGGGGGTTGAAATGTTTCCCCCAGCAATCTTAGCGTTGAAATCCCCGCCCAGACATATCCCTAACAGTCTTTGTTTCCCCAAGAGATTATACATATCCGAAATAAAGTTGAAAAGGTTCACAAAATTCATATTAGGCATGGTTAAAAAATCATTATTATAAAAATTAATAAAACAAATCAAAACCCCCTGTGTATATATCAAAGCTTGGAAATTGGCATTTTTGGTGGGGATTGGTTTTACACTGCCGCCCGATGTTATGCTGACCAAAATCGATAGGCCGCCTGAGGGTCTGCCTTGCTTAAGGGGGGGGGAATAGTATTAAAACATTCATATCCTTCAAGGTATAATTCTTTAGTTGCCCAAGTCTCCTGGAACATAAGAATGTCATGTTTATTTACCATAGGGACCCATTCATCGATGCTTAACTTAGAGGCCAATCCAGCCACATTCCAGCTCAACACATCTAATAATGAGTCATGTGGCTCACAACAGTCATTTACAGGAATAGTTTCAACCTCAGGACTGTTGTTTACTGGGATAATCATCATAGGTGTCGGAGGAACGGGTTCAATGTATTGTGATTTGGATGAAGGTCAATCAAAGGTATCGAGATCAGAAAGGACAGAGAACCTATTTACAAACGAGTATGAGGGAGGATTAGTGGTTGCTGCTCAGGTGCTGGTCTATAAAAGAAGCCAAGAGGTAATGCCCAGATGTTTCTGGGTAGGGGGCAGTTAATCTCCCTTAGGGCCAATATTGATCTAACAAGGGTTGGTCGACGGAAATTAATAACGATGCAATCGCCCCGAATGTTTTTTTCCGCCAATCCAACCCAAACAACCCTTTGTACCATTAAGATCGTACTCCTGAGGCACAGCCGGGAGGATTGCTTTTTAACAAATTACGCCGAATTTCAATCTTGTGTTTGGAATTTATGAACTGTAAAACTCACCTTTGTAACCCAACAGCACCAAGACTGGGAGCGTAATTTCCCTCACTCACCACGTTGCAGAAGAGCTAAACGCTGCAGCGGGAAACGCCCAAAACAATCGCCGCCATCAGCGAGTGAGCCGGTCCTGTGGCCACGCCCACTCGCTCGGGGCCACGCCCACTCCGCCCTTAAAAGCCGAGTTGATTGCAAGCTCCGCTCAGATCGTACTCCTGAGGCACAGCCGGGAGGATTGCTTTTTAACAAATTACGCCGAATTTTATTCTTGTGTTTGGAATTTATGAACTGTAAAACTCACCTTTGTAACCCAACAGCACCAAGACTGGGAGCTTAATTTCTCTCACTCACCGCCTTGCAGCAGAGCTAAACGCTGCAGCGGGAAACGCCCAAAACAATCGCCGCCATCAGCGAGTGAGCCGGTCCTGTGGCCACGCCCACTCGCTCGAGGCCACGCCCACTCCGCCCTTAAAAGCCGAGTTGATTGCAAGCTCCGCTCAGATCGTACTCCTGAGGCACAGCCGGGAGGATTGCTTTTTAACAAATTACGCCGAATTTTAATCTTGTGTTTGGAATTTATGAACTGTAAAACTCACCTTTGTAACCTAACAGCACCAAGACTGGGAGCTTAATTTCCCTCACTCACCGCCTTGCAGCAGAGCTAAACGCTGCAGCGGGAAACGCCCAAAACAATCGCCGCCATCAGCGAGTGAGCCAGTGCTTGTGGCCACGCCCACTCGCTCGAGGCCACGCCCACTCCGCCCATAAAAACATGTGCATTCCACGTACGTGCAGCGGACGGGCGCAGCGGGTGCGCCGGCAGCGCGCCGAAGGCGCACCTAAGGCGAGCCCGTCTGGGCCCGTCCGGGTCCGGCCGGACCCAGGCCCAGGAACTCTGCCGGATTTGCCTCATGACTGATTGGTGTACACAAGCGACATGCTTCGCGCTCTTCACTTCGAAAAAAGTCCGGAGTGTCACTATATCCACGCTGAAGGTAAACCCTTTGTCAACTGCGCACGATGTAACCCAGTTGAACAGACATCGGGAAAGCCGGGACTACAGATTGGCCTCCTTAACTGCCGCTCCCTCCCCAAGCACGCGCATGAAACCAACATGCTGATACAGGACCGAGGCCTAGATATACTGTTTCTTACAGAAACCTGGCTCTCTGATAGCACGGACTCGGATATCATCAATGCACTTCCCCCAGGCTATCGTATTCAAACCCTGCACAGACCTAAAGGGAGGGGAAGGGGGCTGTCAATAATCCATAGAGAACACCTTGTATGCAGAACCAGCAGTGCCAACATCGAAGATAGCGAAAGCTGCCACTTCGCCCTCCAAATCTCCCCGGCACACTCCCTCTCAGGTCTGTTGATTTACCGCCCTCCGGGCTACCCAGGGAAATTCCTCAATGCCCTGACTGATATGGTGTCACAATCAGCCTCCTCTACCCCTAACTTTTTACTCGTGGGCGACCTCAATCTTCATCTCACAGACCCCACAGACTCCACAGCATCAGATCTCCTTCAGGACTTGATGTCATTTAACATCCGTCTGGTGAATAACGGACCCACTCACGACAAGGGACACCTCCTGGATCCCGTCCTTACCAACATCGCGGACATCACCACGGGCCCCCCTCCCCCTTCCTTGGACAGACCATTTCCTAATCCCGATCTTCTGGCATCTACCTATAGCACCCCCCCAACCTTCCAAAATCCGAGTCACAGACCGACGTTGGAACAAGCTCACACCGGATGAATGGGCCAGTACTCTTGCAGATTCAACACCCGCCCTCTCCACTGATCCGGCCATTGCCGATGAACAGTTTAATTCCTGGCTCACATCCTCATTGGATAAACTCCTCCCTAATACTACCACTCTCAAACACACCAAACGAGTGAACCCCGCTCCCTGGTACACTCCGGCGCTTAAATCTCTGCGACAGGAATGCAAAAGATCAGAACGCTCCTGGAGGAAGGATAAGTCCATTGTTAAGAAGAACGCATACCATACTGCATTACAAAACTACAAAAACGCCCTCCGCAGGACCAAAAGTCTATTCATCCAAAAAAGAATAGAAAACTCCGCCTGCTCCTGTAAGGAATCTTATATTATTTTAAAAGAACTCCTTAAAATCCCAGACCCCGGGCCTAAAAACCCATATGACACCAAGGCAGATCAGGAAAAATGCAATAAATTAGCAAACTTTTTCCAGGAGAAAATCCAGAAAATCCTCGACTCTATTCCAACCACAAACTCGAGCGAGGAAAAAGTTTTCAACTTGATTCCTACCCCCCCCTGCCTCACTTCTTGGGGTCACGTTACTGCCGAAGATGTTGAAAGTACGCTTAACACCATCAAAAGCGGTTCTCCCAGGGACCCTGCCCCACTACTCATCCTCAAGAAGGTAGCACCCACGATTGTCCCCCCCTCACCCATCTCATCAATGCCTCATTTCAACAGCGAGTTGTCCCATCCAGCTGGAAGGCGGCAGTTGTCAAGGCACTACTAAAAAAGCCTTCCTTAGACCCTGACGACCTGGCCAATTACAGGCCTATCTCTCTTCTCCCGGGAACGAGCAAGATCGCCGAAAAGATTGTGAACAGAAAACTTTCACAATTCCTAGAGACCAATAACCGGATCAAAAATTCGCAGACGGGATTCCGCCCAGGGCAGGGCACCGACATCGCCCTCCTTGTGGCAGTGGAGGAGGCCAGAGCACTTTTAGACGCGGGAGGATCAGTGGCAGTGATCCTCCTCGACCTCAGTGCGGCCTTCGACACCGTCAACCACCAACTCCTTATCCACCGACTCAGGAGTGCTGGTGTTGAAGGGACCGCACTGTCCTGGCTATCATCCTTTCTGGACCAACGCTCCTTCCAGATCTGGGAGAATAACACCCGTTCCTCAGAAATTCCCCTCCAATGTGGTGTGCCTCAGGGTTCTTCCCTGAGCCCCACATTATTTAATATCTACATGTCCACATTGGAGGAGGTTGTCATCCCGTTCGGAGTGAGTATCGTCGGCTATGCCGACGATACACAATTAGTGGTGTCCCTTTCCCACCCAAACCAACAACCTGCGGACCTTTACAACTGTCTGACGCAGATACAAGGATGGATAAACAGTTCATCTTTGAAGCTCAACGGCTCAAAGACTGACATTCTCCTCCTTGGTCAGAAGGGCCCCTCTTTTCCACAGAACATCTGGCCACCCTGCCTGGGCCCGCCTCCTGACCCCAAACCTGAAGTCAAAAGCCTGGGTGTCTGGATTGAAAAAGACTTATCTTTCTCAACTCAAGCAAAAAAAGTAGCCGGGACCTGCTTTGGGCTCCTCAAGTCGATTTGTAAGATCCTTCCCCTACTCCCTCCCAACTCGCAAAAACTGCTGGTCCAAGGCCTGATACTATCGAGGCTCGACTATAATAATTCCATCTACCTAGGCGCTCCTGAGGCTACCTTGAACAGACTACAAAGGATCCAAAACGCTGCCGCCCGGATCCTCACTAACACCCCTGCCAGGGCCTCAGCTAAACCAGCCCTAAAACTCCTCCATTGGCTCCCGGTAAGAGAACGTGTGAAGTTCAAGGCCCTCTGCCTGGCACACAGACTGCTTCAAAACAAAGGTCTGATATTTGGACTGGGTAAGAGTGGTCTGCTTAATTCAGACACTCTGTTCATCACCACCCCCTTTTCTAAATCATTTTGTCCACCATAAGCGTGGAAGGGTATACTCAGATGTGAGTCCCTTGCTCATTGCACCATCAGGATTCAAGCAAGCCGGGCCGACGACGGCTGAAATGCCAGAAACCGGTCCCCGGAAGCTTGTTTCCTTCCCAGTATAAGAATTGGCTTGGTAGTTTGGTTTGCCCTGTTCCCATCATGCACTGGGACAGGAACAGACTAATTTGCATGTAGCCAGGTTCTGAGCTGGGATGGTGCAGTGAGCTAAAAAACGGTGATGGATCAAGCCCTGATGTTTGGACTGGGTAAGAGTGGTCTGCTTAATTCAGACACTCTGTTCATCACCACCCCCTTTGCTGAGTATTGTAGTCCGGCAGTTGCGTTGGCAATGGCGGCAGTACAGGGCAGGTTGCGGCAGGCGTCTGGCACTTGTCAGCAGGCTGGCAGGTAAGTGGGACCGGGACATATATAACACCCGAAATATTCAAAAATTAAATAGGTTGTATATTATCAAATCCTGACATTTATAAAGTTTGTTACATAACAATGGCCTATTAAATACAATCTTAGTCTTCAATAGATTTAATAATCTAAGACAATGAATAATATCTAGTACACACATCCATTTTTCAAAAAATAGTCTCACTGTATCTAAACATCAAAGTGGAAATACAACTAGGAGACTTAAATTATATTAGTTGAGAGTTTGTACCCATTATTTAGAATAGAAGTAATCGGGGATGGAATGCATTTCATTAGCAAACTGCTCATTGACCCTAAATACATGGGGCCTTATTTATGAAGGACTTGCGCCGCCGGTGCGTCACTTTCTCCGCACCGGCGGCGCAAGTCCTTCATAAATAAGGCCCATGGTGTCTGAATTTGTGAAGTCGTCTAATTTTGATCATTTTAAAAAAAATGAAAATGTCTGATGAGAGCAGTTATATTCACAGAAATCCCTCAATAACGAATTCTATGAGGCAAATGGGAATTCTGGATTAAATCATCATTACACAACGTTTAGATCATCTTTTTCAGATTTGGATTATTTTAGATATTGCATATATTATTTATGAGACTTCAATGTTAGTTTGTCACTCCCACTTGTGTGCCAAGTATTAATACTGGTACCTGATCTCCATTTTAAAACTAGTTCTATTTTATTTTTTAACCTAGGGTGAGAATGAAATGCTTAAAAATAATACTTATGCTAGTCTAAACTCTCCCTCCAAATGCCCTTGTCAATTGTGAGTAGGTTTATTACTGTCACTTCAGCCACTGGCTAGAGCATCCTGGGCAATTCTTTAGCCTAGAAAATGCAGATAGTATAACCGTCACAGGATGAACATGCTCAGAGTACCACTAGCCGTTACTAAGTGGTTCTTTTTCAACCTGCAACAAATGCTGTATTACGTGAGTGCATTATAATAGGCCTCTAAATAACTAGTGTTCTACAGTGGCTGTATTAAACATTTGGTGTACCAGAGGCCCTTTATTTGCGGAACTCTGGCTAGCAGCATCACTTAAATTAAAAAAAATAGTACCATAAGCATTTATTAGGTGATGTTTTTAAGCCGGGAATTATTACTGTGTTACCATGATGTCAGCACCTCAGGCTTGTACCAGCTGTATTTTGATAATATTTATTAGACATTCAAAAGAAAATGGTTAAAAAAAAGAGACCAATCCTCACACGTGCCAATTATTGTAACTTCTTATTTAAATTGACGCAACTAACTTATGAACAACTTCACATCTACAGCAAATAAAAGTTCAAGTAAAAAAATGAATCAATAAATAAGGTAGTTCTGTGCCTTTACCTGAGCATGTATGGATTTGAGTAAGAATAGTGCTTTTGCCGTTCTACACCCTCCCCTCTTTTCTACCCACTCAACACCCCAAGTTATGGTTCCAGTGCTTTTTCATCCACTGCAATCCCTGGCGGGAGTATACTGGACAGTTCTTCAGCCTAGAAAAGGCAGAATTAATAGTATAATCATCAATGGATGTTGCTGGAGCGGCGAGTATTTCAGCCATTTTCTCGAGTCCTCTGGACTGATACTTTTATGGAGCTTTAGGGATAAAGGAGTTAGGCTTCAGTTTAAGTTCACAATTACAGTGCAACCCATTTGACTACAGAGTAATGCTCTGGCTCGAAAATCAGGTTGCGTATAGATTTATTACAAATTCAACACCAGTGTAATATAAATCAGTCTATAGAACATTGCATACCAAAACAAGATTTATCAAACAACTTCCGATCTGTGAACAAAGTTAATTCTCAATAGCAAGTAACCAATGAGAACTTCAGTTGCAAAAGTACAAATCAACAGAAATACAGCATGATGAGAAGATTGAAAATTCAGATCTTCCTGTCTATGATGCATTACAATTTCTATTCCCTACATCAAAGAAAACTAGGCTAAATCCCGATCGGATCCATAAAGTAAGGAAAGGTGTCCGCGTGAACACTTCAGATGAAGTTTACTAAAGTAAAATGTTGCATAGCATGTAGCCACACAACAAAATAAAGCATAGAGCGCAAAGGTTTAAACCTCTGATAGACTAAAGAAACTCAGAAGGAATCTGAATCTGCTGAATCTGCGTCTGAATCTATTTTAGAGTCTGCTCCAAAATCTGCTCTGAACCTGCCCTGATCCATTGAACAACACCTCATATACCCTCCTAAATCAGGACCAAAGCCCCAATTAAAATTCTTCTTCGAACAACATTCTCTTTGATAAACAGACACATAATTCTTTTTTTATTTGATGTACGTTTGAAAGACCTCCTCTTATCTCACGTCTTTGACCCACATATCTAGAGATAACCTTGAGTTCACCCCTTCATTCCACACAGACAGTAGGCCTCCCTGTTGGCCCTTAATTTAGTTCACCCTTGACTCCCTTCACACTTCCTTATCTGTTCACACACAAAGAGCTCTTCTTCATCCATTAGGTCACTGTACAAAGCACCTGAAGAGGAAAGAAGAACACTCTATCCAAGAAAAATATTCATGTTAAAGTTTAAACATTGCAAAATCCAGAGCCTAAGGCCCATGGACAAGCTAAGCAAATCACAATTCCAATACAGATTATATCTGAATAAATGATAACACATAAACAGTCATGTGGTAAAAGTAAATGCAATTTCATGAATATATGTTCTATTATATAGCAAGATCAAAACATTTTCATATAAATGCTACTGCAATTCGTTATAAAAAATTAAAGCATTAGCGAACAAGCATATAAAATGTCCTGATTACATAGCATGTGCACTTCATATACAGCTTTAAGTGCACTTTTCTCTGCTGGATTACATTACATTTCATGAATACATAAGGCCTTAGTATACATATGCGGCCTAATCAATAATGATGAGGGTAGAGCCAATTTTATGCTGCTCCAATTTACAGGAATGCAGTTCGGCAGTGTTTTACAGTCTGCTCCTATTTCAGTATTACAGGGGGAAACTAGAACAGGTTGCTCCTGAGTAACATACTGCAGGATTTGTTGGATTTTAAATTACCTTACTTTAAGGAGTTCTATTTCACAACTTCATTGAATTTCAAGGAGCAGTGTTACCACATGCTGTATCAAGGTGATGTTTCGCATCGTGGACTTATTGCTGCTTTGCAGACATGGAAGTACCATTCTGTGTCTTTCTGAAGTATCTGTGTGAGCTGTGTTTTTAAACTTTGGGCATTTCTGTTTTATACTTAGCCCTTTCAGGCAGTTTCAGCCTTCTGAAAGGCTGTTAATTCAAACACTTTTTTGTACTTGTATGGTTTTGCCATACCAGCTTTTCTTCTTTTCCGGCACAACCTTGCTCTGATTGGTGAATTCTGGGCCAATCAGGAGCTGACCCTGCAGCGCCTTCTAGAGCCCCCAGGTAATTCATGGCAGTCGCAGCACCCATTCATGCCGGGACAATCACAGCGCCAGGCACTCTGCTCCTCTAGGGTCCCACAGGATTGTTTACCTGTCTTTAGAACTTCACACCCTTGGACTCAGCAAGAGTCAGGGCAAGATGGATAGGAAAGACAGCCTGCTCACCTGCGATAGGGAAGAAGCGAGGAGTGATCACACTGATAAAGAAAAACTCAAAGATTACCATTGAAGATCAGCAGCACAATGAGTCACGGAGGCTACTAATAACACAACTGAAAAGAGGGGACAAAACCTTCCTGGTAGTGAACACATATGCCCCAAATACAGATGATACCGTATACTGGGAGGAAGTTCGAGGAGACTGGAAACAAGCAACCAAAATGACCTGACAGTGTTAGCAGGGGACTTTAATCTTGCACTAGACTACACCCTGGACAGACAATCACAGACTCACGCACTCCCATCAGCCTCTCACAGAATTCTAAAGAACATATGCACTAGATTCAACCTGAAGGACCCATGGAGACTACAACACCCCGACACCAGAGATAGCACCTTTTACTGCAACCCGCACAACTCCTATAGCAGAATAGATTACATCCCAATCTCGGGCTCACATACACACTTGGTTGAACATTCGGAAATAGCGGCTATAACAATCTCAGATCACTCATGCATCACCCTACAATTAGCGGGGCGACACAAAGATAACCCCACCCACAGGTGGAGGCTTAACAATGATGTGATGACAAATCAAGAAGACAAGACAAAAATCGAGCAAGCCATTATTGACTACATTACAGATAACGACACGCCAGGCATGGACCCCAAGACCCTGTGGGACACGCTCAAAGCAACAGTCAGAGGGACACTAATAGATATCAAAGCAGTACGGAATAAGAAAGCCAAGGCACACCTTGACCAACTAGAAAAAGACATCAAAAGCCTAGAAACATTTCACATCAATGACACCAGGAACCACACCATCCTAAAAGAGCTGACAGAAAAAAAATACAAATTCAACAAAATCCTGAGTGAACGGGCAGGCCTGTTGATAAACAGATACAAACAGATTATCCTATGCGAGGCAAAAAAAGCAGGGAAAATCTTAGCGTCATACCTGAAACACAAACAAAGACAACACACCATCTCATCCATCACTGACTCACGCAACAAAACGCACACTCAGCACAAGGACATCCTACGCACGTTCGGTGAGTTCTACCAGGAGCTCTACAAAATGGACGAAACACCGGACCAGAATGTTTGCAATGAATACCTAAACAGACAAAATCTTCCCAAGATAAAGAGCAAGAAGCACAGAAACTAGGGCGGCAGATTAGCGCGGCCAAAATTGAGGCAGCGATTAAATCTCTTAAAGACAACAAGGCGCCGGGGCCAGATGGATACACAGCTGCCTTCTAGGAAAAACCTTCGAACACAAATGCTTCCACTATGACAAAAGTCTTTAACCACTGCGAAGGGGAGGGAGGGGTGTAAAAATCCATGATGGAAGCAAGCATAATAGTTATCCCCAAAGAAGGCAAGGACACCCAACGTCCCCAAAACTACAGGCCCATCTCACTTATCAACATAGACAGCAAAATATATGCCAAAATCCTAGCAGTAAGGCTCAACACAGTCCTCCCTCAACTAATAAGCAACTCTCAAGTAGGCTTCATGAAGACACGTATGTCTCATGATAACACAAGCCTCCTATGCCATGTCCTTGAACACTCGGCCAAGTCTGATAAGCCGGTGGTGACAATTACACTAGACGCAGAGAAAGCGTTCAACAGAGTAGCCTGGCACTTCCTAGAACAGTGCATGTGAGCGCACAACCTGGGAGTAAAGTATATGAGGAAGGTGATGGCACTGTAAGCAAACCCTAGCACGCAGATAGCTATCAATGGGGCAGTCTCAGACCAATTCACCTTTCAACGGGGGACAAGAAGGGTACCCCCTGTCCCCCTCGCTGGAGGGGGGCAGGGGGCACCTCAGGAGCTGGATCCCCTGATCAGAGATATTGTTTTCCAATAGAGATATAGCAGGAGTCACCATAAACGAGACCACAGCCAAATTTGCTGCCTATGCGGATGATACACTCATAATAACAGAAAACCCTAAACCCTCTATCACTGCCCTTATGAACGCGATAGATAAACACTCAGCCCACACTGGCTACAAACTAAACAGAGACAAATTGGAAGGTATACCACTTAACATCCCCACCGCCAGAGGAGTAACAGACAACTCAGGATTAGCCTGGCAACCCGGGTTAATCAAATATCTAGGGATCCAATTCGGCAAAAACCTCAAAAGCACACTAGACCAAAACGAGAAACTAACCTTAGAAAAGATAAAAAGGCTCCTTGAATCCGGGTCGCCCAAATTCATAACATGGTGGGGGAGGATAGACACAATAAAGATGATGATCACCCCGGTGATCAACTACTTGATGGGAATGCTTCCTCTTACATTCACAGACGAATTCCACCGTAAAACTGACAAAATGTTAAACAAGTTCCTATGGCAAGGCAAAAAAAAAGGATAAGCCTGAAAAAACTATGACTAGAAAAGAAACTAGGAGGTCTAAACCTGGCAGATTTCGGAATATTTCAGACTGCATTTATAGCGAGACAGGGACTGTACTGGATCCTGCCTAACCAGGACCACACGCCGGTCTGGCTCAGGGTTGAGAAAGCCATACTAAACAATAACGACCCAATAACACTTCTCACCACAAACAAACAGGCACAAAAAATAGCCTAATACTTAAAAACACTAGACACGCCCTGCTTAAGTTAGATCAAAAACTGGAACACAGCGTTAGAAACTCTAAATGGGAATCGCTATGGGCAAACTCTAAGATAATATATAGAGGGAAACCCCTAGCCATAGATTCCTGGACAAGACTAGGGATCTCATACCCAACCCAGTTGGAGGAAAGGAGAATCCCCTACATCTTCAACATGCTAAAAGTACGACATAACCTACCAGATATAGAACTCTACAACTTCCTCAAAGTAAGAACAGCGTTAACAAAATCTAAAATAGCAATACACAAACCCTCAATCATCCAATATATGGAGAATCTAAACAAAGTAGACCACCTGGTCTCCCAAATATACAAACTGCTCCGCCCCAGCTCCTCCAAACCTAACGATAAGACAATCAGCTCCTGGGAATCACTCTTAGACACCACACTTGCAAGCAAGAAAGACACACCCTGTGGCTGTCCCCATCAAATAACATGCACTCCCTGGTGTTAGCTCAGACAAAATTCTGGCTAATGCACAAGACCTTCTGGACCCCGGCCCACCTAGCGGCCCTAGGACTAAAGGAAAATGACTGCTGCTGGAATTACGACAGAGAACAAGAGGACCTTTCACTCCTCATATTCCACTGCGCAAAGGTCAAAACATTTTGGGAAAAAATATTTAGCTTCATAAACAGATTCTTAGGCTGCACATTTAAAGAAGAGTTTGCCTCACTCGCTACCGCATTTATAACATTGAACATTGACACGCAACATGACAGAAACCTCCTAGATCTCCTGCTAACGGCAGTAGTCAAGATAGTACTCACCAAGTGGAAAGACACCTCCAAAGCCACCTTCAGGGCTGGCTCAACTGGGTTACATTTCTGAGAGGTGCCGACATCACAGCCTTACGAAACACACCGTGGAGAAGTCCCAACAGGGGCATGTGGACTTCCATGGACAAGTTCCTACTACCGTATGAGCCCCCATGAGAATAATAGCCAGAAACAGCCAAAGTGCCACACCTCCTCACTAAACACTAGGGGCCCGATTCACAGAATGAACTTAAGACTCAATCCTAAACTTACTACTATTTTGGTATTCACAGAATGCACTTACTACTTTTGGCATTCACAGAATGCACTTACTACTTTTGGTATTCACAGAATGAACTTACTACTTTTGGTATTCACAGAAGTTAGGATTTTGTCTTAAGTCTGTCTTAAGTCTGTCTTAAGTTTGTCTTAAGTCTGTCTTAAGTCTGTCTTAAGACAAACTTAAGACAAAATCCTAACTTCTGTGAATACCAAAAGTAGTAAGTTCATTCTGTGAATGCCAAAAGTAGTAAGTGCATTCTGTGGATGCCAAAAGTAGTAAGTGCATTCTGTGAATACTAAAATAGTAGTAAATTTAGGATTGAGTCTTACGTTCATTCTGTGAATCGGGCCCTAGAGTAGGACACCCCCCCCCCCACCCCCCTAAACTCATCTCCCTTTCCTCCCTCTTTCTTTTTTGGCCAGAGTAGATGGCTAAACAGGGGACCAGTCATGCATGGACTTTGGCTCACCTGACCTGCCTGATGGGTACCCCTAACACTAAGCGCCACGGAATATATGTTATATGTTATGTGTGGGATGGTAATGATGCAGGGACTCTCAAGCTAATGTGCTCTAGGTGAAATCTGTACGACTAACAGCCAAGCCACATGGGCTGTCACCTCTGTATGTACAAATGCGATGTAGAATACTGTTATTTGTCTTATGTTGTAAATGTAAAGAGCCCAATTAGAAAAATATATAAATATAAAAAAAAGAACTTCACACCCTCGTGCCATACCTAGCATCTTACAATGGCATGACAACTTTCAAGATGTACTTCCCTTTCTATGTAAGTTTGGTGGCTATAGAGATGAGCTCTGTGGAACCGCACATGCCGGGATAGAAAGTATACCTTTTTAAGTTTGAACTGACGTTCTACCTTCTTGATGGATCAAAGGCCTCAAATCTTGGCCAATGCCAAATCACATTCATAGATTTGTTGCAGCATTGCCCACCATTATGTCACTTTCAGTGGTAAACTATCAATCCTGCTCTGGCAATACATAATCCAGTGCTGACAAGTCAATTTGACAGCAATGCCTCTAGACAGCCATCACAGCCCGACTTATGCCACAGCAAGATATCCGTATTGGTCAATTGAAATTCAAACCCTTAATATTCTGGTAGCAATTGAAATAAATGATCCAAAACGTTTCATGTGCGGGGCAATCCACGAACATATGACATAGGTTTTCTGCAAAAAGTGGCATTTCGGACAAAGTGGACCCGATTCACAAACCTAACTTAAGACAAAATCCTAAACTTACTACCATTTTGGTATTCACAGAAGGCACTTACTCGTTTTGGTATCACAGAAGGCACTTACTCATGTTGGTATTCACAGAAGTTAGGAGTCCTAACTTTAGGACTCCTAAATGCCTTCTGTGAATACCGAAAGTCTTAAAATTAGTATTTTTCTCAGTTTAGGAGTAGTAGGAAAGTTAGGACTCCTAAATTTAGGACTCCTAAATGAATTCTGTGAAAACCGAAAGTCTTAAAATTAGGATTTATCTCAGTTTAGTAGTAGCAAAGTTAAGACTCCTAACTTTAGGACTCCTAAATTCCTTCTGTGATTACCGAAAGTCTTAAAATTAGGATTTTTCTCAGTTTAGGAGTAGTAAAGTTAGGAGTCCTAACTTTTCAACTCCTAAACTAAGAAAAACACAAAGTTTAAGACTTTCAGGGGGATTGAATTCTCCCCAGCAGCTTTCCCAGAGGACAAAGGACTAATAGCAGCTTCTATCTCCCTCAACATGATATCCCCTTGGAGCAGGGAGGGAAGATGGTGGGTTGATCCTATGCTGAGGAGCACACTCTGTGGCAGCTCCCAAAAAGTTCTCTACCACCTCCTGCAACCATCACCTAGCATTCTTGGATTAATTCTACTACCATGCAACAATACCTGTGCGTAATGGTGATCCTAGCGCTGTGCTTTATGGGGTTACAACTTCACATGCAGTGGCTGTTGATTGAACCAAAGCAGTTAACTGGCTGAACTGCTTCACTCTCTGCCTCCACATTGCTAGTACCTGCATCTCGTTAGAGCAGGGAAAGCCAAATTCATCTATGGCCCCATGCATGAATGTGCAGCATGGCGGCTGTGGGGGTAGCAGGGCCTAAAACTCTATGAATAGCGAGCCTCAACATACAGCCAACAGTGCTGAGGAAAAGGAAACAAGGACTCACCTGAAACAGGAAACCACTGGCACAATGGTTGGTCGCCTTACACTATGAGTGCTTCAGTCAATTGGAATGTGTGAACTCCTACAGACTGGTAACTCGGGAGATATGGTATTGTTATTAAATCCCTTTTTTCAATTGCAGTAAAATGTCACAATGGTCATCATTTGCCATCACAGTTTTATTTCAAACTCTTTGCCTATTTGAATTGAGGGCAGAAAAGGCCCATGGGGCTTTATCTATTGTTTTCAATGTTTGATTTGGCTTGATAGTACTGATGTTCTGATCTGAAAGATATTTGGTCCACCTAACCACGATGCCATTGCATGCAACACTCACTTGACCCAGACCCTAGGAGTGAATTGAAAAATGTGAAGGGTATTCTGATGGAGACCAGCATGCCTCTTTACATTCTTAGTGAACATAAAACCCTTGTAACCAAGTCCGTAGAGGGCTGAGTTGGCCCCAATGATGAAGCATGTTACCGTGGGGAAACCCTGGGGAGTGAGGGGATACAAGAAAGACAAATTATTTTCTTTATTCTAAAAACATAGTGATTCCAATTCCAGCGAGTGTTGTGAGCACTAGTCACAGAATAGCTAGGCTCTTGACTCTTGGTTCCAAGGGTTTTATGTTCACAGTCAATTTGAGGAGGGTGAGCCTTGTTTTCATTTCCCTCTTTCTCCCCTTTTTTGAAAATACGTCTTCACATTCTTATACGTCATTGGAGACACAGACAGTTCATTTTAGACTTTTGGCTCAACAAAGCTTTTCATGCAAAAAAAATGAATGCCACCCTCCCCTCCTCTTTCCCGCCTTCATTATCTGTCTACTTTCCCTGCTCCAACCCCCCCTCCCCTGAATCTCTCACCTTGCATGCTTTTCCCCTTACGTATTTGTGATTATTGTTTATCTCGACCTTACAAGTAACTATGTTGCCATGCTCTAAGAACTGTGTAACCTTTGTAACGATGTAACCTGTAAATATGATCTGATGCTCATGTAAAGCGCTCTGATACCTCTGGGTCTAGCCAGTGCTATATAAAACTTAATCATTTAAAAAAAAAATAAAAGTCATGTGAAATGAGCCAAAAATGGTAGTTGAATCCACTCATGGAAATGGGGTAATTCTGGAGATGGATCCATCACAAGGAAAATTTACAGTTTCTAGGAATTCAACTGGGACATATTAAACCAAAAGTAACTGAATGGGTGAAATGTTGATATATTCAAATTCCGTCTGGAAGATTTGCGCTCAGGTACGGAGACTGGTGGGTAACACAAGAGCTCTGAATTTTGAAGGTTATGGCCCTCAGATATAAGGATTGACACACAGCTCCTTGATGACTAGGTTAGCACACATGTTCGTTGATAAGGTGATTGGCACACAAGCTCAGAAATGATTGTGTTGGCACATGAGTATTTGGCCCCAGAGATAGACATGTTGAGATGGGCGTGTCGGCACACAAGATCCAAGGGGACAAATTAGGATATCAGCTCAGAAATCTGTAGGTTAACACACTGGCTAAGAAATTGACAGGTTTAGCACACAGGCTATGGAGTGTGAAAAACAAAAAGGCATTTACAAGGAGCATTGATCAAACAATAAATCAAGGTCAGTGAAACAAATGAATCAGAAACATTCTTCAAAATGTCTTCTAAAAGTCTTTTGAGAAAGAAAGGGTAGCATTTCAAAGCATCCAGAGTGGGTCAAAGAGCCAGAAACAGCAGTTTATGTGAACAACCTCACCATAGGTGTTGCTCTTCAGGAATCCTTGAGCAGAGGCCAGCCTTATCAGCTTAGAGGTCAGAATTCATGACTTTAATGTTTTTCGGGGTCTGTTGGTATTCCAGCATGGGCCTTAAACCATGATTAAGGTAGCAACATATTTTCCATAGAGTAACTCTGATGTTAACCGACATTACAGGTCTTAAGAATTCAGTCCTTCCACAAGGTGGTTGGAGTCCAACAGAACCATTAACAGTGGGAAATCCCACCCACTGTGAGGCACTCTCTTTAGAGCCTTCTGAATAGCCTGCCAATCAATCCATCAGACATTAGATGTCTTTTGGCATCACCCTTAAAGCTGCAGTAAAGCAATGCAGAACATGAAAAAACAGGGTAGATTTACTGTCTCTGACTTTAAATGTCCAGAACATCCGTGATGCTTTTATCCAGGCGTTCCGGGGTAACTGCAACTATCTGCTCATTATTCCTCACCTCCAGGGTCCTTCTAGGGAAGGTCTTCTTTTTCAAATGTTGGCCCCTAGCTCAACCAACACACAGAAATGCAATAGTACAAGATAGTTGAGTTAACCAGGAGTATGTCTACCTTCCACAGCATACTGGTGAGGCAAATTCATAAAACCATTTGTGTTTAGAATGCAACAAATAATACCGCAAAGATGGGAGTCTAGGATGCTTAACACTAACATATGCATTAAACCCACAAATCAATGGAGAAAACAGTTAAATTCAGTGCAGGGGTGTGTAACATGGAGGAAGCTACATGGAAAGTCATGGAGGGGGTAGGTGAGAAGACTCAGAGGCATATGTACAAGAGGATATCAACACCAGAACGTCACTTTTAGCGACATTCCGGTTGTGATATCCCCGTCTACGTATTTACAAAGTGAAGTTAAGCCACTAAGGGCGAGATGTAGGTAATTCTAGAAATACCGAGTCCTTAATAGCGAATTTTACCGATTCGCTAATAAGAACTTGGTATTTCCGATGTAGGTAAACATTCTGTAAAAATGACCGAATCTGTAATAATCAGTAATGATTAGCGATTTGGAAATAATCAGTAAAAATATTTATCGATTCCCCATTACTGAATGGGTATTACCGATTCTTTAATACCGATTTGGTAATTAGCGAATCAGTATTTAAAAAAACGGTAATTGTCGAATCAGTCAATCATGTGCTTCCTCATGACCTCACAACCAGGAAGTGGCCACACCCATGCAGCTGTTCTGATCCTGAAGCTGTTTGAGAGGCAGGGAGCACAGCAAACAACCCAGGAGCAACCTTTCCAAGTTTTTGCTGAGAACACAGAGCAGATATGGACAACCAGGAGCGGGAAAAGAAGGCAGCTGAAGGCAAGAGGAATCATACATTTTGTGAGAGGGAGCTGGAGGTCCTTATTGAGGAGGTCACAAAGGACCATGACAAACTATTTGGGAAACATTCTCTGCACATGCCTGAATCCCAGAAGAGGCAGCTATGGCTGGTCATTAAGGAAAGGATTAATGCCATTGGAGTAACCCAGCACTCCATTGAGGAACTCAAAAAACGCTGGTATGGCCTCAGGAAGTGTGCAAAGGAGAGGCTGACAGATAGAAAGAAGCAAGCCAACCTGACAGGTGGAGGGAGAAACACAGCACCTGCACCAACTGCCCTGGATCTCCTGATGGAGTCCACCCTCCAGCCAGAGAGTATGAGTGGAATTGGGGATGCAGACGGCTCAGCCAGATCTGGCAACAGACAAGGTAAGATGCATGCACTGCATGCTGTGCCCCCATACTCCCTAACCCCAATCCCCAATCCCCAATGAGGCATTATGAATCCCACTCCAGTACATGTTTTACTAAAAACCAGCAATGCATTATGGGAGATGTAGTCAGAAGTAACACATATCATAACAGTCAGTCCACTGAACCCAAAGACATGTGATACACATCAGTAATTAGCAAGCAGAGGACAGTCAGTTTGATTGGCAGTCATGAAATTTATTATTACGCAAATGCTGCCAGACAAGTGAGCAAATGTACATTTTGTCTCCACAGGCGAGCCATTGTACAGGGCTGCAGAGGGGAGCACAGGAAGGGCACCCAGGAAAGAGAGAACACAGGAGGAGGAGGACCTGTTGCCTGCAGAGCACACCACCCCACCACCACCACCACTACCATCATCACCACCACCATCACCACCACTGCCATCATCACCGCCACCAGCACCGAGAGCCAGGAGGCTTGCCGTGACTAGCCTCCAGCAGATGGAGGTGTCCGAGGAGGACAGCATGGGAGGCCAACAGTCCACGGTGGCAGAGGATGCCAACGGTACAAGCACACAGTCCCCCACCGAGCGCGCCCACACAGGTGCCCGGCACCGCAGGGTAAGGGCAGCCAGTCAAGCTTCACAGGGCGAGGATCAGAGTGTATTTGCCAGTCTTGAGGGAAACGTGCTCAAGGTGCAGCACCTGCACGGCAAAGCAATAAGGTCAGTCCAGCGGCAGATAGTACAAATGAGTTGGCAAATACTGCGAATCCAGAAGGGCATCAGTAGCATGAACAATACTGTGGCTGAGGGCATGAGGGTCATGCCCTAGGCAGTGAGGCTGCATTGCATTAAAATGGATGAGTACTGTTTGGCGAGGCACAGGGAGAGGCAGAAACTGAACAACTACACTAAGGTAGTGAACCGCCTCTCCACTGCCACCTCTTTGCTCTGCAGGCGCTCAGTGGCCATGCAGGAGGAGATGGCCCACTGCAGCCGTGATGTGGCAAGAGGGCTGGTCACAGTGACCAGTGCACTGGAAGTGCTACAGACAAACCAGGTAGCCACTACAGGTGCAGGTGATGGGGATAGTGGAGAGGCAACTGGCCGCAATAGCATCTTGCCCCCTATAACAGAGTCCAGAAGGCGCAGCGAACAGCACAGCGCTGCCACAGTACAGACTACCATTGAGAACAGTATGCCAAGGGTACGCAACAGTGTTACGTGTGGGCACAGGAAGTAATGCCAGCCATCACATGGTATTGCGAAATAGGTGATGTAACCCATTTCGCCTTTGTAATCTGCATTTAGTTTTGGCCTGGCATGCTAGGCCCTTCATGTTGTGGCAGTGTGCTATGCTAATTAAACAGGTTCACTCACTTACAATAACTGGCTGTGTCTCCCTACTTACTCACAAATAGATGCGTGTGATCTCAGCCCATCTGTGTGTCCCATCTGGTGCTGCTGCCACACCTGCTGCGCTGTGCTCTGGCTGTGGACAATCGTCACCCTCGTCCTAAGAGTCGGTTAGTTCCACTGCTGTTCCTTTCTTTGTGGCAAGGTAATGCAGCATGGCACATGTTGCTAATATTTTACAGCAGATGATGGGGAGGTACTGACGTGCACCTCCACTTTTGTGGAGGCAGCAGAACTTGCTTTTTAAGAGTCCGAAGGTGCGCTCCACAACGTTGCGCATGGATTTATGTGCCACATTGTATCTTCTCTCACTTGGAGTGGATGGGTTGAGTAATGGAGTCAAGATAAATGCCCGCACGGCATATGCACTGTCACATAAGTGAGAAAGGAAGTGCTATTAATAACAGTCACAAACACATTCATCCAAGGTATACATCAGGGTGTGTCACTCAGGTATCCTTCTCCAAATTCACCTCCAGCCAGACATGTGTAGATCCCACTGTTCCTGAATATGTAGGAGTCATGGGTACTCCCTGAAAATTTGGCCATAATGTCAGTGATGATGTGGTCTACATTGCATATCACCTGCACGTTGATGGAATGTGTAGATTTGCGGTACTGGTATATGTACTCTGTAGCTGCAGGTGGGCAGATTGGTATGTGTCTCCCATCAATGCACCTTATTACATGTGGGAACTGTGCCTTTTGGTAAAAATCCATCTTTGTCTTCTGCGGTTCCGCCTGTGTGCTGTGGAAGCGGTAAACAGACAAAATATCCAGTCCAAAATATCGATTGGACATAATATCGAGTTTTAAAAACAGATTGGACAAAATATCGAATGGACAGAATATAGACAGCAAAAATATTGTGTTTAAGGTTAGTAATGAAATATCTAAAGTAAAAAATATAGATAGTTAAAATATCGAAGTATATAATATAGATTGTTAAAATTATCGAATTTTTAATAATATCGAATTTTTTATAGTGTTTTTTTATGTTATTATATGTGTTAAAAGTGTGTATTTATGTTATAAATAATTTGAAAATAATGATTTTTGTGCTTTTTCATTTTTGCGTAATTTAATTCTGTAGCGGGTTGTGGGTTTATAGGGGAATAGGGTGGGAAGTAATTTAATTATAATTAATTAAATATGTAAATTTATTTATTTGTATTAATTTTTTATTAATTTTCATTTAATTTATATTTGGTAATTAATAAATATTTAATTGGCAATTAATTTCAATTAATTGATTAATTGCTAATTATGGTAATTTTAATAATTTATTTTCTGTAGCGGGTTGTGGGTTTATAGGGGAATAGGGTGGGAAGTAATTTAATTATAATTAATTAAATATGTTAAATTAATCATTTGTATTTATTTAGAATTATTTGTTAATTAGGTTTTTATGTGTAAATGATACAATTTGAATTGCCAAATAATTTAATTTAATTGAATAATTGCTAATTATGTTAATTTTACTAATGTATTTTCTGTAGCGGGTTGTGGGTTTATAGGGGAATAGGATGGGAAGTAATTTATTAATAATTAATTAAATAATACAAATTATTTAATTTATTTAATTAGAATTAATTGTTAATTAATTTTTAATTGTTAAATAATTATTTGTTAATTTGTAATTAATCTGTATTAATAGGTAATTATTTGTAATAATTAATGTTAATTACTAATATTAATAGGTTAATTATTAAATTATAGTAAATTGGTAATAACTTTTAATTAATTTTTTATAGATATTAATTTATATTTTTATAAATAATATATGAAGTATTTACTTTCTCTACTGTTGCACTCTTGGTAGTGGGAATAGTAATTTTTACCCCTACGCTATCCAACGCTTTCCCTACTGTTGCACTCTTTGGAGTGGGAATAGTAATTTTAACCCCTACGCTATCCAACGCTTTCCCTACTGTTGCACCCACTGGAGTGGGAATAGTAATTTTTACCCCTACGCTGTCCAACGCTTTCCCTACTGTTGCACCCACTGGAGTGGGAATAGTAATTTGTACCCCTACGCTATCCAACACTTTCTCTACTGTTGCACCCACTGGAGTGGGAATAGTAATTTTTAACCCTACGCTATCCAACGTTTTCCCTACTTTTGCACCCACTGGAGTGGGAATAGTAATTTGTACCCCTACGCTATCCAACGCTTTCCCTACTGTTGCAACATTGAAGTGGGAATAGTAATTTTAACCCCTACGCTATCCAACGCTTTCCCTACTGTTGCACTCTTTGGAGTTGGAATAGTAATTTTTACCCCTACGCTATCCAACGCTTTCCCTTCTGTTGCACCCACTGGAGTGGGAATAGTAATTCTTACCACTACGCTATCCAACGCTGTCCCCACTGTTGCACCAACTGGAGTGGGAATAGTAATTTGTACCCCTACGCTATCCAACGCTTTCCCTACTGTTGTACCCACTGGAGTGGGAATAGTACTTTTTACCCCTACGCTATCCAACGCTTTTCCTACTGTTGTACCCACTGGAGTGGGAATAGTAAATTTTACCCCTACGCTATCCAACGCTTTCCCTACTGTTGCACCCACTGAAGTGGGAATAGTAATTTTAACCCCTACGCTATCCAACGCTTTCCCTACTGTTTGGAGTTGGCATAGTAATTTTCACCCCTACGCTATTCAACGCTTTCTTTATTGTTGCACCCACTGGAGTGGGAATAGCAATATTTACCCCTACGCTATTGAACGCTTTGTCTACTGTTGCCCCCACTGGAGTGGGAATAGTATTTTTTATAATTCTGCTATCATACGGTAATATTATTGGATGTTATATAATTATATAATGTTACTATATATATATATATGTTTTAACAAATAATATTGTAAAAAAAAGTATTATAATTTTCATTAATAATTTAATTATTATAAGTTATTTGAATTATTTGTAAGTATATTTTAGTAATTCATTTTTAATATTAATTTAATTTAACACTGTTTTTAATAAAGTCGATATTTTTATAAACTATATATTTTTAAACGATATTTTGTACTCAATATTTTTGTACTTACCTGTTTGTAGATACAAACTCGATATTCTGTCCCTCGATATTATGTCAGTGATCCGTGGAAGCGTATGTAGTGATGCATTCTTTGCATCATGGCATCCAGGAAAGAGTTGAAAAGACGGGACAGGCAACTCTGTGACACACCACCTGCCACAGCTATCACCCCCTGGTAACTTCCTGATGCAAGTTGGTGCAGGCTACAGAGCACCTAATCATGTGTTGGTATAGCGGGCGCCCTTGGTGTTTGATGCTCCTGGATTGGGTGCAGGTCCTGTATCAGGTCTAGGATGGTTTAGAGGTCCGGCCTGTACCTCTCATGGACTTCAGCCTCAGTCGGTTGGAACAGTGTATCTCGCTGTCTGTACATGCACTCCTCCCGACTCCAGATCCTCAGTCCTGCTTTTTGCAAACGTAGCTGCCTTGCAATTACGTAGAGGGCCACCATTTTGGTCACACTGTTGCATTTTGGGGCCGTTTAAACGCAGTGCACCTGATTACCACCTGCTTTGATTCAGTGATAATTAGCGACTCCTAAATAGCGAAAATGAGAAAATACGGTATTACCAATTTTAAATACATTAATTAGCGATTTTTTAAGGATTTCTTATTTAGCGATTCGGTATTTGGGGGTTTCGGTGTCTGCTAATCACAAATTAAGCAATCGGTAACTGGTTTCCCTTATTTTTACTGATTCCTTATTTGCGATGGCGTTTGGTGTTACCTACATTGCACATGGCTAAATACCGGTCGGAAACACAGCAATTCTGCGAATCTCGGCGTTACCGATCGGTATTTAGCCACCTACATCTGGTACTTAATGTGTCTTAAGTAAGGCCCCTTTTTACACTTCATTTAGCGTGAAAGGGGTGTGCAATGGGTGTTGCAATGGGCGTTCTACCGCAACACCCATTGCTATTTGCCGCTGCCCCATATTGACAAGGCTGGGGAGGTGGCAAAAACTAAGACCAAGGAATACCGGGTCTTAGACCTCAATTTTTGCACTGTCTATGTCAAGCACACATAGAAAGAGCAAATCACCTCTCAAGATTGTTAATGTGCAGAAAGGTGCCCCTTCTTACACATAAACAGCAGCGCAGGCACCCTTGCAACATGGCACAAGGGTGCCTGCAGTGACGCTAGGCAGCTTTATTAGTGCCAGCACTAGGGGAAACACAGGGGTGCACCAATTTGTGTAAATATGACAAATCCCTGCGTTTAAAAAATGACGGAGCATGGGCTTAGGACACTAGAAAGTATGAGCAGGGCCTGAGGGATTTTAAAGACCAAGACACATTCCCTAACTACATGTAGAAAAACAAAAAGAGTGTCAGAGGGTCTATCCAAACTATGTAAGGGTCATTAAACTAACAGAGCAGTGTCAACTCATCTAACCAAAATAGACAGAATTGTTGGATACCCGTGATCACTTACAGGATATCCATCAGTCACCACACGGAACCGCCCTTGATCATTTGGCATTCCTGTAGTTCACTAAGATTGGTACGTCACTGGCTCAGAACCGGAAAGGTCAGATGGTATAACCTCCCTAAGAACCAAGTGGCGGCCAAACAGTGGTAGAGTGTCACAAACTACCCATCAATTCGTTTGGTGGGTGACTGATTTGCAGTGCTGTGAGAAATGGTGTGTAGAGAAGTGGGTGAGAAATATCTAAAATTGGGTGAGTGAGCAGAAATAAGAATACTTTATTAGGTTCTGTGCTCGCTCCGCCAATATTAAAAAGCAGCATAAGTAGGTTTAACAAATATCTACTCTGATCTTACATTGGTCAACATGTTTCAGCAATATTCCAGGGACTAACGAGTCCATTGCTTTCATCAGGACCGAACATGTTTCAGCAATATTCCAGGGACTAACGAGTCCATTGCTTTCATCAGGACCGTTAAATGTTCAAAGGCTACTGCAAAAAGTGAAGTGAAGTGTACAAAACTAAATATAGTGACTCAATATTAATAATTCTTACAACATGAAGAAAGATCACCTGATATATGAGGTGTATTCTTCTATCTGTAGAAAGTATTTTACTCCCACTAGCATGTGACGAACATACTTTCTACAGATAGAAGAATACACCTCATATATCAGGTGATCTTTCTTCATGTTGTAAGAATTATTAATATTGAGTCACTATATTTAGTTTTGTACACTTCACTTCACTTTTTGCAGTAGCCTTTGAACATTTAACGGTCCTGATGAAAGCAATGGACTCGTTAGTCCCTGGAATATTGCTGAAACATGTTCGGTCCTGATGAAAGCAATGGACTCGTTAGTCCCTGGAATATTGCTGAAACATGTTGACCAATGTAAGATCAGAGTAGATATTTGTTAAACCTACTTATGCTGCTTTTTAATATTGGCGGAGCGAGCACAGAACCTAATAAAGTATTCTTATTTCTGCTCACTCACCCAATTTTAGATATTTCTCACCCACTTCTCTACACACCCTTTCTCACAGCACTGCAAATCAGTCACCCACCAAACGAATTGATGGGTAGTTTGTGACACTCTACCACTGTTTGGCCGCCACTTGGTTCTTAGGGAGGTTATACCATCTGACCTTTCCGGTTCTGAGCCAGTGACGTACCAATCTTAGTGAACTACAGGAATGCCAAATGATGAAGGGCGGTTCCGTGTGGTGACTGATGGATATCCTGTAAGTGATCACGGGTATCCAACAATTCTGTCTATTTTGGTTAGAGGAGCATGGGCTTACCCTTTTTGCCGTAACACAGCGCCCCAGGATTTTGTTTTAAATATCCTCCTCTGTGTTCCCCTACCCCTTCTCATTTGCCACCTATCCTTTAACTCCCCTTATGATGCTGAGTACCAACTAAGGCACTCACCAATATCTTGCCCCATAAAATTAATGCTTTGTGTGGTGCCCTTCCCAAGAGCACATCGACATACTCTCTAAGACTGGCTGGTAGCAGGCACAATGCAATGCCAGGACTAGGAGACTCCTACATATATCTGATGACATTGTCCAGCCCACTCCTGGCTTCACCATGTTGAATATAAAAGAGGTTGGATTGGGCAGTGAAGAATTAACCAAGCAGTTCTGGGCCCTTTTCCAGAACAGGGAATTACTTACTTAGGAGACATCTTGGGAAGGGTGAGGTGATCACAGATAAGAAAGAAAATACTTAAAGTAAATAGGTTTTAAATAGAGAAGAAACGATTTCTCATAGGTGAGACAGAGAGACAGATCTATCCCCATACATATAACTGAGGGAGAAAGAAAGAGAAAGATAGCAAGAGAAAGAGAAAGAGATAGAGAGCGTTTTATGTTACTTTACTCTTTCTGCTAATTAGCATCATTTTTGCAGTCTGTTGATTGCTCAGAAAGGGGAAATTTGTGTGATCAATCTCCTTTGATCTATAAGTAGGCAAAAGCCTATAAGTGGAACAAAGAGTTCAATTTGCAAATTGCAAGAAGCCATCTTGAAAGATTCTTGTAGCCACAAAGCTATTTGCGAGGCAACTCTGCGATACATTGGGCCAAATTATGAATGGTGCATATATACATTCATATTTACTCATACAACTAGATCTAACGGTCCACTTTTTTGTTCCATTTTCGATTTGAGATTTACACTAAGGTAAAGACTTGCGTCTGCACCCCCTCAAATGAGGAGGTGAAACGTCTTCCAACATGTTTTGGGAGTGTAATGTTGAGCTGGGGTCATAAAGGACCACCCTTCTATTACTAGATGGAACAGTCCCCTTTTCGAGCACATGCACAGAGCTACATTTCAACTCATGTATGGCTTAATTAAGCACAGCAGAGTTTGTGGAATAGTTTTATTTCGAAATATATATTCCATGAGTGAAGAAGGAGCAAACCATCGGTTTCTAGCACAAGGCAAATCAATGGCTGGATTTTGGATATTGATTTGAGAAACATATGTTAAATAGTGGAGTGTTTAAACTGTGTTTATTTTTTTATTTTTTGAAAGACGCTTGACCTAGAGTCATGATGTTGATCAATAAAAATACTTGTTTTCTTAATTTAATTAAAAATTTTAGATTCAACCTCTGTTTTTGATCAGAAAAAAACATGTTGAGCTCGCTGCTTTCAAAGGAAGTACGGGGCATATTACCAAGCAATAGCGATAATTATCGCTATTGCTTGGTTAGAGACAAAAATTTACCGCTGAGCTGCGGCGATGTTTACCGCAAATAAACCTTGGTATTACCATGGTTTACCGCGAATGCGATAAAAATCGCCGCAATGCATGAATATCGCTGAATAGTCAGCGATATTCATGCATTACCGAGCCAATGCTCTTAGTCATGTTATCCACCTCCCATTGGATAACATGGCTAAGAACTGCTCAGGGCAGGTGTTAGCTTTTGGAGATATTCGCGCTTAGCGCGAATATCTCCAAAAGTTGGTAATAGGAGATAGCGATGTTAGAGACTGTTTTCAGTCGCTAACATCATGGCACGCCCACTTTGCATGTCATTAGACATGCAAAGTGGGGCCCAAGATGGTCGCTATCTCCTACTAGCTGTCGCTAACTGGTGTTAGCGACAGCTAGGTAATAGGGAGATCATTTTATCTCCGCTTTCTTGGCTTTTAAAGCCAAAAAGCGGAGATAAACCCCCTTGATAATATGCCCCTACGTTTTCTGCTTATGGGCATCCAGTAGAAATACACAGATCTTCAACATAACTTTTGAAAGGCAGGCGAGGTGAAAGCTGAACATGTTGGTTCTGCAGCTAGTTTTCAGCAGCTTCCTCAATGCTATTCATAGGAGACAGGCAGTGAAGAGGAGCCTGGGGTCTGGTTTGTAAAAATATTCTTAAAGAGTCAGCATTTTTTCTTACGTAAAAGCTCAGCAGAATCACAAATAGAAAGAATGTAGAAAGTGTTTTAACTTGAGAACAGCTCAAATAAAAAAAAAAAGATTCTTCGTCTGTGTGAACCATATGGAGGACAAACGTTACCTCCTGCAATGTGCAAATGGTGTCCCATTGTTGCTCCCAGTTTTTAATTAAAGCCTTGCTTTTATGTGTATATGCAGCTGGCAAACTCTGCACCTGAAATCCATTTTCTTGTTTTAGCTAGCAGCAATGCACTCATGGTTTGCCTTTAATACCTGAAACTTCAAATAAAACCTCCTTGTTACTTGGAAATCATTTATTTTAAAAACACCTGCGTATTGCAGAGTATGAAAGCAAGATTTAAACAACTGTCATTAACGTTATTTAAATGTAAGACACATGATCTTTGGCAGGAAAATATCAAACAGCAATCTCGCTCTCTTTCTTGCCCCATGTAGTTATAGGTAATTCAGAGTTTCCACAGGAGGAATTAATTTTGTTTCCCCACTAACTTTGGCACTGTTTAACAAATGTGTATCCACCTGAACTCCATCCTTGAATGTTTTGCACCAAACCGTCAAGCATAAAGCGGGAGCAGATAAAAAGTGAGGGGGGTAAACAAAACATTGATTTCCCATTGTCATTGTCTTATGAAAATTTGGGAAGTGATACAGAACAAAAGGTTGATTGGAATTGCATCACATTTGGTAAAAAGTTAGAACTTTACTCGGAAAAGCATGCTTTTTGAGATTTGGTGTATTTATTGAGCCATTTTTGAGAAATTCGTATTTAAGAGGTGGGATGGTCATGAGGGGATTAAAAAGTTAGGTATATAAGGGCTGTTGGTGTCCCAATATAGTCTGAATGGCAACTTTATAGGGGACTAGTCAATCCTGATTACCTGCCCACAACCCAAACAATATATTGTGGCAGCCATTGTAGGACTGAGGGACATGGTCCGTGTGTCCTGAAAAGACATTTAAGAAAGGGTATAAAGGGGCAGAATGAGCACAAACTGACACTCTCCCCACATATCCCTGTGGGGAGAGGGTCCCAAAGAGACCCCCATACCCTCCAGGATTGGCTCTCCTCAACATGGACAATATGCTGTATCAAGAAGCCACTGCAGGATTCTAGGACATGATCTACTTTGAAATGTACTGTAGAGAAAGCCTGCTTCTGAGAGTCACCAAAAGGGGCACACATAAAAGATGATAATAGATTTTAGTCGCACTACAAATCATGTGTTGGTGGTACCATACACATTTTAGGAATTGTGTATGGTATCACGAACACATGATTTGTAGTGCGACTAAAATCTATAAACAGAATTTTGTTCTTATGTGATTTTACCTTATGAAAAATGCTGATCCTCTGCTGAGATGATGAACCATGTTTGAGAGAAAACGATCTCATCTCATGATTTTCTTCTAGAGATTATGGAATGTGCTCAAGAACACTCTCTTCCTCAGTGTTGGGATAATGAAGTCTGTCATATTAAGCAAAATGAGTACTTCCAACAGCAGCTTCTCAGTACGGGTGGGCGAAGCTCAAGAAGTTATCTAAAATCTCAATGAAATTCTGCAGAGCTCGGCGTGTAGCAGAATACGGCCAGCCTGCCCCCTAGTTCTGGCTGGCAGAGCTCTGATCCTGCAAGACAGTAACAGTCAAATTCTTGTGGACCTGTAGTTAAATTGTACTTCACTGAAGGTATTACTGATATAGTAGAAGCTCACACGCTGTCACTCTCACATAGGCACTGTAACTCCAGGCCCTGCTTTCTCTTTCTACACTGGCAAGTATCCTCCTGCTCCTGGGCCCAGGGAGGCTGCATCCGGCTACCCAGTGCCCCCATCGGTTACTGAGCAGTGAGCACGCGTCCCGCACTTGTACAGCCTGTCACTGCAGTCCATGCTTCCAACTTCGAGAAGCCACTGTTGGACAGAAGAAGCTGTCCTTGAGAGAGAACTACTTGCTCTCAGCCATAATAACCAAAACTTACAGCCTGTGCGACTGATTGACAGCCTCGTGATGCCCCAACTGCTCCATTGCAACCAAGAATCAAGCATGTTTGTAATTGGCAGAGTCAGGGAATGGAAAAGAACTAAAGACTTGCTTTAGAAAATTGAAGAACGGAATCTCAGACAAAAGGAGCTAAGGGGCATAGGGGCATATTACCAAGCAATAGCGATAATTATCGCTATTGCTTGGTTAGAGACAAAAAATTACCGCAGAGCTGCGGCGATTTTTATCGCAGTTAAACCTTGGTATTACCAAGGTTTATCGCAAATGCGATAAAAATCGTCCGCAATGCATGAATATCGCTGAAAAGTCAGCGATATTCATGCATTACCGAGCTAATGCTCTTACCCATGTTATCCACCTCCCATTGGATAACATGGCTAAGAACTGCTCAGGGCAGGTGTTAGCTTTTGGAGATATTCGCGCTTAGCGCGAATATCTCCAGAAGTTGGTAATAGGAGATAGCGATGTTAGTGACTGTTTCCAGTTGCTAACATCTTGGCACGCCCACTTTGCATGTCATTAGTGATAAATATCACTGACATGCAAAGTGGGGCCCAAGATGGTCGCTATCTCCTACTAGTTGTCGCTAACTGGTGTTAGCGACAGCTAGGTAATAGGGAGATAATTTTATCTCCGCTTTCTTGGCTTTTAAAGCCAAAAAAGCGGAGATAAACCCCCTTGATAATATGCCCCATAATTACTCAGAAACAAAGTGGCATAGATAAAGCACTTTGATATTTTCATTTAAAACTTTCCATGGAACAGTTGTGCCATTCAGTGATGGCTGCCTTCGTACAGTGTGTCTGCACATCTTAAATATACCAGTCCTTTCCCCATGCCTTTACCAATAGTACTTAGTTCTGCAAAGTGTTGCATGATAAGGAAACAACAACCGCCAAAAAAACAGGATTGCGTGGGTTAGTCGCACTACAATGGAAAAATGAGGGATGTCTGGAAAGTGGAGCCTGTCCCACCGGAATTCGCACCTGTTGTTTGCTCACAGAGTCCTGCAGCATGGGCATGAACACACTGAGCGTCTTTGCTAACATAAGAAAATGGGTTCGCTGTTATTTTTTCCTGGATGGAAATTCTTTTGGACAGTTCAGATGTCATCGCATCTTTCAGCGGTATGGCTACTTTTATTATTACAGCCCAGTGGTACAGCAGAAGGAGGTGCCATGGCGGAGTAGGGGATGGAGAGACGCAAGGGGTGATCCTTGAGTCCAAGGGGAATGCTGACAACTGGTACAATGCCAGGGAGGTTCCCTGAACAGACATCAGGTTGAGTGCAAATCAGTGTTTCATCCTTCCAAGCTCAATTACCTGAGTATCATATAGCTGACGGATGGCTTAGGATATAGCAACAATACTTGTCTAGGAGGAGAGAGAGATGGGAAGCTGGTGGCTGGCTCCCTTTGTCCAAAGGGTGCCAGCCACCAGCTCCCCATCTCTCTCTCCTCCTAGACAAATATTGTTGCTATATCCTAAGCCATCCATCAGCTATATGATACTCAGTTCATCGAGCTTGGAAGGATGAAACACTGATTTGCACCCAACAGGATTGGGACCCGACACCTGACAGAACTCTACAGCTTGCTGCTCAACCAGCAGGGTTATCACCGTGCCTACATACTGAAACGGCTGTGTGGTGATGGCAATTGGGCATGATGTTCGGAAAGCCCTGCGCAGGATGGCTCAATTCTTCTACTGTGTCTCAAAATCCATGAGCAAGGGGGGTAGCGGAAAGATGCAGCACCTCTTAGTCCCTACTGGTAAATGTATCTTCTCTCCTGGTACGTTGGTGCCTTACACATGTGACATTATATTGAGACATGCAGCAAAGCTTGGTTTCAAGTTTAGGTAAAAAATCGTAAAAGCTGACCTGAAGCCGTGGGATGCAGAGTTCAGAGGTGTTCTTTGTGTGAGGCATGGGTGGGAGGTTTATGCGCCCTGATGCTGTGAAGCACTTCAAGTTGATGGTTAGGTGTGACATCTGGAGACGTCCTCCTCCTATCCAACTGGCTTCAGGGGCAATAGCCCTTGGAGGTACAGGCAGCGAGGGCCCTGTGCTGGCCTCTGTGCTCCAATATTGATCACTCCGTTAAACGCTGTCTGTCGGGCTGTTTTAAAAAATAAAGCATTGTCTGTTTGAGGATTTCTCGCTACCAATAAACTCCAACCACTAGACAAAACAGACACCTTCTCCTGCAAGAATAGGGTGAGTGCATCAGTAAAGTCTGCTTCGCCTGCGGTTGTGGAGTTTTTGCTCAACTCTGCTCTCCAAGAGTTGCAAAACTCCACAAACTCTGCTGGTGGAGCGTAGTTTGCCGCCCATCTCTACTTGTCAATTGATTTCTGAGAGTTATACTGTAGCCTTCCACAGTGTGCCAATGAACTAGAGCACTACCATGCTGTATTCATGACAAACCTGTGGCACACCAGAAGCTTTCTTGAATTTTCTTTCAAAATGAACAAATTGAGATGTATGTTTTGTCATAGAAATTGTTGTTGTATTTACTTTATTCGATAAAAATTATCATAAAAGCATGTACATCCTAAATTCATAGTATTTTTTTTTTTTACAAAAAATCATTGTATTATACATCATGTTAAATAAATCCACTAGCTTTTTACAATGCATTAAAAGGTATAAACTGTAAAATCGTTAAAATTGAATGACCATAAAAAACATGTATCATAAGGCGAACCTTGGAACTATCAGGCTGTTACGTTTCACTAGCAACTTTGATCTTATTAGTCATGCGCAGCCCAGATATTTTGCTACACCACAAACCAGGGTGAGGGAAGAGGTGTCAGATTTAAGAATACATAGAGCCACCAGATAATTCTTAGAGCCAATCTTTTTACAAACAGATTCAAGCCATTTGGTTCTAGCGGCCCTGTAGGCTGGACACGCAAAAGGGAAGTGAGCACTAGACTCATTGAGAGCTGCGCATCCAGGGCAAGAGGAAGATGATGGATTGCGCCGCTTCCAAGCTGCTGTCATTTCATTTAGCGGAAGGGTCCTGAATCTCAACTTCATATAGGGCGCCCTGTCCCTTGGAAGTTGGATAAAGTCAAGAAAGGGTTCAAGTTTCCGGACGGGTTTATTTTTGAAGAACCGCTCAGAAATTGTGGTTAGTGCTCTCTACAGCTAAAATGTTGTCACATTTTTTATGTGTTCTAAAACATCTTATTAATCCATTTCAGTAAAACATTCTGACATGACTGAAAATAAGACATTTACAAAAAATATTATACACATTTTAAAACAAATACAAATATAAACAAATACTGTCAATTAAAATAATGTACAAATATTAATAATAAATATATTTAACCAATATTAGAAAATGTATTGGAGTCTGGAACTAATAGATATAGTTTATGCAGCAACAGATTAAGTGTAGGACTTTGCAAGAGTTAAATATATTATTCCCACTCCAGTCAAGTGTTTGACTTCGGAGGGGTTCAATTTACTATTCCAACTCCAGTCAATGCAACAGTAGGGACAGTGTTGGACTTTGGAAGGCTTACATTTACAATTCCCACTACAGTCTGTGCAACAGTAGGGAAAGCATTACACTTCGAAGAAATACATTTACTGTTCCCACTCCAGTCTGTGCAACAGTAGGGAAAGCAGTGGACTTTGGAGGGGTAATATTTAATACACTCACTCTGGTCTGTGCAACAGTAGGGAAAGCGTTGGATTTTTGAGGGGTGAGATTTAAGGGGTCATTAGTATAGCGGGCGGATCGCCACCGCCCATATGGCGGTGGCGATCTGCCCGCTAAAAACCTCTGCTCTCTTAGAATTTTCCCCAATACATTACCATGGCGGGGTACCCCGACGGACGGAAAGACTGTCTGCCGGTTTCCGCCCGGTCGAAGAGTCAACCAGTCGGAAAAGCTGCTAACATGGTGGCGGTGTCTAATCCATATTAGCATGTAAGCGGGGACATGCCATGGAAAGGCAGGCGGTTTTTGCAATTGAGGGTCTGCAGCGGGCCCCTAGGCATCCTGGGGGTTGGGGGTGCACATGGGGGGTACCGATGGTACCCCCCAGCACTTCAATGTACAACATGGCAGGCACCGCGCGGTGCCTGTCACGTTGTGCATTGAAAGTCACAACTTGCTTATGTGGCATTGCAGAGTGTGGTGCTTTCCGCACCGCTCGCTGCAATGTTACAAATGCGGGATGCGCCCACCAGTGAGGCGGGTGCATCCTAATGAGATGTGCGGGACTGCCGCACCCTCAGCGGGTGGTCCTGTTTCCCGGGGGTATGGAGGGCGGACAAAGTCCGCCCGCCATACTAATGACCCCCTAAGTATTCCAAAACCAGTTGAAGCAACAGTAAGGAAACTACTTCACTTCAATCATATTACATATTTGACTAACCCTAATACTTTAGACAAAATATAAAACTCATAATATAAACATAATTACTTAACATAAAATATATATAAAAACTACTAACCAATTTACAAAATTCATAAAGAATGTAATAATTAATACTCAATTTAAAATAATAATTTATCTAAATATTTCTTAAGTAACTTGCTACCTTACACCCCTGCAAACATAGCAATTCACACCTTAAATATAACAGATAATCAATTACATAATTAACAATTGATAATTAATTGTACATTTATTATTACTTAATTACCTTTTCACTCTACAACTCTACCAACCCAGCAGCCTGCACCTGAAATATTAGTAAAATACAAAATTATTACACAATTTACATAATTATTAATCAATTAAATATCTAATTATACATTAATATTTATTAACCAGTACTGATTACTTAATGAACTTCCCACCCTTTACCTCTACAAATCTAGCACCCCACAACTAAATATAACTAAAATATTTAGTAAAAATTATTGTACATAATTAATAATCAAACCAATAATTAATAATAGATGAATAATTGATTGTTAATTATTACCTAATAACCTTCCCACCCAGCATCCCTACAAACCCAGCAGCCAACATTTTCAATATAACTAAAATATGTGAAAATTACAGAATATGCATAATAATAATGAATTTAACAATCAATAACAAATTAATAATTGTCAATTAGTTATTATTTAATTAACTTCCCAGCCTATACCCCTACACACCCAGCCGCTCACACCTAAAACATAATAAAAATATGATTGTTACACAATTTATATAATTAATAATCAATTAAATATTTAATAATGGATTACAAAATATTTGTCAATTAGTTATTGCCTAATTAAGTTCCCACCCTCTACCCCGCCAAAAGTAGCAACCCTCACCCAAAATATAAGTAAAATAATTCCGTTATGCAAAATACACATATTTAATATCAATCACATTTTAATTACTATTTAATTTTACTTAATTAACTTCCCACCCAATTCCCCTACAAAACCAACATTCCTCTACAACACTATAAATTACTATTAGCAATTAAATTAAAGATGTGAAGTCACTAAAAATTGCAAACTATATAGTTTTTTACATTATAACAATCATATAAACAAAAGTAACACATAAAATATACTAACCAAAAACATATGAAAAAAATGTACAACCATGTTATTGAAAACGATATCAATAACAATGATGTTCATAAAAACAATATTACTTATCTGAAAAAACTATATTCTTGGCAAAGATATTTCTGCATCACAATATTTTTGTATCACAATAAGACTATTAATGGCTCCCGAAATGTATAACTCAGTATTTTGCTCCAACACTGCAAGCATATTATGTCTGTTGTGCATTAATGTACCATGTCCATAAGCTGTTCAGTTTCATCGCCTCAAGTGACGATGTTTGTGACGGAAACAGAAAACCGAGACTCTGGCACTTCAATCTCAGGGAAGCGAGTGCAGCGAGAGTCTTGAAGGCTGTATATAGAGAGATCAGAAATGTCAATAAATGTATTTGTAGTATACTGTAATCCAGATTTTACTGTACACGTCTTCTGGCTTCAAAGTACAAACAAATGTATATGCATTTGTGATAATCTTAATATGGTGCATTGTTAGGGGAGGTGGTGGGGAATGGTAAAAAACATCATCTTCACTTGGGACATCTGAGAAAAGTTAAACAAGCATAAACATGCCAAAACATTGTAACAGGCCTTACTGGGAAACCACTGTGATTGTTTTGTTAACTAAAGAACTCAATATAATGGGAACATATCATAATCATCTACTAGATGGTATGTTGAAAAGCCAAAGACTCTCAGTAGATAATGATGAGATCATTGATGATGGTTGCATGATTAGGCATGCACATGACATGCACATGACATGACACTTATTACAACTTGCAGAATCAGGTCTGTTCAAATGCGGTCTTTGGTTGCCTTCACGATTATGGAAGACATTTTGATATATGAACCATTAGCTTCGTTACATTCAACTAATCAAACAAGAAGTACAATGGTATGCTGATGTAACATTACCACATAGGCAAAATGTGTGTGTCCTGTGATGGCAGCACATACCACACAAGCTCATTCAGAGGTAGTGTGATATCTCATTAAGTAATCCACATCACATCACAGTTCATGTAGGATGGCCATGGGCTACATGATGTTAGCAGGCTGGCTGAGTCAGTGTAGGACATGACCAGGGATAGGGATGCTCAGCAGATGACTACAAAAGTGTGCATACATTTCTTTGTAGAGCTCAGCATGTGGGAACGACACATGTTGTATGTTTACTATTGTTTATGCATGTGTTAGATTTATACAAATTATGTCTCAACAAAAGAGATATCCAAAACCCTGCAGTGATAATATGTTTATTCATCTCTTATATCCATACAGGTCAACATCCATCAGTAGCGGGCCATTTGGAAAGCCATCGCCCTGAAGGTGTGGACCCTGGTGCTCTATGGTTGTTTAAGACGCAACAGCTGCAACAATGGAGGTAAGTCCTGGCCAGAAATCTGCATTATATTGCCATCTTTTTTTTATAAAAAGGCAGCCATTTTCCTATCAATATTGAGGGTGACTCATGTCCAGTGCACTAAAAGAGCTGCTGAATGTGTAGGTCTGGTAGTATGTGCATGATTATGTGCTTTGCCTATTTTCCTTATGCCCAGGAACACAACAGAATCCAGTCCACTACCAATCTACTGTCTTGAGCAGACACATGGCTGAGTAGAGTAATTAATCACTGCATGTACTCGGATGTTCTGGGTGACAGTGTACCAAACTGTCCACTTGTCTTCATTGTGTCAGAAGTGATGCTTCCTCGTTACGGTGTCTCATGTGATGGTAGCCCTGTGACATGTGACATGGCATACAGTGCACTTTATATTAGGCCTGGGCGAAGCACTACACTACGCTTGCGTAGTTGGCGAAGTTTGCGCAACTTCGCCCTACGCGAGCTGCACGTAGCACAGTGCGAACACGTGTAGCGTAGTGCAGAGGTCATTTTTTGCTTGCTCGGGGTACTAAACATCAAGTTGACGACCGCGAGCAAGCAAAATGACATCCTGGCGAGACTTTTTCCTCGTTCACGATCAGCAGCATCAGCTTGCCGATCGTGAGCATGCAAAATAAACCTCCCTGCGAGATTCTCAAAGCAGGGAGGTCTGTTTTCTCATTGAGCGTCGTCGTTTATGCTCGCGACCGCTCGCGATGAGAAACTACCAGTCCACGTTGAGAAATCTGCCGCTCGAGGAAAAATCTCCTCAAGCAGCAGAAAACTACAGCTCACACAGTGCAAGATCCCGTTTTCAATGATTGCACAGTGCCAGATGCTTGTCTGCACTGTGCAATCATTGAAAACGGCATCTTGAACAGTGCGAACATGCTACTACGCAGTTCGCGTAGTGCTACGCATAGCTCACGTTGTGCGAAGTGCACTTCGCAAACTATGCCCAGTCCTACTTTATATGCAGTGACTGGACAACAATTCCCTTTGGTAAGTTGAGATACAACAGTTACACGAGTATGTGAACATCACTAGTGCTGTCACCATTTGTCCCTACATTGTGGCATGTGTATCTTTCCCCGTTGTAGTAAAATCTGAACAACTGTTTCATACCTGATCTAAATGATTTCATATGTTGATGCCTGATTCCATTGCAAGTGCATGAGTAGGCTGATCTATGATTGGAAATAGTTGTTTGTGATAGGTATAGTGTTCATGTGTTACCCCAGGCAGGACTGTGTACACATTGGTGTGTAGGTGCCACATACCCTACTCATTGTCATTGGTTAGGTCCAAAGGATGATGCAATGAAGGACATGACAGGTAGACCTACAGTAATTTGTCACTACTGGAATTTCCATGGCATAGATGTGGGAGTTCTCAGGTGAACTGCATTTGTTGATTTGGCAAGGTTCATTTACTGACTGGTGACATGCATCAGGGAGTGACATGCAGAAATATAGGGATCTAGTGTGATTGTCTACACTCCGCATTACAATGGAATTTGTGTTTGCGAGACAAAAAGGTACTGTGATGTGCCTTCCCATTAGGACAAAGGTGAAACCACCTGTAATGGAGATTCCTTGACAACCTTCAATGGTCTATTGGCTTTTGGTTATGCAATGTGAGAATGGTATTGTCACCAGTACCAAGCTCAATTGGAAGTGTCCCTAGGCCTAGGAGAAGCATTACGCTATGGATATTTGTAGACACATCTCCCAGATATTTTGGACAGATTGTCTCCAGTACACTTTACTGTGCTACATGTGATACATAGCGGAACTAGTTAAGTACAGCTTTCATGAGAATATTCTGACAGTGGACATATGAGCAAGTTTCTTTTAGGAGGTATCAACAGTGTGGAATAAGCATTTCCTAGACACTTTCTTCCTGCTACTGCACATTTTTCTTCAACATATCTGTATTACTTGACCTTCATTTCATAATGATGTGGTCTTAGGTATCAGACCATTTGCTGATTATAGGTCCTTGTGTTGAATATGTAGGGTTGTGTTTGTCATTGCCATCCTATTTTATGACATTAGGGGCCAGATGTAGGTCGGTCGGTAACGGCCGAAAATCGGTATTTTCGGCCGTTACCGATCGGTAAATAGGTGATAGGTATGTTGGGGGCATTATTTTACCGAATCGGTAAAATTACCGATTCTGTAATTTTACTGATTCAGTAAAATAAAAAATCGGTAAATTTACCGAATGTGAGCCACCCAGATGTAGGTGGGACTCTTCAGAGTCCCAGAGGCCTTACCGAATCAGTATTTTACCATCAAATCCAATTTGATGGTAAAATACCGATTCCGGTGTGCATGCACATGTGTGCATGCACACCTATGCCATGTGACAGGCAGACCTGCCCTTAGGGTATGTATGCCTGCCACATGGCACCCAAGCCTGTTTTGGGGGTGCCAGAGGGTGTCAAAGTGACACCCCCTGCGCCCTTGTGAAAATCGGTATTTACCGATTCGGTAAATACCGAATCGGTAATGTCCATTCATTCCTATGTGCTTCAAAGCCCATAGGAATGAATGGGCATTACCGATTTGGCATTTACCGAATCGGTAAATACCGAAATCATCCGATTCGGTATTCCAGCACATCTGGAATACCTACATGTCCACCCCATAGATTTACCAATTTTTAATTAACGAATCAGTAAAATTTGGTTATTAAAAATCGGTAAATCTATTTCACCTACATCTGGCCCTAGGTCACTTTGTATACTAGAAGGGACAAAGTATGCAAGCCGATCAAGTATCCTACTACATATATGAAGATGGATTTGAAACAACTTTACTCGCACAATTGGAGGTGTATGTAGTTATGACTTCACTGTGAGCAACTGTTTTCTGGTCATGTAGCAAGCATGCATGTGCTCATGCTAATTTTGAAGCCACTATAGTGGATCTTATAGCTGGAATCTTCTATTCACTTTAGTAATGTTCTGTTGTCAAACTTCTTGGTCCAATGTGTTCTGGCACATGTAATAAACCTGTGTTAAATGTCATTGTAGCATCATCTCAGGCAAGGGGAAGAGACAGGGTCAACGTCGTTGGGGAAGCAGCTAGCCACAGTGGCTCCAGTCATAACAAAACAGACATTGAGAGGAGTGCCACGGAGGATGCAGACTCAACGTCATCACCTTCAGAGTCAACCACCAATGGAGACTACCTAGTGGTTTTGGAACACATAGGGACAGTGCCTGCACCATCCTTGTCCACCACCCCCACTTCCATCTCCAACCTCCATGTTGTTCCCCATCATGTTGGCTTTGCCGACTTCCCAAAGAGGGGAGCCAGCTCCTTTGCTCCAGGCACCTCAGCCTCTCTAATCCCTGCTGCCCTGACTGAAGAGGCTATTGAACTCCTGAGACAGATCTCAGTAGGGCATATGACACTGTTGAATGCCACCCAGAGGCAGGGAAGCCATCTGCAACAGATGGTGACCTACCTAGAGTACTATGCCTGGCCTACCAAGATCATTTCAGACTCTGTCCTCCTCCCTCACGACAGCCTTCCACACATCCAAAACTTTCACCCCACCTCCTGCCTCTTCCCCATCCAAGCGACCTATTCTTATGCTTGCCCCAAACACATACACACCCTCAGCTTTCCACCAGACACCACATCTGTACCCACAGATCTAACCACCACCCTCAGCATTCCCCCAGATACCACACCTGTATTCAGACCCATCCACCACCCACTACATACCCTGCACATTCATATCCACACCAGCAAAAACACAAATGCCCACATTCACCCACACAACAGACAGCTACAAAACCCCAGGAAGATACATCAGACAAACAGACCCTTGAAAAAACAACAAATATACCCACACCTGACACCTCCACTCCCTCTACCTCCCAAACCCTACTCCCTCCCAAACATCCTACCCGTTTCCCCATGAAAGCTTGTTATTTGCCCTTGCCCTTACCCCTGTCAAAGCTGACCTCCAAAAGCCAAAAGAACCCCTTCTTCACCCCAACCCATGCCTTCCACATCCCAATCCACCCCAGAGAAATCTGATTCACCATCCCAAAATCCAACCATACTCCTGAGAAGAAGACCAAAACTCCTCCTAAAAGCAAAGACAGCCCTCACAAAGTCAGGCATACCCCTAACTAAACAAAATCCACCCCTCGCAGGATGACCGCACCACTCTCAAGTAATATCATTGAGGTGCCTGAACTGCCCACTAGATGCTCCTTCCTGAAAGGTTTCCCCTGAAAGTATCATGAAGGGCAAGTTTACTGGTACAGCAGTTTGTTGGACCACACAATGTGTCCATGGACTGGCCGATGGCCTTTCTCCATGGGGCAGATTTACAAAAAAAATAATGCAACACGGTGCCGCAAGTAATTTTAATGTGTGGTGTTAGTTTTGAACCAGGGTGCAAGGATGCCTGCGTCATGGGGAGGTTGTTTTGGTGCAGGTGGGGCACCTTCCTACACAAAATCAATCAATTGAGGTGATTTTCTCTTCCAATGCATGCAGTAGAATGCAGCACACATTGAAAGAGGAAAAACGAGGAGAAATGACATAATTTCCCCTAGTTGCACCTCGCTACGCCACCCCTAAGATGGCATCGCATTTTGACTAATTTCCAGAATTGCGATTGCTCGTAAATCAGGAAATGCATCAGTGGACATGGGTGGTGCATGGAATCATCTACAGCAATACCCATGTCAAGCCCCTAACACGCAAAGTGTTGCCTGAAAGGGGGTAGTATTTACAAGCACAGGTAAAGGCACGCAGGGTGGCTTTACTTGTGCTTGTAAATATCACTCAGCAGGTTGCAGCTTGTGCCGTGGGTGTGTCACGCAACGTGACGCACTGGTGGCTGAAGGGGAATGTAAATCTGGCCCCAAGAGTTTATTTTCCAGAAGAAAGAAAGATTTGCTTGATTTAGAACACATGAATCCTGCCACTACTGTTTTAAATAGTTTATGTCATTGGATACTTTGAGATGTGTGACTACAGTTTTATGCTGATTGATGATCCATTTGAATTAGTTATTATGATCTGACCTTGAAACCAGTGCTGGAGTCACCCAAGGCAAGGAGAAATGTTCAATGGATGGATATGTGAGATGAATTCCAATTTGGGCTGACATTGTATTGGGTGGTATTTCCTATGGTAAGTATTTCAGCTCAGCTTGGCCAATGTCAACATCATTTAGTTTGCACATATCCCGGTTATGTAAGTTAGACTTGTTTGATGAGTGCAAGTTAATTATTTGTTTATGGACATGTGTCCATTTTTATGTGTTTACCTCACACCTAATTTATCTAAATGTGAGGCAAATGCTGTTAGTGATGTGTTTCCATTCATGACTTGCTCTTACACATTTACCACATAAGCATGGTTCTTGGTTGTTCTATTGGTTGTCCCTAATATACTTTACGCCACAGGTTCTGTGCACCTAGTGGTTTTGAGGTATGTGCACAGCGGAATGTGGCCCAGGTCTCCAGCCTTTCAGGGTCCCCCTGGTAGAGGCAACCCTATTCTGCAGAGAATATTTACATTGTGCCCTTTGAATGCTTCTCACACTGATTATTTTGAACCCCACTTACCTGTCATTACCTTTTAAAGTGGGTGATGTGTGAGAGTCTGTTACTGAGATTTAGCAGAGAAGGTGTGTTACAGTTTTATGACTGTTGGACTTGGCCCTTTTGACAGGTTCACCCCTAAACTGTTTGCCTGTCTCCTAGCCTTTTCCCTGTGTAGTGTTGGTGGTTTTGGGCCTTTAGGCACTTTACCACTGCTGTCCAGGGTAAAGTGCATGCACCCTGGGTTACATTTAGTGATGTTGGCCTGCCCTTCTATAGGAATGCATGGGGGATTCCCTGATGAATGTGGGTCAGTGGTTAATCCTGATTTGAGAGGCGTAGCATGGTCAAGTCTGGTATGTATGAGATGGTGTTAATAAATGCTACGCAATGGTGTGCGCAGATTTATTGTGGTTATGTTAGAAATGCCACTTTTAGAAGTCGGCATTTCTGTGCGCTATGTGTCTGCCTGCCTGATGTGAATTACATGTCTGGCTTGTGAGTGATAGGAGCTGAGAGCTGTGGGTGGCACCAGGAGGGGAAGGGCGAGTCAACGCTGAGCAGAATGGGACACCTGGAGTGAGAGTGGTGGGAAGGGTAATCCCCTGACTCTGAATAGGATGGTGCTTCCCTAGTTCAATTCAAAAGTGCTTTATTCGAGTAATTACTCATAAAAGCAGACAAACAAACACATAATAAAATACAATTAAATTACAGAGTCAGCATGACTTTAAGCACAAACACGTTAAAAAGGGAGTTTAAAAACAGATTTCATCAAGTTATAACCATCAAGGTGCAAAGTTCATATTATAAAATCATACATAATTAAAAATTAATTTAAGTAAATTTTCGTCAGATAGACTCCAGGCATGGGAACAGAGAATAGATAAACTAGCAGTCTCTGAACAACTAGGCAGAGAGTAGTCACCCTACTAGCAATCTCTGCCTAATTACCCACGCCCACCCCAAATACTTTGCAGTCGCTATGATAATCCAGTTTAAGGGGGTAGTTTTAACAATGCGTAAGGCTACCATGGAGCTTTTAGTTCCCAAATTTCTGCACATGGGGGCCAACCAGACACGTCTCGGAACAGAATATGCTTGACAAACAAACAAAAAATGCCCCAGAGTCTCTTTCCCTTCCCCACAAACTAAGCAAGTTGCTGGACCTCTATTTCTCCATTTAGATGTTAAGTTACCAAGAGGTAGAGAGCCAGCCCTCATTTGAAAAAACAGTTTCCTGTCCATGGGTTTAGTTATGATGTCCCAGTACATTTCAAACATTGGAAACAGTTTAGCTTCAAGGAAGGCAGTCGTCATAGACCCGTTGTTATTGCTAAGGAGACTCATATTTTCAACATGTTCCCAATAAAGGTTTTTTATGAACAACTTTGATGGAAAGGGTGACCCGGTTGGATCCGACCACAATTCACTCAACCCTAGTTCACTTAGTGCAGTTCTCAGAGATCTAAACCATTTAATTTCATGAAATCGGTCTGCCTTGATTACATCAGCAAATCCTTCTGCATATTGTGACAACTCAGGGGTGGTCCAGATTCTACGCCAATATAATATCGGTCGAAGTTTACACATAGCCGAAATTTCCTTCCTACCAAGATCATATCTGAGTGGCAAGAGGGGACTACTCTGTGGGGTGCCAGTTAGTTTACGGAGGAAACTATTCTCTGACCTCTGTAACTCCTGGAGGTTCTCTTGCCCCCACAGTTCTGCCCCATATAGTGCAGACCCTATTGCTTTAGCCTCAAATATGATTAGTGGCGGTTTGATTGGCTTAGTTAAAGATTTCGTGTGCTCCTTAATGATGGTACCAGCAAGCTGTTTATGTCTTAATATTGCCAAGTCCAAGTGGTGGTTCCATCTGTTATTGTTTGAGATATGTATCCCCAAATAAGTAAAGGAGTTCACAACTTCAAGGCAGCGCCCACTCATGGTAATTTTGGATTTATATTTCCTACTGGGATTAAAAACCATGAGTTTTGTTTTCGCTGCATTTACCTCTAAACCATGATCACAACAAAATTTGTCAAAGATTACCAATGCCTTTTGCAGACCACTTGGGGATTTTGATAAAATTAGGGTGTCGTCTGCGAACATTAAAATTGGAACTTTTGCACCAGCAAGAGAGGGAGCATCTATGGGCTCGGCTTGCATGAGGGGAACAATTCCGTTTATAAAAAGAGTAAACAGTGTTGGTGCCATTGAACAACCCTGCCGAACCCCCCGCTCGACAGGGAAGTCAATAGTGTCATTACCATAGCCACCCCATTGGATCTTAGCATAAGTGCCCTCATGGAGTCTCATGATCAAGGTTAGAATAATCATCGGGACCCCCAGGGCTGCCAGGACCTCCCACAATTTTGCCCTTGGCACCAGGTCGAATGCAGCCCGTAAGTCAACAAAAGCTGCGTAGAGGCTGCATCCGCCCAGTACCACTGTCCGCCATTGTATAAGTTGGAAGCGAAAAACCTGGTCTACAGTGCTTGTTGCTCTGCGAACACCCGCCTGAAAAGGGGATAGGACGTTCTGCTCCTCAGCCCAATCAAGCAGATTATTGACAATAACACGTCCTACCACCTTTTGGACTGTGTCTATTAGGCTGATTGGGCGATAATTACAGGGTTGGGCACGATCCCCCTTTTTGTATACTGGTATAATGACGGCACCCCGCCAGGATACCGGAATTTCAGCACCTCTGGCTATGTGGTTTAATAAAAGGCAGATGTACTTACTCCACCTGACGGTGTCATCTAGAAAGACATCGGCCGGAACGCCATCATTACCCGGGGCTCTGCCCCTATGAACGGATTTCAAAGCAGACAGGATTTCGCTTAACATAAAAACATCTTCGTCTGCGAACAGATAAGTAGGGTTAAAATTGCTAGCAAGCTGATCCCTAGAAGAGTACTGCTCGCTAAAAAACCTAACCCAAGTGTCATGAGGGACATTATTGTTAGGAGGCTCTGGAGATCTATCATGTCCCCATTTGACAATGTGCCAGAATTGTCTAGAATTTTTACTTTCACTAGCACATCTCAGTTTCTGCCAATGATCTTCGTCCCAGTCTCTTTTTGCCCTGGCGATACAGTTTTTATAGTGCTTCCTAGCAGACCGAGTCTCACTCAGATTGTTATTTTTGATTGCAGCTCCTAATTTCGATCTTGCTATCCTACAATCTTGGTTATACCACTTTGCTGGTTTAAATGGACAAGCCCTGTTGTTTCGTGCGGGTTTTAAAAAAAAGTTTTTGACTTCGTCAAAAAGAGACGTATGAACTTTTTTGACATCATCTAGTCCATTTGCAAGATCAGTGATATTTTCCAGTGCCAGAATGGCCTTGTCTGCCGCTGCACCTATCTTTTCCAGGGCCTGCTGGTCCGTCTTAACACCAGACCATCTTAACCTACGCATATTATTGGATTGCGTGATCGTTGGTGGCACAAGTAAGTGACAATTAGTTGGGGGGTTTACATTAGCTGTCCACCAATTATGCGAGACGCATAGCGGGTCATGGTCACTTTCTATTCTGGTAGTAACTACCATGTCGATAAGGGATGGCCATAGCGATGTACTACAGATAACGTAGTCAATACGGCTTTTGCTTCGCCCATTGTTAAACGTCATGGCGGGAACACGGTCTGATTGGGTTCGGCCGTTCAGGGCACGTAACCCATGCTCAAAGCACATGGCATTTAGACCTAAGATGTCAGCTGTCCATCTAGTTATCGGGGGGGACTCAAGTGTGGGAATGTCCCAAAGTTTATCTTCCTCCGATCCCAGAGGAGAATCACCAGTGATTAGAGGTTCGAATGTCCGATTCAAATCACCTGCAATTAAGATGTTTTTTCCCGCAGATTCGATCTCAAGAATAGTAGAAAGGCTCATAAGAACCTCGGATCTACCTTTACTACCACCTCTGGCATAGATATTATATATATCCATGGAGAGGGGTAGATCACTGGTCAATCGTATAAGCTGAATATCTTTTTGGTCAAGTTCCACACATTTTACATCAATCTTTAAAGACTGCCTAATCCATATGGTAAGGCCCCCCATAGGCCGCCCTTTGGGACCCTTGATGGCAGGAACATGAAAGTTTACATACCCCAAAGCAAAAGTAGGCTCACACGCCCAAGTCTCTTGGAAAATACAGAGGTCGTACCTATTTATTAATTCAAACCAGTCTGCGCTGTCCATTTTGGAAGATATACCAGCCACATTCCATGACAGAAGATTCCCTGAAGTTGGTGTCATAGGAATACCATCGCTTGTAGAATGCGTGTTTAACACCTTACCCCCTGTGACCTGGTCTACAATCGTGACATTCGGTACCCCAGGTAAATCAGCAATCAAAAGCCCCAGCGGGATAGTTGTTGAAGGGTTACAAGCTAAACCTGATGAACTTTTAGCATAAGCAGGCACAGACACAGCATTACAGATAGATGGTTGTCAATCACAATCACTTAAATTAGATAATGAAGAAAATCGATTTTCTAGCCCCAGACCCCAGTCCACTGAAGCAACATCCTTCCTCCCCCTCTTAGTCACAATGTTCCATTTAGTTCTTAAAATACTTGAGTTTGGTCCGCTTCCCTTTCTTGGGTAGAAGAAGTCCAAAGTCAATGGAACAATTGAAGTCGTTCGCCTTTGAGGTGGTAAAATATTTGGTAGGATATTAGGCAAGACCCCAGGGTCAGAGAAGTGGAGAACAACACACTCCCCTTTAAACTTTTTTACCCTATCCCCGATCCACTTAACTCTTCTTGCTTTGACAAGCTCTTCAGAAAGTTGCTGCTTTCCCCAAGGAGTAATTACCATGTTGGTTGTTAACCATGATAGAGATTTGTTTCGTAGAGAAGATGTTGTTTCCCTCTCACCTTGAGCCAAGGGAGGAACATTGGCAAGGACAAGTACCAGTGGGGAAACTTCAACCACAAGTTCGAAAGTCCCATTTTCAATGAACGGGTCTTCAACAGCAGGAGCAGGGATCGAGGTAGTATGAGAATCACCTGGAAGAGTGTTATTACTTGCCGTTAGGGTGTTTGGTACAGGGACAGGGACAGGGATGAGACCACCAATGGATGCAATTACTGATTTGTTTACGGATTCCTCTATCTTTGCAGAGACACTTTCCGGAAGTTTCCCTATCTCGTCTATAGATTTTTGTAGTAGGCCTTCCAGACGGTTGACCTCAGAAGTTAGCTTATCTATTTTGCTAACCAGGGGTTTCATCGCACCTTTGATTTTTGAGTCCATTAAAGCTAGTAATTTATTAAATTGGGCATTCGAAAGTGTAATGTACGCTTCACTAGTCAGATCATGCTCCTCTTCCTCAGAGTATTTCCTCGGGGGTTTGCTACTCTGTTCTTGGCTGACCTGAGGCATTCCCGTTTACCCAGAATGGGTGCTGGAGGAGAAATAGGTTGATCCTGGCTAATAGTAATATCAGCCAGTACCTCGTTGGCACTCAGATCTTCAACTCCAGCAAAGGTACCACTTGGCTGTATAGTAATGGTATCTGGGAACAAATCAGGTGTGGCACTATTAGTGCTGTTGTTTATTAGAAGGCCAAAGGGGTCATCAGCCTCGATGTCAATAAATGGAGATTGAGCAGATGAATCTATTCCCAAAGAGGCTCTTCTATCGAGGTTAATTTTTTCTACTACCTGCACCAGATAATTTTCTATGGTATTAGTAGAAGTTATTAACTTTTTAGGAGGCATAATGCACTTTATGAGCAACCAAAGTCAATGTAACTTACGTAACAGTCTGGTCGGCAAATTTCACAGCTCAGCAACGACAGCTCCAGGGCAGCGAGCCAAGAGACCAGGCCCAACCCAACCTTGGCCAACCTCGGACGGCCTCAGACGGCCCGCCCTTTGCCCGGGCTTAGCCCGGCGAACGCCCGCGCGCGTCCCGCGTGCGCGGTTTCGTGCTTGCCTATGTACTAATGGGGGGAAGGGGCGGGAAGAGTCGCAGGTGCGCCTGGTGTCAGCGGCGCTCCGCCTGCTGGGACTCGCAGTCCCGCGCCCGCTGGAAACTCACTTCACAGTGTCACTGATTCCCCAAGAGCAGCAGGAGACCTCTGTGGTCGGTGTCAGGACCTCTCCTCCTCAGAAACGGCAAAGGTAATTAGCGGAGAAAGTGCTCTCCACACGCACACGGCTTCAAGCAGCTCCCGCGAGGCGGGGGCTGCGAGCCGTTTTCAGGTGTCCACGGGGGAGGGGCGGGAAGAGTCGCAGGTGCGCCTGGTGTCAGCAGCGCTCCGCCTGCTGGGACTCGCAGTCCCGCGCCCGCTGGAAACTCACTTCACAGTGTCACTGATTCCCCAAGAGCAGCAGGAGACCTCTGTGGTCGGTGTCAGGACCTCTCCTCCTCAGAAACGGCAAAGGTAATTAGCGGAGAAAGTGCTCTCCACACGCACACGGCTTCAAGCAGCTTCCCTAGTGAATGCTGGCTCCGACCCCCTGTGGTATGTCTGATAGCGAGCCCCCACCTGACAAAGGGGAAGAGGAGCTTGGCAAACAAAGTGTTCCAAATCCCCCCTAAACCAGTTCTGACTGGTGTCCCCAAGCACTGTGCTGTGACACAAAGTAAATGTTGGTATAAATAGAGAGGTGGTGGCCCCATGTCTGTTGTTGTGCTGTTCCTGACTTAAGGGGGGCCTGCTGCTCCTGCTGCTGGGTTCCAGGAAGAACCGCCCTGCTGGAGGGCCCTGAGTGCTGGCCTGCCTGGGCTCAGCCTTTGCCCCCTGGACTTTGGACTTTTATCCCTGGGAGCAATTTCCCTGTATTGGGGTGAGTACTGGAAACTTTGCCCTAGCGCTTGGAGAGCGCTTCTATTTTTAATTTACAGTGCTGGGCTGCTGCCTGGGGATTCCCCTGCATTTTTTAAAAGGCAGGTGCCCACCCTGCACTTGGAATTCAATTATTGTCAGGTGCCCACCCCGCAGTCTCGCTTCTTTACTGAGCGGGAACCTACCCAGCATTTCTGCATCTTAAGGCGGCTGCCCACCCCGCTTGATACTTTAAAATTAGGCAGGAGCCTACCCTGCATTTCCATATCTTGAGGCGGGAGCCTTCCCCGCATTGCTGCCAAGAAGAAAATCACCGCTGCGGCCGGAGGAGAGGAAGCGCTGTGGCCCGACCCGGAAGCTAGGCCGAGCCAGCCTGACTGGGGGCAGGGCCGCGAGACGGAAGCCACGCCAAATCCGGATGCGAGATGCATGGTGAAACGGGACTCCTGTGAGTGAGGGAAGACCCGCATCTGCAGCCCACTGTGGAGCTGTGGAGCTGAAGGGAGCCCCAGAGACCCGTCCGTGCCTGGCCGTCAGCCAGGATGATCTGAGGCCCACAGGAGGAGGCAGCACAGTGCACGCAGGGCTCTGTGAGGTGAGAGAGGCCTGCAGCCACCGAAGAAGCTGGAGCAGTGCATGCTCCATTCCAGCCGCCCCATCACCTGTCAGGAGAAAGCAAGAAGGAGCCTCACAGGCCCCGGTGACGACCACTGAAGTGCCAGGTGAGTGGGGCTCAGTGTTTAACTTTTGGGTTGGGGGGTGCGACGGGCACATTGTTGGTGCCCGCCCACCCCCATGAGATTGCCCAAAGGACACCAGGGGTGTCCACGGATTATTCCTGGCTGCCCCGTTTGGCAGTGGGTACCTGCGACGTGGGCATATTTGTTAAAGAGCCCTGTGGGGCTCACAAGGCACCGTGGTGACAGGGGTAATTTTTTCTCCAATTGCCTCGTTTGGCAGTGGGCAGCTGCAACGTAGGTGCAATTTGTTGTGAACAGTCCCAGTGGGGGACTCAAGGCACAATGGTGCCAGTGCCATATTTCCAGTGGGAACTAAGGGGGCAGGAGTGCCAGTACCCACATTTTTGCCTGCACATCTGCCCAGCAAGTAGTGGGCAGCTGCTACGTTTAGGCAAGTGCATTGCACACTTTACGGAGGATGCTGCATGTGCAGCTAGGCCCTGACATTTCTGGACATAGGGCATTTGAACCCCATTGGAAGGCCAGTTAGCCAGGAACTCAGTTGAGTATTTGTAGGGTGCAAGGCCCTAAGGTGATGTTCAATGTGTTTATGTGATGGTGCTTACAGGTATTGCATAATGTATTTATGATTATGAGGTTTGGGCCTAATGTAGTTTTATGCCTAATGTGATTCATGCCAAGGCGATGTGTGCATCCTATGTTTTATGTTGCAGGATATGATGCTAAGTTCCTAATTCCACCAATAGTTACTGGTTGTGTTTTACATTTACTACGTTTATTTTGAATGGTTCTGACAGTGGGCCTGTCATGTGTGCATAATCCCCAGTAAATACTGCCTGGTGCCAGTTAGCACAGTGTACATTGTGTGATTACTATTCTATGTGGTTATGATACTACAAAGCCTATTTTTATATAACCTTGTGTGGAGGTCCTTTTGTGGTGCGCTTAGTGTGTTGCTGCCGTGTGTGTGTTGCGCAAACGCTTTACACATTGATTCCGGGATAAGCCTGACTGCTTGTGCCAAGCTACCAAGGGGGTGAGCAGGGATTATGTTTGGCGTGTAACTCCCTTGCCCTGACTAGAGTGGTAGTCTCTTCCTGGCTTTGGCGCAAACCTTAGCCAACCAGGAATCCAATTTCTAGCAATGACACATCAGTACAGATGTATCTTTGATATCACAACAGCACCTAGCATGTGGTTAATGTGAGGGTGTCAAAGAGATTGAAAGGCTTTTATATTGAGGAGGTTGTGCTGTTGTGAGACACAGTTTAATGCACACATTACTACCCCTGATTAATATATGTAAGCACATGTCGACTCTGTTAGATTGTGCCTGATAGCGCTGATTGTGGTATCGTAGCGCTGCTCCCCCACCTCTGGCATAATTGATTTTGCACTAATTAGATCTGCACCCGCTCTGTCTGCGTAGCGCTCAGCATTACCCTGCTTAAAGAGTGATTACTACGTGAATTGTGTTTTATACGCATTGTTTAGAATGATTTGCATATAGCATCTAGGAAAGCTGTGCACTGCTTTTACTTAACTGAAACTGCTGTTGTGCCCGTGTTCCAGCGCCAGCTCGCATTTCCCGGTCCTGTTGTTGTTTATCTCCCCGTCCATTTTGTTGTGCCTGCAGCCCGTCCCTCCCCCTTCGCTCCCGCCTCCCAGCTCCCCCTCCCACCCACGAGAGACCAGGATCGTCTCAGCTGAGGAACCTCCATGACTTGCCTGACTCCGTGTGAGGCAGCCGCTCCACCCTCCCTCCTGGATCCATAGCGCTGATTGTGGTATCGTAGCGCTGCTCCCCCACCTCTGGCATAATTGATTTTGCACTAATTAGATCTGCACCCGCTCTGTCTGCGTAGCGCTCAGCATTACCCTGCTTAAATAGTGATTACTACGTGAATTGTGTTTTATACGCATTGTTTAGCCTGATTTGCATATAGCATCTAGGAAAGCTGCGCACTGCTTTCACTTAACTGAAACTGCTATTGTGCCCGTGTTCCACCGCCAGCTCGCATTTCCCGGTCCTGTTGTTGTTTATCTCCGTGTCCATTTTGTTGTGCCTGCAGCCCGTCCCTCCCCCTTCGCTCCCGCCTCCCAGCTCCCCCTCCCACGCTCCGCCCCCTCCACTATCCATTAATGCCAGATGTCCCAACGCGCAGCGTCCACGCGCTGCGGACGCGCCGAAGGTGCGCCAACGGTAAGCCCGTCTACGCCCGTCCACGCCTGGACCGCGCCCAGCGCCAGTCCCCCTGGTCCACGCAATGCCCAGCCCTCCCACATTACCTACGACGCCTCCACCCTTCTAGCTCTTAACCCCGGCCGACTCTCCAACTGCGCCCAAGCCGCTCCTGGACACACCCATGGACCCTTCATATGTTTCTCCTGCAAGTTCGACGGCACCAAGAAAAACTCCTCATCCATGATCACACAACAGATATCTCACTCCAACCACCTAAAATGCATCCTGCTCAACACCTGCTCAGTCCACAGACACGCCATCGACCTCTGGAACCTACTAGACACCATTTCTCCCGACGTCGCCTTCCTAACAGAAACATGGATGAACGCCTCATCAGCCCCAGACATCACCATTGCCATCCCGGAAGGTTACAAGATCATCCGTAAGGACCGCACCGACCAAACAGGAGGAGGCATCGCTATCGTTCATAAGAACTCCATCCGCATCTCAACCAGCTCTGACGTCAACCTTACCAGCGCCGAACACCTCCACTTCCGGATCCACACCGACCCCAAGACCACACTCAGAGGCACCCTCCTCTACCGACCTCCAGGACCCCGTGCACAATTCTGCGACGTTCTCACTGACTTTATCACCCCACACGCCCTCCCCTCCGAGGAATACATTCTGCTGGGAGACCTCAACTTTCACCTGGAAAAGAGCAATGACAGCAACGCCACCTCCCTCCTGGACAATCTCGCCAACCTCGGACTCAAACAACTTGTCACTACGCCCACCCACATCGCAGGTCACACACTCGACCCTATCTTCACCTCCAGCAAACATGTCTCCTTCAGTCACACCACTACTCTCCATTGGACGGACCACAGCTGCGTACACTTTATCTACAATAAGACCACAACTCACAACCATCCTCAACCTACTCTGCGAAGAAACTGGAACAAAATCACCATCGACCAGATCTCCTCATCGCTTCTTCAAAAACCCCCTGCCCACTCCTCAAACCCCGGCCAAGCAGCCATTAACCTCACCCAATGGCTATCCAACACCGCCGACATCCTAGCACCACTGAAAAAACGTCAAATCAAACTAGGCAGCAAAAACGCCTCCTGGTTCAACGATGATCTTAAGAAATCGAAGAAACTCTGTCGCTCCCTCGAGAAGGCCTGGAAAAAAGACCCAAACACCAGCACCAGGGACGCCTTCAAAAACGCCACCCGCATACACCACCAACTAATCCGATCTGCCAAGAAAGCCGCATTCAAAGACCGACTAGACAACAACGCCCACAACAGCAAGGAACTATTCAACATCGTCAAAGAATTTCCCAACCCCTCAGCCAACTCCAACAACATCACCCCCTCTCAAGCCCTCTGCGACTCCCTAGCTTCGTTCTTCCACAACAAAATCGCAGACATCCACAACAGCTTCGAAAACCGACCCGGAGACCAACCCACCCAACCTTCTGCAGGACCTTCACCCCCCTTGAACATCCTTAATGACTGGCACCCAATCTCCACTGAGGACACCATCCGCCTGATGAACTCCATCCACTCAGGATCCCCAACAGACCCATGCCCTCACCACATCTTTAACAAAGCAGACTCCATCATAGCACCACACCTCCGAGACGTCATCAACCGCTCCCTCAACTCCGCCACCTTCCCGGAAAGCTGGAAACACGCAGAACTTAGCGCCCTTCCGAAAAAACCCACAGAGGACCCCACCGAACTCAAAAACTACCGCCCCATCTCGCTCCTTCCATTCCCGGCCAAAGTCATCGAGAAAGCCGCAAACAACCAGCTCGCCGCCTTCCTCGAAACCAACAAATCCCTCAACTCCTCACAGTCCGGCTTCCGAGCCAAACACAGCACGGAAACCGCCCTCATCGCAGCAACAGACGACATTCGTACTCTTCTGGACAATGGAGACACAGTCGCCCTCATCCTCCTCGACCTCTCCGCAGCCTTCGACACAGTCTGCCATAGCACCCTTCTACAGTGCCTCAGAAACATCGGAATCTAAGGAAAGGCACTGGAATGGATCCCCTCGTTCCTCACTGGAAGAACCCAGAGAGTCCGCCTCCCACCATTCAACTCAGAGGCCTCTGAAGTCATCTGTGGCGTTCCCCAAGGGTCCTCACTCAGTCCCACCCTCTTCAACGTATACATGAGCCCCCTCGCGGCCATCGCTCGCCAACACAACCTCAACATCATCTCCTACGCAGATGACACTCAATTGATCCTATCACTCACCAAAGACCCTAACACCGCCAAAACCAACCTACATGAAGGAATGAAAGAAGTAGCCGAGTGGATGAAGCACAGCCGTCTGAAACTGAACTCAGACAAAACAGAAGTCCTTATCTTAGGTACCTCCCCCTCCGCCTGGGATGACTCTTGGTGGCCAGAGGCCCTTGGAAAAGCACCCATCCCGACGGACCACGCACGGAACCTGGGCGTCATCCTGGACTCCTCACTCTCTATGAACATACAAGTCAACGCCGTTTCATCATCTTGCTTCAACATTCTTCGCATGCTCAAAAAAACATTTCGCTGGATCCCCACTGAAACCAGAAAAACGGTCACCCATGCACTGGTTACAAGCCGCCTGGACTACGGAAACACCCTATACGCCGGTATCACCGCAAAGCTCCAGAAAAAACTCCAACGCATCCAGAACGCATCAGCCAGACTCATACTAGACATCCCGCGTAAAGACCACATCTCTAGTCACCTGAAAAACCTCCACTGGCTCCCCATCAATAAGAGGATTACTTTCCGACTCCTAACCCACGCACACAAAGCACTTTACGAACTTGGACCCGATTGCCTCAACACACGACTATCATTCTACACCCCCTCCCGCCAGCTACGATCCTCCAACCAAGCCCTTGCTACCGTACCTCGCATCAATAAAACCACCATGGGAGGTAGATCCTTCTCCTACCTCGCAGCTAAAACATGGAACTCACTCCCCACTCACCTTCGTCTCACTCAGAACCATCTAGCATTCAGAAAGCAACTTAAAACTTGGATATTCGACAAGTAACTCCCCATCCTTCTTCAAGCGCCTTGAGACCCTCCGGGTATGTAGCGCGCTATATAAATCTTTTGACTTGACTTGACTTGACTTGCAGTGTCAATGACGTGGTCAAAGGCGGCATCATAGAGCTGTAATTGGATCATACATTCCGAACAGGGGCCCACAAATATCCTTGACCCAGGGGCACCATACCCCTTGACACATCATTGGCGAGGCATTTGCTGAGTAGCAGAAGGAAATGGGTAAAAGTGTGGCTTACCATCAGTTGCATCCACCACGATGTACAGGTATAGCAGTGGTAAAACGTGTAGGATTGGCTCCATGGCGGCACATTTATAAAAGACCACCAATGTGGAGGTCATTAATAATGCATTTGCAGGAAGCGCCGTCACCGGCAGTTCCTGTAAAAGCATTTTTCGGATTTTTCTGAAGGGGGTTGGAATCACACTAACTACATCACAGCACAGTTCACCCCTTTGCATCACGGTAAATGCAGTACACAATCAGAGTTTAGTTCAAAATTAACTGTCGCTTATCACCAAAGTTGTTGCAGATAGTGCTGTACATCTCTAGACACACATGTGTTTCTGGATTTTGTCCATAAGAAGAGATCAGTAAAATTTTATCTGGAGTTGCTAGAAATGCTGCCAAAATCTTCATAGGTCACAGTACCACCACTAACAGGCAAAAATGTACGTCCACAAAGCTTGCCAGCGTGCTGGCTCAAGAACGCCTTTTAAAGAGAAGGGTGGTTGAGTGCTCAGTGCCTCACATCCAAGAACATTTCACCGCTTGGCGTTATGGTAAATGCAGTGCACAACTAGCGCTTACTTAAAAAAAAACCTGTAGTTTTCTGTTGGGTACAATCCATCAGCGACCATGGAACATGCTTTCAGCCGAACATATAAATCGGGCACTAAATCTCAATTATGTGACTTGTAATGATGTAATCTCTGGCATTGTGCATACCAACCATAACAGATTCATGAGATATTCTGTACTGTTACACTTCATGCCAAATATTTCAGAATGGGGAAAAATACAGCAGAGCCAGATTTTGTGTATTTTTGCCACTTTGTCTCGATCTTCTAGGCATTAGCATTTTCTAAGTCCCATGTTACCAAACGTTGATGCAGCACAGCAACCTTTATGGAAAGTCTTCAAATTGTCATATCCCAGCTCTTCACAGTTTCCAGTTGTAAAAGGCACCCCGCATTACAAAATGTAATTCTGCAGAGACATAAAAGTCTCTTTCCATTTGATTTGAAATCTGAAATGAGAAACATCAAAATAATATGTTTAGAGCCTTTTAACGGAATGGCTGTATATAACTGTTTGTTCCTATAATGTTTGTGTTCTGAAAATAGAAAACCCATTTCACATTGCAATTCCAGCACTTCATTGAGATTCCTCACAAGCTGATTTTAATGATCTAGGCATGTGCATTTTCGCCCACGACGTTTTTGGGTGATGCTCATGAATGAGAAAATGGCAACCGATTTCTGAAACGTATACTTCAGCTGCTGACTGTTCTACATCACTGCCAAAGAGGGGGCAGGGGGGAAGCACTGCTGGTAATGGCTCATTCAGTGATAACGGAACATAAGTGTGTCAATGCTGAGAAGTGTTCATGGTTCGAGTGTCATGGCTCTCTTCTCTCTTTCCCATTCTGCTACAAAGTAATGAGGTATAAATCAAGTCAACAGCAGAAGCAGCATTCAAGAAAGCTATTAAATAAATTAACAACGGATAGCATACGTGAAGAGTAAAAAAAATGTTACTTAGAGAAAAACATATTGCTGCCGTCAGAAAATATATCTAACAAATGTTGTTTCCAATGCGTTTCATGTATCCATAATGAGTATATCTAAGCTGATACACCTATTTATCATGAGACATATTTATAAAAAAAATCACACATTGCAGCAAGTTACCTTGCTGTGCTGCGTGATAGGGAAAGGGTAGGAATGCACTGTATCTAACACTATGCAGCGCATTTCAGTCTTTTCCCTGCGCTGGTGCGCAATGTGCTGCCCAGCGCCTAAGCAGGCATCCTTGTACCAGGGGTGGATGCGTCGGAACACCCACTCATCCACCCATGGAATGCCTCTCTGGGGCAGAGTGGAGCAAAGCAGTGATTTGTGCTGTGTTGCATTACTCTACATTTATCAAGCCACTAAGGGTCATGCAAGGTGGCCTTGTGAGGCACAATAAATCTAACTTAAGTGTGGCGCCCATCTGCAATGCCATGGCGCATGCAACATTTTGATACATTTTGCCCTTGGTCTTAAGGTCTTGCTGACAGTCCTGATTGCAGACATGGATCAATCGGTTTTATATTTTCATATTAAAGTTTAAACAATTCCTCAAATAAAGCTAATGCACCACTTTTGTTGTCATGTTTACGGATTTTCAGGTGTCTGTTGTGGTGCACAGATTTATCTATCAATTTCATTCTCTCGCGGGCAATAAATCACCTTCCCTTCATCACTTGTTGAAATCTATGTGTGCACGGCCTTAAGCACACATTCCGCCACAAATCAATTTTCCTCTGCTAATGGGCACTTACATTACAAATTGACTTGTATGCATATACGGCACCTACTTTCCTACAGATATCTCTACCATTGCTGATAGCCAGTGATTTACTCGGATTGAGATGCTACTGCAGCACAAGTGACCAAAGGCAACAAAATGTTTGAATTTTTAAAACACTACAATTTGACTTAACTTTAATGTTTTGGACCTGCAGACATAACAGAAAGCATGTCAGTTGCTGGGCAATATTTGCTGTAATAGGATGGCTGAACACTAAATATTTGGAATGCTGAGATATTATTGACCTATGGACTTGAGGGCAGACCCTAAGCACAGTGGCGACCTTTAATAAAGATACAACCTGAAGCAGTCATATATTTCAAAGCCAGCTTCCTTAACTTTTTGTGACGTTGTATACATACAAAAACATGTTGGTCTTTGCTCCAAATGCACAGACCAGGAAAAATGCTAGACCAATCAAAACTGGAATGCAACCATTATAGTTTCTGACTTGAAGCTGCAAATCGTTCAGAAATAACTATCTCTTTGAGCAAAATGAAAAAAATATGATTAGATTGCAGGAAATCCTGTCTTGTGATAACTGTAGCATGAGCCGCCATACAGAATCAACCATTCAGTAGCTGCTGAGTGTGGCAAGTATCCCTACTAATCACATAAAACGGACTGTATGTTGTTACTACGCATGCTTTTACAACACATGCCTTTACCACGCAGGTTTTACAACGCAAGTCGCTACAACGGCTTGCGTTGGGGGGCTCTGGATAGTGAATAGTTAAATTGACTATTCCAACTCCAGTCCCCGTGGATAGTAGTGAAGGTTTTGGATAGTAAATTAAACTATTCCCTATCCTACAGCTCCCCCCTAAGCAAGTCGCTGTTCCCCCATAAAACATGTCACCAGCATTCAATGGTGGCAGTGTATTAAATAGAAACAACTAGGTGAAGAGATGCATATTTGGATTCCATTGTTTGTCTCCCTCTCCAGTATCCAATCCCAAAATAGTTTGATCCAGTCCGGAAATATGGACTCCAGAATTAGTCAGTTTGGATGCATGAATCAGTTTGGAGTTTTCACTCCAATCGCCAGTAGAAATGTCATGTTTTAATGCCAGGTTTACAATGTTCCAGGGAGAGACAAGCTTAACTCAATTCTTCTGAGACGAGGGAAATATTCACAAGAATGTGTGATAAACATCGCAAATATAGCTTAACGCAAATTTACATATCGCAGTCTATCGTGACAAAAGAACACATCTGAACGTTCAATTCCCAACCCGGCGGCTTTATGCGATAGCAGCAGGATAACGAGCCAAATGACCGTGTATAAATTAACGTGATGCACAAAAAATGCGAAACACAAACGCCCAAAAAGTTGCTATGACCCAAATCACGATACAAAAGTCTGTGATAACCAGCGTCAGACCTGCAATTCCCATGCGTCATGCATTGTAGAAGCAATACAAAAAAACACCAAAATCAAAGCAAAGTGCGTAGCACCATAGATGCACCTGGACCGAGTCCAGAGGACAACCCGAACCCCACAAGCCCCATGGAGGACCAGCCAGGAACCCCATGTTCAGGGAAGGGCAAGGAGAAGAGGAAGAGGAAGACGGGGTTCAGACCGCTAGAAGATCTGATCATCGTCACGGAGGTGACCGAATACTACCAACAACTCTTCATCACCTCCACTGCGTCATTGGCAAGACAAACAGAAATATGGGAGTCCATCGTCAACAACGTCAATGCAGTCGGAATGCCGAGACGGTCACTGAAGGAGGTCAAGTGGCGCTGGCAAGACGTGCAAAGCTAGACCAAACAGAAACTCGCCACCAACAGGAAGGCAGCAAAGGTGACTGGAGGTGGGAGTCCCGCGCCACAGGAGGAGCTGGATGAGCTGGAGGAAATGGTGGCCACAGTCACCAGTGTGGAGACGGTGCAAGCAGTTGGGGGTCTGGACCCAGCTCAATATGACCTTACCCAACAGTAACAGGGTGAGTAATGACAAGGGACTTGGGGGACTGGGGGAGATGGGCACAGTGGCACACATGTACAAACATGTGTAGCACACTGCACACGCATAATGATAGTGGAACATGTCCCTGATACCCGTGGCACACTGCAGCACACATAGAAACACCAAGTAGTGTCCTGCGCACTATGTGCACAAATGGGCCCCCTCCATATCACCAATGCCACAACCCATCCATGCACATGTGCAGAATCCAGAAAAGCAGCGGCTCTGTGAGCGACACTGACTATGCAAGTGACACTGCATGACCGATAGCATGACTGCAGTCACAATAATTGACATGATGCACAATTTAACATTGAGGTGGCCCAGTGTGGATCACATCCGTAAAGGAGCAGGTCATACATCCAGGTGCACCTACAACCCATGACGCCCATAACACTTCAGCAGAAAAACAACAATGCATAAGACCAGGAAACCTGTCCAAGAGCACAAATGAACCAGGTCCCAAACATCCCAGCACCCGAAAAGCACACAAGTCAAAGGCACACCACCTCAAAGCGATAAGGGTCCACAAAATCTGAGCTGCAGGGATGACTCACCCACAATGCAGCACACACACATAGCAATCACAGCACATCAACATTGACAGCAATGTGGGACAAAGTGCAACACCTACACAACAGGACAGAGGACATAACAAGTTCTGCGTGTATGTAGTTACTGTCCACTCACATCTGGGATTGCATGACACTGTGAGATGATAATGTATGAGTATGACCAGACAGCCGTGATGTAGACAAACATGTCCACCATCAAATAGCCAGCTCCATCAAAACACATGTACATTGTCATGCAGTCTGTATGCCAACATACATGGGACACTCAGTTACCCTGCATCTCCATTCCACTCAATAACTTTATTTTGGTCTCAAGGACCATAAAAGTACAGTTCATGGCAATATAAAAAGACAGTATATACAATTAAATCATGGATAATACACCATCATAAAACTACTATGTATGCCAATATATAGGAAGAAAACTGTACATTTGAAAACCAATGAGCCTGATTTGGGATACACGAAATAACGTTATTAAAGTGCAAATGCCGGAAAAAAAGTTTTGTGAACAATTAAAACAAATGAAATTGGGCAGTTAGCCCAAGATAAAACAGTAAAATATATACACGATATTGAAGTCATAGTTACTAGTTTAGAAAGGTCCACCGAGCATGTCACATAGAATTTAAAAATCGGGAAACAGCAAAAACAGAGGGGGCCTGAGTGTCATATTTTAGGACTCTATATGCCACAGCGCATTGTGTAAAGCCTAAATTCTTGCATAATTGGATAAGCCAGCGCTGGCGTATTGGTCTATAGGCGGAGCAGAAGCAGGTGGGGCATTCATCCGATTCTTCTGGTGATTTCCAAAGTTCTGCTTTACCTAGATTACTACAAAGAACCCTAATATGTTTAAACCAGGGGAAATTTGAAGACCCCAGGATATTCAATTTCTCTTTAAGCTCAGCTCGATATGTGGCTATGGGGTCACCCATAGCCGCCGCCAGAAGGTTAGGGGTCTCAGGGCTATCTCTTCACAGATAGGCCTAATGCCCAAGTCCAAGCGTAGGGGAATAAGTAGTGCGCTGAGGGGGAGACAAACAACTGTCTCATAAAGTTGTTCTCAAATTTATTCAAGCTGATAGTAGAGCAATGATCCCACAATTCAGCTCCATACATTGTGGGACCCCTAGCCTGTGTTTAGTAAATTACAACCACTGGCCGTGCAGGTTTAAATGTAGATGGTCTGTAAAGTTTCATGAGCCCTCCTACTGTCTGCGCTAGCTTATGGTTTGCCTTAGTCATCTGGGGCCCCCATTCCAGTGTTCTGTAAGAGTGACACCCAGGTAATCAAATATTGACACTCTTTCCAGTGGAGTACCGTGTAAAAAGGGGTTGGAGCGAGACTTATTGGCAGGGTTGAAGACCATATATTTGGTCTTTGATCTATTAATCTCCAACCCCCAGATCTTGCAGAAAGCTGTTGAGAATACGCTGGATACCGAGGGGCGACTTTGAAAGTAGGAGGGTATCATCAGAGAACATCATCGCTGGGACCATACCAGAAGCTAGCCTAGGTGCATAATTATCCTTCACCTCCCTGAGTTGCTCAATGAGGCAGTTAATGAAGAACCAGAACAGGGTAGGGGCGAGCACACAACCTTGGCACACTCCCTTACCAACAGGAAAGCGAGATGTTAATTTGCCATGCTTCCCAAACCTAACTTAGGCAAAGTTATTTTCATGAAGCCTTACTAATATACTGAGGAGGTAAGTTAGACTCCTCAAGTCTCTAAGCACATCCCAGAGTTTGCTCCTGGGAACAAGATCAAAAGCCGACCTCAGATCTACGAATATTAAATAGAGACTGTCACCCTTCATGGCCACAGTTTTCCAGTACATGTTTTGGAGCCTGAATAGCTGGTCATCGGTGGAAGTGCTCTTTTTGAAGCTGGCTTGATTTGGACTTAGGATCTCTTCTTCTTCCATCCACGCCTGTAGGCGGTCAAGAAGTATTCGAGCAAAATTTTCTGGGATACATCAATTAGGCTAATTGGCCTATAGTTAATAGGTAGGAGGGGACAGCCTTTTTTAAAGAGCGGGATAATTTCTGCCCCACGCCAGGTGTCAGGAGATCCATCCCATTCATAATTGTGTTAAATAGGGATCACAAGTATGGTCCCCATACTTTGGGTTCCTCCTGAAAACTATCCCCTGGTATTTTGTCTAGGCCAGGTACTTTGTAACTAGAGACCTTGTTAATGGCATTTAGAACTTCAGATGGTGTGCTCTCTGTGGCAACCTCCTCAGAAAACACAGAGGATGCTGGCAAGGGATCAACATTTATGGTTTTGGGTGCCTTGCTTCGGAAAATATATTTGGTTTAATCGGTGGCCTCCCTTGGTTGTGACCTGCACTAACTATTGCGCCCAAATGGTTTTCAGATCTTTATTAGTTAGAGCAATGTTAAGGGTTTCTTACCTTTCCAATGCCTAGTTCTTTTTTCCAGTTGGATGGTCTCTTTGTACAGTGCCCGTTTTAGTTTGGTTCCATTCCTGTCCTTTGCCTTGACAGCGTCCAATAGGGCCTGCTTGGCATTGTGACATTTTACATTGAACTATTTCCATTAATCTTGGGCTTTGGCCCTCCTTGAAGCCACAGGGTGGAATATTCCTTCCATTTTTTTGTTAATTCTAGATGAATTTTTGCAACTTCCTCATGTGCCACAGGGAAGCCTTTTGGACCTGCAAGTTCCCCCATGTTCACAAGTATTGGGGTTACCAACTAATAGACCTTGGCCATCTTATTAGGTGTTTGTTTAATTTGCGACCCCCAGCTCTCCTTCTATTGTTGGATAGTATTAATCTACTATTCCTAGGTATGGTCTTAAAATTGGTAGCATCTTATCCCATACTTTGCATCTTCAGTTCCAAGTCCAGGGCATGATGATCACTATCCAGCCTCATTATGACACCAAAATCATGGACCTTTTGCCACAGTCTGGTTTCAACCAGAATATAGTCCAAGAGAGACTCTTGACATACTCTATTAAAAGTTAGCTGCCCCGGAGTATCTGATATTATTCTGCCATTGCACGCTCTTAATGAGTGGGCTAGTGTAATAGAGCTGAAATGTAATGCCAGCGGCGTCCAACCCTTAATGGGTTGGATTTGAGGATTGGGGATTTGCCAGTATGTGTCTTCTTCACTAGGGGTGGTATTGCTCAGGTCAATGAGAGGTTCGAATTGACAGTTAAAGTCTCCCCCTATGATCAGCCATACTTTTGGGTCCAGGGTGGAAATAAAGAAATCCAAGTGGTCCATGGTGGTAGATAATGAACTGGTAGTGACCGGTCGGGAGTAGACATTGAGAAAAGCCATTTCTGTCTTTGTAGGTTAGGTAAGTAGGACACACTGAATAGCGTTTATGGGGGTGGGTATTTGCTCGGCTCTACAAACCTAGTGTGAGCCTACCCAAAGGATAGGCCCCCTGATGGTCTGCCCCTTCCCCCAAAGGTGGCTAGGATGGTAAATGATGCAAAGCCTACCCTCCTATGATCCTCCCTAGCCCAGATTTCCTGAAACATGCATATGTCTTGTTTGTCTACAAAAAGTCCCCAATCAGGACAGGCTAGTTTGGTTTTAAGCCCAGCAACATTCAAGGACATAGCTCTCAGTGTGCTACCTCGATCACTGTCCCTTTCAGGAACCTCAGTTGCACTGCTAATAATAATTTGGGCATCCCTCACTTTGGCTGTGTGATCAGTATCTGAGGACCTTGAGCAGACGCCCACGCTGGCAGTTTCAGTCGAAACAACATCTTTGAAAGTGCCAGGTAGTCCACCCACTTGTACTCCTGACTCCTGTTGGCCGGCGGCCTGCAAAGGGTGCAGTTTATGTTCTTTGCTTAGTGTCCCCAGCCCACTGCACTCCTCCAATTTAGTATGTAACCCCTTTTCCTCAGAATCCCCACCAGGAGTCGGACTTGCCTTGTGTCAGTCTACCTCCTCCAGCAATCCAAATCTGTTATTTTCTGGTACAGCATAGGCCCAAGGGGGCATCCTACTTACCCTCTTTTACAGGTCTTGATTTACAGATTAGGGTGTTTGGGTTGGTACGACCCCTATACATCAATTGATGTTGAGTGTAGAGAAAAACCAGTGGATATAGCCCGATTTCTGTTACTGAGTCCTGGTGACATGCAGTTTGGCTGAGTAAGTGGCACACAATTTTAGGATTTTTTATATTTACAATCCCCCTGTTCTGTTTTTTGTCGATTTCCCACCCAGCCTATTCTGTGAACCTTTAGGATTTCCCCTGCCCTACAATAATCAAACTGCCTATGTTTTGCTAGCCAGTAAAGGCACTTGTTCCTGAGATCAAATTGGGTTTCCCTCTGATTGGTAGCAATTTTTGGGGACACAAGTCAATATAATTACATATGGGGAGCAGGCAGGGGGCAGATTTATGGGTGGCAAATTTGTTATTTCTACATTATCATTGGGGCACTTTCCCATCCCCTGCACGCTCAACATCCCGTTGGGCCCGAGTTGAGGCCGACTGGATTTTTCCCTGCCTATTTGGGAGTGAACTACTTTGTTACTGCCACTCTCATGGTTTGTACTTATGCCTGGCTGTTGGTTGGTAGCATTGCATTGCCTTCCCTCTTGAGTTGTTACGGGACCATCACTTGTTGGCCCACCCAACTCGCCCGGTGATTTCGCATCAGAAATGTCTCCCTGGCATCCAAAGTCGCTCCCTCTTACTGTTGTGTTAGGATGGGTTTGTCTATTTTCTCCAGCTGTCCCTTAATTGAGCCTTTTGATCAGTCAGGGAATTCAGTGCCCAGGTAGGATAGTTCTTATCAGCTTTACAATATACTAGACTGCTTTTATTACAATCCTGGTGTTCTCCCTCCCCTGCGCTTGATGCAATGTCCTCACACAGTTTCTTCCTTTTAGGTCCAGCTTCAAACGGTTGTTTGCACTTCCCATTCTTTGGAATAGTAGTGATGTTCTTCGTACAGCTTTTTTGGGTTGGGCTTCCAAGGGTGGTGATAGTAGTACTTCTTCAGTAGGCACATGGGAGTTGTTTTGCACAGTTTATGAATCTAGCACTAAATGTGAGCTCTATTTCAGTGTTAACCACCCCAATAGCCCTCTGCAACATTTTATCCATCGAGGTTGGAGAGAGTGCTGCTAAGCTTGGAGCTTTTAGTTTTATCCCACCTGAGCGCATCCCAATTTTAAAACCTACTAAATTCTGTTCTCCAAGTGAACCGCTAACCCACCAACGCACAATGCTGCTTTTGTATACTTATATGGGCAATTAACAGTGCAGATGGTTAGAACTAGTAAATGAAGGGTGTGGCAACATAAACCCACATTGAAGGGAACAGTTCAATAGTTGTCAACCGTTGGGCAGATAACAGTGCAAATCTCTAGGTTTTTATGGCACTTGTACCTATGGCCATAGTTAAACATTCCAAGTTATGCTGTCCAAGTGATGTTAACATGTCAAAATCAGCCCTCTCGGCTCTTTGCAGTTATGTATCAATCTCCCAAAAGGTCAGCAGCAAAAAGTATGACATGGAGTGTCAATTAGCCAAGTAGACCCTCTCTGGGTTATTTGGATCTTTCTTTAGTAACCACAATGATCAAAAGGCCAATGGTATCAGATGCCAGTATTATTTTCTCCTGGATGGGTATTTCAAAAGGCAGCTCAAGACAGTAAGCAAATGCTATTTTATCCTCATCAAAGGGGTGCTTACCCGTGTAGTCAATCGCCGCGGGATGAGAAAAAGAGATGCGGCACTGCCCTACATCCTCCTGTCACTGACGGGCACAGACAGGCCCACCCTTGGCCCGGGGGGAGGTCAGCGGTGTTCTTATCACACCTCCGGGTGCGGTTGCAGTGTCAGAGGTGCGGGGCTGTAGTTGAGCCGTTCCCCTCATGGCTTGTGTAAGTCTTTGTTGGCCGTTCCCCTCACGGCAGAAGCAGCAGTTTCAACAGCAATTGACAGTACCTTTGGGCGTCCCATGCTGCGGGAGGTCAGCAGTGTTCTTATTGCGCCTCTGGGCCCAGTTGCAGCATCAGAGGTGCAGGGGCTGCTGGGGGCTGTAGTTGAGCCATTCACCTCACAGCTTGTGTAAGTCTGAGTTGGCCGTTCCCCTCACAGCAGCAGCGGCAGCTGCAACAGCAATTGACCGGACCTTTGTACATTGCAGAGGGACAATCAACACCTACTGCAGAGCAGACCATAAATCTCATCGGTGATGATGAAGAGGCCAACCTGCACATATGCTGAGACACCCTCCAATGGATAATGAACAGCCTCCGCACCCCACCCAAGGAGCAGGGCAGCCCAGCTGCCTTGAGGTGACCCCACCCCCTGCACAGACCACACAGCAGGAAACACACACCACCAAGACAGTCCACCAGGACCCCGACCAATGCATGGAATTCCAACGCTGTGTGTTAGGTTGCCAGGAGGAAATGGCTGATCAGCTGCTGTGGGTTTCGAGCTTGTGGCAGCCAAACTCAATGCCATGTGTGGGTGTCAGATTCCCATCTGGGACCACTTACAGTCCCTAATGGACACCCACTGTCCACACCATGCTCCCTGACATTTCTTAGCTGACATCTCTGGGTCCATTACTCAGATACAAGAACTCTCTTGTCCGACAGGCACCAGCGTAGACAGCACAGAGTTGGCACAGATGCGCAGGACAATGGAGACCATGGAGCTGATGCTGGCTGGAAGTATGACTGCCACGGCTGAACACCAGCGAGATGTAGCTGGGATCTTCATTGGCTTGCAGTTTCCCATCTTGCCCTTGCTGCCACTGAGCCTGTCCATATAACTGCAGCAGGTAATTTTACACACACATCTCCGACCCCAGATGTGTCAGTAGCACACAGTGATGCAGCACAATCCCCTTACGCACCCTGATGTGTCTGTGGCACACAGTGATGCAGCCCAATCACCTCCGCACCCTGATGCGTCAGTGGCACACAGTGATGCAGCAATAACACCACCACACACACCTGACACACTGGACACAGAAGACATACCAGAGGAGTAAGATGTGGATTGTAATGACTGTGTGATGAAGGAGGTAGTAGCATCCATCGCCGTCATATGGCCTGTCTCTGCCTCGTTCAGCCCTATGTATCATGCCCTGGGACAACACCTCCCACTGTCCCCCGGAACACTCTGCAACATTCACCTGGACCCCGACATGAACAGCCATATCTTCACTGGTTGCCAATTCCACAGCAATCCGGCCGCGGACTGCACTCTCCCACTTCCAATTCACTTTATATTCCCCAGAGGACTCTGGTTGGCCCACCATGTAATGTGGGCTTGGCATGGCCATGTACATCTCCAGCTCCGGCATTCACCAGAATGCGAATAAAACATTCGAAATCACACAGATGTGTCATGTCTTTGTTCACTCAAGTATGAAAGTATGGATGGATGTAGGGACATTGATTGCACAAGAAGGGACACCCTGGTAAATGACATCAATGCACATGTTTGACCCTGAGCCACATGGCCAATTTGATGACTGTGCAGGTGTGAACTAGCTGTGGCCTCATTGCACTTGAACAACAAAGTCGCAACCCCCCAGCATAGGTACACGTCCATGTCATAAATAGGGCTGTGTGTAGAAGTGACAAAATCGGTAGCAGGCCAGAAGTGGTGTCCTCCATCATATGTGACAACAGAATGTCACTTTGCATACCTACTCACACACATCTGTGTGGACACAGTCTGTTTTGAAGTATAACATTGCTCTACATGACCAGAAGTTGGACACCAAACTCACATTGCTGAAGACACATAAGTACACAAATCTGCCAGGAACTATCCCAAACACAATGTCTGGCTCACAGAGGTGGAGCAGTCAAAAGGGACCCACCCCATTGTACATGTGTCAGTCAGTCCCTGCCTCAACCTACTCTTACCTTCTCATATGTACAATTTTTAAAATGGAACATACCTCAGGGGACTTGAGGTAAGTTCAGTTCATCCAAAACGCTAAAAGGGATTTGTCGAATCTGTGCGCTTTCTAAAAAACACAAGATTTTGTGTCAGGTGCTGCTCTGTTTGAGAATGTTTTCCAGCTCAAAGTAAAGGTAACAAAGGCCAGTTATTTCATACCTGGATGTGTGACCGGGAGGGAATCAGGTAATCGCTGCAATTTTCTATTTTGGATTTAGGGTTTCTGATGTTGTGCCACTCGTGTTTCACATACAGTTACTGCAAATAAAATGAATGAATTACTTGCTAATAAGGGCTAGGTTTGGCCTATACTGAGGGTGTTGTATACTTGAACACCCCGTCACTTACTGGAAATTGTGACAGCCGTTCCAAGTTGTGGAGGTGGGCAGTTAGCCGTCGCTTCAAAATCGTCTTAATTCCTGGAAGGTCCCGGAGTGGGCCGGTTCCCCTTTCAATCTTTCATCAGATTCCGTGAAGATCACCTAATGTAGAGCAGGCGCTTTTGCGCAAAGAGGCGTACCTGATACTCCGTTTTGATACTATCAATACGGGCCTCAAATCAATTAGTGAGGTTTCTAGGCTTTGAAATTGGCGTACAGCCTACTTGACTTCATGTAAGAGTAGGTTGAGGCAAGCAACTTATAATGAGTGTCCACAACTGTTTGTGTTTTCACTATTAGGTTTAAGGAACAGGGGAAAGAATTCATTTGGCCCTGAAGAGAGTTTGTGAAGAAACCCTTCAAACTCGAAACGCGTAGGCGAACAGGATTACGTCTTAAGTTTGGAACTACGGATAAAACACTTCTATAGCCTAAAAACATTTTTATCGAGAGGTTATTTGTTTTCATGCAGACTTCATTGAAAGGCTGCTTTTGGGGCAAATATTGCTTTTGTGATGAAATGTATGTTTGCTTAAATGCTTATATTGATGTTACTGAAAAATACCTTGACAGCTTTCCCTCCTTTTTGAAATATTATCACTTTGTTGCAAATTATTCTCACCAGTTATATGCTTTCATATTGTTTATGTTTGTGAATTCATGTTTTGTGTTGTAAAGATTAGGCATTACGACTTTGTTGGCCAGTACGTAAATGGCAGTGGTATTTCTCTGTACATGAACAGTATCTATAAAAAGTTTTTTTCAAAAAATTGATGAATAAAACGGCGGAAATAATTGCCTTGATAAACATATTAAGTTTTGTTTATCGTTTCATCCAAAATTGAATGGTGTGAAATATAACGAAGTGTGGGTTCCTTCCTTTTTCACAAAGTATTTGGGCCCTTACCCCACTTCTGTCCATATGGGCCAAACTCCTTTTTGTTAGACCTCTTGGGTGTCTGGCGCATGATCATTGGCTCCATGGCATCTGTTGCCCTTCAGGTGTGGCTCTGGGCTGGATCCCTTTTCTGGTGCAAGCTGTCATCTGACTAAACATCAGGTCAGAGCAGGTGTTAATTTCCTAATGCTAACGTGCCTTATCGCATGTTTTGTGATCTTATCACTGATCTGGCTGGCCGTTGAGAATGTTGTGGAGTGGTGTTGTTGTGGCTTTTGGCACGGGAATGCCTACTCTGCACCTCATTAGCGATAGTTGCCGGGGTCATCTGCGGCGATGTTTTTTGCGGATGCTATCGCAGGTAAACTGGTGATATGGGCTGTTAGCACCAGCTTGTGAATAGGGAGATAAATGTATCGCGACTTTGGCTGTGAAAAGTGCCAATACCTTGGCGATAGTTCCTTGAGAATATGCCCCAAGGTGTTTTGCTGGTTGCTGGGTAACAATCTTCCTTTGCACAAGGTGGATAAGACTGCATCAGCTGGAACTGTGGATTTTTTGTAGACTGGTCAGCTGCAAGACACCCTTTATCTGGCAATGCTAGACATCGGACATAAATGGGTCACTAGTGCCAAGAACTGGAGAAACCTGTAGTTTTATTGTTGAGTTTGTGAGTGAGTACTGTTCAGTAATCTGCCTGAAGAGCCTTGAGGCAGTCAACACCAATTACTTGTCTCATGGTCACCCAATCTGCAATGCAGCAAGCGCAAGGTAAGTGGTTTTATTTATTTTTGTATTTAATTTTTCCTCTTCCATCTTCTGTCGACTTTCCCGCACTACCCACACCCTGCCCCACTGCCCCACTGCCCCACCACTCTTACATGTGGTTTCCGCGCCTTCCTCCCTGGTGAAAATAATAAAAAAGAGTTTGCTTGCTTTAGGTGTATGTTTTTACCACCTTTACGATCTTTCCTCTCACTTTTCAGGGGGTATTAGACCTCTGGTCCTTCCTGCTCATTCATCTACAAAGGCCTTATAGCCGGCTACTCCACACTACTCCACACTACCCACACCTACTCACTGTGTCTTTCATATTTGTTTATTTTTACAGGGTGGGTTCCCTCCATATTCCCAACTTTATTTTCCTCTTAAAAGGAATACTGCTGCTAAGCATTGTTTTTTATTTAGAGGGACTACTCTCTTCGAGCATACCACTCACCTTGCTCATCACGGTTTAGTCCACGTGTTTTTAATATATGCCTATTACACACCCATATAGGCATGCTTCACACTGTTTTGGTTGTTTGGTGTCACATGTGAATTACTGTGGAATACGTGACCTGTTGTGAAATGCCCTTTTTGTCTCCCACTTTAGGCAACTGCAGCACAACACAGGTATTACTTTTGACCTTTGACACTGATTAGAAAAAGTCTGCTCTCGTCTTAAAGTTCAGGCTTGTAATGCCCGCTCAACAGATGTAGTACAACGATAACATTTTCGATCTTTCAAAAGATAACAAGATGGCACAACAACACGAGCTTGTCACGAGCAGCCAGACATGCCTGAACGCTCGTGACAGCTCGAGTCAACAAGAATACATTCCCAACAGGGGCCTTATCCACGAAGGACCCGCGCCGCCGGTGCGTCACCCCTTCCCATGTTAAAAGTGACGCACGGCCGGCGCAAGTCCTTCACAAATAAGGCCCCTGGCTCTTTCTTTCGCGCACCTGAGCGGGCCGGGCCAGCACCCTCAGGTGATGCCAGGCGGTGTGGAGTGTGAAACAGCTGATGAGAGGGAGGAGTCTGTTGGAGTTTTATATCCAATCCTGCGGTTTATGAGACTTTAGGTCTGTGTTTGTCACTGGCAGGCGTCCACGGCGCTGTTTTTTAGCAGCTTGGGCTGTTTTTTTCATTCCAGGCCAGTAAGAATATTGGGAAAAGCAGTGAAACCCGATATTATGTTATTCTTTCTGAAGCTTAAAATTAACACAGAAAGCACAGAAACCGACCAGTTAAACTAGTATAAACCATTTCAGGACGAGCTGAGTAATAACTTTCATGTTATCAGAGAATCCTGATCGTTTTGCACAAGATCTTTGTCGCCTTTCCAGCTTCAGCAAAACTAAATGGAGGGCCGGCATTTTGGCCAGCTGTGTGAGTTCACCAGGGCCGGACTGGCTGTAGCGGGCTCCGGGCGTTTCCCCGGGAGGCTGGAAGGTTGGTAGTCGGTTTTGTAGCAGTGGGAGTCGGTTTTGTTACTGGGATCCGAGTCTGCAGTGGTTTTGCAATATCAGCTACCAGTAACAAAAGCAGTCGTGCTTCACACTTATACACCCTGCGGGGCTAGTGACAAGATTGCAGGGCTGCCGCGGGTCCCCAGTGGCTCTGGGGTTCAGGGGCCCTTCGCGCATCCCGCTGCTCGCCTGGTAGAGCCTCCTGCCCCATTCTGTTGTGTTATCGAGAGTTCCTTCACCGGTGTGTTAAACCCAGTGCTGGAAAGTTGTGATCGTCTCAGCTCCCGGTCTCAGCAGCCATTTCTTGCCAGATCTGCGATTAGACAGGTCCAGAGAAATATAATACATTTATCCTGGCGTCATTTTCCTTTTATTTTTTTTTATTTTTTTACTCCTCATCTCACCGTGTCAAGTTTCTGTGGAACCTTTACAGCCATATTCCATCTCTAGGGGCCACTGGGCTGACCACTTTTACTTGGGTCACCAGACCTCCTCCCCTTTAGTACCGGGGACATGGTGTAATCATAGGAGTGTCCGAATCAGTCTTAAGTCCCTTCCCCATCTTATAAAGGGATGCCAGATGTTAAGCAGCTTCTCCTCCACCCTTTCGTATTCCAACCGGGCCATACTAATTGCTGATCTTAACCACTCCTCACTACTCGGGGTATGTGGTCCTTCCACCTCCTACAGATCTCTCTCCTAGCCAGCAATATCAGATATAGGAGGAGCCCTTTTTCCAAACTTGTAGCTGACTGAAAAGACAGGCCATCGTCCCCAAAAAACACTAGGGAGAGATTGACTTTAATCACAGAGCTAAAAAGTCCTGAAAGAGCCTGTCCTATCTCAGTCCAGCTCCAACATACTGAGAATACTTGGTCCATAACCAGAGCTAGACACATATTCTGTGAATCCACCTACACACTTGTGAATAGTAACCACAGGCAGCTAACTGGACTAACACTAATTTCCCCTCCCCTCTGCTTACACTTTGTGCCACTAAACCCCAACAGACATCTCTCTGGGGAAACTATCACTCAACCACAGTCACCTAACTGGACTAACATAGATCCTCTGCTTTGTTTAAACATTGTGTTACTAAGCGCCAACAGCCATCTCACCTTCGAAATAATTGAAATACACCAACGGCAACGTTTATTATAACTAACCGGACAATGAACCTTGAGTTAGGTTAGTTTTTCCTCCCTTAGAAACATCAATACTATTTATTACAATCTAGGCCATTGCCTCTGATTATTGAGAGGAAATGCATGCCAGCTTGTCTTCACCATTTAATAAGTGGTTACTAGCCTGTTTAGTTATTTGTCCTTTTATGTAGGGTGTCACTCTTTAAAACTACGAAAACACCCTGTTACCTGTGTTTTGACTATACAGTTTAGAAATTCTAATATGGCTGCCGCGATTACTCTCTAATCATATACGGCGTTGCTAACAACTAGTAATCCCACCCCACCACATGACCCCACGAGCAGTCAAGACTACCCTCTCCCGCAGGTCCGGTATCTACCCGGTCCCGGCAGAGAGGGGTAGGTCTACGAGAGGGAGCGCGGCAGAATACAAGTAAGTGACAACGCATCATCGTGTGTTTGTAGTGAACGTTTATTATAACGCTGCTCGAACGTTGCACCTGTAAGTCAGCCTGGGTGCTAACTGCTTGAAGAGTACTTCACTCCCGCCCGCCTCCTCTCGCACTCCCTAAACGCGACAGAAACGGGATCTTAGAGGGCGCTAGAGCCCTTTGGTCACTCCAATTGCCCTGATTCTAGCTACTACGTACCAGACCAGAAACGCGGCAGTTATTACATGTCGCGCCGTGATGTTCCGGCGCACCCCCAGGGGCGACCTTTAATTCACAACCGAGGCGGCGCCCACTCACCATTTCCTTTTTAAACCGAAGGCTGCCCCCCCCCCCCGCCCCCAAACACAATCCTCTTTAACCATGGATTGAGACACACTAAGACTCACAAAACAGAATCGCTGATAACAAACTTCTGTGAGAATGAGAATGAGAGAGAAGAATGGCAAATAAGGTACAGTGGAATAACTAAGATCCTGGTTGATAAGACCAGTCACCTAAGCAATACACCCCTGCTTATAATACCAGAAGGGGCACCACACGTTTCTTATATCAAATGAGAAGCCCATTTGCGTTTGGTTATCACAGACAATCAGTGAAATTTACCTTGGCACAAAGTGTTATATGCTCTACATACTGTTCTTTGTAAGCTTTAATTTCTGTCCATCTACATTAGCCTGAAAACTGAGAGGTTATACCCGCAGCTCTACCTGTCGGGTGCTGTTGTTGTGGCTCACCCAACCAAGATAGGTGAGTGCTCAACCATCGCTATTTGTCATGAGAATACTGCTGCTAAGCATTGTTTTTTAATTAGAGGGACTACTCTCTTCGAGCATGCCACTCACCTTGCTCATCACGGTTTAGTCCACGTGTTTTTAATATATGCCTATTACACACCCATATAGGCATGCTTCACAGTGTTTTGGTTGTTTGGTGGCACATGTGAATTACTGTGGAATACGTGACCTGTTGTGAAATGCCCTTTTTGTCTCCCACTTTAGGCAATTGCAGCACAACACAGGTATTACTTTTGACCCTTGACACTGATTAGAAAAAGTCTCCTAGCTAGGTAAGGGCACCATTAAGACAGTTAACAAATCACAAAACTTTCTGTTTATTTTTCTTGGTCCTGAGGAATCGCTTGTCAGAGGACGAATAGCGAGAAACAAACATGTCGACCGATTGATACACCCTGTAGTCTAGTCTCGCACTAGGGGACATTAATTCCCTACGAGCCTATTCTATTTGTCAAATTTTAATTTGGAATAAAGGACCGCTAGAATAAACCTGATCCTGGTACCCTTTACTCCAATTTTAACTTCTTCACCACGTCTACACACTACTGGCCCCTCACCCACACTTCACCCATACGGCAGTTGGAAAAAGATCTCCGCCAAAGAGCCCCTCTTTGAGGTGTTGCCCGTTGGGTATTGCACCGCCGACCCAACGAGGAGCATTGCCGATGATGAAGCATGACACCTGCAAGGGTGTGTGAGGCCATTATATCCAACAAAGTGGATACCCACGCGTTCATCCACAAAATAAAGTAGTCACCAACATCCAACCTTCACTCTATTTAGGAACAGCCCGGTACTTCTTGTTTCTTATTGTAATTGCTTTTTTACATTTCCCACCACAACACCCCACCACCAGGACTGCCTCTCCCTTCCCCCTCTTTGTCATAGTGGGACTGGAAGCCCCCACCACTAGTTACCTCCCCCTTTTTTCTTTTTTTTATACTTACCTTATTCTGATTTTGTCCTTCATCTTCTGGAGCCGTTTTCTTCATTTCCTCCCTTCCTGTATTCCTGCTGATTTTCCTCTACGCCTAACTTTTGACTATATTCTGTTTAACCTATTTCTCTCTTTCTTCGTAAAAAAAATATTTATTGTTGCAATTCCCAATTTTTAATGAATAGTAAGACGTTTAAAATTTTTTTGTTTACACAAGACCGGGAACATCCGTTGTATTTTTTTCTGTGATTCAAATTTCCATGGAAAAGGTATTTCTATGGTATGTCAATTTCCCAAAATTAGTTTTTATCATTCTAGGTTTAAAAGGCTTGTGTTATCTGTTCTGGGGTTTTATTATAATAGCAGACTATTTTCTGATTTTCCCACTAAAGCATAAACATATATTTCTGCATCTATATCAAAGCGTAGGCCCTTTGGTGGCCAATGACAAGCTAGGAATATTACATTATTCTCTAACACCCTCTGTGCAGCAGCATCGGTCCTCCCAGCTCAGGACTCAAGCAGGTGCAGTATAGTAGTGCTTACTGTTTGTGGCATAGATGCCTACCTACGGTTCTGTAGTCTACTGTTGTAGGATAGAGAATTAAATCTCGTGCTTTTTGACATACATGGAATCCAAGCATAAGTTGACCTGCGCTCTATGGGCTGATTCACAAAAACAAAATACAATCCCACATAAACATACTTCTATTGTTTTCCTGTCACAAACAGCTCCAGAAGTACACATGGAAAACTCAGCCATGTGCACATCTCCAGGTGCTAGGAGACCCAACTGGGACCAAAAGCACCATGGTACCATGCCTGTTCATTTTTTTCAGTGAACATAGTACACCCTTTGCTTGCTGTTTACGTGTTACTTCTGTGTACTTATGACAGTGAACACATCATATACTGTTTTCACGCAGGTTTTGGTGACAGTCAGTGTCTCCCTTTGATTAGGGGTGGGCGGAAAATCCGTTCCGCTCGCGGATTTTGCGGATTTTCGGGAAATCCGCAATCCGCGAGATTTGCGAATCTCCCGCAAAATTCGCAAATCCGCGAGCAGCGGATTTTGCTCGCACTGCTCGCACTGTTCGCGTGAGTTCGCGTGAGTTCGCGCCCCGCGAATAAGTGCAAAATTGCAGAAATACGATCTTAGCAAAACTGAAAGTAACTACTTACCAGGTTCAAAAGTTCAGGCTCATCATTAGTAGCCATTTCCTGTAGTGCTTCCTGAGGGGCCCCTCCAGAGTTCAGTTGCCAGTTGAAACTATTATGTGACCCTGCTCTGAACCTCAGAATAGTTGCACATATGCCACAAAGGTCCTGAATTACAGCTAAGGGAGACAAGCAGGAGCCAGGCTGGAAGTTAAAATCCATTAATCAGCCCCTAATTCATTATTGTCAGTTGGGGCAGGGCAGGTGTTGTAACTAATTTTGCAACAATGAAAGCACTTAGCAAGTGCAAAAGATCACTAATCAGGGCGCACTAAGGAAGCAGGTGCCAGCTAAAAAAATATTCTGTGACACATTAATCAGCCCCAAATTAATTCAGGTCACTTGAGGCAGGGAAGGTGTGCTTTGCTTTGCCGAAAATAATGTACACTGGACAACCAGAGGGTGTGGTGATGAAACAGAGGGTGGCATGGGTGGGCCAGAGGGTGGCATGAGTAGTCAGAGAGTGGCAGTGGTGACAGAGAGTGGCAGTGATGAAGAAGAGTGTCCCAAACAGGCTGGACACATAGAAACAACAAGTTCGCGAAACTTGCGACCCGACAGGTAAGTTCGCAATTTGCGAAAGTGTACAAAACCCTCGCGAACTGGCAGAAACACGGGCGAACACAAAAAAAAAAAATCCGCAAATTCGCGGGAATTCGCGGATTTTGCGGATTGCGAATCCGCAAATCCGCAAAATTCGCAAACGCGAGATCCGCAAAATTCGCTCATGCCTACCTTTGATTTGTCTTAATCCTTTCGTCTAACGTATAACCCTGTTTTTAATCTGCTTTAGGGTTGGCGAATTGAGGTATAGCACCACACTGTTGCAGGTAAACATTTACATATATTACCACAACTACAAAGGAGTGATTGATTCACTCTCACTATGGGAATATGTTTGGCACAATGAGCATGCCTGCTAGTGTCACTGCTTAGTGAAAGATGCATAGATATGCTGACTTGAAGGACAAGGTCATAAAAATAATGCTCCTCTTTTTGTCTCTTAATGTTTCTTTCTTATAGGTGATGATAACAGTGGGCACATCCACATTGAATGTAGAATACCAGTTGTATTTTCAGGACGAATGTACACACTGTAGATAAATATTTTTTAATCTAATTGACATACCTTTACCTGCAGAGTTCTAGGATTCTAGTTCCGGTCCTACCGAATACCATGCACCTCTTTTTAGGGTTTAGCAAATGCCAGAATCACATAGACCCCTATACCACTAAAGGGTTGAAGTTATATCCCCTGTTTTTTTTACTATGCCCCTCAGGGACATACAACAAATTTGTGATTCGGTCTAGCAAGTGGTATTTTGAGCCATTCCCCTTTCCTCACTACACACTCTGCCAACACTCACCCATACCAAATAGATCACATTGTTATTCACCGCAAAAAAAATAATCTAAAGTGCTCCACTTCATTTTTTGGCCACATCACTGCTGATGGGGAGATACTGGCATCCTCCCAGGAGCAAATGAATGAAACCCACCAAACATAGCAAATTTGCTCAGAAACAGAGCGACATGTATTTTATTGGTACCAAATGCATGCATCATTGGTAATTAGCATGGAAGAAGTCAGGTCTCCTGCCTTAGTGGCTCTCAGACTGCTTCTCCCAGAGTGACTGGTTTCTGGGTTCTGTATACGTTTAGTAATGCCAGGCCAGCGGAACAAGAATAAGGTAACAAGCCAAATATGGCTAACAGGTATGAGCAAGGTCTGCACGATGCCAATTATAAACAGCTAGATATGGGCAGACATGAACAGCTAGCTCAGCACTGTGTAGGCAACGTGCACAACGAGGTAAGGAAGCTATCATGAAGTTAAGACAAGCAAAGTGATCTCTAGGTGGTTCAGAATAGCTGTTGAAGCTTGTCCAGTCAAGATCAGATAGGAAGCCCTTTGGAGCTCCAGGCCTCATGTTACTGTGATATATCTAAGCATGACATATTTTGAAGTGCATACACATGAATTTATATGGATATACATATATATATTTTGCAACAATCCTCCCTTTTGGATAGACCTATCCAACATTAGTGTAAAACCAAAATATATATATATGTATATATGAAGGAATCATTAGTTACATATTTGTTGATGGCATTACACAGTGTTTGCATAAAATGTATATATTGACACATTGATACACCATGATGAGATCATTATTATATCAGCAAGCTGTTATGATACCGGCATCATACTCATAATTATGTGTCCAACAAATATTATTTGCTCTATGCAATGCATAAGGCTACAGTGTCACTTAGTCACTCAGTTCCCGGGCACTTTCTGCAAGTGTCAGTAATTTAAAGGCACGCAGTGAGCAGTCATCTGCTTCTCTTCCTCATACGCAGTCATCTTGTTCAGGGTGGTTTCAAGGACCTGACCTGCGTTGTTCTCTTCAGTCTATTTTTCTGCAGGTGCAGACCATCACCTTTCTTTGAAACTGCGTTGTGTACTTCAATCAACAGCATCAGTTAATGTCAAGTCCCTCTGACACTTTACGATGGGCCCTCATGGATCATAGAAATGGTCTGGTCTGTCCTCTTCTTTACTGCTGTGTTGCTCAGGTCCTCTGGTGACAGATGGTCATCAATTTCTGGTACTGTCCCCTTAGGCATTGGGGTGCTGCCCTGCATCTTGTCCCCTCAATCCATTCATTGCATTGGTTCATCATCTGGGGTCCAGTCCACCTTGAACTAAAAGAAACAGCTTTTATTTTTCTCTTCATGAAAATGTCTTCATAGTTGTTTTAGAAGTCTTTGCCCCTATAGCAGGCAATACCAATGTCAGAGCATCAGGCCATTTCACACCTGTTCCAGCAGTTGCCTTTACTAATAATCTATTTTTTTATTTTTATTTTGGAGCTCATTTACTCCTCCTGGCCTCAACGTTGGAGGGTGGTATGGGGTAGGCATGTTATACGTTATTCCCCAAATCTACCTCTTTAGCATAAATGTAGTCCCTAAGTGATCTCCTTCTATCGCTATTTATGCCCTGGTGGACACCTAACCTTGGAGAGCTGGCTTTCCTGAGCACTGTGCCCCAGTTGCTGCATCTTTCTTCCCTGTTGGACACACTTTCATTCATTTTGAAAACGTATCCACTCACACCAGTAAATATTTAAATCCATTCACTGGAAGCAACATGCATCTGCGCATTCATCCTCCCTTGTGCAATATCAGATGGTCCCTGCTCCAGGCTTGTAAGGGAAAAGAACATACTGTGTGAGGACACAGACATCTCATCCTGGTATGACCACAAACTCTTCATTATTCGGATCACATCCATCATCAATCCATCTATGTTCATCCCTTGTTGCAGACCATTGTGCTTACTTTACATTCGCTGGCAACAATTGTCTCTGAATGAGCTGTATTTTTGGGAATCCTTTAGTCATTAGTTCCATCTGCACTAGCTGTAACATGCTTTCATTTAATGCTGTGTCAGCAATGACATTACCTTTGGCTAACTTAGTATTAGCTCCTGAGTAGGCTTCATATTTTATTACCGCTATCCTGGCGTATAATAGTATAGCCTTTTACAAAATCCTTACTAAAGGAACAATTTTTAATAAGCCGCCCTGCTTCTGTTATGAATCCATGATACTTCCACAGCTGGCCACAAATAAGAACTGCAAAGCATAATGTGAGTCAGTGTAAATGTTAGCAGTTTTAACCTTAACTAGCATTCATGCTTTTGTTACAGCATACAGCTTATCTTACTGGGTAGATGTTTCAAGTGGCAGAGCTGCATTTTCAACGTTGTTGTCTGCTATTGCTATGGCATACCCTGCTCTGTAATTAGTGTCTATCAGTCTGCTAAAGAAACCATCAGTGTACCACTTATGTAGTCTGTCTTCCCTAATAGTGTCTAATCTTGGCATGTGCCATTTTCTACAATCTCAACACCAACTTACTTAGGGGTCTCATCTATCTCTGAGAGAATTGGTATAATCAGAATAACCTATTGCAGGTAATACTTTTCCAAATTAACAGGTGAGCATCTTATTATGACATTATAATTAGACAACATGGTGCCATTATAACCTGTGTGCCTGCCATCAGAAAATGTTGTGTCGATCCAGACCTACAACAAAAGACCCAGTCCACGGACGTCAAAACATATCAGTGACTGAAAAAATAGAACAGTCTATATGTACTGTTACCTATTCCTGTCCTCTGCAATTTATGAGGGGACAATTCACTGTACTCCGCCCAAATTTACATTAAAAAAGGCCTATCCTCCTTGACAGAAACACAGAACAAAACGTACTATGACCGTTCTCGTTCTGGGTCAATATCAAGGGTCCACACCACCAGTTTTGGACTGGATTCTACTTAGAAAAAATGTGCGAGAAACAAATGACACCTCACGGAAACACCACCAACGGGGTAACTGGTATGTAATTTCCAGACAAGCCCCTGTCTCATCATCGGTAGTCACTTGATTCTCAAAGAAAATAGAAAGAAAGAAAGTGTCCAAAACAAACAACCAAAAACGTGTAACAAACAGTGGAAAGCAGAGGCGTCTGCTGGTGACAAACACATAACATAAACAAGTACATAAAACACAGCATAGAGTTCCCTTAACCAACTTTATTTATAGGGAAATGATTATATGCTGCACAAATAAAAAGGCTGGTAGCTATTCATGCATACCATTACCTATTGCCAGTGCCGACATGTTTCACTGCCATATCAATTTACGCAGTTTCATCAGGGCTGCACTATATGCTGCCACTCCACTCTTGGACACTCGTTCTGTGTTAACCAGAGTCAGCCTAGTTGCTCATATCAGCCGCCCCGGGGTTGAGAAGGATGCAGGGGTACTCCAAATGTGAGTTCTAGCCTTCACTTAGCTTTGAGCTTGCGTGATATCGATATCATATTTCTTATATGTAGTTAAATTGCTATTGATGATATCCTGAATATCATTAACATGAATTGCGCATTAATTTGACTATAATTTTCCTAGGCACATGATAGCCTCAGACATCATCAGAGCTAAGTTTATTTTAACATTCTCATAAATGAGCAATTTTTAAATGCTATGATCTTATTTGTAAATTACCTGTAGTGTTTTATCCTACAATGTTAGAATCAGGATTTTTTATTAATATAAAGAAATGTAGTTGTTAAACTACTTTTCAACATTACAAGCAGGTATTATATATCTATGTTTTTCCTATTTAGATACATCAGGAAATGACAGACCTATAAAGCCATAGATCTGAAGCATCTCATCCATAAGTGCAAGGTGAAAAGGCTGATGCACATTGCGCTGCCACAAAGGTATACCACACATCTGACCCCAAGATAGCCGCCTCAGGATGAACTTGGCAAGACCACCATTGACTGGGCTCACGCCTGACAGCCACTATTTAGCATCAGCCTACACGGAGAGGCAGCAAAGCGGAGGGGGGCTGCCTACCCGAGAGGAAGGCCTACAACACAGTCCTTATGCCACAGAAAGAAGTGGCATAAATGGTGTGGTGCCCAAGCGTGGAACTCGTGAGGGTGCAATAGCTCAGTGGCATGACCTGGTCACAAGGACTACTTCTGGCTAGTGCGCTTGCAGCCTGGAGATGCGGTGGGGCTCCCCCACGTACTGACCTTGATCCTCGATCTAAAGACTAGAGGCCTGAAGGCAAGAATGATGGGTTGTCCAACAATCTACAGACTTAGGCTAACAGGAGGACGAAGCGGAGGGTGTTTCCCAATTACACCGGGACCGATGCCTTCGATTGAACTATGATGATGCCCCACGGGTGAAAAAACCAAATCTATTTGTAATTACTGCTGAACCTGAGTACCATTGGCCGTTACCCGGTGGAGCTGTCCTATGCAGGTATAGAGGAGTCTGGCCATGGTTCACCCGCTCGGCCATCACCTACCCAGCCGGACATCGGACTTTGTTTTTAACGGTGCTTCACGGTCTTGTCTATATTCCACTTTGACTGCTTGTTTCCCCTGAAATCCCTTGCCCCCTCTGGTCTGCCTGACGCTGTCTGCATTCCTTTTCCCCTGCCTACATTTCTCCTTCTACCTTCCATTCCACATAAGATGTTGTAGTGTAGTTTATGGGCTTCTTTTTGCGTGCAGGTTAAGTTAGCATGGCTTATTAGACATTTAAACACCATTTTACTTTTTGCTGCTTTTTGCACACAATACTGCTTAGCAGATTTTGCAAAGGTAGCTTTCATGAAGGTCTATACATGAGAAAAGGTTTGTTTTTCGACATCTATAGACATTCATTGTGCCCCCAGTCTGTACAGTGAGTGCTGAGCCATCAAGGTAATCATAACATGTGAGCCTGTTTATCAGTGTGTCCGTGTAACACATTCTAGACACAACATTTTGGCAGCTGCGAGCCGAGCAAGATTCTGGTGCCTTTATCATAGCACACTTGCCATCATTTCACACACTTGGAAGATTCCAGGGATGCAGAGAGGCTAGCAGATCCAGATGTAATTTACACTTACTGAGCGGACAGGTAATGGTGTCCCCCAAAACAAGCTCAAGAGACCTTCTATAGCTTATAATACATGGGGCCTTTTTATCAAGAAAGGGCGGTACATTATCACCGCTTTTATCGGCAGTAAACTGCCGCTAAAGTGGCGATAATGAGCTTGATAATATGCCCTTGTGAATTCCCATAGATGCCCAGGTTAACACCAGAACCTACTTGATGACTGCCAATTTGGTTTCTGACCTGGACACAGCACTGAAACCTCCATGCTCCACATCATCAATGATGCCCTACAAGCCCTTGACGAAGACAAAACCTGTCTCCTATTCCTCCTAGATCTATCCTCGGCCTTTGACACGGTCAACCACGGGATGCTACTTGAACGCCTCAAACTTAGGAGGGGATTAGCTGGCCCTGTCCTTGACTGGTTTAGATCCTTCCTCCAAAACCGATCTCAGAGATTCCTAATCAACAGTAACCTGTCCGCTCCCTACTTGGTCACGGTTGGAGTCCCTCAAGAATCAACGTTGTCCCCCACCCTTTTCAACCTTTATTTAGAACTCCTTGCCGAAGTCCTTCGCATCGCAAATATCTCCTACCATATGTACGCCGACGACACTCAGATCTACATAAAAATCTCATCTCTCGAGGAGATTCTCTCTCTGAATGAGGCCCTAAGCTGACCGTCCAAAGGCTCTCCTCCAACCAACTCAAACTCAATGCAAAGAAAACTGAGTTCCTTCCTTCTAATTTCCCTGCCTAAAACCAACTCGGAGATCCAGACATGGATTAAAGCCATTGCAGCCTTAAAGTGTCCCCCGACCATTGTGGACTTGGCCAAATCCCAGGGAATAACCTTGGATTACAACTTAAACATGCAAGACCACATCAACTCAATGGCCAAATCTGCCAGATTCCATCTGAGCTACCTATGGAAACTGAAACCCTTTCTTGATGCTCCCAACCTAAAACGTGCAGTCCAAGCACTGGTCATTTCTAGACTGTAATAATGGCTGTTATACCCTTTCTGGTTTACCCAAGATCTCCCTAGCACCCTTAAAAGCCTGCCTCAATGCAGCTACCAGACTACTTACCGGCACAAGGAAATTTGATCACGTCACTCCTCATCTGAAAGCGCTGAACTGGCTTCCTCTCGAGGCCAGAAAACAACTCAAACTGGCATGCATCACGCACAAGGCCCTACGCTAATACCCCTCTGCGTATCTTGCACAGAAACTTGTGATATCCGGAGGAAGCAGGAACTCACGATCGGCCAGTGCCCTCCTACTCCAGCCTGCACGCTTTCAGGAAAAAAAAACTATAATCGGGCGTTCGCTGGGGCTGCACCAAGAATATGGAACTCCTTCCCACCAGCCATCAGAACAATCCCCTCTCTGGCACGCTTCAAAATGGGGGCTAAATCCTTCCTCATGGGTAAATTCCTCGGCTAAAACCCATTCCACAACCACCACAGAGACTATTGCCTTCCTCCTCCGACCTCGCCCCACCAAGAAACCGGGGGCCTGTCTTCAGCAACTGTAATATTGACTTTTCCAGTATATTCTCATCCCTCATGAATTCAACCCCCCCTCACTAATTTACAGTATACTCTTGTGATACCATGCCTCTTGTATGACTTTGACTCTGTAAAGCGCTCTGATACCCTAACGGGTCAAATTTGCGCTATATAAAACACTAAAATAAAATAAATAAAATAAAATATATCTAATTTTCAATAATATTTGTCTTTAATGCACATGCTTTTATATGCCATTTTATACTAACTTAAAACTTAGTTGCCACCGTTTTTTGCTTTTGCCTGCGTAGGCCCATTTTTATTTATCTAGCTGTGTTTTATGACCAGCAGGTGTCAGCTTCCAAACTTTTTCAGGAGAGAAGGCAGCAGCTGGTGTTGGAACTCAGCTCAGTTCATTCTATTAAAACCCAATCATTCCAAGCCAGTCAAAATGTATTGTTTGCAGTATGCTAAAAGGGAGGACGCTTTTATTTTATCTGTGCACCCCTACAGCAGACACCAAATACTCATATATTGTGAATGCTATTTAATATTTAATATCATGTATCTAAGGAGTGTCAAAACTATGCCACATCAATGATAAATTCAGCAAATACAAAAGGTCTTATACAAAGGAAAAGTTGTTAGGTAGTGTATAGAATGAGTTAAAAAGAGTAAAATCACCAATTATGGACCAGCAAGTGACATCACATGTAAAACCACCTTGCTTCTCTAATTCTCTATTATTCATATAATTCAAAGGAAGCTTTCTTTATTTCTTTATTTTGGTTAAAAACAAACCATAAAAGATGTACACATATTTTGAATACATTTTAAATAACAAGGACTGAAAGAATCAATTCTGTGCTCATTTTTTCACAGTTCATTATTACTATTTGGAAGTCAGTCAGAGGTATTTGCGATAATAAAATCATAAATACATTATTAACTCTTAAAATGAAAAAGGTAGTATATTCATATACCTTACAGTTAATAGTTCTTTTTAAAACATACTTAATATAAATGGTGTAACTTCCATATCGTAGCAAGAAAACTAATTTAGCTATACAGATTGTAAACAGTACTGACACCAGCTTTTGAACTCCCCCCCCTAACTCCAACAGCTACATTACAACAGGTAGTCTAAAATGCATCCCTATAGCATTAGAGTCTGAGACCACATCTCCTTCATACTATCCCCACGGAGAATAGATATCTGCTTACACTGAAAACAATGGATTGTGTTGTTTTACTTCAGAAGACTTTCTCAGCTTCACTGAGATGTCTAAATCCCAGGAGTCGGCAAATGGGTTTTATCCATTTTTTCCTTTGATATGTGTATGCAGGGCAAAGGAATAAAATATGTGCCTCATCCTCCATTATTCCTAAGGTGCGCAATTCGCATTTTTCCAGGGCCTCGTCTCCCTCATTAACCTCGCTGCGCACCCATTTCGCAGTCTTTGCTTTAATCTGCAATATGCCATAGCGAATTATTAGATATAATGACTTTGCTACCTGCTCTCTGGTTTCATGTTGAGATACTTGAGGGTTAAATCACCTAACTCTGGGCTATGCAAAGTAGAGTTAAGAAGAAACTCCCAGTATCTTTCTTTTAGCAGCTTTTTACATTTCAGAGTAAGACACTCAGGGTCTGTCCAATAATGGTAAAGGCCGAGTTTTGTAAGCCAGTCCTCTATGTGGTACAGCCATATCAACCGCGTTGTGTTTTTTATTGTAATAATTTCTTTTAGGGCTTCTCTGTAGTCTACTAATTCATCTGTTGACCACAGACGGACCCAATATAACAGCGGACATAGGACTGCATGATCATCAGTGCAGTGTACATTCAGATCCATAGTAAGTGGGAGTAGCGGTGTACACCCTGGGAGTGCTAGAATTTTTCTGAGAAAAATATTCTCCTGTGTCATAAAAGCACACTTAGCAGCGTGACCCCATAATTCTGCCCCGTACGGTGATGCAGATTGGGCTTTACATTTGTATAGCTCTAGTGCTGGGGAAACTGCTCTGGAATAACTACTCTTGTGTCTCCTGGCTATTGGGATTAATTTTGAGTTAAAATCGTTTTACTTTTATCAATTTGAGATTTCCAGTTCATTTTGGTATCTAAAGTATTCCCAAGTAATTAAAAACGTGCACGTATTCGATCAATTTAATTATTATTTGTTGAATTTGTTGAATTTATAAGGCGCGCAGCTACCCATAAAGGGTTTCCCGGCACCAGGACGGAGCATACAACGGAGCAGAACCATACGTAGATGTTATTGATCAAACAGCCAGGCTTTGAAATTTTTTCGGAAACGAGAATAATTGTCTTCTTTCCATATGAAGATAGGAAGAGTGTTCCAGATAGATGGACCTAAATAGGAAAACGCCAGAAATACTGGAGGTTTTCGTAACCCTACAGAGCAACCTGGCAGCAGAGTTCTGGATAAGCTGCAATCTGTGTACCACAGCCTTGTTTGACCCAAGATATAGAATGTTACCATAGTCAAGTCGTGACGTAATGCGGGCATTGACTACGGTCTTTTGGGTGGAGACAGGCAGCATCCAAAGGATTTTCTTTAGCCATTTTAAAATGGTGAAACATAAAGCAGCTACTTTTCCAGTTTGTTGTTTCATAGACAGTGTACTGTCCACAATGACACCAAGGTTACGGACATGGCTGGACGGAACAGGGAGATTGCCCATTTGGGTGGGCCAGTGGGAGGACTTCCAAAGATCTTTATGTTGACCTAAAATGAGAACCTCCGTCTTATCTCCATTCAACTTCAACTGGTTGGTAGTCATCCAGTTGGAGATATCGATAAGGCCCTGTTTAAGATGGGAAGGAGCCGATGGACTGGAATCAGAAAGGGAAAAGATGATTTGAGAATCATCTGCGTAGGTCATGAGAGTGAGACCAGCTTGGTCTGCTATGTCTGCTAAGGGTTTAACATACAGGTTAAATAGCAATGGGCTAAGAATTGAGCCCTGTGGTACTCCATGGTAGTGAGATAAAACTTTTAGAACAAGCTGAAACTGACATGATTTGAAAAGTGCGGTTTTCTAGAAAAAAAACATCCATTCAAGTGCAGCTCCACGTATGCCAGTTTTTTCCAGTGTAGTTATCAGTCTTTTGTGCGAGATGGTATAAAAAGCCGCACAAAGGTCTAATACAGGGGTCTCCAAACCGGTCCTGGAGGGCCGGATCCATGCCAGATTTTTAAAATAACTACATGTATCTCAATGGGGATATCCCAAAAATCTGGCATGGATCCGGCCCTCCAGGACCAGTTTGGAGACCCCTGGTCTAATAGAATGAGGGCAACTGTTTGGCCATCATCAAGGAGCTTGCGGATCTGTTCGGTGACTCCCAGTAGAGCCGTTTCAGTGGAGTAATCGGCACCAAAGCCAGATTGTGAAGAATGGAGGGAGTTGTTAATTTCTGTAAAATGTGTTAGGAGAGAGTGGACATGTCTTTCTAGAATTTTGGAAAATACGGGCAAAAGAGAGATGGGTCTATAATTACATAACACTTCTGGATCAGCTGTAAGTTTTTTAGTAAGGAATTCACCATTGCGTGTTTCCAGAAGGCAGGTACGGTCGCTTGCGAGAAAGAAGTATTCAGTACATCGAGAATCACTTGCAGATGAGAAGATTCCAGTTGTTTAAGGATATTAATGGGAACTGGATCCATGGGAGATCCCGATTTAATACTATTTAGAATGGTCTTAAAGTCCTCCATTGTAATGGGAGGCCAACAATCTAAGGTGCTCGTAGGGGCGGGGCTAGTTACAGTAGCTTCTTGACTGATGATGTCGGGGTTAGAGCTATTCATTTCCAAAATGAGATTGTCAATTTTACTTATGAAGAATTGGGCAAGATTGTCACACTGTAATTCAATTAATTCATTATTAATAGTTAGTGTTTTTCTAAAACTTTTATGAGGATTAACCACCATGTACTTAGTTTTTGACGAGTTAATCTCCAATCCTTTATTATCACAGTAAGACCGGAAGGTATCAAGTATGTTTTGTAGCCCTCTGGGTGTCTGTGAGATTAAGATAGTATCATCTGCAAATAGCAGTGCAAGCACATGCCACCCAACTTGGGAGAGTCATGCTCGCAGCCCAAGAGGGTGGTTGGTATATCGTTAACATATAAGGAGAACAATGTCGGTGCCAGCACCAACCTTGCTTGACCCCTCTCCCTATGCCAATACGGTCGCCTAATTCTCCATTAGGGCCCCATCTCACCCTTGCATAATTGGCCTCATGCAGCCTGACAATCTGTTTCAAAATTTCCCCAGGCACACCCTGATCCCTCAATCTCAACCACAGGGCGCCCCTAGGGACAAGGTCAAAGGCTGCTCTGAGGTCAACAAAAGCCACGTACAGATGGGCCCTCCTTATTTTAATATATTTCCAAATGATACATAAAAATTTAAAATACCTGATTGATAGTGCTTATTTTTTTCTCTAAAACCAGCCTGATACCTGGTTAAAAGTCTAGTTTCATCAATCCAAGTACTCAGTTTACTTAATACTTGTCGCGCATATACCTTTTGAAGGACATCCATTAAACTAATGGGTCTGTAATGGGCTGGATTCATTCGGTCCCCCCTTTTAAAAATAGTGATCATTTTGGAACCCCGCCATGTGTCAGGAATTGTAGCACCCTTGGCAATTTTATTACAAAAGCAATTGATATATGGAGCCCATAACATATTTTTGTGCTTTCATAAATCACCAGGTATCCTATCAGGTCCAGGTGCTTTCCCAGGTTTAGTTGCCTTAATGGCTGCAATGGTTATTGCCATACTAAAGGTCAGAGATATCACACTAGAATTTAGTCCTAACTCATCATAGTCGATAGTAGGCTCATTTTCAATTGGGGAGTATAAGTTAGAAAAGTGCGAGACCCAAGCATTGGCATCTAAGAACATATCTTTACAAGGAATTCCATCTCTAGAGCCCCTAGCAATTAAATTCCAGAATTATGCCTGGTCTTTTGCCTTACAGACCTCCAACAGTTCAGACCAAATATTCTCATCTCAGTATTTCTTTGCTTTTGCAATTGTCCCCTTGAACAAACTTCTCTTTTCCCTTAATAATGGGACGTCGTTACATTTTGCAGCCGCAATTAATTCCTTCTTAGCATCGTGACATGCTTTGTCATACCAGTTTTCCCCTTTGACCATGTTTCGCTGACCAGGTTTTAGTGGCTTTACAGCCTTTGTTAATATTTCACCAAGGACCAATGACATGCTTTTGTGGATCCGTGTAATAGGAATCTCCTGCGTTGGGACATTTTGGAACGGTGACATTAAGTTTGCGTAAAGCTCATAGATTTTCCTGATGGTACTATTGTTCCGCAATACTGTTGGCCATTTTACTGCTCTATGATTATTAGAGAGCAATGGGACCGTTCACTTTCCAATCGCTCATCAATAGTACTAATATTTAGATCTTTATCCTCTCCCACGCCTTTTTTAGACAACTTGTTTTTCAAGTTGGCAGCAAATTGAACCTAGTTGCTTCGTGTGATGTTTTTCCATAACCCTTTTCTTATCTACTCTCGCAAGCAAACCATTCCTCATTACCAATGGCCCCATTTCCTGGCCTCTAAGTCAGTCAACTCCCTCCATCCCATATAGCTCTGCAAAACGATTAAAAGTGGGGACAGAACCATTGGTTTTGAACCTTTCCAACTCCCCCACTCCTTGCATTCCTAAGGGGTTATAGGTTGGTTCTGCCACATTGGACGGGCGGTAGAAATAGCTCAAGTCATAAGCATTAATGCCTCTCCAATCCCTCAGGAAATATTGGTCAGTAATAAAACCAGCTACTCGCCTGTCCCTGAAATTAACAATAATGGAATCCCCAGGTATACCCTTGGGTCTATGCCCCACCCAGCTTACTCTTCTTGCAAACAGAACCTCCCCATTGATATGGCCTGGGAGGGGTCTATTCTTATTTAACCAGAATGTTACTTTATTTTTCAGCTCTTGGTAGGTTTCTGTTTTTCCATTCTTTATCTCAGGGATCCCAGTAAACACAATGACATACGAAGAGGAGTCCGGGGGCAAATCAATACATTTTAAAGAAGTTTTTTCATGTGCCTTATTAATGATCTCTTTTTCTATCAAGGGATTTTTCTTAGGATAGCTTTCTATACTTTTTGAGCTTGTCTGAGTCTCCTTCCCTGACCTACACTGACTTCCAACCAGGCCGACCATCCCGTTTGCTGAGGCAGTAGTCGCCTGGTTAGTGGAAGCCACAGGGATGGAAATATCTATCACTGAAGAAGCCAATAGGGGAGCTGCTACTGCAGGTGCCTTCTTAGTATTTACTGCAGCCATGTTATCTCTCAATGTGCGCTCGACCTGTATATTTAGGGCCCCAAAATTTTCTAAAGCTGATTGTTCAAACCTCTCTAGCCTTTCACCAATTAGCCTTGTCCTCTCTAAAAGAGGTAGAATTATTGACTTTAATAGTTGCCCTATCTGATTGATAAAATCTTCAGGTAGTTGGGTCAGAGGGATGGTTGAGTCAGCCGCTATGTTATTAGGAAGCGTTAAATGGGACGATGCCATTGGCGGTAGTGCAGTAGGTTCGATGGCCACCACCTCGTCTATGTCATTATGTGGCACTTTTGAAGTTTTTATTATCTTCAGACATCCCCCCTTATGAACACCCCTCCCCGTTTCCTCTTGGCAGTATTTACTTTATTTTTTCCATTTGCCCTTGTTGGGGAACACGACGTAACAGTATTCAAAGTATCCACACTCGTTGGTGTACTCGGTGTAGCAAGGGGACAAGTCCTATTTAGCCCTGATGTTTCTTCTATACTTCCCTCCACATTTTCTAAATTATATCCTGCATTGGCGAGTTGATTTCTGGCAATATACCCTCCTGGTTGATTTGAGGAAGGGACTAACATTAAGGGACCTAGTGAGGACCGCCTGGTGTACATTTCACGTTCAGGTACAGAGGCTGCCCTAACAATAAATTGGTCCAATGTCCCACTTACAGTTCCCTCCACCCCTACCCTCTTCCCCATTCCAGTGCGCGTCGCCATTAGACAATACAAGTTAGCTTGCACTCCCCAGAGTAAATTTCTCAGTCAATCTAAAAACAACAGTCAACAGTCACCAAAATGAGAGATAATAATGATGGGGAGATCCTTAACGGTTTGTCAATGTTCGGGGGGTGGCCCAGCCCAGCCTCCTCGTGGCTATGACAGGCGCGGACGGGCCCGCCCTTGGCCCGCCCTGTCCCGCGAGCGTGGGGCTCGGAAGATTTTTATGCACCTCCTGGCGCACAGCTGTGACTCGTTGCGCCGCTGGGGCTGCTGGGAATTGTAGTTCCCCACTGCGGTGATAATGGTGTTGAAAGTCCTGGCGTGGCAAGGAAATGCAGCGTTCCCGTGCAGCAGTCAGCAGAGCCCGTCCAGAGATTCAAAGCAGGACCCACAGGTAACGTGAAGAAAGACAGCAAGGCTTCCTGATAGCGCGTCAAAGAAAGCATTTCAAGGAATCAAGATTAATACACTATTTAAAGGCAGTCATTTATCCATGACATATTACCCATATTTCAAAATCATTTTCCTGTGTTCTGGTGAAACCCGCAAATCAGAAGCTCCACTCACTATATTCTGGGATGGTTTCTTTTTCTGGGGAAAACAAATACTCCATTTTAACACAGGTTCTTCTGCAATGGATTTTGTAAGACCCCTAAGGGTCTAGCCATTTGTCAATCTTTATTGACATGAATTAACTTAGTTACTCATCAGTCCCCTGTTTCACTACTTCTTATATGTGTAAGTACTAACCCTGGCTCTCCTGTAGTGTGTGCCACATACCAATTATCGTATTGATGCAGAGAATATTTTAAAAACATTTTCTACAGTCCCCTTTTTAGTTTAAATGCCAGTTAATGCCCATTTTAATAATACTATGCGTTAAATACGCATTTGAAAGACTGAAAGGTCACTTGCACCATGGCAAATGAGTTATTTAGCTTACAGCTCACTTACAACTAGTGAGATCACAGTCCTCCAATGTCCCACTCTTTCTAACACCATTCTGATGGGGAAATACTGGCACCCTCCCAGGAGCAAATTAATGAAACTCACTAGACAGAGACAATTTCTCAGAAACAGAGCAAAATTTATTTTATTAGGTGTATCATTTTACTACTAGGATTGTCATGTGACATCTGCCATGGGCTCCTATTCTCCCTGTGTTGAATTCTATTTCGCATGGTGGGAATGGAGCCTGCTGTGTGGGTGTACACTTTTCACCCCTTTTTCTCTGTGATGAAAACATTTTTCTCACTAGAGGAAAACCTTCCCATGCACTTCCATTAAATGAGGGGTGATCCGTTCCCTGTGCTATCTTGGAAGGGGAGTGCCTTTCTGACCCTTTTTCAGGATGGGAGTTGGGTAATAAATCCATAATGGGGCATATGCATCAAAATTCGGTATTCCATGTCCTTAATAGCGAAAAATAGGGTATCGCTATTAAGGACATGCAAACCGCGATGCATCAATGAAATCGGTATTAATTACCGAATCGGTAAAATTCGGTATCATATAGCGAAAGTACGTTAGCGAGATCAGCAAATACCGAATTAGCAAATACTGATTCGGTATCAGTGAATCCGGTAATTGCGAATTCGGTAATAGCGAAATCGGTAAAAATACGCACATATCGGAAGCAGGCTGATGACATCACAACCAGGAAGTAGGACAGCCCATGCTCCATTCAGTGCCCGAGGAGCTCAGAGGAGGAGGCAGAGCACAGGAGCTGAGGAGCCAGACTGAACCAGCAGCAACCAGGACGAGACAAGCAGGTCAAGATGGAGAAGGAGGCCCCCCAGCAGGGAAAGGACACACACAGAAAGAGAAAGCGCAAGTTCTCAGATAAGGAACTCGAAATCCTGATTGAGTGTGTAACCAGCAATAATAACAAACTTTTTGGGAAGCTGTCGCTGAAGGTGCCAGAGGCGGAAAAAAGAAAGATGTGGCTGCGCATCAAGGACAAGGTCAATGCTTGCGGAGTAACCCACCGCAGCATTGACGATTTAAAAAAACGCTGGTATGACCTGCGTAAAAAAAGGGCCAAGGAGAGGATCGCTCAGAGGGTCAAGGATGCTGCAGACACAGGTAGGGGCACAACCAATGTGACACCGAACACAGCCCTGGAGGACCGAGTGGAGTCTACTATAGAACCGGAAGCTGTTGTGGGGGTCAGACAACTGGACACCTCTGGTGCCGCGGAAGGAGGGCAAGGTAAGATGCATGGCAGCGTAGCAATGCAGCGTGTAGTCAATCCCTGCCCACTCCCCCATGCCAGACCCAGTGCACATGTAGCCGTGCCTAAAACACATACCCTCACCACAGTGTTGCACCATGGGAGTTGTAGTCAATACATGATTGAGTGCATGTCTGACCCCAGAGGTGAATGAAATGAAAACAGCAGCAAAGGGCCAAATGTCTGTCCAAAAATGTACTTTATATAGAGACAATAATGCAATATCCACATACAATAACTAAATATTAACTATGCACTGTTTCACACACAGATGCATCCCCCATGGAATCAGACGACAGTGGCCGCCTCGTCATCTCTGAGACACCAGTGGTGACCGATGCGGAGTGCTCACTGGGACATGAAGCCATGTCCTCTTCTTCACCACCACCGCGGACACCACCTCCACCACCGCCATCCATGCGGACAAAGACACCACCACCACCACCGCCATCCATGTGGGCAAAGACAACACCACCGCCCTCCATGCGGACAAAGACACCACCACCACCACCACCACCAGTGCGGACAACTCCGCAGAGCCGCAGGGCAGATGTTCCCTCCCTGCACGAGATGGAGTCGGAGCAGAGTACAGCAGCCCAAAATGTTCCACGCCAGGCTGTCGTCACTCCAACCACCCAAACAGCAGCACGTCAGCTTGTCAGACAGAGGCCTGTGCCCCTGGGTAGGGCAGCAGCAAGACTAGTGGATCTGTCCGAAGGGGACCGAGTAGTCGAGACCCGGATGCTGCGTGTCCAGCGCCTGCAGGGGAGACACATGGGTGCAATGAAACTCACCATGACAAAACTGTGTAACAAATTAGGAAACATGACTGACGCTGTGCGTGAGCACACCACAGCAGTAGCTGCTGGCAACAATGAGATCAAGCTTTGCCTGCAGGAACTAACACGTGCTGTAGTCACAGGCCAACAAAGTGAGCGCCGGAGGCACAGGCAGATCATGCTCGCTGTAAATTCCACCAATAGGGCCATCACTAAGCTGTGCAACAGCACAGCTGTGCTGTCCCGCAGGTCTGTGTCCCTGCAAATGGGCCTAAGGCATTATTGTGGGGATGTGGCAAGGGCCCTTGAGAGAGTGACCACTGCAGTGGAGCATCTGCAGTCTGGAACAGCCAGTGTCAGCAGTGTGGGAGTGGATGAGGGGAGTGAGGCAGCCTCCAGTGTGAGCAGCGTCTCCCTGCTGGAGACCAGCGGGAGGAGGCGCAGTGTGCGCAGCGCAACAGCCATTGACACCCATCGTGGAGATGCGGAGGAGTCACGGGACAGGAGACTGGGGGTACGTGGCAAACGCAAGTAGACATGTGGCAAAGTCTCACTATCCATGGTGACGTAACCATGGGCCAACTATAGTGCCACAAGCATCACCTGTGTTGACAAGGGACAGTTTTAGTTTAACTTCTACTGCAGCTGCATCATGTTTGAGTTACATATTTCTGCACCAGTCAGGTGTTCATGATCATTAAACCCTTCCAAACCAGATCATGTTGTCAAGGCACTCTCTTACCTGTCTCAGAAATGATTCCGTGTGATGTATGTCCGCCTCCGTTGCCCTTCTGCTGTGTTGGGCACATGCGCCTGTTGGTGTTGGGGGGGGTTGCTGTGCACGTAGTTCATCCTCTCCGTCCACCTCTATGGGTATCCCCCTGCAGGTGGCGATGTTGTGCAGGATGGCACAGACAGCTATGATCTGGCAGCAGGTCACTGGGTCGTACTGCAAGGCACCTCCAGTCTTGTGCAGTATTCGGAAGCGACTCTTGAGGATGCCGAATGTACGCTCCACCACATTCCTTGTGTTGATGTGTGCTCTGTTGTAGCGCTGCTCTTGCGGTGTTGCTGGGTTGAGGTAGGGAGTGAGTAGATACTCACACAATGCGTAAGCGCTGTCACCTGCAGGATGGGGAGAGAATGGTCATCAGCATGAATGCAACGATACATGTGGGGATGGAGTGAACGATGATGCATCAATATGTACCTAGTAGGTGTCCCTCTCCAAATTCACCGTTGATCAGGCGCCTGTGGATGCCCCAGTGACGTAATATGTAAGCGTTGTGTGTGCTCCCGGGGATTTGGGCTACAAGGTCCATAATGATGTACTTAGCATTGGACCCGACCTGCACATTAATAGAATGATATGACTTCCGGTTGCGGAATATGTATTCGTGGCTGATGGAGGACAGATGGGGACATGCGTGCAGTCAACACACCCTATCACATGGGGGAATTGTGCCACCTGGTAGAACTCCCGTTTGGTGCGGGTCAGCTGCTGGGGGGTTGTGGGGAAGGTGATGTGGCGATTTATGAATGTCAGCATGGCCTCTAGGAACCGGTGGAAGAAGCGTGATAATGTGCTTTGTGACACGCCTCCAGTCTCAGCTATTACCCCCTGGAAGCTTCCAGACACCAGGAGGTGCAGGCAGCATAGGACCTGGACATGGGCTATTATGGCGTTGGTTCTACTGGTCTCGTGCTGCAGTAATGGTTCTAGATCTGCTATTAGGCGCATGATCATGGCACGGTTGAGTCTGTACTTATAGCACACCTGTTCCTTGGTCTGCCTCAGCAAAGTGATGTGCACCCTAAAGACCCTGTCCTGGATCATCCTCCTGCGCTGAGCCTGGGTGTTGATCCTTCTCCTCCTAGCAAGCACGTAGAGGGCAGCCATTTTGGAAGACTTGTGGGGTTTCCCAGGGCATTTGTGAAGGGTTACTGATTGTCAGCACCTGCAGTGATGTTATTTTTTTTCTTCCTATCCTTCAAATAACTTTACCTCCAGTTTGAGATTCCCTTTATTTTGTTCATGCTAAATAGCGATTTTGGCATTTTTCCGTATTAGCGATTTTTCATGCATTCCATTGCAATTCTTTATTGGCGATTCGGTATTTCCGAGGTCAGCTTTGGTGTTCGTTATTTCCGATTGTCTGATTTGCGATATGGTAATTTACCGAGGGGATAATTTTAGCGATTCTTTATTTTTTACCGATTTGGGGTTGATGCATTGCATTTTCTGGTTTTGCGTTCAGTATCGGCCTGTTTTACCGATTCAGTATTTTAACTGGAGGTATTTTGCTTGATGCATCTGCCAGTAAGTTTGGTAATGAATCCTCCAACCCTCCTCAGAGCAAAAGCAAACAGACCCCAGCTGCCACAAAACACAGGAAATGTTCTTGCACCTGTGCAGTTTATTGGCATGCCAAGGCAGAAGGCAGACGCAGTGTCACGTCTTGGAACAAGCTTCTTCTGCCCCTCATAGATATTCACGGAAGAATATATAGGGCAGAAAGTGCAGTCATCAGTAAAATCATAATATGTGGACAAGGCCAAATACGGTTGTACATATACAAATAGAAGTGTCATGAAAGCCCAGGACATAGAGCAATATAAGGGCATAAGGGACCAGAAAGCAAGTTTAAGCCAACCTGCAAGATTCAGAGGCTTTTCACCCATGACTTGTCAAAGAGGGCAATACAGGTCCTGGGGTCCAGCTTTAATAGATATGTAAAGGGAGGGGTGATTAGGAGCACAGAGTAAGCAGTCTGGTCAGAGCAGACCTAGTTAGCTCAGTGGGTCTGAGATAGTGTGGAGGAGAATATGGGATTGATTCACTTATTTGGCTGATGCAAACATATAGATATATATTTTTCCTCACAATATCCCTCCTATTTGATAACAATATCAATTACCATTGTAAGAAAAATATGAATATATACATATGGTAGAAATATCGAAAAAGTACATATCTTTGACTAGCATTACACAGTGTTTAAATAACAGGCATATATTGATGTAGACCCGTTCAAGAGGTATTCATTTTTCAACATAGATAAAATGGTATACTGATACTCAATGCATTTATATTATATATCTATAGCCAATAATTGAAATGTTTCTTTCTCTGCTTTCTCTACATCCTGTTGTATTTGGAGATATTTGTAGGCTAGCTCCTGCTCTGTAGGAGGTAGAATTTTAACGGCGGAAATTGAATGGATGCTTTTACTATACAATTGCTGTACCATGGAGCAGCAACACTGAAGACAGCACAAAAATATCACTATTGTCAAAAAGATACCAAGTAGGGCTAAAGGTAAGTGCTTTAACCATCCTGTTGGTAGCCATGACCATTGACAGGACCAGTCCTCAAAATCTGTAATTTTCCCTGCTCCACATAACATTTGAACTGCATTCTTAATTTGTGGCACGTCCCTTGCTGTTTCCACTTTGGTTTAAAAAAGTAACAGCAAGAGGAATTTAATAAAACGCACAGTCCTCCTTGTTGTAGTGTGAGGTAGTCAAGTGCAATTCGGTGTTGAATAGTCATGGCAGTTACTGAACTAATTTCCATCTGCAACTGTTGAAGTGCATCTCTTATTGCATTGAATGCTACAGCTAGCTCAGCAGACATATTAACTAGAGCCAATTCTAAATCATATACTCTATAACCAGGGATAAATATACCCATTAGTTCAAAGAATAGACCTTGTCTAGTTTCCAGAATAGGTGCATGTATATCACTTTTATATCTATGAGCAAAACTCCCCAAATTTAGTGGCTCATGGGCTGCAATGTGTGGCATGACTGAAATGTTTGATGTAAGATAAGAAATAGCACACATGCCTTCCCAGTGCCGGGGACCATGTACCATGGGGCAGCAACACTGAAGACAGCACAAAAATATCACTATTGTCAAAAAGATACCAAGTAGGGCTAAAAGTAAGTGCTTTAACCATCCTGTTGGTAGCCATGACCATGTGGAGAAGTGTGGCTCACTGGTTAGAGCAGGCAGACCCTGAAGCAGAGGTCAGACCCGGGACCAGGGTTCGATTCCCGACGCGGCAGGGTGTTGAGCTCAAATGTCCACGGACTCGATAATTCTCGCTTCGGTGCCTGACCTAATCATGGGTTCACACTATGCAACTCTGGGCATTAAGCTTGCTTAATCTCCACAACGGCCCCCCTGCGGCGGGATGCCTGGCTTTCACCTTGGGGATGCTCTGTAGGGGCTATCTCACAGGGAAAAACCAGGACGGGCTCCCAAGGCAAGCGCGGAGATACCCCTTCGGGGGTCGATTCTGGCGCTATATAAGAAATGCAATAACAATAATAACAATAACAATATTGACAGGACCAGTCCTCAGAATCTGTAATTTTCCCTGCTCCACAGAACATTTGAACTGCATTCTTAATTTGTGTCACATCCCTTGCTGTTTCCACTTTGGTTTAAAAAAGTAACAGCAAGAGGAATTTAATAAAACGCACAGTCCTCCTTGTTGTAGTGTGAGGTAGTCAAGTGCAATTCGGTGTTGAATAGTCATGGCAGCTACTGAACTAATTTCCATCTGCAACTGTTGAAGTGCATCTCTTATTGCATTGAATGCTACAGCTAGCTCAACAGACATATTTACTAGAGCCAATTCTAAATCATATACTCTATAACCAGGGATAAATATACCCATTAGTTCAAAGAATAGACCTTGTCTAGTTTCCAGAATAGGTGCATGTATATCTCTTTTATATCTATGAGCAAAACTCCCCAAATTTAGTGGCTCATGGGCTGCAATGTGTGGCATGACTGAAATGTTTGATGTAAGATAAGAAATAGCACACATGCCTTCCCAGTGCCGGGGAAGCACCTTGTACGCTTTAGTGCCACAAACAAAATACATTCTGCCCTATAACTGTGTGTCTAATGTGTGATATTTACTGAGGTGAAGGCCTTCCCCTTCAGGAAAAGTCTTTTGGAATTGATCACACCATTTGTAATCAATCCATGAGGAATTTATAGGCGTAACATTTGCCCATGGTGCCATGTATGAGGAGCAGGCTGACCATAAGGGGTATTCTAATATTTTAGAAATCACATTTGGGGCCCTAGCATGCTTATTCTTTTGCTCAATAAATGGATCATATAGAAGACCATCAGGTGTTATTAATAGTGTCTCTCCATCTACAGTGATGTTCCAGTAATGCAAAGTATAGTTTACTTGTTTTCCTCGTAGCTTAGCTGTACAGTTCCTACTTACTAACTGTCTATCTCTTATGTTCCAATTCCCTGTGATATTATCAAATTCTAATATGTTAGGACACTGACTACTTTTTAAATGTCCTAAGTATAGCGAAGCTGGGTTATATCCTAAAACATGATGCTTTAAACATACAGGAAATGCGTTTTCCTTGTCTTTGTACTGTAGGAGACACCTGGTATTGGGCTTGAATATTTGGCAGTATGGTACAACGTGGGAACCATCCAATCCTTCCTTCCCACAATCCTAGGTTACATTGGATATGAGGCATCCTATTCCTTGCGCAAAATTTTGCAAAGGCACTGGTGTTTCATAAAGGCCAATTGGGTCACTGGGGTGTCTGGATAATTCCCTACAAATCCAGCAATTTTGAAGACCTAAAGCCTGGGCAACTTTCTTATGTACTGCAATGAGGGGATGGTCAGCAGGTTGTTGAAGTACAGGTAGCACACACATAATTAAGGTACTAAAAAATATTGTTAGCATAATGCAATGCATTTTCTCAACAGTGGTAAATGTCACTTTCAGAATTTAAAATGTTGTTAGGCAGCGTCTTTCTGTCTCAGTTCCAGGGTACTTTCTGTAAGTGTCAATAATTAAAGTTCTTGTGGTGCGCTGTCATCTGCTATTCCTCCTGGTCCGTAGTTGTCTTGTTCAGGGGCGGTTTCACCGACCTGCCCTGGATGCTTCACTCAACAGCATCAGTTGGTGTCACCGTTCCAGAGACACTTGATGATGGACCCTCAGCGTTGTTGTTAGGAAAGGTCTGGTCTGTCTCCTCCTTCTCCTGTGTTTCGCGCTGCTCCACTTGTTGCCGGTGCTCATCTGTTAAAGGTGCCTCTGCCTCAGGCGTTGTTGGTGCAGCCCTGCATCATGTTCCGTGCAGCCACTCGGGACGTCCCTGCACCTTAAGTGATGCTTTGGTAACCAGGAGCACAACGTGGGGTCCAGTCCACCTAGAAGAGAAACATTTTTTATTTTTCTCATCATGACCATGTCGCCAGGTTTAAAAGGGTGTGTTTGTTCTAAGGAAGGATGGGGCAAAGCTTCCTTCACCTGGAGATGGTGATGCCTCAATACCACTGACAATTGTACAGCATAGTCAGAAATCTGCTCATCCGTCCACAGTAGCTCTGCTTGGGATGCTGTGAGAGGCAAACTCAACCCCACTGACATAGGCCGCCCCATCAATACCCAATACCTCATGGGGGGACAAGAGAGATGTTCTAGATGGTGTTGCTCTTAAGGCATGGAGCACTAAAGGCAGCGCATCTGGCCATTTCAGGCCTGTTGCATCAGTTGTTTTGGCTAATTTATGTTTTATTGTGGCGTTAATTCTCTCCACCTGGCCTGAACTTTGTGGGTGGTAAGGGGCATGCAGTTCCACTCAATTCCCAAACAGTCACACATCTTTTCCACAATGGCAGCAACAAATTCACCCCCTGTCACTGTTTATGCTCTGGGGGACCCCAAATCGGGGTATTAAATCTTTCATCAAGCATCGCACAACAGTTGCTGCATCATTCTTCCTAGTGGCAAACGCCTCCACCAATTTTGAAAATTGATCCACACATACCAGCATATATTTTAATCCATTCACTCGGGGCATATGGGCAAAGTCTATTTGAATGTTTGTAAAGGGACCCTCTGGTACTGGCAAGTGATCATGGGTAGCTGTGGACCGACCTTTAGCTTGTTGGGCACAGACAAGACATTTGGAGCAGAATTGTGCAGTGAAAGCTGTTATCCCTGGTGCAAACCATTCTTGTCTAATCAAAGCATTCGTCCCTCCTTGAGCCATGTGAGTGGCTCCATGGGCAAGCCTTGTAAGGGGCCACAGGCCTCCCATCCTGGTGGACCCACAATCCCTCAATCAATCAATCAATCAATCAGAGTACTTGTAAAGCACGCTACTTACCCGTGAGGGTCTCACGACGCTATGGGGAGGGGGTGCTGCTACTGCTCGAAGAGCCAGGTCTTGAGGAGTCTTCTGAAGGTGAGGTCTTGGGTCTGCCGTACGTGGGTAGGGAGGGCGTTCCAGGTCTTGACGGCAAGGTAGGAGAAGGATCTGCTGCCGGCCATCGTTCGTTGGATGCGGGGGACAGCGGCGAGGGCGAGACTGGCGGAGCAGAGCTGGCGGGTCGGGGTGTAGATGCTGAGTCTGCTGTTCAGGTAGGCTGGTCTGGCGTTGTGGAGTGCTTTGTGTCCATGGTTGAGGAGCTTGAAGGTGATCCTCTTGTCGACGGGGAGCCAGTGTAGGTCTCTCAGGTGGGGGGTGATGTGGCTGCGGCGGGGGACGTTGACGATCAGTCGGGCGGAGGCGTTTTGGATGTGTTGTGGTCGTCGTAGGTGTTTGACTGGGATTCCTGCGTAGAGTGCGTTGCCGTAGTCCAGTCTTGTGCTGACGAGGGCCTGTGTCACCGTTCTTCTTGTTTCGGTCGGGATCCACTTGTATATCCTGCGGAGCATATGGAGGGTGTTGTAGCAGGAGGAGGAGACGGCGTTCACCTGCTTAGACATGGAGAGGGAGGAGTCGAGAATGAATCCTAGGTTGCGTGCATGGTCAGAGGGTGTTGGTGCTGTTCCCAGTGTGGTCGGCCACCAGGAGTCATCCCAGGCTGAGGGGGTGGGTCCGGGAAGGAGTACATCCATCTTGTCCGAGTTCAGCTTCAAATGGCTGCTTCTCATCCAGTCGGTGAATGCCTTCATTCCCTCGTGGAGTTTGGTTTTGGCGGTGTGTGGGTCCTTGGAGAGAGAGAGGATGAGCTGGGTGTCGTCGGCGTAGGAGATGATGTTGAGGTTGTGATGTCGGGCCACTTGTGCAAGGGGGCCATGTAGACGTTGAACAGCGTCGGGCTGAGAGATGAGCCCTGGGGGACGCCGCAGATGATGTCGGTGGATTCGGATCGGAAGGGTGGGAGGCGGATGCTCTGGATTCTGCCGGAGAGGAATGACGTGGTCCAGTCAAGGGCCTTCTCTTGGATTCCGGCTTCTAGGAGCCGTGTCTTTAGAGTGCGATGGTAGACCGTGTCGAAGGCGGCTGACAGGTCCAGGAGGATGAGGGCTGATGTTTCGCCGTTGTCTAGTTGGCGCCTGATGTCGTCTGTGGCGGCGATGAGGGCTGTCTCAGTGCTGTGGTTTCATCTGAATCTGGACTGGGTGGGTCCAAGATGTTGTTGTCTTCCAGGTGGCGGGCCAATTGCATGTTGACGATTTTCTCGATGACCTTTGCCGGGAACTGGAGCAGGGAGATGGGCCGGAAGTTCTTGAGGTCCTTGGTGTCCGCCTTGGGCTTCTTGAGGAGGGCGTTGATTTCGGCATGCTTCCAGCTTTCTGGGAATGTCGCTGTTTCGAAGGAGATGTTATTGACCTTCCGTACTTGAGGTGCGATGGCTGTGTCTGCTTTGTTGAATACGTGGTGTGTACATGGGTCCAACGAAGATCCTGAGTGGATGGAGTTCATGACCTTGCGTGTCTCGTCATCGTTGACGTTGGACCAGGAGGTCAGGCGGTTGGCGCTGGTAGTGTTCACTTGGGAGGTGGAGTCTGGCGTAGTCGGGGTGGTCGTGGTGTTGAAGCTGTCGTGGATGTCAGCGATCTTGCGGTGGAAGAAGATGGCTAGTGAGTCGCACAGTTCTTGTGAGGGTGGGATGTCGTTGGCGTTGGCGCTGGGGTTGGAGAGTTCCTTTACGATCTGAAGAGCTCCTTGCTGTTGTGTGCATTGTTATCCAAGCAGTCTTTGAAGGAAGATCTCTTGGCTAATCTGATGAGGTGGTGATGTCTGCGGGTGGAGTCCTTGTGGGCTGCGTGGTTGTCCGGTGTGCGTTCGTGGAGCCATATCTTCTCAAGTTTCCGGCATGAGCGTTTGGAGGTCTGGAGCTCGCCGGAGAACCAGGTGGCTCTCTTGCTGGCGTGGCTGTTGAAGGGTTTCTTGAGCGAGGCGAGGGTGTTGGTGCAGTTGTCGATCCACTGTCTGAGGCTGCAGCGTCTGGGTTGGTGGGGTCGGCGGGTGGGTTCTGAGCGAGGGTGGTGATCAGCTGGTCTTTGGTGACTTTGCTCCAGCAGCGGTGAGGCAGCTCTTGGGTGCAGTGGTGCGTGGTTGGTTTCTTGAAGGTGAAATGGATGCAGCGGTGGTCGGTCCAGTGGAGTTCAGTGGTGTGGTCAAAGGCGACGTGGGTGCCTGTGGAAAAGACGGGGTCCAGCGTGTGGCTGGCGGCGTGGGTGGGTGCGGTGACGAGTTGTCTGAGGCCAAGGTTGGTGAGGTTGTCGATCAGGGTGGCAGAGTTAGCTTCGTTGTTGTTCTCGAGGTGGAAGTTCAGATCCCCGAAGAGGGTGTAGTCCATGGAGGCGAATGCGTGGGTGCTGGCGAGGTCGGCGATGGAGCCGCTGAACTGAGCCCGGAGTCCGAGGGGTCTGTACATGAGTGTTCCTCTGAGGGTGGTGTTGGGGTCGGTGCGGATCCAGAAGTGGAGGTGTTCGGCGGTGTTCATGGTGTCGTCTGTGTGGGTGGCGTCCTTGAGGGTGGACTTGTGGACGATGGCTATTCCTCCTCTGATTCCGTTGGCACGATCCCCGCGGGTGATCTTGTACCCATCCGGGATGGCTATGGCGATGTCGGACACCAAGGAGTCATTCCACCAGATCTCAGTCAGGAAGGCCACGTCTGGGGCGTAGGTTTTGAGCAGATCCCAGAGCTTGACGGTGTGTTTGTGTGCGGAGCGGGTGTTGAGGAGTATGCAGCGGAGGTGGTTGGGTCCAGTCCTTGGAGGTTTGGTGGCTCTGTCGCAGGTGAAGCTGCAGGTGTGGCAGGAGAAGGGCCCGTGGGTCCGTTTCGGGGCGGCATGGAAGCAGGTGTGGTTTTGGCCAGCGTTGAGTGCGTGGAGGGTGCTGGTGTAATAGTGGAGTCCGGTGTCGTGGCATTCGCGGGGTCCAAGGGTTCTGGCGCTGGGCGTGGCCCAGGCGCGGACAGGCGCAGACGGGCTTGCCATCATTTGGCTCACATCCAGCATCAATCCACGCTTTTTCTTCCTCTGGAGGGGCAGACCATTGTGCTTCTTTCACATCAGCTAGCAACAATTGTCTCTGAATCAGCTGTATTTGTGGAATACTTTTTGCCATTGAAGGCACCATCTGTACTGGCTGTAACATGCTCTTTTTGGCTGCTGTGTCAGCAATGGCGTTACCTCTGGCTATCTCAGTATTAGCTCCTGTATGTGCCTCACATTTTATTACTGCTATTATGGTGGGCAGTAGTATTGCCTGTAGCAAATTATTTACTAAGGGGCCATTTTGAATGGGGCGTCCTGCTGCTGTTCAGAAACCACGATACTGCCACAGCTGGCCAAAATCATGAACAACTCTAAAGGCAAACGTGAATCAGTGTAAATATTAACATCTTTCCCCACAGATAAGATGCATGCTCTTGTTACAGCCTACAGCTTGGTTTGCTGGGCATATGAGCCAGGGGTGAAGGCTGCACTTTCAACTATGGTGTCTACTGTTGTTATAGCATACCCTGCTCTGTAATCAATGTCTGTTAGTCTGCTGGAGGAACCGTCAGTGTACCACTCATAGTCACTTTTTTCTAATGGTGTTTGCTTCAAATCTGGTCTGGGTGTGGTGCATGTCTCTGCAACTTCAATACAGTCATGGTCAGGGGTCCCATCTGAATCACCTAGTGGAGGTAATAATGTTGCCAAAGTAACGGGTGGGCATCTTTTAATGGTGATATTGGTGTTAGACAACAGAGTGACCTCATAACCTGTTTGCCTGGCCGTCAAAAAATGTTGTGTTGCTGCAGATGACAACAACAACTGTACCGAATGTGGCACATAAACAATACAAGGGTAGTCCAACAAAATGAGAGCCGTCCTCTCTACCATTACAGCTGCTGATGCCACGGCTCTCAAACAAGCTGGATGCCCAGTTACTGCTGCAGGCAAAGTCACGGAATAGTATGCTGCAGGTCTTTTTCCTGAGCCATGCTGCTGTGTCAGCACACCATTTGCAATGCCATTATGCTCTGACACATAGAGATGGAAGGGCAGTTTGTAATCCGGCAGCTCCAGGGCTAGCGCAGTACACAAAGTCTCTTTCAGTTTCTTAAAACAGTTGGCAAGTTCATTAGTCCATACAATGTTGTTGGGCGCATCTTGTAGTGTACATTGTTGCAGGATGGCATCATAGGATCTGTACTCAGGCATCCACTGGCGGCAGTAGTTTATCATCCCCAGGAATGATAGCATTCCTTTCTTGGTGGAGGGAGACTGCATACCCTGAATCATTTTTATCCTGTCAGGTGATATGCGGTGTGCACCTTTGGATACCACATAACCCAGGTATGTCACTTCTTTTTGGCAGCGCTGGAATTTTGACAATGAAGCTTTGTGTCCACTCTCCTGGGGGTAATTCAGCAGCGCTACAGTGTCTTTTTTTTAGGCTTCAAGTGATGGAGATGCCACAAATAGATCATTAGCGTACTGCAAGATGATGCAACCTCCTTCCAGGTGTTGGCTATCCAGGTCTCTCTTTACTGCCTGTGCATAGACCGTGGGACTCTCAGTATAGCCTTGGGGATGAGAATTGAGGTGCAGGAGAAACAGGCCCTACAGACTGGATGATTTGACCCAAAGTTTGGTGGCTATTCTCATTGCTGCCCCTATCTGAGACCCAGGAATTAAATTCACTATTTGCATCTACTCTCTGTCTTTTCCTTTCTTCCTCAGTAAGCAACATAATCTCCTCCTCAGTCAATGCGCTACTAGTTCTTTGCTCATTGTCTGTTCCTTCCCCCAGTTTGACAAAAAGGTTTTGAGGCTTGGAGGCGATAAACAGTTTTTTTAACCTATTTATGTCAATATGTACTTGGTGGTGCATTCAAATACATAGCAGAGCAGCAGCCCGTCTAGCATTTGATATTTCTTTAACCCGGTCTGCTTCAATAGTTGAAAACCCACACTATTGCCACAGTGACAACAAATGCTGTTCTGTTTGCACATATTTACTTAATTCCAATAAACACTGGCTATAAGATGTGGGCCAATCTTTTGCTAATTCTATCTCTTTTTTGCAGGCTTCTTGCACTCACTATTCAAGATTGCTATTGCAGATCAGTATTTATATTCAGTGGAGGCATTCCCCTGTTCTTTCTTTATTGAAAGGAGAGCTTTAGTTTTTGCAATTGAAAGCCACTGCTGTAAACAATCTTTTACATAATTTGAATCCCATGATGGGTCACCCTTTAAGTGTATACTTTCTGTCAAACGCTCAATATCATCTATCTCAAGAAAACCAAATCTAGGCCACAGCTCTTCATTCCCTTTCCACGTCCATACTAGCAAGCAAAAAGGAGTTACATATTCTAAACAATGTGTATCTTTTACAACCTGAGCTGCAGGGCTATGTGCTGGTAATTTAAAATCCTTCTCTAATGACAGTTGTTTAAATAATTGTTTTGTCTTTTTCACCATGCGAGGCTTTACCACCTCCATAGTTCCTTTAGAATTGCTGGTGCACATTGTGCCCTACACTCACAATTTTAAACCCTGAAAGATAAACAGATTTGTCTCCTGGAAAGAAAGATTTGTTAAGATTTGGATATAGAGACTTGAGAGAAAAAATCAGAAGCTGTGGATAACTCAGACACCACATAAAACAATTTGACTTCTCTGATGCAATTTGTTTTGATATCACTTAAAGACGCATTTCAAAGAAACATAGCGGGACAATACTTTTAATGATCAACACATGAACATAATTAAATACAGTCATTGATCAATGACAGAACAGTGAAAATTTGGAAATCATTTCCTTGTGTCCTGCAGCCAGCCAATAGTCAATGCTTTCCACGCTACACTCTGGGAGGGTTGTTTTTATTTCTTTGTCCCTCTACTCTTGGGTCATAAATTATTCTCTTGCCTTGGCTCTACTGTTGTGTGTATGGGTCCCGTAGACCCCTGTCCCATATCAACTCCAAGGTATTGATACAGAGAAAGATTTCAATGATGATAAAAATTTCAATCACTGATGGAAATGAATTAAATCAATAATGAAAAAAAATCAATCAATGTTTATCTACAGTCCCCTAGTTAGATTAGATGCCAGTTACTACCCCTTCTCTTTTTTTAAAATAAATACTATGTTCTAACTGAGCATTTGAAACACTGAAAGGTCACTCCAGCAAGCTATTTTAGCTTTACAGCCTACTTACCAACTGGTGACATTACAGCCCTTCAATGCCTCTCACTTCTGACGCCACTTTGTTGGGTAATAAATCCATTAGGTTTAATCCTCCAACTCTCATCAGAGCGAAAGAAAATGGACACCCGCTGCCACAAAACACAGGAAATGTTCTTGCACCTTTGTCCGTTTATTGGCATGCCAAGGCAGAAGGCAGACACAGTGTCACGTCTTAGAACAAGCTTCTTCTTCCCCTCATAGATATTCACAGGAGAATATATACTGCAGAAAGTGCAGTCATCAGTAAAATCATAAGATGTGGACAAGGCCAAATACGGTTGTACATATACAAATAGAAGTGTCATGCAAGCCCAGGACATAGAGCAATATAAGAGCACAAGGGATCAGAAAGCAAGTTTAAGCCAACCTGCAAGATTCAGAGGCATTTCACAGCTGTTAACCCATGACGTGTCAAAGAAGGCAATACAGCTCCTGGGGTCAAGTTTTAATAGATTTGTAAAGGGAGGGGTGTTTAGGAGGACAGAGTAAGCAGTTTGGTCAGAGCAGACCTAGTTAGCTCAGTAGGTCTGAGATAGTGTGGAGGAGAATATGGGATTGATTCACTTATTTGGCTGATGCAAACATATAGATATATATTTTTCCTCACAATGGAAAGGGGCAAATCAACATTTGGTAAATGCCTATAACCGCACATATTTGTGGACATTCACAAAATTGCAAGGCAAGCCACTCATTGTAACACTTTCATCTGATCCTTTTCCTAGGTTTTTTTTATTGCAACTTTCTCTGCACTGGGGGTGGAGAAATCCAGAAATGTAAATCCATTCACATCTGCCAGGAATCCTTTTGAATTTCTGGCAGAGGTAGACAAGTTATATTTATTTTGAAATAGACCTTCAGCTGTGATACTTTCATAACTTATTACTGAGATAGAAAACTTTCTGCATAAATAGTGTTTGTTGCATAAGATGTAACAATTCCTTAACTATCCCATTCACCCCACTCTGTTTTTCAAGCACTTTAGTGTTAAACCAATGAGCAGAGGTAGCACTAAAATTGATAAGAGCGACCTAGAGCACAGCTGTGTATAAGCATAACGACTGCATATTGTAAAAGGAAATAAACACTCAGGATAGATCATAGAAGTCTAATACATGCTAATGCAATATAGCCGGCAAGCCTGAAAATAGAAAGCTATGGGCATTTCGCCATATCAGCAGAACGGATCTTCATTCCTGGACAGTTTGAGCATGTAATGCTAAAATACATATGTTAGAATTGGGGGTCTCTGGTTGGCACAGGTATGTAATTGTGAAAAGTAGGAACTCTCTCCTCTAGTCAGGGCAAGGGAATTACTCCTGCTCACCCTCTAGGCGGCGTGGCCCGAGCAGTCAAGGCTTATTTCAGAGGCGATGTAGGTTAAGCAGTTGTGACCACATACAGTAACCCAGTGACAACACTACTAATGGACACCACACGGGTTTATATCAAAAATAAGTTATACTTTATATAGAGTTACCACAAGACCAATAAACGACAAAAGGAATCTACAGTACTATCAAATTTCAAGAGTTCAGGTTTAAAAAGCTTAGTTTAAGGTTCTGTGCGAGTAGGTAACCTTGTCCAGCTACAGAGTTGCTGAAAATAACAAAGCGTCTAACAAATCTAGCGGACCGCGGCGGTCCGGGCCCACTCAAATGCCGACAGACTCGGTCCTAGTACCTTTTCCTTGAGGTGGCCAGCACGGATGTGCGAGTCGGTTCCGGGGTTCGTTGCGGTGTAGAAAAAGAAAGCGTTGCAAGTCACAGTGTCCTTCCCGTCGCGGTTCAGGCTACGGCTCGTTGATGAAGTCGGTGAGCTTAGAGCTTGCATTGTTCGAGGCTGACGTTGCTCGTTGCGGTGCTTCCAGCTTTACGGTGCGGCAAACGAGCCGGAGTTCGGGAGCTGGCGTCGATCATTGCGGACAGCGGTGCGAGTCGGGCGGTGTGTCGCAAAGCGTGCGAGGCGGTTCCTAACTCCGGTGCGGACACAAGACTCGAAATCAGCAGCACTGACCGCGTCGGTCAGACCAGTTCGATTCGGTGTAGGGAGGCGTTGCACGTTGCGGTGTCCTTCCAGTCGCAGTGCAGGCTACGGCTCATTGACTGCATCGAGACAGAGTCGGTGAGCGCAGAGCTTGCGTTGTTCGAGGCGGACTTTGCTCAATGCGGTACCTACAGGACACCAAGCCAGTCGTGAGAGTTGGTCACAGCTCCTTGCCTCTGTAGCCACTGGAACAGCAGCAATTCACAAAGGCTGGTGAAGTCTTCGGTCAGGGGGCAAGCTCTCTTTCAAGCCCTTGGAGATCTTTGCACAGGTTGAAAATTAAAGGTAAAGTCCACAAAGTACTTTCTCCTCTCTTTAGCAGTCAGGCAACCACTGCAGGCCAATCCCCCAAGCAGCACTTCAGCTTGGGAAAAGTCTCTCCTCAGTTTCTTAAGGTTCCTTCTCCTTAGCAGAGGTTTAGTCTTGTCAGTTCCAGGAGTGATCTAATTTCATGGGATCAGGGTCCCAATATTTATACCTCAAAATATTTTGTTCTCTGAGGGGAGAGGGGCCTGTGCCAGGTCAAAACCAGTTCTGAAGCACTTTGTTTACCAGACTTCTCCCTTCCTTTCACAGTGCAGGGCAGGCACATCAGACGCCCCACAGGAGGTGGAGCCAGCACTGTGGAAGGCAAGTACAGTCCTTGAGCACTTTGTTGACAGTCTTCCTTCTCTTCTTTCAGTGTGTGGGACAGAGACATCAGACGCACCACAGGGGGTGAAGCCAGCACTGTGGGGGGCGGGCACAGTCCTATTCAGGTCCCAGGTGCAACTCCTCCCTCCCATCTAGTTGCAGATCTCCCTATTCACCACCGGGCAGCCCCAGTCTGTCTCCTGTAATTCCCCAGCCCTGTCACACACAAACCCAGACAAGGAATACACATTGTCGCAGAGGCAGGCTCAAATGGTTAGGCAAGCAAATACCTACTTTCTAAAAGTGGTATTTGCAAACACAGAATATTAAAATAAACTTCACTAAAAGATGTATTTTATTATTCTGAGTCCAGGCATACTAACCTCGAATTTCTACCATGTTCTCTAAATCTCCTAGGATTATAAACATGTAACAATCCAGCAGCCCATTCTAGCCTATGGAGAACAGGTAGCCTTTCAATAGTGAAAAACAAAAATGGCTGTAATTCACTATTAGGACATGCCACACACATCAGGGCTTCTCCTACCTTATACTTCCACTGCACCCTGCCCGTGGGCCTACCATAGGGGTGACTAATATGAAGAAAAGGGAAGGTTCAGGGACTGGCAAGTGGATGCACTTGCCCAGTCAGCATGACAGTACCAGACTGCACGCACGCTCTGCAACGGCAGACCTTAGACACATTTTACAAGGCCGCTTCTGTGGGTGGCACAACCAGTGCTGCAAGCCCACTAGCAGCATTTGGATTTACACACCCTGGGCACACTCAGTGCACTGTACTAGGGTCTGAAAAGTAAACCCAATAGTCAATCATGGAATCACCAATTAATACATGAATTAATTTACAATAGGGAGAGCATATGCACGTTAGCACTGAGTAGCAGTGGTAAAGTGCCCCGAGTCATAAAAAAGTCAACAACAGGTCAGAAAAAAGTTAGGAGGGAGACAAAAGTTCAGGGATGACCCTGCAAAAAGGGCCAAGTTTAACAACATGCATTCAGTGCTACATCCATACACTTGATTTCAATGCAAACAACTAGGAATAAGAACATATGGTAACATATATACAGTATTGAGCAGGCGCTTGTGGGAACAAAAATGAGAAGTCCTTCAAATCTGGACAGTGCTGTAGACTAAGATAAAACAGCAGATTTTACCAATTTCTATAGTTCTTGCTTTATTGTGGGAGCTTCAGAACGAGGATGCATTTGTTAGAACAGTTCTACTAAGATGTGCAACGGACAGTGCTGAATAACAAAATAGTGATTTTAAAATACTTGTAAATGTGCAATAGTTATCGGAGACGATGTGGTCTGACGGCTAGATTGCCAACTTTTGAGCTGGGAAACCAAGGTTCGAGCTGCGGGGTCGCGTCCACATCCTGTGATTCTGGGCAAATCACTTAGGGCCAGATGTAGGTTGGTCGGTAACGGCCGAAAATCTGTATTTTCGGCCGTTACCGACCGGTATTCAAGAATTGGCATGTAGGGGCACAATTTTACAGAATCTGTAAATTTACCGAATCGGTAAATTCACTGATTCTGTAAAATACCGAATCGGTATTTTTACCGATTCGGTAAATCTCAGATGTAGGTGGGACTCTTCTGAGTCCCAAAGGCCCTACAAAATCGGTATTTTACCACACAATCCTATTGTGTGGTAAAATACCAAATTCAGGTGTGCATGCACATGTGTGCATGCACACCTAGCCATGTGACAGACAGACATGCCCTTAGGGCATGTCTGTGTGCCACATGGTGCACATGCCTATTTGTGGGGTGCCAGAGGGTGTCAAAGTGACACCCCCTGCACCCTTGCAAAATTCGGTATTTACCGATTCTGTAAATACAGAATCGGTATTTCCCATTGATTCCTATGGGCTTCAAAGCCCGTAGGAATCAATGGGAAATACCGATTCTGTATTTACAGAATCGGTAAATACTGAATGTTACAGATTGGGTATTTCCACATCTGAAATACCTACATATCCACCCCTTAGATTTACCGATTTGTAATTACCGAATCGGTAAAATTCGGTAATTAAAAATTGGTAAATCTATTTTACCTACATCGGGCCTTTAATCTCCCCGTGCCTACCCAATTTTTTTTTTTTTGTAATCTGTCTTTGTGTAACGTAAACGGTGCTCATGTAAAGCACTCCAATACCTTCTGGTCGAGTTTGCGCTATATAAATCTGCATAAAAAACAAAGGGGCATATTATCAGGGGGTTTATCTCCGCTTTTTTGTCTTTAAAAGCCAAGAAAGTAGAGATAAAATTATCTCTCTATTACCTAGCTGTCGCTAACACCAGTTAGCGACATCTAGTAGGAGATAGCGACCATCTTGGGCCCAGCTTTGCATGTCAGTGATATTTATCACTAATGACATGAAAAGTGGGTGTGCCAAGATGTTAGCGACTGGAAATAGTCGCTTACATCGCTATCTCCTATTACCAACTTTTGGAGATATTCGCGCTAAGCGCGAATATCTCCAAAAGCTAACACCTGCCCTGAGCAGTTCTTAGCCATGTTATCCAATGGGTGGTGGATAACATGGCTAAGAGCATTTGCTCGGTAATGCATGAATATCGCTGACTTTACAGCGATATTCATGCATTTTGGCCGATTTTTATCGCTTAGGAGATAAACCTTGATAATTGCAAGGCTCCTAAGCGATAAAAATCGCCTCAGCTCGGCGATAAAAATATCGCCGCTAAACCAACATAGCGATAATTATCACTAGTTGTTCGTAATATGCCCCAAAATTATGATAAGACTTTGGTGTTCTTCAAACCGATATAAAAACGTGATTGCCAAAAAAAATGTCATGTGAAGGTCTACATTCTCAATGTATGGCAGAATATCGACAACAATAATATCACCTGACAAATATCGTGGACTAAAAACAGGATTACAAAATTATAGCTCCACTGGGTGCAGAGTTTCTATTATTAAATCCAATTGAAGTTTATTTCTGTAAATAATATTTAGAAAACATTAGTTGGTTAAGACTGTATTTAGGGAACAATGTACTGGTACCATAGTCAAAGTCAACGAGTAATACCGGGGTAGCTTCTATTCATTCAAAGTGAACAGAAGATGGCACATGCATGAAAAAAAGTTTAGTTGTGTAGACATTTTTCTCTTACACATTTGTAGCTCACTCATTCGTTGTGCAGGCCTTCAAATATCTGGTTTGATTACCATAAGTAAACAAAAATATTGTCATTGTTTTTCACTATTCTTGACTATTGAAATGTGAATGTGAGGTATTTATCTTGAATCTACTCTATTCTGACAACTGTGCAGCGATTTCTTAATAACCATCCACCCTAACCGATATATAGTCTACACCCTTACCAATTAGTGACTTATTCTGAGGTAAACATTAAACAACACGTCCATGAATAATAGAGGAGGTTGACTTCAATGTAAAAGAACACAATTCATGCACTACTCCTTTTTCACTTATTGGCATCAGAATACAAACTGTTATTACTTAGGGTCACAGAATCCGAAAGAGCTCTTTCCATTTCACTTTTCATGTGGAGTAAGTGTACAAAATAGGCTGTCATGTGTTTGTTTCATTTTCAAAAAGAAGAACACAAAAAAGTAATTGAATTATTCTCAGCCAAGGGGAATTACTCGAGGCCAAATCCCAGTACACCTTTGTTGTGCTTTCTTCAGTGTGATGCCTTAAGTGCGATGAGTATGCCCAGATGTGGGCCTCATGCTAACTATTCCAAGCTACATCTTACTGCAGAGGCCTGCATAGGCCGAGACCTGTCTGGGGTTCCTTGTATCCAAGTCAGAGGGGTCCTTGGTGGGAATTTGGAAAGCGAGTTCTAACTTTACTACTACTAAACTGAGAAAAATCCTAGTTTTAAGACTTTCGGTATTCACAGAAGGCATTTAGGAGTCCTAAAGTTAGGACTACTAACTTCTGTGAATACCGAAATGAGTAAGTGCCTTCTGTGAATACCAAAATGAGTAAGTGCATTCTGTGAATACCGAAATGAGTAAGTGCATTCTGTGAATACCAAAATAGTAGTAAGTTTAGGATTGAGTCTTAAGTTCATTCTGTGAATCGGGCCCATAGCCTCGAGGAATCGGTCATCCTCAACATGAACAAAGACCTGGCCATCAAGGAAAAGTTCGCCCACCTTGCTGATTGCAAATTTAGTTAGCGACTGCTGGACAATTTTTTCTGTCATGATGGGGATCCAAGAATTATTTAATCTTGGAGTCTCTGGGGAATACAACAGTGAAGCTGTCATACCACGTAATAACCTCTGCCATGCCCAGCTTGTTGTAGAGACAGTTTAGATATCCCTGGGGCCTCGTGGGTGACCCCGAGGAAGTATTGTGTGTAAGGGCACGGGCAAAACCAGGTCAGCCTCGGGCCTGGAATTGGGAAGTCTTGCGTCGGGATAATACCAGGAGTGCGCAAAACTGCACTGTGCTACCAGGTAGTACATTTGCAGATTAGGAACCCCAAAGCCTCCTCTCTCCTAAGGCAAGGTCATCGCATCCCAGCTCACCCTGGGATTTCTACCACCCCCTATAAGCTTAATCAAATGTGACCTGAGTGTAAGAAAAAATCTGTTGGGTAGTGGGATCGGGGTATTATCGAATAGATACAAAAAATGTGGTTGAACAATCATTTTAATCAATGCTACCCGCCCTGCAAAGGAAAGGTGGAGGTGTATCCATCTGTCAACTTGTTCCTCCAAAGTCAGTATTGCGAGCCATAATTCAATCTAATAATCGGATTGGAATCAGAGTGAATATAGATTCGCAAATATCTTGTGATGTCAGAGCACCAGGTTAGAGGGAATTCGCACTCCCAACTCTTGGTGGTAGGAATAAGCGGAAAAATCACAGATTTACCCCAGTTTATTCCCAAGCCCAAATGAGTACCAAATCTAAAGATCTCTCTTATAAGGGGTCCAAGGTTCTCTCCTGGAGTGCGCACGTATAATATAATATTATCCACATAGAGGGAAATGAGCAAGGGACCTGTTTTAAACTGCAGCCCCGTCTGCAGATGACGTTCTTAAAAATGTCTGACATGGGAATCCATTGTGATGATAAAAAGCAAAGGAGACGGAGGGCACCTCTGTGTGGTGCTGTGCGAGAGACAGAAGGAGCATGATAAAGTACTGTTCAGCCTAATCTAGCAGTGGGGTTATTATATTATAGTGCAGTAGAGTGATAAATCCTTTCTCCCTAGTCTGTCGCAAAGCTGTATCTCTGTCCCGAAAATTTCAGAGACGTGCAATTATAGATTTAGGAGGACAGCCTGGGTTGGGCCTGGGCCCACATGAGTGGTGAGCGCGCTCAACCATGAACACTGAAGTGCAGGTTTCTCTTCCAAGAAGGTCATTCAACAGTTGATTGACGAACTGGTCCATGCGACCGGTGTTGGTTAATTCTGGAATGCCTAGGATACCGAGGTTATTGCACCTGCAGTGCAAATCTAAGTCCTCGTTCTTAATGGCCACATCCTTTAATACCTTTTAAAATCTTTCTAGTCTGCGGCTCGACTGTGCGGATCCATCTTCCAGGTCGGACACCCTACCCTCTACGGTGTCAAACCATTTTATAACAAATGTCAATTCTTGTACCCAAGGAGTCCAAACGCTTATCTAGTGAATCGAATCATCTACCTAAAGCTTTAAATCCCACCTGTAGCCCAAGTAGCATAGAGTCCAAACTTGTTGGCTGATCCAGAGTTGGGCCCGCGACAACCCCCCCAGAATCCATGGCTGATTCTGTCAGTTGCCTTTTGAAATTTCAGGGTTGGCTGCTTCGGGTCTTTACAGGCCATGCCCTTCCACCCACATCTCTCTGTGTGGCAACCCGGGCACAAGACGATGGAGGGATTTGCTGGGTAACATACAAGAGGGCAAAGGGGCAATGCAGCAGAATTTAGCAGCTAGCCTTGGACTGACTACAGCCCAGCTTCTGTAGCCCCCGTGCCCGCAGCACTCCGGGACCCAAGGTGGAATAACAACGAAGTCACTGATATATGTAAGGACGGCACAGTGGCATTCAATCAGCAGCGAGACAACTTCCCACTGATCTTTTAAAAATACTTTTGTCCTCCCATGGGCTACAACACGGCACTGCTCCAGATCGCCAGACCTTGCTCTAGGTAGAGGTTACTTCTGGGTGCAATACTTGAGGGAGTGTACACCAGGGTGATCAGGGACAATGTGCAGGGCTGGTAGGCTTCCAGGGCTTGTATCACGCCCACTTGGCTTAAACAATGGGGCCCTCAGTTACAGCCAAACGAAGCGGTCAGGCCTCGGTACATTGATGCCCCCCCCTCGACATGCACCATCCCGAACGGCCAAATGGCCGGTTCCAGGCTCATCTGAGGTCCCTATCACCGCAGGGCCTCTGGAACACACAACCAGGAGGGACTCATGCAAGTCAGAAACGGGCCCATCTGCCGCACACGCTTCAGGTAATGATGGCTGGGGGGGGGTGATGATGACCAGCAATAGCCGCCTCTAATGACTTGCGGGGGCCCTCTGCTGCAACTCGCCTGACACCACACCGCCTCCCATGGGGATGTCAATGTCTCCACAGACCAGGACACAAGCAGTGACCTCAATTCGTCTGTGCCTCTGTCGCCACGCACGCCCCAAGAAGTGCACAGAACCTGGTCGGATCTGCAAACTTTTCTGGCTGATGGCAGCTTCTCGGCCATCTGCTCCACTTGCCTTCAGGAGCTTAGCTCTGGGCATAGCTGCATGGAATAGGGACTCATTTCAGCCCTACCCTCTTCAACATCTACATGATACGTCTTGCAGCCATCGCACGCCAACACAACCTCAACATCATCTCCTACGCCGATGACACCCAGCTGATCCTCTCCCTCACCAGGGACCCCGACACCGCCAGAACCAGCCTACACGAAGGGATGAATGATGTCGCTGAGTTGATGAAGAACAGCCGCCTGAAACTGAACTTGGACAAGACGGAAGTCCTCATCCTGGGACCATCGCCCTCCGCCTGGGACGACACCTGGTGGCCTACCGCCCTGGGCACCGCCCCCAAACCAACAGACCACGCACGCAACCTGGGCTTCATCCTGGACTCTTCCCTCTCGATGACCAGACAAATCAACGCCGTCTCCTCATCGTGCTTCAACACCCTACGCATGCTCCGCAAGATCTTCCAATGGATCCCGACTGAAACCATGAAGACGGTCACCCAGGCACTCATCACCAGCCGACTGGACTATGGAAACACCCTCTACCCCGGAACCACAGCCAAGCTACAGAGGAGACTCCAACGCATCCAGAACGCCTCCGCCCGACTCATCCTGAACATCCCCCGACGCAGCCACATCTCCGGCCACCTGAGGGACCTGCACTGGCTCCCCATCAACAAGAGGATCACGTTCAGGCTCCTCACCCACGCACACAAGTCTCTCCACGACCTGGGCCCCAAGTACCTCAACGACCGACTGACCTTCTACACGCCCACCCGCCAACTACGATCTACCAGCCTCGCCCTCGCCGCCGTACCACGCATCCGAAGAGCCACCGCCGGAGGCAGATGCTTCTCCTACCTGGCGGCCAAGACATGGAACTCCCTCCCCATCCACCTTCGACTGACCCAGGACCATCTCGCCTTCAGGAGACAACTCAAGACCTGGCTGTTCGAGCAGTAGCAGACCCCCTCCCCCAAGCGCCTTGAGACCCTCCCGGGTGAGTAGCCCGCTATACAAGTGTTATGATTGATTGATTGATTGATTGAAGTATTGTGGAGTTTGTGTGGGTTACTCAGCAGAGCTCCACAGCCATGCGGCTATCACGGTCAGCAGCTTGGCCACAACCCCACCACCACGTGATCTTTCACCACAGACACTCTTCTAGGTGCCAACAAGCGTGACTCTCCTTTACAGATAAAGCCAGGTTTCTTAACTCTGACCCAATCTCCCACCTGAACCAACAAAACAGTAGCATTACCAGACCTAGTGCCATATTTAGTTGAACAGCAGCTCTGACATCCACCACATCCATCGACTTCTCCTTATGAACCACCTTCCTGGACAAACACTCCTTGTTCAACTTGAACCAGAAACTCTAACCCTGAGTAAAGTGAATAGAGTCATGCCAGTGCTAACAAGAGTAGTAGTTCTCACAAGCCACATCATGTCAGAAACAGCTTGACGCCAATACAAACCATTGACCAAGGCCAGTTGCAAATGTTCCTTAATGACGTTGTTGAAGCGTTCAACTAAACCATTGCTGCGGGGATGATAAAGGGAAGTAAGAATATGCTTAACACCAATATCCTTGAGAAAGTCTTGCATTTCCTTGGAAACCAATTGAGTTCCATTGTCCGACACCAATTCTTCGGGAAAACCCTCCCTTGAAAAAACACATCTTTTAAAAAAATGATGACAGACAAAGAATTCACAATGTCCACAAACCTGACCTCCGGCCATTTTGACATGAAATCAATGAGGACAGAAGCATACTTGGGAGTACTCCCAATCAGCCCAATGGGACCGGCAACATCAAAAGCCAGTTTACACCAGGGCGAGTTTATAACTGCACCAGGAACAACCGGGGAAAGATGAGTCATCTGAGACTTGCCAGTCACAACACAAATGCAGCAGTCTTGAACATATTGTTCGACAGCTCTGTCTAATCCAGGCCACCAAAAATCCTCCCTAACTCAGCTTTTAGTGGCACGAATACCCAGATGACCTTCATGGGTTAAGTCAAAAATCTTCTTGAGCATGCACACAGGAACCACCAGTAAACCACCACTCCTCAACATACCATCAACCACAGATAACTCCTCACCGATCCTTTTGTAGGTAATCAACTAAGAAGGACAGACTTTTGTTAATGGGCCGCACACCCAATAAAGAGTCAATGACCATGTTCATTTCAACATTACTTGACAAAGCTTACAACCATTCTTGCTCTGAAAGAGCACCACCCACTGTATTCTCCAAGGAACACACCGCACAAACTATTTCCAAATCAACAGGTGATTCTGCGCACATATTTCCCATAAGTGGTAACCTGGATAAGCAATTAGCCACAAGATTCTTGGCACCAGCTACATATTCCAGGCAATAATGGAATTCTTGCAGTCTATGCTGCCACTTCGCAATGCGAGGAGTGGCCCTACCCCCACATTTAGTAGTGAAAAGGTCAATCAATGGTTTATGATCAGTCCTTAAAAGAAATTCATTGCCCCACAGGAAATTCCTGAAATGTTGAACACCCCACGACACGGCTAAAGCTCCTTTTTGATGGTTCAAGAAGTACCTTCAGTACCCCTCAATGTTCTAGAAGCAAAAGCAAATGTTTCCTAAATGACCATCAGCTCATTTCTGCAAAAAAACAGCAACCAAACCCACATTACTAGCTTCAGTGGACACGATGCACTGGTCATTGATGTTAAACAATTTAAGAGGTTGGGCATGGACTAGTTCATGTTTTATCAATTTAAAATTGTTGCTACAATCATCATCCCACACATACTTGAATTTTTATTTCAAGAGACCACGCATAGAAGCAGTTTTGTTGGAAAAGTTGCTTGGCTTAGTATTCTACTAACCCTAAAAAAGGAAAAAAAGCTGGTCTTTGTTCGTAGGTGCGGGTGCATTTTGAACGGCCTCGATTATTTTTAGTTTAAGTTCAACACCCTCACTGGAAAGATGGTGACCTAGATAATCAACACCCTCTTAAAAGATCTTGCATGTGTCTTTTCTCAAAGTAAGGCCACTAGACCTGACAATGTCCAAAACACGCTTAACTTGATCATCATTTTCCAACTCTGTCTTACCATGAATCAAAATGTCATCCTGGAAAAATATGACTCCTGCAGTGTCCTTAAACAAATTGTACATTAATTGGTGAACACTGCAGAAGCAGAGGCAAGACCACAAGGCATTCACGTGTATCAAAATGTTTCCTCTGGAGTTACGTAAGCCGTGAGATGTCTTGACTCCTTACACAGTTCAATTTGATGATAAGCGGAAGAAATATCCAAAGACGTGAAAAACATGGCACCCTCCAAAGTAGCCAACATCTCATTAATATTCGGCAGAGGTTGACGATCAATCCAAATGTTGGAATTGAGCTCGCCAAGTCTACACAGATCCTCAGGGATTTGGCAGACTTGGGTGCTAAAACAATGGGGTCCAACCATTCAGAACCTTCAATGGGCTGTATTACTCCCATCACACACAATCGTTCCTGTTCGCATTTGAGCTCCTTTTGGAGACTTAAGGGTACCCTGTGTACATTGTGAGTCATGGGTCTAGCACCATCCTTTAATACAATGTGATACTGAAACCCCATCAATTTTCCAAGCTCTCCAATAAACACTTCAGGGTAATCTTGAACCCATTTGTTGCTAGAAACTTGGTCATTCACACACACACTGCACGGTGGGGGTAAACTATAGAATAGTTTGACAGCTCTGCGGGATATAACTGTGTCAGGATGATTGGGGTCTATTTTGATGGCAGGAGCACCTTGTTCATCCCACCCCAACAAATTTGCACCTTCCTTGACAACAAACATGGTATTAAATGGCCAAATCTTCAACAAAAGCAAGGTCAGCCATAAATTTCCCCACCACTTATACTTTTTCCCCCCATACATTTCCAATGTTGATTGTTGCAACTGGATGTCATTACACGCCCCAAAATACTTTGCATTTATAAGAGTGAAAGGGGTACCTGAATTGGCTAGAAACTCAACACATTTCCTGTTGACATTCACTCTACATGCAGGAGATTTTCTTTTGCGGGCCCCTATCATGGAAGATATTACCACCATACAATCAGAGTGTGAAGGAGAAGAGGACAACATCAATATCTCATAGTATTCCTCATCAGAATCAGTCATATCTTGTGCGATTGCTTTCACCATCTGTGTAAGACTTCTGTTAAATGACAATGCTTTACACAATCGAGCAAAATGACCCTTTTTGCGACATTTGAAACATGTTTGATTTAAGGCAAAACAGGACTTAGCATTCCCTAAATGTGATTTGCTTCAACAACGGAAACATGCAACTTCTACTTGCTCACTTTTGACTTTAGGTTGAGACATAGGACGCACCGGATTGGTATTAGCCCCCTTAAGAGCTTTGAATCCGGGTTTAGTATTCAATAGTTTGACTTCTCCAGATGAAGTAGTACCGCTCATTTCTTTTACACAGAATTGAGAGTGTTCAATACTCAAGGAAGGGCAGTCTCAAGAACAGGATTATCGGAAGCCCAAAGTTTCTCTTGAATCTTCTTGTTGCTGGTTCTTTCAATAAGTTGAACTCTGATTATTTCATCCCTGAATTATCTGTAATTGCATGTGACAGCTAAAGTCCTGAGGGTTGCCACAAAGTAACAGTGCACTCGCCGGAAATCTGAGCATGTTGTAAAAATGTATGGCGTTCGAGTAAAACATTCCTTTTAGGATTGAATCGCTTGTCCAAAGTTTTGACTATGGAAGCATACTCATCAAAAATTAAGGAGTCCCCCTCGTCACCACCACTCACACAAATGCTTACCAGTTCCAACGGTAAAGTTTTGAAAATGTTTCCGCCCTCCACACCTAAGTTGTAGATCAACAAAACTTTTTTCTTTTTGGAAGTGAAAAAATCATCATTGATGGCCTCCAGGTAGGCATCAAAAGTGTTTTTCTATTGCTGCCACTGTAAAGGCGGAGTACCTGCCATTTGTAAAAAAAGGTGGTGATTCATGGCCATGCGTGGCTGAGTTGCTGCCCAAACACAACACAATGAATACATTGCACCACACAATCAAGTAATCAACTTAAAATAGCAATATAATGCTATAAATAATTGTCAAACACCTTGTAATAAAATCACCCAAGTTGAATACACTTAGCTAATCAACATATGCCTAAAATAGTGATAAGGAATAATGGGTAAACAAATATTAAATAGATGCACTCACAAAGAAATGTGGATTTTATAAATTTACCAGATAACAGGTGTGCGCATCAAGGAGTGGGCTGTGCAGTTATGAAGACTTCAAATCAGAGAGTCTGACTTGAGGTGTGCGCATCAGCGACACGTGAAATAGAGGTAAAGTGGTCTGCGCATCACCGATGCACAGCTCGATGAAGAAACAACAGGAGGCATTGCACAGCCCAATCCAAAATGGCTGATACGTCAGACGTGCAACATGTGGCGTGCGTCTGATGTGCAGAAGAGACGTGCGGCTGACATGAAAGGAAGGCTTGTGACGAATGCTGGAAATGGGCCACTGCTTGCACAAGACGATAACAGAAATATGGAGACACGTGGACCTCTGGAATACAGCCAAACTCACCAAAAAAAGGATGCCCCTGTGCCAGACTCCCAGGCCTCCCTTCATGCACTCCAGGCTCTCCATTCACTTAGGAGAACGCCCCACAAAACCAGAAGAAAATGTCCAAACAGCATGGAGACAAATGCAGCACGGCTCTGATGTTTCACAGGGAGGGGAATGGGGCTACCGGACAACACGTCGCCAGTGAAGAGGAGTCCACAATTAAAGGTAGGTTCAACAATTCTTTAATAGGTCTGATAGCCTCCAACCCCCAGCAGCAACTGCCGTCCCACCGACACTCCACATTCCTATACAGAACCCTCCCGAACCCACGAGCTCCAACATAGTAACATTCCAGAACCCAACACTGTCTGGGGTTCCTTGTATTCCAGGTCAGAAGAGTCCTTGGTGGGAATTTGGACAGGGATGCTCCCATTTGAGCATAACTAACACCGATTTGCATATGATTGGTTCTAATTTAAGGGTATCACTTTTTTGCTTTCCTTCGTGTTTTCTTTTCAAACATTACATACCATTTTTCCAAAAAGAAAACACACCATTTCTCTATAACACACAAGCTCGGTTGGTTAGTGGTGATTCACAAGTGAAGTGATGCACAATGAGGATGTGGCGAGGTGTCATAAGGAATGGGTACAAAAAAGACATACCTTTTGAGACATTTTATTTATCTACTACATAACTCTTCTACCATTGTATAGTAACAGCCTTAAAAAAGCCCCAAGCTTGCCAACTCCGTGGGGAGGGCGGGGGCTAAATTCATGCTATGTTTCAAGCAGATATGGCACAAAACATAAAGTGTAACTCATCATAAATCAATTTAAAGCATAAAGGTCATATAATAAACCTCTGTCATTTGAAGAGAAATGTTAGTAAATGCTTGACTCCTGAACATTTGCATGACAGTCTATGTTCTACACTTTCCCTCTGTATACATTGTTCCTATGTGGTAACAGAGGGGACAAAACCTATACTTACATGTAGACATATCCTATTGACAGAGTATATAACTGATTTCAAAATTAAGGAACTGACAGCAAGCAGTTACTCTTCAGCAAACAATTGTTTGCATTTTAGCTGATCTAGAGACTTTCACCCTCCAACATAGCCATCCCAGAATCATTCTTGTTTACAATAGCAACAGTTGCCTTAGAATACCACAACCTCTGGTATAGGTGGTGGAGGCAGATTGATAGGTAGCAACAACCCTAAAATAATATCACTCTTCTTGAAACCTGGAAACATAGAACCAGTACTAGTGAGATTCTGTACGTTTTACACTGCTGGATGCACTTGCCACATGCTAATGAGCAGAAATACAAAAATGATTAGTAGGAACCAACATACCATCACCTTTCCCATACATCAAGACGCAGAGAAGAAACTTTAGTAAAGTCTGCCTCAAATAACTATATTCCTCCTTAGGGAAACTATACCCTCAACACCTACTATTTCTGTCAATCTACTTGAAAGATGGATAACTTTAGACTTCCAAGCTCTGATGCCTCTTAATGCAGTCTGTCTTCTGAAAGACAGTATTATCATAACTGGTTCACCAAGCAACTGATTTTAACCCCTTAAGTGCTGCTGACGGCCAATGGTCGTCAGCAGCGCTACCTCCCCAGTGCTGCGCACGACCATTGAACGTCCATTCAGCACTAGTTCTAATGGACAGCGCAGCACTGGGGAGGAATGTGTAATAGCAGCTATGAGGTTAAAGAATGCCAAGAACAAAGTTTTGATGGTGATTACAGCAAGTTCCACCGCTGGTGTCACTAAAAGGCTTAAGGGCCGGCAGCAAAAACAAAAACAAAAAAGTACAATTCCTTCATGTAACTGCATAAGGTCAATACTGAGTTGAAGAATTCTCACAACCACACAGGAACAGAGTATCAACAAGCATCATTACACAAGCTACATGCCACTCTTTTCGATGCACAAAGTGAACCTATGAACCACCAGCTGATGTCCTGATGGACATGTCCGACCTGCTCAGTCAAAATAAAAACAAACTAGCTCTCCACTGATGTTCTGAGGCTGGATCACAAAACTTTTTTGACTGGCTCTATTGCACGTCCTTGGTGGTAAGTAAGGAAATGCTTGGTTCATATATCTTTTATCATCCTTAATCTTAAAGCAGATTTATTGTGGTAGTAATGCGGAATAAAAATGTTTCACATATTTGCTGTGTTGCATATTGCTGTGCTTTGAAGATTATGTTTTTTGTGCACCTGTGGTATTGTGCTGCATTATTACATTATCTTATTGGTGTGTTATACTGTGTATTGCTTTCTTTTTTGACTGTACTGTTGTGTTTCCAGCGAAAGACAACTAAACCAAGGACAAATGGTATAACTTGGGGACTGATTATGAAGCTGCAAGTCTATCACAGTGAAAATACCAATTAATCACTGGTCAAAATTGTTTCTATTACAAAATACATTTTTATTGCTACCACAAAGGCAAGCTCAATGACTGGTACTTTTACATTTTGACACATTTACAAATATTTACACTAACAAATAAATTAGATCACATTTTTAATAACCATCATAAACACAGGCAATTATCTTCATTGTGTCCTTATGAACAGGCATTTTCACATCTGAACATCAGACTTCAGTCTTCCATTTGTTCGGGACTTATGGGGCTGTTGACCTTTGTGTATTCCTCCCAGACAGTGAACCAAAGGGGAACTAAGTCTTGGGAGGATGGGCCATCTGGTATTTTGTCACCCGAGACTCTTGAAGCCTTGACAGGGGAAGGAAAAACATTCCAGAACCAGGTGTGAGGGTACTATAGGGAATCCCATCACTTCAAAGGCTGGCACCAGGTATAAATATTGCACCTCCTGAGCCACTCATCAGATCACTTCTGGACTTGTACAAGACTCAGAAGGAGGACTGCTCTGCTGCCTTGCTGCTAGAACGGTGACTCTGGTTCCCGGCTTCAAAATGACATCAATGCTGCGTGAGGAAAGAAGACTGGAATATCTCCTTGAACCCAGGGCCACCAGTAACTCCAAGGGCTAGCTGACTGGCCTCCTGTATGAGCTAGAGGGATACAACAAGCTCACATAGACCTGTCCTTCATCTGTCCTGCTGGCCAGACCATACTGGACCTTCAAAAGGATCTGGCTGAGTCCAAGGTCCCCAAGAGGTGCCTCCCAAGGCCTTGGACCAGAGTTTGCATCCGAGTTCACTCATCTGTAAAGAAAAGCATAATCCTGAGGGTTTGGGCCTCTTTGACCATGTGAACAGGTCCATTCATACTGAGACTCTTCACACTACAGCGAGCGCCAGCAATAACCGACAATGCAAGACCTGCACTTTGCGCTACTGCAATTACAGCCAGCAAAGATCAACCAAATGTCCAACTGGATCTTCGCAAAGCACTAGTGTCACAATTGTCAGCGCCTCCAGCACTGGTCCTTTATGTACATAAAAGACCAGGGTGGCACTCTCCCTGCTCCTTGCTGCCTCATCCACCTTGAATGTAACTCTTCACTTCAGACTTTGAAATAGTAACACTTTCAGCAGAACTAACTGGTCCCTTGTTGCAGGGAGTCTGCACAAACACAGAAGTGTGCACAGGAAAACAGGACCTCAGTAAATAGGTGGTGTACCAACCTACCACATCATTACCCGAAATCCCTTACCGACTAGCTATAGTGTCTCATTCATTCTCCCTCTACAGTGAAGCTACCAATGAGTAGACAATCCAGAACACGTAACTCTATCTTGGGAATCGCGAGAGCCAGACACTCTTTTGCTTAGGCACTCATACTTGTCCACAATGTCAGTAATCAGAGACGCAGAATAGTTTAAAATGTTTATTCAAATAACGCGCCCTATGGTGCACTACACAAGCCAATATTAGCAGCAGAATGCATAAACACAATATAATGAGCATTGTTACAATTCCATAGAATACACACAAGGATGGCATGTTATAAAAAAAAATTCAAAAGGACATAACGACCTAACCACACTCCCCGTGACAAAAGATAGCTTATTATAAAACAGAGAACTCTGAGCTTTGTCAGCAGACCCCATACCTCACGGCCTAGGTGCAATGTTCATATGGCAGGACAAAAACAAAGGTCTTCTCTCCAGAAAGGTGTTTCTCCATGTGTGTGAAAACAACTTGTGTTTGCAATATTAAAGTACACGATTTCCAGAGGTGCAGCTGTGTGAAGTCTGTTATGTCTAGGTGTGAGGGACAGACCAGAACTGAATAACAAGGGGCATTGTAGTTTAACCTTGAACATCATGTGCAGACTAAACCTCAGAGCTCAGCAAAGAACCGCAAAAACAGACAGTTCTCATGTGAAAACGGGGCACAAATAAGTATTGCGAAATAGATGCTTGTAGTGTTGTGCGCAAAAGCAGGTTCATGGCAGCGAAGCTCTTGCTAATTTAGCAATTGTCGACAATGGACCTATGAACCTTACTACACCCTGTATCCAACTTGTGCTCCATCGCGGTTAACCTATGCTTGAGACTTTGGTCTGGTCTAGACCCAGGCAACTATGAGTGCCACAAGTGATGGATAGAATGCTTGGATTGCTCCTAGTCACTGGTAATTACTCAAGTTGCATCCTAATCCATCATTATTTTGCACACCATGTTACCTCAGTTTAGACCTAGCTATATGCTATATGCAAATCAGTCTTGACCCTGCTCCAATGGGGACAGTTGAGCCCGAACTGCGAATTTGACACCAGCCCGCCCTGCTCTAGAAGAACACTAAATATTGTGGCCGTAGACCAAATTCTAAGTCAGGTCTCGTCTGACCACATAATATATTTACTTATTCCCATAAGGGCAATGAAGCCATAAAAAAACAATAAAGGCAGAATAGATACCTCATTACCACTTCCTCATCCTATTCCTTAACTAGAAGCATTGACCTAACCGAAAGACACACATCTCTAAACAATTCATGAAAATGTAAATTTTGTAAACTCCTCCTCTCTTAGGGTGTGTGTAAATAGTAACTCCTCTTTTGCATTTTCTATTTTGTTTATTCTTCCATCATCTCCAGAGTTTTGAGTTGGCACATCCTAGTGTTTGGTATTCTACTTCTTGGAATCTGCCCTGTTCTTCATGCATTTCTTTTTTAGATTATTTTTTATTCATTTTCATAAGGAGAAAAGAGCTCAATACCAAAGAGAAAATAACAAAGTGGTACATAGTGATTCGGGCATTGTGTATCACATAGTGGTACATTCATATTTATATTGATAGGATAAGTAATACAAGGTTTCTATTTCTGTTGGAATGAAAGTATACTGTATGTCCCATTGCCAATGGCCTGTTTTGAATATAATCCAAATTTCTAACTCCTGTCACAGTTGAGTGACTGATGGGGAAATCTTTCCTGTCAAGAATGGGCCACCAGTAGCAGAGTTCCCACTTTTAATTATAAGAGGTTTATATTTCGATTGCACTAGTGGATCTAGCTGGAGCCCAGACATGATGAGTGGTGCAGATGATTCATCTCGCATGGCAAAGTTAATTATTATAAGATCTGTTCCCAGAAAACCTTGAACTTATTATAAGAAGCAAAGATAGCAAAATTGTACCTCTGAATACTCACATCTAGGGCGATTATTGCGTTTTCAAAATCTTTCCTTAAAAAGCTACTGGGGGTTTCAAATGCTGATTAGAGGCTGTGCAAAAATATCTCTTTTTAATGCTAATTTAAGAACTTATATCAAATCTGAGGCCACTTCATGTAAGTCTGACGAAGTGTTCACGCTCAATGAAGAATAGAAGTCAGAAACAGAATGAGGGTCCAAAAATATGAACAACTGCATTTAGTTCAACATCGAAGTCTACTGGGAAATGTATCTTAAACACTTTGGGGCAGATTTACAAGTCCCTTGCGCCTCTTTAACGCCGCCATTGCGTCACTTTTGTGACGCAGCGGCATCGCAAATGATGCGCCATGGTGCGGGGTATTTTTAACGTGACGCATCTGGGAGATGCGTCACGTTGTAAAGCCCTGCGCCATAAGGAGGCAATCCGGAGCGGGGGGGGGGGGCGTTCCGGCGCAGGAACGCCTCCTAAAAGTGGCTGAGTGAAATCTTCAAGATTTCACTCAGTCACTTTTAGGCCAATGCTGCATCAAAACCCTGCGCCTGCTTGAAGCAGGCGTAAGGCTTTACGCAGCATTGGACAGATAGGGCCCCCCAGAGCATTGCAGGAGCTGCGTCGTGATTGCACCCATGGTGCACCGCATTGTAAATGCGGCGCACCATGGGTGGCGGAGCTGCGACGCACAATAACTGGCGCATCCCTGGGGATGTGCCAGTTACTGTAAATCTGCCCCTTTATTGTTTGTAGACATTTAACCCTTTGGTCAGAGCCAGTTTTGTAGCATGACCCTAGCTCAATAAAATTGAAAACCTTGCATTAATTGGCCCACCCATGTGACGTCTTGCTCAACCCAAAGGCTGGAAAGCCTGTCTGTGATAGTTGTGAAGAAATGGCTTCCCCAACTTGGGTCTTGAAAGAGATCGCTTGTAGCCACTGTGTCTAGAAGATGTCAAACCAAGCTTTACCAGGGCTAACAAAGTTTTCAGTTTAAACAACAGGGGTGTCTACATTTTCCAAGAGAACCCAGTTAATGGCTTCATTCTTCTATTGATATTAAAGTTCATACTTTGATAGAGCTTGATTCGAAATACGCCCCAAAAGTACCAGTGTAAAGTATGGAATATTTATGCCACCGTCTGATAAATAGATATATCATTTCTTGCAGTCATTTGTAGCTTCCCCAGCTGCCATATAAAAGAATTATTGCAGCCCAGCAGCTTTTTAAAAGGACGGAGGGATTAAGCAAGCTAGTGCTTGAAAAAATTAAAAGCTTGGGAGGGTACGTATTTTAACAATCTTGTTCTCATCCCAAGAGTGAAGGTGGTAGATTCAGCCATTTCCTTAGTAAATGCTTAGTTTTAGCTAACAATGATTAGAAGTTGATAGCACAAAGACGATTGTATCAGGCAGGAAACACCACTCTGGATATCAGACAAAGGATTCATTTAGCTGGTAGATTAGAAGGTGCACTGTTTAAAAATACAAATATGACCTGTGTTTTGTTGCATTTAAGTTTCAAGAGGTTGATTTAAAGTTTGGCAGACAGGGTACCCCATTGCAAATGCAATGAAGCACCCTTTCCAACAAACCCTTGGTCTGCTTGCCTCATTTACACACAAGTAGACCTTAGGTTTTCCATCAACAGAGCCTCCAATGGCTCCAATATTTCAAAACGTCCGCCAATGGATGGACGGAGTAGGGGCTATCAGAGGAAGGACATTAGAGTGCCCGCCAAATTAAGGGTGGACTGTGTAATGTCTTTTTTTGGTGTCTGTCACTGCAGGAAAAACCTAGCAGCGAGTGACAGAACAAATAGAAATCGTTTTTGGGTTTTCTGAAACAAGCTCCTGCTTTGAGTCATCCGAGTAAAATGATTTCTCACTTGTGAGGGTGACCCAAGTGCCTGTGAGAGGTAAGTGCCAACTATGTGTAGAGTTTGAGGGGATATCACAGCGAGTTGATAAGCAAATTTTTTTTATACGTTTTTAGGTTGATTCTGCTTTGGGTACCCACACAAGTGAGGTATCATTTTACTCAGGAGACCAAGGAAACGCTGGATGGTAGGAAACGTGTACTGGCACGGTGATCCACCACCAAAATGTGAAGAAATTAGATTTTTTTGTAGCTAAATTTGAGATTTTTAGGGTATTCTGGGTAAGAAAACAGTAGGGGATCCATACAAGCCACACCTCTCTGGACTCCCCCAGGTGTCTAGTTTCAGAAATGTCTAGTGTTGGTAGGGTACCCTAGATGGGCTTCAAGCCCAGGACCAAAAACGCGTTGACACCCTTGCAAAACCAGGTTGTTTTATGATCAATCATTTTGATGTCTCAATAGAAAATGTTGTGCCATTTCCTTTTGCGGGCACTAGGCCTACCCACACAAGTGTGGAACCATTTCATTGGAAGGCTTGGGGGAATGCTGGGTGAGTAGAAGTTTGTGGCTCCCAGCAGATGATAGAACTTTCCATCAAAAAAGCCCCAACCTTATTTATTGTTAATTTCCACAACTCTTCTAAGAAGGTTCTTCCTATTAAGCATCTGATTAGCTTAAAGTATTTTCAGAGTTGCATAGGAAAAAGCAGATTACCTCCTATTTGGTTATGATTCTTGGCGATGTTAATGTGCATTTATGCCAGAGGGGATGCAAAGTATTAGATGAGCTTGGTCCCAGGGGTTCCTCAAATGTTTATCTTGAGCACACACAGCAAGGGGGGCTTCTGGAGGACGGTATTGCTGATTTGAATTTACAACATGTTAAGGAAGATAAGAAAAGGGATAGCATTCCTTCATTTACCTGCAGAGGCACAGATACTCTCATTGATAACATTTTTATCTCTACTTATTTGGCCCAGTTGGTCCTATCTTGTGTGTTTGAGTGGTTTCATTTTAGTGATCATCACCAGTTATTTTTAATCCTGAATTAGGGCGAGGGGGAAATTAATGACCCATACGGGTTCCCAATATTGTTGAAATTATCTCACATGATCAGGCTTGTAGACTGAAATGGAGTAAGGTTATCCCAGATCAATTAATCAATGACCTAATAAATATATGCAGAGATTACTTTAACCTTTGTTTATATGGTGTCACCAAAGGGGAAACATTACTAAATGCCTAATGTAGGATTTGCAAACAGGTAGCCAACAGCCTCTCTAGACCCACAAGTAAAGTCAGCAATGGTAGGGAAAGATGGTTTGATCACGAGTGTTCCTAAGCCCATCAAAAGTTATTAAAAGCTCTGAAGCAAGTACCCCAGGATAAAGTAAAGGGAATTAGGTGTAGGAAATCCTAAAAGAAAAACCCTTAAAATCCCCCCCAAAAATAATTAAATGGAAGCCTGGTAGGAATTACTGCATAGAGAAGTCTTAAAAAAATAGTGTCCTTTTCTGGGAGATTGTAAATCCTTCTTTTTTGGGGGGGGGGGCTAGTAATAGCCAAATTGATTGTTCTACACCTGCAGATTCTGGGTAACACATTTTCAGAGTATTTATGGCAAGCTCGTAGAAGAAGCCACCTCTTCTGTCCCAACATTTGCTGGTGGTAACTACGCCTTAGACATTGTCAGTGAACTGCTTTCCTCCCTGCACAGCTCGCCTGGTAGCTGCTGCCCCTGCACTTCCAATGACCCTTGATGGTTGATGTTCGAGGCCCTTTTCCAACCGCAGGCTCCTGCCTGCGCCTCATCCCTGGTGGGCTAGTGGGGAGCATCTTTGTTTCCTACTGGTATCACTTCTGTCCTTGTGCTTCAGCCTCTTTTTCCCCCTCTGCCTTCTTTGCAATTGTTTTTCCTTTATTTCTCCTTTTCCCCCTTTTTTCTTTTTTTTTCTCACTTTTTGTACCCTCTTTGCACCGTGTCCCTGCTGCTGCTCTAACCCAGCGGACCTGCCTTCTTTGCACTTGTTTTTCCTTTATTTCTCCTTTTCCCCCTTTTTGCTTCTTTTTTCACAGTTTTTCACCCTCTTTGCACTGTGCCCTGCTTCTGCTCAACCCCAGCGGACCTGCCCCCTTCCATTTCCGTGTTTCCTGCTTCCCGCCTTTCAGCTGTCCAGCCCTACCCCTCACACTACCTCATGGTGGCCGCTGCGCGGAGGCATGCACATCCAAAGCACTTCAAAGAGAGCCCGTCTGTGCCCGTCCACACCGGGACTGTGCCCAGCATCATGGACCCTGGGTCTTGGACATTCCACCAATACAATGTCAGCATCCTCCTCAACCTCAACACCGAACGCCATATTGCCTGCCACCTCGCGTCACTGAAAGACAACCGAGAACTTTCTCCTGCCGATACTGCAGCTGCACCCTCTCCGACCTCTGCACTCCAGATTCTCCTGTCAACCCCGAACCAACAGAGCACCCGTCTGTCTCAGCTGCATCCTCCTCAACATGCGCTCCCTCCATAAACACGCCAAGGACATTTGGTACCTCATCGACTCTGTTTCCCGGCATCGCCTTCCTCACAGAAACCTGGATGAACCCCAGCTGGGGCCCAGACATTGCCACCGGAATCCCTGGCAGCTATAAGATCACCCACAAGGGCCACACCGACTGACCAGAGGAGGCATCATCATCGCCCACAAGAAGTCCCCTCACCTGACTACCCACATGAACAACCAAACGACAACCATGAAACATCTCCACTTGCAGGTCAAGAGAAACCCCAACACCACCCTCTGTGTCAACCTCATCTACAGAGCACTTGGCCCCGGCCCTCTCTTCACTGACACCATCCTCAACTTCATTGCCGATCTACCGATGACATCCTACTCCACAACCTTAACTTCCACCTGGACAGCCGCAATGACTAGAACACTGTGGGGCATATTATCAAGGGGGTTTATCTCCGCTTTTTTGGCTTTAAAAGCCAAGAAAGCGGAGATAAAATTATCTCCCTATTACCTAGCTGTCGCTAACACCAGTTAGTAACAGCTAGTAGGAGATAGCGACCATCTTGGGCCCCGCTTTGCATGTCAGTGATATTTATCACTAATGACATGCAAAGTGGGCGTGCCAAGATATTAGCGACTGGAAACAGTCGCTAACATCGCTATCTCCTATTACCAACTTTTGGAGATATTCGTGCTAAGCGCAAATATCTCCAAAACCTAACATCTGCCCTGAGCAGTTATTAGCCATGTTATCCAATGGAAGGTGGATAACATGGCTAAGAGCATTAGCTCGGTAATGCATGAACATTGCTGACTTTTCAGCGATATTCATGCATTGCGGCGATTTTTATCGCATTTATGATAAACCTTGGTAATACCAAGGTTTGTTTGCGGTAAAAATCGCCGCAGCTCAGCGGTAAATTTTTGTCTCTCACCAAGCAATAGCGATAATTATCGCTATTGCTTGGTAATATGCCCCTGTATCCCTTCTGGAGAACCCCACCAGCATGGGGCTCAAGCAGCTTGTCACCTCTCTGACCCACTCAGCGGGAAACACGCTCAACCTCGTCTTCTCTGCCAGCAAAACATTACCTACAACCACACCTTTGAACTCCTCTGGACCATCCAGCCCTGTGTTCACTTTTTCACCTTCACCAAATCCACCGTACACCATTGCACCTACTGCCCTACGCCATGAGTGGAACAAGTTCATTGAAGAACAGCTCAGCACCACCCTCAACACAACCACACGGCCAACATCTACAGATGCCATTTCCACAGCAGGCAACCTCCACTGAGGGATCTCCAACTTCTCCGACGCACTGGCACCCCTCAAAAAAGCACCCGGTAAGTTGCACTCCTAGAAAGCCAGTTGGTTCACAGCTGCCCTCCATGAGTCCAAATGTACCGTAGACGGCTTGAGAAAAGATGGAGGAACAACAAGACCCCGAAGCCCACGCAGACTTCAAAGCTGCCGTCACCACCTCCTCCTCAAAACTACAAAGAAAATGTCCCTCCAAGACAGAATCAATGCCAACACACACAGCAGCAAAGAATTATTCGCCATCGTCAAGGAGTTTCCCAAACCAAACACCAAGACCACAGATGTGCCTCCCTACCAAGACCTCTCCAACAAACTCAGCACCTACTTCCACATGATATCAAGCAGATCTACAACATCCAAGACCCATCCATCACTCCTGCCACCACACCATGGGATGACGACGCATCCAACAGATTCTGCTCAACTGTACCCCGATCACCATGGACAACACTCTCCAGACCATGAAGAGCATTTACTCTGAAACACCATTGGAAACCCTACACGCAACACATCTTCCACAGAGCCACCACCTCCATTGCCCCCGAATTACCCCGCACCCTCAGCTGCTCCATCGAGACCGACACCTTCCCGATGACTGGAAACACATGAGATCAATCCTGCTAAAGAAACCATCCACCGTCCCGACAGACCTCAAGAATTTCAGACACATCTCCTTGCTCCCTTTCCCAGCCAAGGTATTCGAGATGGCCATCAAAGCCCAACTCTCCGAGTTTCATTGAAGCCAAACATGTCCTGGACTCCTCTCAATCTAGCTTCTAAATTAACCACAACACTGAGACCTCCCCCGTTGCTGCCACCAATGACATCCGCTCCCCCTCAACTGGGGAGAAATAGCAGCCCTCATCCTCCTGGACCACTTGGCCACCTACGATACCATCTCTCACTGTACCCTAACCGCAAGATTCCACAATGTCGGCATCTGCAACAAAGCACAAGAAGCCGTCTCCTCATCATGCTTCCACACTCTTCACCTACTTCAACAGACATTCAGATGGATCCCCTATGAGGCCAGAAAGACGGTCACCCACATACTCATCAGTAGTAGATTCATCCACGGCAACGCACTCTATGCAGGTGCCACCCAGAAACTCCTCAGGAAACTACAGAACATTCAGATCACCGCAGCAAGACTGGTCCTCCCCATCCTGCGCTGCTGCCACATCACCATACACCTCCAGAACTCCACTGGCACCCAGTCAACAAAAGAGTCATGTTCAAGCTCCTCACATATGTCTACAAAGCCCTCCATGGCGTTGGATCAGCATATCTGAACCACTGTCTCCCATTCCACGTACCCACCAGATGCCAAACTGGCCCCTGCCACCGTCCCTCGGATCTGCAAGACCAGAACCAGCACCAGAGGAAGACCTGTCTCCTACCTCACCACCAAAACTGGAACACCCTGCCTCTCCACCTATGGATTTCCCCGTTGCTGGCCCAGTTCAGGAAGGACATCAAGACTTGGCTCTTCGACTGAGCCACAGCACCAATCAGGACCTGCAACCCCTTTCCCTTAGTGCCTTGAGACAGAATTTGAGAGGCCTCCAAATAATGGAGAATACGTTTTTGAGAAATCTGTTTTCTCTCCCTCAATTTGTTTAATCCTACATTGTCCATCAGTAACTGGGCGTAGGATATGTCTCTGACTTGATGGCATTGGCTCCATTATTGAGCTGAATAAGTATGAGGACTAATCCAGAAATAGAAATGAATCATAAAATCGCCAAAGATTTCCTGATCTTGGAGAGGGCGAATAGTATTCCTTGGCTCCATCATATTAAGCCTCAAGCAGAGAAACTGGGGCACCCTGATCTGTTCAAATCCCCAAACAGGTTAGTAAAAAGAGATCTGATCTGGGCCAAAAACAATATTTGTCTCTTGTGAATGTGGAAAGAGGAGCAAGGGTGCTTCTTAAACCTACAGTACGGGCCCATATTTTATTAAAAACATCACCGCTAATAGAGCCATATCTAACTGTAATTACAATTCCCTAACATTGCTTCTTCTTAACGAGGTTCCTATTAATTATATTACATCATTTGCTTACTGAACCCCAAGGGAGGCATAAGGTTGAATAACTGGGCCCATGTCCCTGTAATAATTTCTCTACCCAGGACACATTGCATTTTATGATGTTTTGTGATCAGTACTGCTTTCTTCACCAACGTTTTACATTGCCATTTTGAAAAGATAAAGGCTTTTTTCGGGTAAGATCGCCATTAATGTATCTCCAGATGTTAAACACTCCTCTCTAATGTTTTAGTATTACACATTGTTTATTTGTGGCTGTGAGGAGGAAGAAGAGACTGACTGTTTAACTTTTAGAAAAATAGGTTTTATGTATGATCTGTTTTGTTGTGTTTTTATCATGTATATGTTGTGCTATTTTTATCAATGAGATTTTTATGTAGGATGATTTTTTTTCTAGCTTTGATTTTATTGTATGTACTTTTATGGTTTTAACTAACTGAATAAAATATTTTGACTCACTGAGGCTTTCTCCAGAGCCTGGTCTCTTTAATGGTTCTGCAATTTCTGGAGTAGAGGGACTTTAGTGTCTTTTTGGATGAGTGTCATTTTAGATTTGTGAACATTTATTTGTCCCCTGGCCACCTTCAGCTCTGCTTCAAATAAAAACAGAACTCTGGATTTGCTTTTACAGACAATGCAAATATTTAACATGATTATTATCTAGGGCTCTCATCATCAATGAATTTCAGGAATTATTTTTCTTCCTCAAATACAGAATATTCATGAATAGCCTTTTTCAGTCTATCGTGATGTAGTGACATTAAGGGGCATATTATCAAGGGCCGGTGTTAAAAAGCCCATGTTCTGATGTTAACATGGGCTTCTTTGGGAATTAACAAGGGTGTATTATCAAGCTCATTATCGCCGTTTTATCAGTAGTTTCCTGCCAATAAAACGGTAATAATTTCAACACCGGTCCTTGATAATATGCCACACTCTGTGCTGGCGATATTCCCGAACACTAGAAAGAACCCATGCTAATATATCCATCCTGGTGTGGGATAACAATTACCTATTCACTTGGCATAACTGTAGCGTGCCTCTGCCTTTTTCTGCTTATGTTTCGACATGTGCCCACCCAGTACGATTTGGAGCTTCTATTTCAAATTTCGGCTATTAAATCCTGAGCCCAATAAGTGTATGTTAGATTGCGCAGCCGAAAAGCTTACATTATTGTTCCAATCTTAAGATTATCTTTTTCATTCCTGATAATCTCAGTCATTAGACACCTGTATGTTCCCTTTGTTTAACTGACCTCCTGCTCCCCATTACAGACCCCTTTGCATGACACTATAAATGTGTGATTTGCTGACATTTGTCAAGAATTATCGATTTAGGCCTGCTGCAAGAAACTCCAGCCAACTGAACACGTGATTCACAGACTATTAGTTTTATCTGTTGGTAATAAACCATTTCAGTCTGATGTGATAGTAGATTCCTTTGACACTGAGTTAAATGAATAAATCAACATATATGTGTGTTGAAGCCATCTTTTCCTTTTGATACCAAATAGAATAGCTTCAGGCCTATTAACTTAGCCTACATCTAAAAACCTCCATCTTGGGGTGTTTTGCACTTTCACCGTCTGAGAAATGCTGTCCTTGCAATTCTCCACGCCCAGACGAGATACGTGACACACGGCTTGCACAATACTTTATTTTAACAAATAACAAGATTTCGCAATATTACTCATCGCCTGCTTATGTCGCAGTTTGTATGGAAATATATCAGGCCATGGCAGCTCGCATTTTGATTGACTGTCCCCAAACTGCCCATTCTGATCACATGGTTAGCTACAGTATGTATGCATCAAATCTATCACACCTTACAAGGAGATATCTTGTTACAGATCCTGTCTATTGGCTGTGGGTTTCATGATGCACTGTAGACTACGTATAATACTTCTTGCTACGTGTCATATGGGTGGTCTTGTGGTTCAAATCTATAAAGCATACCAAACTCAATAAATCTTTGGACATTCTAGCTTCTGTGCTGACTGTCACCGTGTTGCACGTTAAATTGTATTTGTTGTGGCTAATAAATATACCATATTCTGAGCTGACAAATTCTGTGGTTGTGTCTGTCTTTCCTATCATTAATTATCCCTTGTATTTCAGACTTGCTTCTACATTTTGGTGGAGAATTGCAGCCCCGGACTTCGTGGTGACATCGCGTGCCTCGGGCGGCTGAGCCGCGGGTTTCCTTTGGAGCCTGGAGTTTTGAGGTTCGATGATTTTGTATTTTTCCTATCCGTCTCTCTGCTTCACTCCATTGGTTACCGGTGGCTGGCCTGTTCGTGGGCTGCCTTGTTTCCCGTGATTTCTGGTTCCTGCTCTGTTCCTCTGATTTTTTCTCAGCTCAGTTTATGTGGTATTTTCTCTTGGCTCTGCCCTATTTGTCTGGCTGTTCCCTGTGGTATGGCTTGGATAGGGACGATGTTGGTGTGTGTCTTTATCTGCCTTTTTCTGGTGGCTGTTATCGTTTATTTTTTATTTTGTCACCATTCTGTTGATGACTGTGTCCCTGATGCTCTGGTTTGAGTTGTGGTTCTTTCTCTGATTCCCTTCTCAGCCGGTTCTGGACCTAGGGATTCTTTCGTGGCTCTGGGCTCCTTTGTGATTTGCTGTTTTTCTCCTTGCATCCTAGTATTTGGCTCCGGTCGCTGTCCGGCCCCAGTGTGACGGTGTACCTCACAGAGTTCCATGCACGCAGTGACTCCCAGGCACACACTCCTGTTGGCTTGCGGTCCGTGGGAAGGCGTACTACTGCAGTTTCCTGTCATACCGGTGAGAGTCCAGTCTGGGGTTGGACAGCTGATCGTTTGGAGCAGAGGTCAGTGAGTTTGACGGACTTCGTGTACTGGAGGTGAGTGTTTCTTTGAGGTTTTTGTCCTCTGATCTTGGTTGAGCGGGGGTTGGCCCTTCTTCTCGTGGGTTTCCTGTAAGTGCTCCCTTGCTGGTGGTAGCCGTTTGCTCCCCGGTTTTGTGGTGTGGCCTGGCGTTGTTCCACGGCCTTGTGGGCTGGGACCGGGTGCGCTGAGGTTGAGTCTGTGCCTTGGGGTAGTCCCTTCGGCACATACGGGGGATGTCCTTGATTGATTTTTGATTATCATGATATCCTTGATTATCGTTGCTCTATGCCTTTGTAATTCATTGCATTTTTTGTATGAATTGACATGTGCTTTAGTTAGGGTTCTGATGCACTATGCTTAGTGACTGACATGACTGTGGCTAGTTTCTGACACTCCGACTTAACCACATGTGCTGGCTGACTGCCTCAGTGTAAAAATAAATTGCATGGCAATGTATTAACCGCTTGCCTGCCCAGTTATTATCAGGTGGCACAAAGAGTAACTATCCGGTGCCCACCCACCTAAGGGTGTTCCACACACTCAACACACATGCACATTTTGCAGCGCTGCGGGGAAGGAGGATCCTAGGTTGTGTATCTGTTTTCCTATTTTATCTGTTTATCTGTTCCTTGTGGATATTAGAACGACGGAAGGGGGTCCACCTGCTCTATCTTCTTTGATTGGTTGACATATGCATGAAAATTCGCATATGTTCTGAGTGCTCTCAAATACTCTCTGTCTAGCCGCCCCCTCCTCCCAGTTTATTGGGATCCAGGAGGATTGCAAGGAGGTGGAGAGTAGCTATTCTTTTTTCATCACTCTCTCTGTCTTCTCTCTCTTCAGTCAATGGGACGCCAGATACCATAGCACCCAAGACTTGATATACTTCTTTCATTACTCAGTGTGGTTGTGGTGGACTGGCATTGGCTGATTTGTCTGTGTACATGGCGGATGGCTTCTTGAGGCTTCCTCTGTGAAATTGTATAGCTGACAAAGTGGCTGAAATGACGTGCAATTGTTTGTAGACATTTTGTGTGTGTTAACTGTACAGCGCGCAACCTTTCTCCGTCATCTGTCTGGTATGATTGCATTGTTTTCATTGTGGTTATAAAATTGTTCACGGGCCAGACCTTGCGCTGCGTCCACGATACATACCACACACTCCATATACACTTCCTGCTCATTATTTATCATGGGTAACCCTTTGACTAAATATAGTTTGGATAGCTGCCAGCCAGCCCCACCGAAAGATTCGCCTGCACATGTGGTAGCTTTACGCCTAGGACTGAGTTCAATTTTGTTTATTAGGAAATGGCATGACTTGACTGCTAATAAGCCAGACTTACAGTTTCCATGTCGAGGTACATATGATATGAATAAACTGGCATATTTGAAGCAAATGTTGAGGTTAAAGGGTAGGAGAATCCGACCTGCTGAATGGGAAACGTATTATATTTGGCAGGAATTTGTAAGAGATTTACGTGCTACTAATGATGTAAAATCCAAGGTGCATAGGGAACTTATTCAGGTTAGAAATAAAGTATTGCATGATATAGCCGCAAAACAAATTAATGAGGATTGGAGGCAGACACAATTAGAGGTAGTGGGAGTGTACCCAAGCCTTGCAGTAGAGTTAGAGCAAAATGCGGGATTGGAAGACCAACTTTTAGAAGACATTTTAATGGGTAGAATGGGCATCTCAGCAGCACCAGCATTACCCACTGCGCTGCCTAGCGAAGAACAGAAGAGAGATGCTGTTGATCTAACGCGTCGCTTGCTGGATGAGACCTCTAAACGGGTAGATTTGGAAGAGGTCCAAGACATGGCTGTGTTACAGCAAGTGAGGCAGGAAGCAGCTGCAATCGCTGAGACACAGTCCAAAAGGAAGGATCTATTATTAGCCTGCTGCTTACGGCAGAATATTTCCGCCCCGAATTTGCTTAACTGCCCCTGGATGCAGTGCTTTTGTGACAGGTCCCTAGATGACAGTTTCAACCCTTCTAAATGGCACATCTTAATATGGAACATATGCACATATGTATTGAAGACGAACCACGATATCGCGATTCTGGCAAGGGCAGTTAGTGAAGCTGACAAGCAGGTAAATGTTCAGAGACGGACGAGCTTGCCTCTAGACTCTACTCTGCCCCGCCCTGACTGTACTGGGTCTCGGCAGGGTTCCCCAGCCATAAAAAAAAACACAATGCTTCTTAGAACTGATACGGAAAAGTGTGAGGAAGGGCTGCGCCAGATGATTGATGAGAAATTAACAGTAGCGAAGTTTGCGACTGAGAAAGGGAGAGCATATCTGGAAAAAACATTATCCATAGCCCGTGCCAAGCTCCTAGAAGAAGGTGCAGAAGCACATAGTAGATACATACAACAGGCGAAAGAAAGTGGGTTAAATACCACGGAAGCAACCCCATCTCTGCCTCTGCAATATGAATGGGACGTTTCTAAGTTTAGCTTTATAGATACAGATCTGCAAGCATGGCAAGAAACAGACCTAAAGGAAAGGCTACAGTATGCAGTTGATAAATTACGACAGTGGAAGCAGTTAGTGCACACGTTTGCGGTGCTAGACGTGGTGAAATCATTACGCCCACAGGCACCGCCAACATTAATCATGCCTTTAAGGGAGATACCCCCACCACCAGGTAGCCGGGATAATGCATACGTATTTGTGCCATGGTCCAGGCAAGATCTGATGATCTTCACGCGCGAATTCCCTAAATTAAGGGAGGAGCCTAGAAAGTGGTACACAGAAATAGATAAAATGTCTAAATTAGGGGGTCTTTTGTGGCGTGACTTTGATACCCTATTTAACATCATAGTACCAAAGGATTTATGGGAAGAGTGCAAGGGAAAGGTGGACTGGCCGAAAGCAGAGCCACAGAGAGAAAAAGGCGGAGCCCCAGGTGATGAAGTGCAGGACAAATATGATGAAGTAATTAAATATTTAAAAGAGAAGGTACCGGAAAATAAAGTAGATTGGAATAAAATTACCAATACTAAACAAGAGAAGGATGAGAGTGTGAATACATTCTTTGACCGCCTGTTACAGGTATATCAGCAGAATAGTGGGTTGAAGAACCCCCTAGGCGATGCAATGCCGGCGTTTGTAACAACATTTGTTCAGGGGTTGAGCCCACCAATAAAAACTCATTTACAGAAATCATTTGTTTGCTGGCAGCAGGAGCCCATTGAAAAAATTTTGTCTGCGGCTAGATATTGTTCTGATTATCAGGCGAATGCACAGTTGATAGAAGCTGAAAAATTAAAAAAGGAGAAGGTTAGATTGATGGTAGCACAGGAAAGGTTCTACACAGGACAACAAGGCAGGGGGAGAGATAGAATAAGAGGGAGAGGGGGTGGACGTAACTTTAATAAAAGTTCAAAACCCGTACCCCCACCAGGCACATCATGTTTCAACTGTAAAGACCCTAGTCATTGGAGGTCTGATTGCCCACTGCTTAAAAAGAAATACGGGGATGACACAGCCTCACAGAACAGGGGGCAAAGTCAGAAAGGTTTTCAGCAAAACTCCCAGCGTCAAGATTATAGGGACAATGACCAGTACAGACAGGTGCCATCAGATCCCCAAGGTCACCAAGACTGGACAGGGGCAGATGGGTGGGTGCAGAGAGACACTGATTTCCCACCACCACCACGACCAAGGAGTTCATACTAGGGGTGCCTGAAAGTGGAAGACTGCCTAATAGCTCCAGCAATTGCAGTGGACCAATCAGGCCCATATGTAGAGGGATCAATAATGGGACAAATCATACCATTTTTGATTGATACTGGAGCTCAAAGATCAATGCTTAAGGCATCTGAGATGTCTATGGCACCACTTTCTGGGACATTAATCACTGCAGTCGGAATGACAGGACAGCCAATAGATGAGTATTTGACTCAACCACTAAAATTAGTGGTGGGCAACATAGCTGTGACCCATCAATTCATCTTCAGCAGATTCTGTCCGGTTAATTTACTAGGTAGAGACTTGCTCTGCAAACTCCAATGCACCATACACTGTTCACCAACAGGGGTTTTTCTGGAGAGTCGCCCACATGGTCTGATGTTACAGGCTTACATGACATGCCCCAATCCTGCTGTACCCCCTAGGTTACGTGACACAGTGCCACCCAAGGTGTGGGCCACAAGTGCTAATGATGTAGGACAAGTCTTAGATTACCCACCAGTACGAATAAAATTAAAACCCGGAGCCCGTCTCCCAAGAGTACCACAGTATAAAATTTCCAAGGAAGGAGAGGAGGGAATAGCACCTGTCATAAAAGATCTCCTAAAGCAGGGAATAATCAAAGAAATACGCTCCAGTCCATGCAACACCCCGATACTCCCCATTAAAAAGGCATCCAAGGGCCCAGATGGGGCCCCTGTGTACCGTTTTACTCAGGATCTGAGAGAATTGAACAAAATAGTGGAGCCCTCATTCCCTGTGGTTCCAAATCCTGCAACAATATTATCAAATATCCCTGTATCAGCCACACACTTTACCGTGATGGATCTTAGCTCCGCCTTCTTTACAATACCACTGCATCAAGACAGTCAGTACCTATTCAGCTTTGTATTTCGTTCAAGGAAATTCACTTGGTGTAGATTGGTCCAGGGGTATACAGAGTCCCCCTCCATTTTCACAAATGCACTAAAAAAAGATTTAGACTCCCTGGTACTTAAGGGAGGATCCACTCTCATCCAATATATTGATGATTTGCTTTTGGCCTCCCCATCACAAGAGGCCTGCGAGGAGGACACTATTGCTGTCCTCTGCCATCTGGCGCTGAAAGGATACAAGGTATCACCAAAGAAACTACAGTTCTGCCTCACTGCAGTGAAGTACCTGGGGCATGAATTGTCAGAGGGAGCGAGAAAATTGTTGCCTGATAGGATTTCAACCATCACTGGTTTTCCCCGTCCACGCACGCAGAAAGAAGTCAGGGCTTTTCTGGGGGTGGCGGGGTATTGTAGGCACTGGATCCCAAACTTTTCCCTGATTGCTAAACCACTGCAAGCATTGACAAACAAAGAGATTCCTGATGAGGTGCCATGGTCCCCAGAATGTGAATTAGCATTCACAACACTGAAAAGTGAATTGGGTGGGGCCCCAGCACTTGGCTTACCAGATTATGGCAAGGAATTTCATTTGTTCTGCCATGAGAAGGGAGGGTGTTCGTTAGGGGTGTTAAGCCAAAAACATGGTTCCTACTACCGTCCTGTAGCTTACTACTCAGCCACGCTAGATCCAGTAGCTTCTGGGTTACCACCGTGTCTCAGAGCGGTGGCTGCTGCAGCACTGGCGGTGGAACAGTCAGAAAACATTGTATTGGCCCATACCCTTGTTTTACACGTTCCCCATGCTGTGGATGTTCTGCTTACCTCCACCAGGACACAACACCTGACAAATGCACGCCTCACCAGATATGAGCTAGTACTGTTGGCACCACACATTGCCATCAAGAGATGCACCACCTTGAACCCTGCATGTCTCTTACCAACAGAGCATGCTTTGGAGGACTTTTGCTCAGATGATGCCTTTCATGACTGCACCCTGGCTATAGACAGGCATACTAAGGTGCGCCCAGACCTACTGGACACCCCATTATCAGATGCTCAGGGGGACCTGTTTGTAGATGGGTCATGTTTAAGAGATGAAAGAGGGGATCTACAGACATCTTACGCGGTGGGTACCGCCAACAAACTACTGGAGGGAGGGAGGCTGGCAGTTGCCAGAAGTGCACAAGCGGCTGAACTCGTGGCATTGACAAGGGCATGCATCCTGGCTGAGGGTAGAAAGGTAAATATATATACCGACAGCCAGTATGCATTCGGTGTGGTGCACGACTTCGGCCAATTGTGGTCCATGAGGGGGTTCCTCACATCAGCCGGGCAACAGATACAGCATGCGCAGTTGATCTGCGACCTCCTCCAGGCGATGCTGCTCCCATCCAAGGTAGCCATCATAAAATGTGCTGCACACACATCATCTAGAGACTATGTGTCAAGGGGCAATGCATTCATTGATGGAGAAGCAAAGAGGATAGCACTGACAGGCTGCCAGCTAGCAATGGTACAGATAGAGAGCAGCAATGAAAGGGTGGACGCTAAACAAGACTCATTGCATTTTGACCCAATCCACATCCAGAAACAAGTTGACATTGAGGAGATGACCGGGTGGGCAAAAGGAGGGTGTGTGAAAACAGAGGAAGGATTATGGACTGGGCCCAACGGGAAGATATGCCTGCCTTCATCAATGCTTCCTTCAATGGCACGTCTCTTCCATGGCCCCTCACATGTTGGGAGAGATGGAATGATTAGGCTGTTTTCACAATGCTGGTATCATAGCAAATTTCGTCAAGCAGCTGAGAGACTTTGCAGACAGTGCACTATCTGTGCGCAGTATAACACTGGCAAGAGTACCCATACTGCACCTGGTCACTTCCCTCCACCTCATGGACCGTTTGAAAGCCTACAAATGGATTTCATTGACATGCCCCCCACCCAGAAGTACAGGCATGTTTTGGTCATCGTCTGCATGTTTTGTAAGTGGACAGAGGCATACCCCACAAAGAACTGTGATGCATTAACAGTTGCTAAGTGTCTCCTGAAAGACTTGATCCCCAGATTTGGGATCCCAATACTTCTGGCCTCAGACAATGGGCCTGCATTCATTTCTCAGGTGATAAGGGGTCTATGCAAAGGCCTTGGGGTCACCCAGAAGTTGCATTGCGCTTACCACCCACCAGCGGCAGGTGCAGTCGAAAGAAAAAATGGGGTCTTGAAAAATAAAATAGGGAAAATCTGCGCATCCACAGAACTATCATGGGTGGATGCACTGCCAATAGCTCTGCTAGCAATGAGAAGTACACCTGACAGGATAACTAAACTAAGTGCACATGAAGTGTTGTTCGGCCGCCCGATGAATATTGCAGGTCATATGTCCACTGCGCCTCTGCCAATAGTAGATGATTTGCTTTTGTGTTACTGTAAAAAACTAACTGAGACTTTACGTTATCTTCACCGCCAGGTCCTGCAGGCTCTTCCAGAAGCAGCAACTCCACCGCCACATGACCTGCAGCCTGGCGACCGGATTTGGATCAAGTCCCACACCCGACGGCACTGCCTCCAGCCTAGGTGGAAGGGCCCCTACACCGTCCTACTGACCACAGCGACCGCCGTGAAGTGCGAGGGACTGACGTCGTGGATCCACAGTTCCCACACCAAGCGGACGGCGGACCAGGACGACGGACGGCAAGCTCCGGCAACATCACCAGCAGCACCTGAGGCGGACCATAGGTACAACCTCCGATCCACCAGGAAGGACCAGCCTGACCAGCACGACAGGGGATAAGGAAGAAGAGATCTCCTACTGGCTGCGGGCCAACCCTCCAACAGACCGACCAATGCAACTATCTGCTGTGCCTGGCAGACACGTCCTCCAGATGACATCATAAGAGACACCTGTCTCCTTCAAGTGCCTATCGTCTGTTATGTACTGGTAACCTCTGTCAGACCCAGCAAAGGCACCAACGTGTTTGATTTCAAATGGTGCTAGTGTCTGTATCAAATATAGGGATACAAGACCCTGTTAGTTAGACATAAAGAACTATAAGCACAACACGGAATAGTGAAGCACCAGAGGAACATTGAACTGTGGAAATAGACTATATTCACCTACATGACTACCACCGCATCTGGACCACCTTTGATCACTACAAGGAGTGGTAGACTGATGCAAATGACAATAGAAGTACAAGAATCAGAATTGGTGATAGTTATACGATTATTGTGGCCAGGAGTGGAAAAGAAGGGACAAATCCAGCTGATTGTACCAAAACCACCACTGATGAGCAAGTTGACGGACTTGATATTGCAACAGCTTACATTTCCCACATTTGGCAGCCAAGCACCAACACAGGAACTGGCAAACACACGCCTTGACATCTTGGACAGTGTCATATCTGGCATACATCACATTGGCTGGGGGGCAATAATGGATGTTGTAACCACATTTTATTGATTGCTAATAAAATTGAGATATGCAGGTTGCACCACCTGCAGTACACAGGTGGATTACGATACGGGTGGTGGAAGAAAGGGTGTTATATATAACAATAAGGTCAGCAGTGGCAACGTTATCACCAGGAGTAGAGGTAACAACTGTTCAGAGAGTAGCAGTGCCAAATCCCCCAATATTGAGCGGGCTGCAGACCCTTATTCTGAATGACCTTTCCTTCCCAATAGTTGGCTTCCTACCATCAGCCCAGGAGCTAGCAACAGCACGTACTGAAGTTTTACAAAGTATTATAATTGCCATAGAAAACAGTGGGTTACATATTGTTACAGACGTCAATTGGGGCGAAAATAACGGCTTATTATTAGTCCCATAAACGCTTTTAAAATGCCTAGGCCAAGTACAAATGAGCGTAAATGGCCATATATTCTGGCAGCTGTATTATCACCAGTACCTGGGATAGTTCTGACAACAATGTTTATAATGTTTGCAGAGGAGTTTGATATCCCATTTCTTCATGGCAAAGTGGGTGATGAAAATAATACAGTTATACAACATGGAGAGCGAAACATAGTTGTGCCAGACCAGATTGTGTTAGGGAAGAAGGAGGTTAGAGAAGAGAATGACAGAGAATTGTGGGAAGAATATGATAACAATAAATATGTTGAAATGCTGAAATTATATGTACAGATCATGAACATTTCAGGTTGTTATGTATGCACCCAACTACCTACAGATACACAGCACAGCATGAGCTACATTGTACTACCAGTTTCCAAGTATATGGGTTGTATTCTGATGCATGAGTTACTCTCCACTGAACACAATATGTCAGTATTAGTTGCACCTCCCAACACTGGCCTCGCGGCAGCCCCAATACTGAATGTTTCCAATATAGAGAGTATCAGACAGGGTGCCAGAGAAACTAAAAAGAAATGGGCACCATGCAGGAATATGCACCCTACAAGGTCAGACACTGAGATGCTTAGCACATTTGACAGGAGATCCAGAAACAGGGCTGAGGGGAGTGGCAATGACCAGAGTGGAAACAAGGAGGTTAATATACCAAGGTTTAGGGTAGATGAGCTGTCCCTAGCCCCATCCTGCATCCTATATGATGAAGGGATGCAACGGGACAGAGCACCTAAATTACATTCAGACATAACTATAGCACATAACTGCTCAACACAGCAGTCATGCATACCATACCCTTGTGTATTACAGGATCTACTGCAGGGACAACAAGGATTGTTGGCATGTAAGGACAGGATAAACAAGATGAGGAGAATAATGGAACCTAGGAAGGTGAACCAGATTTTTGTGGGCAAAAGCAACTGCACACACATCACAAGACTGTCACGTATCAAGGATAGCAACACTGGGTCCTCACCTGGACTGGTGGGTTACAAGGGACTATTTTTTGTCTGCGGACCATGGGCTTACTTTTACCTACCTCCAGGTTGGTATGGCCGTTGCTACCTTGCATCAATAATACCACGTATGGTCCACTTCTCAGACATAACACAGGCTAGAAGGCCAGGTGTGAGGCCTACAAGGATGAGAAGGACAGCTGGATGGGTTGATCATTTTATGACCGCTGTTGGAGTAATAATCCCAGGTATTGGAGTAGTGTACACCACCCAGAGGATACATGAGTTAGCTAGAATGATTGAGGATCTGGCTGACTCCACTGCAGCAGGACTGGGAAACATAACAGCAGAGCTGTCCGCCATGCGAGCAGTAGTAATTCAAAATAGGGTTGCTTTAGACATCATCCTAGCCAAAGAGGGTGGGGTTTGTCAGGTGATCCACCAGAGGTGCTGTTCATATATACCTGACAACAGCCAAAACATAGATAGGGCAATCCATAACATAAAGGATGTTAGGAATGAGGCAGAGGGCATACACACTGGTGAGTTCTGGGATAAACTGATGCAGTGGCTATCAGGTTGGGGCTCATGGATCATAAAGGCTGTTATCATAATAGCAGCTGTGTTGTTGACGCTCTGCATTATGATACAGGTCTGCCCAGTCTGCTGTGCATCCCTTGTCTCCCACTGCTCACGCTCTATGCGCTGTGGCAATAAGCGCGGCCATGAGCCGGAGCAACAGGAGCTGCAGGCAGTGGCAGAAATGCCAGCCATGGGCATGAATCGGTTGTCACGCAGGGTATATTGATTTGGTATCAGATTTGGGAATGTTGAAGCCATCTTTTCCTTTTGATACCAAATAGAATAGCTTCAGGCCTATTAACTTAGCCTACATCTAAAAACCTCCATCTTGGGGTGTTTTGCACTTTCACCGTCTGAGAAATGCTGTCCTTGCAATTCTCCACGCCCAGACGAGATACGTGACACACGGCTTGCACAATACTTTATTTTAACAAATAACAAGATTTCGCAATATTACTCATCGCCTGCTTATGTCGCAGTTTGTATGGAAATATATCAGGCCATGGCAGCTCGCATTTTGATTGACTGTCCCCAAACTGCCCATTCTGATCACATGGTTAGCTACAGTATGTATGCATCAAATCTATCACACCTTACAAGGAGATATCTTGTTACAGATCCTGTCTATTGGCTGTGGGTTTCATGATGCACTGTAGACTACGTATAATACTTCTTGCTACGTGTCATATGGGTGGTCTTGTGGTTCAAATCTATAAAGCATACCAAACTCAATAAATCTTTGGACATTCTAGCTTCTGTGCTGACTGTCACCGTGTTGCACGTTAAATTGTATTTGTTGTGGCTAATAAATATACCATATTCTGAGCTGACAAATTCTGTGGTTGTGTCTGTCTTTCCTATCATTAATTATCCCTTGTATTTCAGACTTGCTTCTACATGTGGACATTGGATCAATTACTTCGGAAGGAACCTCAATTTTGTAACTAAATTCAATCAAAAATTAAAATATTTATGTATTCTATTTTCTATTCCTCAAATATCTGTATAATATACTTTAAGGTGTGCCCTGAATGTTGAAACCACAATATCAAAGGAAGACAATGTTGAGGACAGAATATCAAAATTAAAATATCAATAGGTAAGTCTTATTTTTCTTTACCTAACTCCATATATATGTTCCTACATGATACATATATCTTCTAAGTATGTAGCTGTGGAGTTAGGAGTAGTAAATCCATGCTTCCCTACATGCACTTACTTTTCAATGTGCTGTCCCTTAATATTCAGTCCTCGATATTCTTGTACCTCTATATTGATGATGTTAGTATTCAGTAGTACAACCATTCCTTAAAAGCTTTAAGGTGAGGTATGTGTACTAGGTATTGCCTTGGAAACACACGATTAGCTTAAGGTAGCAGCTACAGCTGCATATTCATCCTATAACTCACTAGGACCCACATCAGGGCACAATAAAGTTGCAATGAAAGTAAAGAGGGTGAACTAAAGAGAAGTAGGAAAACCAAAGCAACTACAGAGTATGTTGCCAGCGGTCTGGTCTAATCCAAGGGGTGTTAAGCACTAACTCCCCATTACTACTACTGTTATGATAAAACGAACCAGGAAGAAGGTGTGTGCAGGGAACCAACGTTGTGTGGTCTAGTTTTATTAAAGCGTAATGTCCACTGACCCTGTAAGAAACTTGAAATGGGTGTCCATTCCAACACCTGACACATTAAGAATACCATGTATAAAAAGCAAAGATGGGTGTTCTATACTGAACCACATCCAATAGAACTGTTTTTTGTACAATTGTATTCCCATAAGGAGAAATGATGTACTGCAAAGGTAGGATTGAAAGATCTTAATTGTTTTCTTCAATTTTAACCCTCCAATAATTGAGTAAACATAAAGGATTCAAATTTGTATCTCATCCACTCACTAATGTGATACGATCAAATATAGCCAATAAAGTCCAGGAGTATAATGGCAATGCTTTCGCCCTCCCCCTAAAGACGAGAGCTATATATTTGACCCTGTCTTTTCTTTGTGTGAACATATCTCTGTATCTATTCTGGTCCTCTTCCCATAGCTTGGCCATTTATGAGCATTATTTTGGATCGGCATCCCTCTTTATCTAAGTTCTAAAATGAAGGCATCTCTGTTTACTGCCTTTTCCAGTGTGGTGATCTCTTACATTGTTTCCTCTTTTAGTGACAGTATAACAAGTTTCAACTGTTGGGTCTTCCAATCTGCCAACCGCCAGCCCCATTAAAAAGTGTATTACGATGTTGTGCTGAGGCTCTGTCCGTTAGTAAGGGCGAGTGTAAGAAACTGGAATAAAAATGACACACATATTTCTGCACCTTTACTTTTGCCTTTAAGGGGTTTAAGAAAAATCTTAAGGACACTCACCTCTATTATTCTTCATGTACTTTGAGTGCAGAATGCTCCTCTGGGGATTCTTTTCATGAAAGCTAGTATGTTGCTAATACAGCTGGCAAACAATTATCCACTCAGCCTTTGGAAGAAATATGAAACTCTCTTGTCAACTATTTTCAAAATAAGGTTGAGATCATTTACACATTTTGATTGAAACAGAGTCTCCTTCTTTGTCCTATTCAAGTACCTGCTTAATGAGCTCCCTTCCATCTTGCCAGACAGGATTCTAGAATTTCTCACTACTATAAAATCTAATTTTCCTCCGAAGCCATATCAGCACAAGTATTAACGTTTGCCCCTACAACTTTGATAAACACCTTTTTTGAAATTCCTTTGACTACAGTGCCACCTAATAGGGCACACAATGTGAGGTAAACAGGTGCTCTGGTGAAATGATGCAGGGAAGGAAAACCTCTGAAGAGAAAATACCTTCAGAGGCAGATGAATAAAGAAGTTTACAAAAGAAACCCAGAATCTGGTGTGAAGACATGCATCAGGAGGCTAAACTTACCAGAAAAGAGTAATCAAAAATCTAGACTCAGGAGAGTTGCAAGAGAGATTTAGAAGAGGTTCTTGAATCCAAAGAAAATCCACTGGAGGTGTGTTTACGGAAAAAGTTAGAGAGATGTCTCAGCTGAAATCACTGCACTAGAATCTGATGTTCCACAAGGCTCCTCACTGTCTTCTCACTTATTCAATCTGTTTATCAAGCCTTTGATACGTGTGTTGAAACCATAAGGCTGCAGTTTAAGTAACTATGCAGATGAATCTTAAGTGTTATTTCATGTGGATAATATGTACTCAGCTTATGAAAAGTTTCAAAACACCATGGGATTTTTCTCCAGCTGGATGTCAACTAATCAATTAAAGCTGAACGCTGACAAGACTAAAATAGTCTTGCTGAACCACTGAACTGGGGTTTGGAATAACCCATATTGGACATGTGCTCCTAGGACAGCACCAACTCCTACAACTTCTGCAAAGAGCATAGGGGTTGTGATGGATGGAAATCCCCCAATAAATTCCCAGATAAGGTCCATTGTGGCTAAGTGCTCCTTTCTATTAAAAAATGCTTAGAAAAATTGCACCGCTGACATCTTTCGAAGTGAGAAAATTATTAGTGACTGCAGCAATCACATCCAGATTTGATTACTCCAATTCTGTCTATGCTGTACTCCCAAATGCCTGCCATAAACTTCAAGTTATTCAAAATAAGGCAGCAAAGCTGATCTTTCTTCTTCCTCGACATACCCATATTGTACCTTTATAAGGAAACTACTTTGGCTTCCTATAAAGGAACAGATTTAGTTTAAGGTGTATTGGTGTTTATAAGTATGAATGGAACTGCTCCTAAATTTGTGGCATAAATAATTTAGAAATACATACCCTCCCACAATCTGAGATCAAGAGAGACAAATCTTCTTGTTGATTCAAAACTGCATTAATATAGATTGGGGGTAGGCGTTTTTCAGTGGTAGCTCTTTCCACTTAGGATGTCCTCGGTTAGGAGATCAAATCTGACGGGAGGTGGATTCGGGTAATTTTTGTAAATTTTTAAAAGCATAGCTATTGAAACAGGCCTATGAAAACAAGTCATAAATGTTGGGTTCTCAGTCTAAGAAGTATGAAGTACAAGCACCAAGAAACCATTGGTGAATGTGAGCTCTATAAATATTTATAACATAGCAAGGTTGACACATTGCTTTCCATTCAAGAACTTTATCTGCTTTATCATAGAAAGAGAGGCATTTAGTATGCGGCCAGTGCAGTATTTCAGAACAATGTAAGAATGCATCATAAATGTTTCCCAAACTAAGAAGTAACACATCTTGTTTCCTGAGCAAGCCTGCAAATGCTCAGAGATAAGTATCGAAAAGTGTTTTCCACTGCTTTCCCGGCAGTACAGGATCACCTACAACTGATAAAACAAAACCAGAGGTTGTGACATATTTACCAACACACATGTACAAAAAAATGTAAAATGAAACAGCAAAATCACTGCTCACTCAGGGCCGTATGTAGGTAAACTACATTTACTGATTCTAAAATACCGAATTTTACCGATTCGGTATTTTAGAATCAGTAAATGCAATGTAGGTAAAAATTCGGTAAGTATTACCGAATCGATACGATCCGATATTTACCGAAACCGTATTTACCGATTCGGTAATTCCCATTTATTCCTATGGGCCTAGAGGCCCATAGGAATGAATGGGAATTACGGCATCGGAAAATACTAATTCGGTAAAAGGGGGAACACATTGAAGGGTGGCAGGGTGTCACTTTGACACCCTGTTGCACCCCTCAATAGTGCATGGGGTGCACATGTGGCACACATACATGCCCTAGGGGCATGTATGTCTGCCACATGAAACTGTTTTAAATTGCAAAAATTTGCTTCTTTTAGGTTTTTCGATATTTACCACCAACTTGTAGTTGGTGGTAAATAACGAATCCTATAATGGGAAAAGCACTCATTTGAGTGCTCCCTACAATACAGATTCGGTAATTTACAGAATCGGTATGTTAAGAATTCGGTAATTTACCGATTCCTTAAGTTACCGATTTGGTATAATACCGAATCCTACAATCATGCCACCTACATCTGAAAAGCCTAATACCGGTCGGTAACGGCCGAAATTCGGTAATTGCGGCCCAGCGCCGGACTGACTACCGGGTAGTTTGGAATACTGCCGAGCTGGGGGCTGCTTTCACTACGGTGGGGGCTAATTTCGTTCATGGAGACCTGCGTGTGCTTCAAAATAATTAATGCAAAACAAATTTCGTTTAGCACACGCAGGTCTCCATGAACGAAATCACCCCTCAGCTCAGCAGCATTCCAAACTGCCCGGTAGCCAGTCTGGCCCTGTTTCGGCCACACGTTAACAAATCTAGTAAAAAGTGCCCCATTCGGTCTTAATTTTTTCCTACTCCTCTTTCAAAAATGATATTTCCCTTTTCCAACAAAAATGAAAATATCAATTAACTTCAACTCCATTGTCAGACTACTAGGTTCAGGCGCACACCCAAGCAACAACTTGTGATAGCTAAATAATGTAGCGAGCAAATATGCCAGAAGTACACAGATAGCACAATTTCAAACACCTTTGCAGAGAAAAGGGCTAGTTAACTGCATGGATGTATTTCTGTAGTTCTCAATTCACTTGAAGATGTGTAAAGTACCTGACACAAACATCTCAGCATATCAGTGTGGGTTAACTTGTCCCGAACATACCAGCGTAGTTTGGGATGATACATCTCTTCATGAAAGATGGAGCGATGCTGTCTGCTATACACACTGACCTATCACATAGCTAGAAGCCTCTTCACTCTAGTGTGGCTTGGATATTGTACTTCCTCATGAAAGATGGTTAGTGGTGTGTGTGCTGAGGCACATCACCAACCCGCGAAGTGAAGTCTTCTGCTTTACCTGAAACTGGGCTCCCCTAACTTGATCACCGCCGTGAACCTCAACAGAGATGACCCACAGTTCCTACAAAGTGAGAACCCTTCCACGCTGTGCTTCTGAGTGTACTTGTGCAATCAACAGCGGCCCTTCCAACATCTGTGAGAAAGCCTTTTTAAAAATGACCTTGAAGCCACCATAATGCCAACAATTCTGTTCGCCGGAATCTTATTGCCATTTGCTACGAAGAATTATCACTTCAAAATATATATAGTAACATTTCTTCTACTGATAGAGTTGAAGCAACGCCAATTTTTCGCGGAAGCAAGTGATTTTTTTCAAACCCCAAGGAACTTCACTGTACGCACATTTGACATGGCATTTTGTTTGTTACACACCCATTACTTGATTTGATTGGCTAAACAGTAAACAGATGTTTGCATTTAATTTTGAACAGCTGGGAGACTATCGGCTACATGCATCATTGCACCCGTTTGCGATTCCTAAATTGCGAAAATTAAGGAATCGCAATTTAGAAATCGCAAACGGCAATGCATGAACAAATCGCATTAATTTTTGCGTTTCGGTATTTTTCCTTAATTGCGATTCACAATTTGCGAATCACAATTAAGGAAAACCCTTCCCATTGATTCCTATGGGCCAAAAGGCCCGTAGGAATGAATGGGAAGGCATTCACATTTTGCGAATTTCAAATTGCGATTTGCAAAATGTGAATACAATTTAAAGGGTGAGGGTGGGGGTCCAAAGAACCCCTCCCTGCACCCCTGAAATGTAACTTTAAATGCAATTTACACACACACATGCTCCAAGGGCATGTGTGTGTAAATTTAAACTTTCAAAATGCAATTTGTGCATATTTGAAAGTTTTCGGTAAATTAGCATGAAGTTCAACTTCATGCTAATTTACCACTTCCAAATTGTGAATTCGCAATTACAAAATGATCATGCATTGCATTTAAGAAATCTGAAATTGCGATTTCTTAAATGCAATCGCAATTTTAGAAATTGCAACATGGTTGCGATTCCTACAATTGCGAAATGCATGATGCATTCCAAATTAGTCAATTGCATTCGCAAACGGCCGAAAATTGCGACCGTTTGCGACTGCAATTCCCTTTGATGCATGTGGGTGTATAAATACAATTGTGAGTTCAGGTCGACGTATACGTGGACTTTCCTAGAGAGTGAGTACCTCTGTCCAGCACTTTCATCAGATACAGGAAACTAGTGCTAATAAATGAGATCGTAGTGCCTAGAGCTATATGTAGCGAGAAGTAAACAGGAGCTGATACATGCATCTTAACTATATCATTACCAACTGATCTTTAATGACAGCTGTCCAAGCACCTCAGCAGAGCTTGAGTCACTTGCACGCTGGGGTCGACTTAAAAGTAAGGGGCAGATTAACAAGCCCCTTGCGCCACTTTTGTGTCACGTTTAACATAGGAAAAGTGACGCAAAAGTGGCGCAAGGGCCTTGTAAATCTGCCCCACAGTGTGTGTGCATTGCCTGACCGTAAGCCCTGAAATCTTCAGCCATTCGAATCTGGCAGTGAGCAGGCCCGTGCTATGTCTCCTGACATTCTTTTCTGAGATTTGTCGTCTGTGAACAGCTTTGGCTAGGTGTGAACAGGACTGAAGCACAGTGTATCTCCACCTTCAATACATCTGTGACATTGTAGGCGTTCCATCGTAGGTCCAACAATCGTGACATCACTTCCTCTGACATACCATTTTGCAGCATCACGTCCTGCACTGTTGAATAGTACACATTTACACATGAAGTGTCCTCAATCGCTTGCAAAATGCTATCTGGAAATGGGGGGTATATTATCAAGGGGGTTTATCTCCGGAGATAAAATTATCTCCCTATTACCTAGATGTCGCTAACACCAGTTAGCGACAGCTAGTAGGAGATAGCGACCATCTTAGGCCCCACTTTGCATGTCAGAGAAATTTATCACTAATGGCATGCAAAGTGGGCGTGCCAAGATGTTAGCGACTGGAAACAGTCGCTAACATCGCTATCTCCTATTACCAACTTTTGGAGATATTCGCGCTAAGCGCGAATATCTCCAAAAGCTAACACCTGCCCTTAGCAGTTCCTAGCCATGTTATCCAATGGGAGGTGGATAACATGGCTAAGAGCATTAGCTCGGTAATGCATGAATATCGCTGACTTTTCAGCGATATTCATGCATTGCGGACGATTTTTATCGCATTTGCAATAAACCTTGGTAATACCAAGGTTTATCTGCGATAAAAATTGCTGCAGGTCGGCGATATATTTTTGTCTCTAACCAAGCAATAGCGATAATTATAGCTATTGCTTGGTAATATGCTCCGTGGATTTTGCCTTCTCTGTATTGAGACATAAGAACGTGCGGCTAGCTTCGTTCTATATGAAGCCACATCAAGTACATATTGCACGACACGAGGCTCGGGCAGCCTCTCCAAACGCTTCTATTAAAGACTCTCAAATTAATCCCAAAATTCCGCACCTTTTTGTTTTTGTTGTACCGTTTGGTGAAAACAGTAAAACATACCAGCAATCTTTCCTTTTTCCATATCGATTTCCTTTGTGGTGTCGTTTTGATGTGACTAAAGTCTGCTGAATAGTGTTTGAAATGTCACCCCCCACCCGTTCTCTTTAAGAAACAGATGAGATCACATTAACGTGAAGACATTAAACGCCACAAAGGTGACACAATGCGCTGCAGCGCCCCAGGCTTAACTGTGACACTTGTCAAGAAACGGAAATGCTAGGACATGAGTAGATTGCTGTTAATTAATACAACCTTCTAAAAGTGTGTTACTTCGCGATGACAAAATGGTTTGCAAATCCATCATGTCCTAAGTTGCTGAGGCAGGAAAATGTTCCAGGCTGTACCGTTCATCACACCTGCCTCCATGCTGACTTGTGCAGCATCTTACTAAGCACTATTTGTTTTGCAAATGTTCCTACATCTGCAGAATAGCACTTCGGAAAATGAAGTTACCTTGAAAAACAATAACTACAAAATAGATAATACAGGTGTTGGGAATTAAAATTGAAGTGAACAATTTCTACCTAACATTAAGTGATATATAATCTGGAATAAATGCAACCGCTTTGCATAAAGATCATGTCCTTAGGGGCTAAATGTGAATAAACACAATTATAATTGCTTAATTGCACGGGGCGTCTATCCAATTATTTTTCCCCTTTTAGGAATATCTGCTTGAAGTTCTTCGAGTAAGGTATTTGCTCATGGAACTTTTAAAGAAATCACAGGAAATTTACAACAAATTATGGGCCTCATATATGGGAATTTGACGTAGGGCAGCGCAGAAGCTACCTTGCTGCGCTGCTCTACGTCAACGTGAAAGGGTAGAAATGCACCATATTTATGCATTACGGTGCATTCCTGTTTTTTCTCCCTGTGCTGGTGAAGTTTCTGCAGCCTAGCTTCAACATAGGCACCCTAGCCAGGGTGCCTCCGTTGTATGCAGGCTTGTTCTTGTACAGGAAGGGGCACCGTCCTGCAGAAAAACAATCCTAAGAGGCATTTTCCCCTTTATATGTACGCAGCAGAATTCAGCACACATAGAAATAGGGGAAAATGAGGTGAAATAAAGATATTTCTCCTTGTTACACCTCACCTCGGGAGATATAAGGATTTGGCACTTACACAGGTTTGCATGATTTTGTAAATCTGGGGCAGCGTCAAAATTAAGTATGGGTGAAATGTGCGAATTCGCGATCAGCGAATTCACGCGAAAGCGAATTCGCGGTCCGCAAAATTCGCAAAATTATGCAAACTTGCAAATTTTTTTATTTTGGCGTGTTCGCAGGTTTTTTTTTCAGCGCGGCTATCGCGAATTTACCTATGCAATCGTTTTTGGGCGCGGCCATCTTGTTCGCGGGAGGAAAACAACTCGGCAAACTCAGAATCAAGGTAAGTCAACGCAGCGCGTGCAAGATTGTATTTTCAAAGCGCGAACAAGCAAAAAAAAATCGCGAACTTGCGAATTGTTTGGCAATTTCGCGCGATTCGCAGATCGCAAAATTGCCAAAAATCCGCTAATTTCGCGAGCAGAACGTTTTTTCATCCCATGCTTAGTCAAAATCCAATAGGTGTTGCGTGGGAAAACACACCACAACACCCTTGTAATGCCTCCATAGTGCAGATAAAGGCAACACGTCGATTTGCATGGATTCACAAATCTGTATCAGAGCACTGTGTCACGGATGTCCCACTTTACATGAAAGAAAAGTGATACAGGGCTATTAATAAAATGTCCCATATCGGCCTCATTTACAAACAATTGGCATAGAACTGCTTCGCAAGTCATTTTGCTGTGCAGGAAGGACACATTCCTGCACCAAAACAACCATGAGAGGCATTTTCCTCATTCAAATTGTGCTGCAGAATGCAGCACAAGTGGAAAGAGGAAAAAAGGGGAGGAGATATGTAAGCATTTCTCCTTATTAGGCCTCCTCTGGCAAGGCGTATGTTTTTGGCACGGCATCAGGTTTACGTGATGTTGTATATCTGGAGCAGTGTTAAAATCCATGGGTGCTGCGCCATATCACCCACAGCATTGCATATGGAATGCCTCCTTGACCTTTGAATGCCTTACTACATATCTATGAGACCATGCAAAGCCACGCAGGGTTGCTCACAAAGAGTGAGGAACCGGTGGTGCAGGCCTCTTGTAAATGAGGGCCTATTTATTTTTCTAGTTCCAGACCATAGTTTTAGCACATCTAAGCAATGGAAATCTCTCACATAGTTTTAGAACTAAAAAGAGTTTGCTTGGTAGATGAAATGACTTCTCAAATACGCTATGGCCAGTTTAATGTTTTTTGTTAGATTGATCCTTAAAACATAAATTAATTCAAAACAAACCTTCAGCAAAGGTTTCTTTTTACTCTCTTGAACTTAACTTGAAAACATACTGATTTGCACCTTTTGGGGTGTTGCTTACAAAAAGAAGTTAGGGGCATTATTATGAAGGAGTTTGTGTCACATTTGCACCATACAGCATGGTACAATCATGGGGCAAACCAAAAAATGCGATTTATCAAGCCACGCAAGGTCACTTTGCATGGCCCTGAGTGACCTGACGAGTCAGGAGTAACACAGTGTAAATCGCTGTCTTGCATTACTCAGCCCAGGGGAGGCATTCCATAGGTGTTGCATGGCTGTTCCCACACCGATTTCATTGATTGTGACGCATTCCCAGATTTACTAATAATGGTAGACCTGGCAATGCACCAAAATGCTACGCTTTTCCAGGGGAGGCATAACAAAGAGAAATATTATTTATTTATTTATTTGTTTTATTTTATAGCATTTGTAAGGCGCGCAGCTACCCACAAAGGGTTTCCCGGCGCCAGAACCGCAAAGCACACCAAATCACTGGGGAGAGAACAGACAAAGCAATTATTTATTGAACAGCCACGTTTTTATGCTCTTTCTAAAATTCACATAGCTTTCCTCCTTGCGTATGTGGATAGGCAGTGAGTTCCACAGCATTGGCCCCAGGTAGGAGAAAGATCTCCCGCCTATTCTGGCTCGTTTAAACCTCGGTACTACAAAGTTTGCCGCTGTACCTGAGCGCAGGTTGCGGTTTGGGAGGTAGGGCTTAGCAAGGGCCTGAAGATATTTGGGGGCAGTGCCAGCTTTGATTTTAAATAGGTAGCTCAGGGCTTTGAAACGAATACGGTTCTCAACCTTAAGCCAATGCAGATCCCTGAGATATTTGGTGATCCTAGCGGATCTGGGGATTTTGCAGAGCAGTCTAGCCGCAGCGTTCTGCACTAGTTGCAGACGCTTTATCACTGCCTTATTTGAGCCCAGGTATAAGATGTTACCGTAATCAAGCCGAGATGTCACTAGGGCGTTGACCACGGTCTTCTGGGTAGTAGGTGGCAACATCCAGATGATTTTGCGTAACCATTTGAGAATGGTGAAGCATATACCTGCCACTTCGTTAGCTTGCTGGGACATGGATAGACAGTCATCAATGATGACCCCAAGGTTTCTAACCTGAGAGGCTGGAGGTGGAAGTTTACCCAATGATGGTGGCCAATGGGAATCATTCCAGAGATCTTTACTATTTCCTAACAGGAGACCCTCTGTTTTATCTCCATTTAGTTTGAGTTGGTTGTCTGACATCCAACAAAAAATTTCTTGGAGGCCTACTTTTAATGCAGATGGGGTAGACACGTCAGATTTGGAAAGTGAGAATAAGACTTGTGAGTCATCTGCATAGGTCATTAAACTTAGCCCAAAATTTTCTGCAAGATTGGCCAGTGGTCGTAGGTATAAATTAAAGAACAGAGGGCTCAAAATTGATCCTTGTGGCACACCGTGAGGAGAGTGGAATACCTCAGAGCATGCCTCCGAAGAGGAGATCTGGAAAGTACGGAGGGATAGGTAGGATCTAATCCATTCCAGAGCTTTGCCTTCGACACCATTCTCCCCCAGCCTGTCTAGCAGTATGGAGTGAGAAATGGTGTCGAAAGCCGCACTGAGATCTAACAAGACCAGTGCTACTGTTTGGCCGTCATCCATAAGCTCCCTGATCTTTTCTGTGACCCCGAGCAGGGCCGTCTCAGTAGAAAAACCACTCCTAAACCCAGATTGAGACGAATGCAGGAGATTATTGTTTTCTACATAGGTTGAGAGTGCCTTGTGGATATGCCTCTCTAGGATCTTGGAAAAGGCAGGTAGCAATGAGATTGGGCGATAATTAGCCAATATCATAGGGTCTGCGCCTGGTTTTTTAAGTAGGGGGCTGACCATAGCATGTTTCCATAGAGCAGGAACTATGGCTTGCTCTATGGAGGCATTCAGTATTTCTGCTATGGGAGTTAAAGCAGCATCCTCTAATTTGTTTATGATACTGACAGGAATAGGGTCCCGTGGGGAACCCGATTTGATCGATTTTAGTAGTTCCTTCAGTATATCTAATTTAATGGGAGGCCAGGCTTCAAGATGACAGTTTACTCTGGGGACTAGGGAGGTGTTCCCTTGCTTGTCTGTTGTCATGTTGGCATTTTTAATATTAGAGACGATGTTCTCAATCTTATTAGTGAAGAAAGAGGCCAAGTCCTGGCATTGCTGGGTATTAAGAGGGGTAGGTTCTGCTCTAGCGTTCTCCCCAGCTAACTCTTTTACCGTGTTAAAGAGAGTCTGGGATTTGTTTACGGCCATGTTAATAGTGTTGGTGACATAGCATGCTTTGGCTTTCATGCATGCTGAATGGTAACAATTTCTGGCCTTTCGGTAAACTTCTTTTTGGTATAGGTCGTAATTTTTTCGCCACTGCCTCTCTAGGTTCTTACAGGTCGATTTTTTTTTCTTCAAGGCATCTGTGAACCAGGGAGCAGGAGGGCCATGGACTTTCCCTTTGCAACGGGCTAGGGGCAGGCAAGTGTCAACGGCGCCGGTTAGCCACTTTTGTGTTAACTCTGCAATGCTATCCATGTCTCCATCCAAATATGGATGATCTTCCTTCAAAGCATTGTTCAGGTCCTCCAGGTTTAGGAATTTCCAGTTTCTTCTAAAAGATTCTGAAGGAGTCGAAATTGGACCTTTTTTGGGCTCTAGCAAAATGGCGAAACTTTGAAGAAAATGATCTGACCAGAGAACAGGCGTGGTGTTAAGCCATGAAAGTTCTTTCATGTTTGATATTATAGGGTCCAACAAGTGTCCGGCTTTGTGAGTTGGACCACTATTTCGTAGTGTCATGTCCAACACATTGAGGTCATCTATTAGATTTTTACAGGTCTTGTTTTTGTCGTCGTCTAGATGAAGATTCAAATCTCCTAGGACAGTGAAGTTTTGGGCAAATATTTGTATTTCTCCTCCTTACTCCCTCTTTCTATGCTATGTGTGCTTCTGCAGCACAGATAGAAAGAGGAATATGCCACTCAGGATTGGTTTTGTGCAGTAAGGGGCCCCTTCCTGCACAAAAAAATCCTGCATACAATAGCAGCACCATTGCACCATGGTGCATGCATTAGCACTAGGCAGGACATTGTGCGCCAACCCTGGGGAAAGAACAGGATGCACCTTATTGGGATAAATACGATTAATTCCTGCCCATTTTCTGTAACGCAGCAAGGTTACTTACTGCGCTGTGTTCATCTGTCATAAATGTGCTCTTAAATATTTGAATCTCAGGGGCGTGGCTAACCGCCAAAAATGGCGGTCGAGTAATTGCTGGGCTCCTGGCCCAGGGTTCGCCATCTGCACTACACCACACTAGCTGGGTCGACATCCGTGCCCCAAATGTGCTAAAGAGGACGGCGAGGATCCCGTGGACCCAATGTATGGCCCGGAGCACCACCAATCTGGTATTTGACTCCGTTGTGAGGGATGTGCACAATGGCTCCGCTCGACACAAGATGGCGCCCTTGACTGACAGAGGAGGACACGCTGATCTACGGAAGGAACCGGAGCGCGCAACTGTTGTCTCCTTGACCATCCTGGAGGCGGAGGGAGTTTATTGCCCCACCGAACACCTTGCAAAGACGGAGGCTAGGTGAGCCTCAAATCACTTATACTACCAAGACGGGCTCCGCTTGGCAACATCTGGGCCTGGAGACTGTCGAGGGTGCTTGCCACTGTGCGGCTCCGGAGGCAGTGACTCTTTTAACTGACCACACTGCCAAATGTGGGGCCGGCCACAACTCTAGCAGGAGATCGCTGTGGAGCTGGGCCGCTGTCCTAGGGTGACCCGAGGAGTAGGGGAGTGCCCCGGGCCCTCACCCAACATTATAATACAGGATGGCTTTGTGTCGGGAGCGGACCTGACAAAGTGGAAAGTATTACTGCACCGTGCCGCTGCTGGATTACTGTGTGGAGTACAGGGGTGCGGGTCATTGCCTTGGCTGTGCACTTGGCGGCGCTGATGCCTGAAATACTCTTTTGGCTCATTGTGTTGTTGCGGACTGGTACTGTGGAGGCCCCAACAGGACAATAAACCTGCAGGATGTGATCACTTGCCCTAGGAGTTCTTGGCATGGAGGAGTGCTCTGGGCCCCCACTAGGAGCTCTGGTGCCCATGAGCTACAGGCTGGGGGTGGTTTAACCTGTGCAGTGCCTATGGTGGGGACGATCTGCTGCCTCCCTGCTGTGTTTGTCACCAAGGCGCAAGGACTTGCCCACTATTGTGGTTCAAAATTACATGTCAGTAGAAGCCATGACCCGGGGGGGTTCCATCTTGGTGAATTGCTCCCCCCTACCCTTCCAATGCAGTGGGGCACCACCCATGCAGTTTCCATGACAATGCAGGTGGTCAGCTGCAAATAAAGACCAGGAACAGGCTTGTGACACACTTTGTGATGCCTACTTGCGGGCAAGACGGCCAATGCCTCAGAACATCTGTGGAGGACCGGGCCAGAACTGTGCAGAGGGGGACACGGCGGGGTGTGATGCAGAGTGACCAAACCCACTCAGTGCTTGGTCCCACCGGTATCACATCATTGTGGACTAAATGGCATCAAGGAAATGTGACACAGTCACTTAGTCTCGACAGGTCTGGCTGAGGAATCTACCCACCACGGGGGCCTTTCTTGCAGCCATAGCATAGACTTCAGAAATTTGGCACAAGTCAGGAAATTACAGAAGGTGCAGTCCCCGTGCCCGGTCCTGATGGCAGGGATGTACATTGCCCAGGGTCCGAACATTCTCCGTTCCTGGGCGGCATAGCACTGCAGTGAGACTGATATTTCCAAAGTGTTCTTATACTAGCTCAGACTCAATCACAACACTCGCTTTGGAGGGGCCCAAGAAAGACTAATACTGAAGCAAAGTGTTAGTCACAGGTGAAACAATAGCCAGACCCTTCGACGGGGCCTAAGGGGAATATAAATGTAACCACAAAGTCGACATTGTATGGACAATTACCACAGGAACACACCAACTCCATAATCCCACATCTGACTACAACACTTTACTAGCGGCAAAATGGGACATACATTGGGTAGGAATCACGCTACAGAGGACTTCAACACAGCCTCGACCACTACATCCACAGAGATTGTGCCCCCGATGGTGGAGGGCACACAGCCGGACATTTGAATCTCATCCTACAAGAAATACAACAGTCATGTGCAGTGATGGAGCAGCAACTGGGCTCCCTCATGGTGGATATTGCTATAATCCGAGATGATCACAAGAAACTCACCGAAAAGGTGACTGCCAACAAAACGGCAGTACAGGAACTGCTCCCAAAACAAAAAGAACAACCAAATGAACTGGAACGGATACAACATCAGCTCACAAACCTACAGGAAATGATAGAAGATGCAGAGGGATGGTCACGTCAAAATAATATGTGCATTATTGGCCTACCAGAGAATTCAGAAGGTCATAATACAATGTTCTGCATAGAAGCCTGGCTCGAATCACTCATGCTACCAAGACGCCTAACTAATACCTTATGCATCAAGAGAGCCCACAAGGTCCCCAGGCAGAGAAGAGTACTTTGCCTTGTTGTGGCCAGAGTGCTCAATTACAAAAACCGTGACCAGATACTACAAGTGACAAGGGGAAAAGCACCAATCATGAAAGATAATGCAATCATTTCCTTTTTCCCTGACTACACACTTCCAGTGCAGAAGCAAAGGGCACCATATTTCACGGAGTCAAGCAACATCTACAGGCAATACATTTGAAATATGCCCTTTTATATCCAGCGAAACTCAAAATTATACATGAGCAAAAAAGTCACTTCTTTGATACCCTGCAGAGGCGTGGGACTGGATCAAGCACATTTTCTCGGACCTACCTATTAATTCTGCTCACTGGCAATCAGAGGAGACACATTCCAGGCGGTGACAATCACAGCAACAATGATCAAAAACCAAGTGATACAATGAAGATACGGCTCCAACACCCACACAAGCGCTGGAGGAACAGAGGAGGGCAATCATTTCTGCTGCCACCTTCAGAGAAACAAGAATAGTCACGGATGACGAGTCATCTACGGGAGACGCAGCTCAATCGAAGTTGGACCATAGCCCACCACTGTTTTTCTCACTGTGCTCACACACAGGGAATACACTCCTCAATTAAAGGACTATAATAAGGTCAATCGACATCGATACGGCTATACTACTGTGGAGGTCCCCCTGTGATGCAGTTTGTAAGTAATACCAATACTTATGGGAGGGATGATCACTGGTTTTCCTGCTAGACGATGTAAGACTATCATGAAAGCACCTTGTGAACACTTTGCACTACAGAAGAACTATATCAGTCTTTCAACTGGGAGCAGATGTCTTCTCTCTCCTTATCCCCCAGAGACTTGAACACTGACTCAGGGCACGGGTGGTGGGACCTCAAGACGGCGTTGGCAATACCCTCCCCTTTCTTTTTGTCTTAAGGGCTCTTATCAAACATGTCATCAAAAATACAGGATGGCTTTGTGTCGGGAGTGGACCTGACAAAGCGGAGAGTATTACTGGACCGTGCCGCTGCTGGATTACTGTGTGGGGTACCAGGGTGCAGGTCATTGCCTTGGCTGTGCACTTTATGGCGCGGAGGCCTGGAATACTCTTTTTGCTAATTGTGTTGTTGGGGACTGGTACTGTGGAGGCCCCAACAGGACAATAAACCTGTGGGAGGAGATCACTGGACCTAGGCGTTCTTGGCATGGAGGAGTGCTCTGGGTCCCCACTAGGAGCTGTAGTGCCCGTAAGTTACAGGCTGGGGGTGGTTTAATCTGTGCAGTGCCCGTGGTGGGGACGATCTGCTGCCTCCCCGCTGTGTTTGTCACCAAGGTGCAAGGACTTGCCCACTAATGTGGTTCAGAAGTACACGTCAGTAGAAGCCGTGACCCGGGGGGTCCATCTTGGTTAATTGCGCCCCCCTACCTTTCCGACACAGTGGGGCACCACCCACACAGTTTCCATGACAATAAAGATGGTCAGCTGCAAATAAAGACCAGGAACCGGCTTGTGACACAGTTTGTGATACCTAATTGCGGGCAAGACGGCCAGTGCGTCAGAACGACTGTGGCAGACCGGGCCGGAACTGTGCAGCGGGAGACGTGGCGTGGTGTGATGCAGAGTGACCAAACCCACTCAGTGCTTGCTCCCACCGGTATCACATCATTGTGGACTAAATGGCATCAAGGAAATGTGCCACAGTCACTTAGTCTCAACAGGTCTTGCTGAGGAATCTACCCACCACGGGGGCCTTTCTTGCAGCCATAGCATAGACTGCAGAAATTTGGCACAAGTCAGGAAATTACAGAAGGTGCAGTCCCCGTGCCCGGTCCTGATGGCAGGGATGTACATAGCCTAGGGTCCGAACATTCTCCGTTCCTGGGCGGCATAGCACTGCAGTGAGACTGATATTTCCAAAGTGTTCTTATACTAGCTCAGACTCAATCACAACACTCGCTTTGGAGGGGCCCAAGAAAGACTAATACTGAAGCAAAGAGTTAGCCACAGGTGAAACAATAGCCAGACCCTTCGACGGGGCCTAAGGGGAATATACATTTAACCACAAAGTCGACATTGTATGGACAATAACCACAGGAACACACCAACTCCAAAATCCCACATCTGACTACGACACTTTACTAGCGGCAAAATGGGATGTACGTTGGGTAGGAATCAGGCTACAGAGGACTTCAACACAGCCTCGACCACTACATCCACAGAGATGTTGCCCCCGAGGGTGGAGGGCACACAGCCGGACATTTGAATCTCATCCTACAAGAAATACAACAGTCATGTGCAGTGATGGAGCAGCAACTGGGCTCCCTCATGGTGGATATTGCCGAGATGACCACAAGAAACTCACCGAAAAGGTGACTGCCAACAAAACGGCAGTACAGGAACTGCTCCCAAAACAAAAAGAACACCCAAATGAACTGGAACAGATACAACATCAGCTCACAACCCTACAGGAAAGGATAGAAGATGCAGAGGGAAGTTCATGTGAAAATAATGTGGCATTATTGGCCTACCTGAGAATTTAGAAGGTCATAATGCAATGTTCTGCATAGAAGCCTGGCTCAAACCACTCTAGCTACCAAGACGCCTGACTAATACCTTATGCGTCGAGAGAGCCCACAAGGTCCACAGGCAGAGTAGAGTACTGTGCCCTGTTGTGGCAGAGTGCTCAATTACAAAGATCGTGACCAGATACTACAAGTGGCTAGGGAAAAAGCACCAATCATGAAAGATATTGCATGCCCCTCGTACCAAAGCTGGTACATATGGATCAATGTGGCTTTGTCCCTGGGCGTAGTACGTCTTTGAATATACGTGACTGTGTAATATCATGTTTGCTTGTACCAAGGAGGACCCAGAGGCAGGATGTATCACTCTAGATATCACTCAGGCATTCAACACACTGGGCTTGGACTGTATGTATCACACTAGATATCACTCAGGCATTCACCACACTGGGCCTGGACTATATGTTGGCGGCGCCTCCGAAATTTGGGATTCCACAAGCCTATACTCGGTGAATCCAATTATTGTACTATCTTCCCACAGCAATGGTGGGCACAGGATCAAATATCTCAGAACCATATCAAATATAAGGGGGCACAAGACAGGGCTGTCCCCTATCTCCCATATTGTTTTTGGCCTTGCCCTTGAACCACTGGCCCACAAACTATCAGCGTCTTCAGCGGGATGGGGTATAAACATAAACAGCGCCCATCATCCCCTATCACTTTACGCAGATGACATTGTACTATACACTAGGAGACTTTAAAACAACTTGGATACCGCAGCACAACTATTCACACAATTTGAACACATAGCAGGGTTCACAATTAATTATGAGAAATCGTATGCCTTCCCCTTTGGCACAAATACAGAAGAACTGATTATACCATTTGGAAAACGTGATATAACAAGTGCTCATAATACTTTATAATATTTAGGAATTCAAATTTATAAAACCAAAACTAATCTTATAGAGGGCAATCTGCATAAGGCGATCCGTTCCTTAATGGCTCAAACTACGTTTTGGACGTCACTGCCCCTACCAGTGGCTGGACGATTAGCAATCTCTAAAATGGTTATGCTCCGGCACCTACATTATTTTTTTCACAAACCTTCCAGTGGTAGTTCTTGGAGCAGTATTCGCAGCCCTGAATACACTCCGAATCACCTTAATTTGGGGCACAGGCTGCAGACGCCTGAGCTTAGCAAAGTTACAACTCCCATCAGATGCCGGGGATGGGAGCCCCAGATTTCTATGCATATTGCCTATCATCACAATTCCAACGGCTCTCGAATTGGTTGCCATGCCATAACCTGTAGGAAATCGCTTACTCGGAGCGCATGCTAGCACAAGGCATGCTGCATAGAATGCTCTCTCTGAGTGGTGCAGTACCACACACTGCAGGAACGCTCCTCAGAACTGCACTCACATGCTGGAAGAAGACATTAAACTACACGAATACTCTTCCTTCATATGCTCCAAATATACCACTACTGGGCATTCTCACTAACCTAGGAGCACTCAGTATCCGTAAGTTAGAGCCCTGGATGCAGGCTGGAGTGACAATGATAGGGAATCTATTCAGGGATAAAATGTTACTCATGCACACAGATATTGCAAGCGAGCGGGGGGACAAGGAGACACTGTTCATGACTCATGCGAGTCTGTCATGATAGGTTAAGAGACACTGGGCACCTAACGGGGCGGAACCAAATACCCATGAGATGGTCCATCTAGTGTAACTCAAGGGGACGGTTAGCCATTGGTTAAACGCTGGCTCTATCGAGGCATACGCACACACCGTCCGTCTCTCAACTAACTGTAATACGTGCTAAATGAGAACAGGTCATTGACAGACCACTATCAGACGAAGACTGGGCAGCGATTTTAGAATATCCAAAACAAATCTTCCACAACAACCGCTTAAAATGTATTCAGTACATGATAACATAGAGAGCATACCTAACCCCACATAGAATGTATGCCATCTTCCCCACCATCCTGCCACATTGCACTAGGTGTACTGAACAGGATGAAGATCTTTTACATAAGCTTTGGTCTTTCCCCAGCCTGGGGAGATATTGGGGTGGAGTCACTACTACCTTAAAAGAAGTTGTGGGAGATACAGGGTGGCACAAAGTAGAGACAAGCATATTAGGATTATATAGAAGATGTAAGGAACACAAGGTACGAGCCAGATTTGCAGATTTGGCTTTACTTCTTGCTAAGCGAGGTGTTCCCGGGAGATGAAAATCCCCTGTGGCACCTACACTGCTCAGTTGGAAGGAAGAAGTGGAAAAATGGGGACTGGCAGGAAGTGTAGCTAAACAGAGAGATTAAAAAAGAGGCCTAAGAAAGAAGCCAATCTCAATGAGCTGGGATCTCTTGTTGGAAACCTTCAAAGCGGCCGAAACATTCACTCAAAGAGGGTCTGTAAATGTCACTATATTCCACTACTAGGCCCCTACCTAAAAAAGAGCCCCCATTTTTGCACCCAAGACATGGGCACTGCCATGGCGAGACTCCCCAAAGTTTCATTTACCCTCATTCTATGAAGTTTCTACCAAACTGGACAGATATCACACTTTTAGCATCCAGAAGCTAGGTTTTAAACACAACCTTAAAGATTCGAATTTTTATAATTTCAGGGCAGCCTGTCAGCAGGGGAGGGGGGTAGGGAGTGAACAAAAATTTATATCACTAGCTAGATTTGATCCAAGAGAATAGTACAATTATCGTAATAGCAGGTCGGGAAGAGATGCCATATCAGGACGTGAGCTATTCAGCTGGGCCCCAATGAGGCAAGACTACCATTGTGGTACAAGGTTAAAATGCGAAGTGATAGTATGCAATTTATTTCACCATCATGTATATACGTGAGATCCTGCAGGATCTGTTATTTACTATTAACTAATTGCATTGCAAAGAAACTTTTGTTATCAAAACTTTCCTTAAATGTGGCATATAGAGTCGAGGCAGCAAAAGAGTAGTTGTGTTTAGAGTAGAAATGGTGCCACATTTAGTAATGAAATGCATGGTAAACTTCCACTATGTTGCATAGGTAGGCCCTCCCATGCCCTGCCTGCCTGCCGTCGTAGTGTCCGATTCCACCAACCAGACCCGGATCTTTCAGAGCAGTGTGCTATGCAGCTTCTCATGGAGAGCACACTAGAGGCTAGCTCATCTGTGCCCGTCCACCATGTGCCCAGTGTCAAAACCTGTGGTCCACTTACCACCCACAGCTGCACAAGACGCAACTCGGCCACTAGCTTCCACACCCTAAACACTGGATGCCCAACTAGGCACAGCACCCAGGCTACCCCATCACCACCAAAGGGGCTTTCTCCTGCACTGCCTGCAGCTCCTCTTGCACCACTCCCTGCTCACTACCCCCAGGTTCCAGCCTCACCCACGCGCATGACCAAGCTGTGCATAGCACATCTATGCTCAGCACCCACCCCTTTCTGACACTTCTCTTCCTAAACCCCTGATCGCTTATCAAACATGTCATCAAAGTCTGGTACTGTCTGCATGACCTCTTCCCAGACCTTCTCTTCTTCACCCAGATCTGGCTTAATCAATCCGACATCCATATCTGACATTGCAGTCACTAAGGTCACAAGACATGACAGATCTGAAAAACCCTAAAGAAAACTAGCCAGACCTCTATGAAGGAAACATCCACTGCTCCATCACATCTGCAAACTTAAATGACCACCTTGAACACCTGACTTTCAAGCTCAACATATAAAGCAACAACACCAAGGAAGGGTCCTAGTATACAGACCTCCTAAACCAAGAAGCAACTCCAGAAACACTATTGTAGACTTTATCAACACACTGTTACTCAACAACAGCATCTTCATCCTCCTTGAAAATCTCCACTTTCATCTGATGAGCGAAACTGACTCCTACACCAACAACCCCATGGAAGACATTAGCACACTCGGATTCACCTGAGTGAAGGGCCCCACTCACACTGAGGAACATCTCCTTGCCCCTTTTCCTACTTCTTTGATATCAAGGTGGAAAAACCCAAGCCCAACCACTCACCTAGACCTACCACTTCCTGATCTGATTAGACCTGCAGCTACCAAAACAGTGAAACTGCCCCCACAAAAGTGACTGATGCAAATAGAACAAGGTTTCTTAGGAAACCTAGACCACAGAACACCATAGGCACCTCCCTCCTAACCTAGATGACCTCTCCAGATCTATCACAAACATCATCCTCTGGATGATGTCAAGCTCAAACACCCTGGCCCCACTCAAAACTATCACCGCCTGATGGACTAGAATGCAAGTAAGCTAGTGCACACATGACCTCCGACTTTCTAAACACCACTGCAAACTGCTGGAATGCAGATGGCAACACACACCCACCACAATAACAACAGAAGCATCTACAGATCAGCCCTCTAGTTCTACAACTAGCAACAAAGCTCCACCAAACACTCAACCCTGAAAGGAAGGATTAAAATACATCTCCGACTACTCTAAATAAATCTTTTTCATAATGAAGGAATTCACTGTAGCCAGCTGCATGACAGTCACCCCCTCACAGAGACTCTGCACCTTGATCTTTCACTGCTTCAGCAACACAATTAGCACCATAGACAACAGCTTTGCATCTCAACCTGATAAGAAAAATGCTTTTCTGCCTGACCTGCTGGCTGATTATCACCTGCCTTTAAATTACCGCCACACTGTCCTAAGTCCTCTCTGAAGCCACATGGAACCCATATCTTCACTTCATCTTCAGCAAAGGACTCGGCCCCCATCTGCACTTCCCTCACTCTTATGCTCAGTACCCTCTCAATACTGCTGCATTCCTGGATACCTGTACACACACACTATCTGAAAATACCTTCAGCAGACGCGGAGACACTAGTAAACTACAGTCTCATCTCCTTACCTCTCTACCCGGCAAAAGTTGTGGATCGCATCAACAAATGACTGGCTGACCCCCTTTAACATAACCACCTCTGGGAAACATCCCAATCTGGATCCTGGTCCAGCCACAGCACTGAGACCAACCTCATTGCCGCCACTGACGACATCTGTCTTATCACAGACAAGGGAGTCACAGTGGCACTCATCATCCTCAACTTCTCTGCTGCATTCAATATGATCTCCATCTAGTGCCTTCAAGAATCTAGAGTATGCAGACAAACACGCAGATGGATCAATTCCATTCTCTCAGGATGCATACAGTCAGTCAGCAATTCCTTTAATCGTGACATCCCCCAAGGCTCCACGATCAGCCTCGCACACTTTAATATGTATCTGCCCCTGCTCACTAAGATCATCCAAGTCCAAGGACTCAGAATTATCTTGTATTCTGATGACACCCAGCTCATCAACTACCTCTCTGATGACACCACAAGCACCCAAATAAAGTTCATAATCTGTGTGCAGTAGGCCACAAACTGTTTGAAGCTCAGCTCCGAAAAGACAAAGGTCGTAGTCTTTGGAAAAGACACTCTCTTGTCAGAAATGTTCATGGCTGAAAGCACCAGATGAGAGGCACAAAGGACACACTTACACAGTGTACAATGGCCTGGCAAGTCAATCCATCAGTCAGAATTTGCAAAAATAGCAAAATAGCCCAACAAAATGGTTACAGCTCCACAAGTAGCAATCATAAAATGACTGCACCCAGGATATTCATCACAAGCGCTACAAGTGGAGAGGTGGATGCTGCCAATATGACAGTTTTTACCTACGTCAAATTTATAATTCTGCTCAAGTGACACATTCACAAGTTAAATTGCTCTATCACTCAAGCAAAAATAGATACACATGAAAGGACATCTGTCACGGATTCTGTGCCAAAGCACAACATGGTCAAATGGAAGCACCACTGAAGTTCAGGTACTACTGAATGAGACGCAGCTCATTCAGAGGAGTGCATACAGGACAGTGAATGGGGCAGCTGCCTATACTTCAGGAATAAGTATGACAGAATGGGAAACATTCTGGCCCAGCACCATCTAATGAGCACACCATTGGATTCACAGTTGTAGGATATGACAGGTTAGTTATGGGCAATTGCAGGACTCCATCAACCGTATTTTTTCATGAAAAGTGGTTTGAGAGCATGACTTGATTGCCCAAGTGGGATTGCTATGAATTATGCAGTATACTGGAGACAGTCCGTACCATGACTACTTGCCACACAGCAGATCCATGAGGAGTTAATGTAGGAGAGTTGACTTCATTGCCATTAGCAGCTTATGACATTTAAGGCACAGATGTGCGAACATTCAGTGATTAAGAAATCAGACAAAAACTGGTTATCGACTGCTAATATAGGCATTTCGTATGAACAAAAGACCTTTTAGTCTGTATTTTTTTTGATGCAACCGAAGTCCAAATCACTCCTTTAGCAACTCCAAATACTGGGTTGCTATTAGGGATTTCCTAATAGGGAATAGCTGTTTGTATATAAAATGTTGTAGCAAGGATTCTGCTCATACACAGAACTGTGCATAGAGACTTGGAACCTCAGTGGATTAAGGTGTGCCAAAACTCACCTTAGTAGCCAAAATCCCCTTCCAAACTAGCAATCAGTGTCTCATTGGTTCTTCCATACCCCAAATGATTAGACAACCCAGAACATGGAACTTAGAATACCTCAGGCAATGTGGAACACATGAACACTCTTTCGTTATACACTCATGCTAGTCCAAAACGGGGAGTAAATGAAGACACGTGTAAGTTTGAAATATTTATTTCTAATGCCGTGTTCTCAGGCGCAGTATCTTAGCTAATACAAGCAGACATATTATAAGCAACAAGATTATCAGCATAGTTACTATTCCATAAAATACAAAAGGAGAAAGCATGTTAAAATATTAAATGGAAATAGACTAGATTACACCTAGATTTCACACTCCTTTACTATTAGGTTATTTTATATCTATAGAAGGTCTCTTGGGTTTACAAGGGTGGCCCCATACCTTTGGTCCTAGTAGAATTGGATCACATCATTTTCTACACCAGCTCTCTGCATGCGAATGTTCTCCAAAGTGTGTTTAAGCATGCTTACGCAGTACATTATTAAACGAGCCAAAATCAGAGGTGGCCACAGCTGCATATATGTTATGTCTAGTATGTGCGCTGATCAGACCGAACAACAACCACTGTGTTGAAATAACCTTGAAGGCCTCGGCACTGACTGTTCAGACAAAGCTTGCCAAGCCAAGCTGCTAGTATAGAAAAACATATTATTCTCGTGTGAAGCAAAATAGTCCTCTAGACTCTAAACATTTGTAATAATGTCTCCAGTGTGCAAAGGCAGCAGAAAGGAAAAATGGCATTTAAACTTCTAATAAGCTCATGCTAACTTAACACAGTGTAAATGCAAGGCTCAATCCCATGACAACCTCCCTTGATCCGAGAACGGATAAGACACAAGGCAAATTTGGAAAGCAGAGTTCAAGATTGACTGTCAGAACCAAGTTCAAATTGCAACAGGGAAAAAACGTGAACAAAATTTGAATGCTTTTCAAATCAAATAATTCCAGCCATGGACACAGTGAAAACAATAGGTCTGGGCAGAAAAATTGAAACTGAGAGTAGCGAAAAAAATATTTAAAAAATCCGATGTCCAACTCTTGACCTCGGTCATGTAAGAAAGAGAGAACCCATTCAATCCAACAATGTATATGTAAAAAAAGTAGCAATAGCTTCCGATAGGAAGTCACTGTTCTCATCCGAAAACATGTCAGCCATCCAATCCAGCAAAGGGAAAGAACATACATGTTCCTCAATTACCGGAGCCTCTAGCACCATCAGAGGGCAACTCGGTGTTTCTTCAATGAAGCTGCGTGCCAAGAAATCTTGCGCCGCTGCGAAAACATTCCAAAGTCCCAGGAATCCATGCATCGCTGCAAAGGGCACAATCCCTCCGCCAGAACAAAACAATTCATGAGCAACTAAAGGGCTCATAAGCTGATCATAATCCGCATTGGGAGACACCGTATTGCAGAGACACAAATCCAGGGCCCAGTCGAAATCGCAACTCAGGCAATGAAAGACAGGCTGGACGCATGTAAAAAGGAAAATCGAAACGATAATTCATAATCCGCACTCAAGGTAGCAAGAGGCAGCGCTCCATAGTACTCAAGCATTCGGTTGCGGAGCAGCAACAGTCGTGCCTGATCCTCTCGCAACACAGGACGTGCATCCATTTTGAAATAAACAAAACAACAGAAGTACGCCTGCAGCCAAAGCTAGCAATAAGGGAAATCCACCAAATAGGCTGGAAAAAATCGAATGAAAAAATGCCTTGAAGACACCAAATATATTTTGAAAAGAAGTCACAATGCTACTGCCAACAACTTTAAAAAGTGCGCCCGCCCTGTGGTGGAGGATGCATTAAAGATAGTGGGCCATATGTAGGTTGCCAAATACCGGTCGGTAACACCGAAACTGGTCGATTTTGGCGTTACCGACCGGGATTTAGCCATGTGAGATGTACGTAATACCAAATTGAATCGATAATAACGAATCGGTAAACAAATGCCGATTCCTTATTTACCGATCTGAGAATACCGAAACAATGAATTCCGAATCGGAAATAACCTTTCGGTAAAAACCCCTAAAACACGATGTAGCAAACCTCGTAATTACCGAATATGACCAAAATCGGTAATAACGATTCGGTATTTACCACTTTTCCAGAGCAGGTGGTAATCAGGTGCAGTGCATAAAAACAGGCCTGAAAAGCACACAATGGCGGCCCTCTACCTCATAGCAAGGCGGCTATGCTTGAGAGCAGCAGGAGTGAGGATCTGGAGACGGGAAGAGAGGGTGTACAGACTACGCATCACATTGTTCCAATTGACTGAACCCGAAATCCATGAAAGGTACAGACTGCACCCAGATACCATCCTTGACCTAATATGGGTCCTAAAAACCCCATCTGGAAATACCAAGGGCCCAGGCAATCCCAACCCATGTCCAGGTACTCTGTTGCCTGCACCTCCTTGCATCAGGAAATTTCAGGGTGTGATAGCCGCAGTGGGTGGTGTGTCACAGAGCTATCGTTCCCGTTTCTTCAACACCTTCCTGGATGCCATGATGGACAGAATGGAACATTACATTACCTTCCCTAGTACACAGGCAGAGCTGCAGAGGACCAAGCTGGAGTACTACCAACTTGCGCAGTTCCCACACGTAATTGGCTGCATTGATGGGACACATATACCCATCTGCCCCCCTGCAGCAAGTGAATACATCTACAGAAACCGCAAGTCCACCCACTCCATCAATGTGCAGGTGATATGTAATGCCAAGTACATTATAACTGACATCATTGCCAAATTCCCCTGGAGTAGCCACGACTCGCACATCTTCCGGAACAGTGGCATCCATACACGTCTGCTTGCTGGTGAATTTGGAGACGGATACCTACTAGGTAAGTAAATGTGACACACCCTGATGTACACCCTGGCTCATGCTGTTGGTCACACAAATTCATGGCACTTACTTCTGTACATAGGTGACAGCGCATATGCCCTCCAGCCTTATCTACTCACATCATATCTCAACCCAACCACCCCAAGTTAGAGGAGATACAATGTGGCACATAGGAGCACACGCAACGTGGTGGAGCGCACATTTGGATTGCTCAAAAGCAGATTCTGTTGCCTCCACAAAACTGGAGGTGCACGTCTGTACAGCCCCATCAAATGTTGCAAGATAATTGCTACATATGCAATGCTACACAATCTGGCCACAAAAAAAGGAACAGCAGTAGAACTAACTGACTCAGAGGACGAGGACAACCCTCAGCCAGAGCCCTGCGCAGCTGGTGTTGCAAATGAACATGATGGGAGACAGAGACGGGCAGATATTACGTCAAACTATTTCTGAGTGAGTAACGAGACAGAGCCAGTAACAGTTACATGTGAAGGTGTTTATTAAGCACACCTCCAGTAATGTGATCAATGTCCAATCGGACATGGGTTACATCACCCATCTCATGTATGGCAACAGGTATAGGTCTCTACTTCCTGCGTCCACGCGCTGCATGTGAACGTTCACTAGCTACACTGTCTGGTGTGTTGGACTGTTCCTGTGCAGCCCGCGACGTTCACTGCGCCTCCTGCACTCAGTGGGTGAGGGCGTAATGCTACCACGGCTCGTAGCCTCCTCACTGTCCCCCCCTTCCATTGTGGCCGCCTTAGCATTCTGCAGGATCTCTAAAGCTGAGGTCATAGACACCATCCCCCTGGCCACATCCCTGCTGCAATGCGCCATCTCCTCTTGCATGGCGATGGACCTGCGACACATCAGTGATGTAGTAGTGGCCAGCCGGTTCATGGACTTGGTAAAGGCCTGTAGCCTCTGCCTCTCCCTGCGCCTGCCAAGACGGTCCTGCTCAAGCTGGCTGCAGAGGTTGTCCACAGAGGTTGCTACTGTCTCCATACCCGCACACAAACTGTCTCCCATAGCACTGATGCCCTTTTCCATCCTGTGCATGTGCTTGTTGATGTGTGCCACCTCCCTGTACATTGATTTCATCTCCCTCCATTGCAGGCGCTGGACCTTCAACATGTTGCCTTCCAGTCCAGCAAACACACTTTCACCCTGCTCGGTTGCTTCTGGACTGTCCGGCCTTGCCCTGCGGCGTCAGGATGAACTGTGGGCACCCTCGGATGGAGTACCAGCCCTCTCCCTGTTGGATCCCACATGTATTGGACTTTGTTCGCCCACTATGCCCTCCTCTGACGACTCCTCCATCTGCTGGAGGGTGGCCACGGCATGCATCCTGCCTGACTGTGGTGGTGGTGGTGTTGGTGCTGATCGCAGTGGGGACTGGGTGAGAGGGGATTGCGGCCTTCCCATGCGCTGTGGTGATGGCTGTGGTAGAGGATTTGATGGCTGTGATGGCGCAGAGATTGTGGTCCCTGCAGGCATGCTGTCATCCTCATGTTGCCTCCCCTCTGGCCTGGCTGACTTTGCTCTTCTGCCCTCTGCTGCACTGCGAGATGACTCGCCTGTAATGACACAAATGTAGATGTACTCACTGCTCTGTCTGCAATGGAATTACTTTAAACATCATGCCTACAGAGAACAGTGATTGTCCTGAGGTAGCCAATTACTTTACCATGGTATTGTGTTTGCTAGCCTGAATGTCCTATACATAAGTTCCCTCTGACTACATCACCCATAATGCATTGCAGGTAATCAGTAAGATATGGAGGGGAGTGGGAGCCCCAATGCCACTATGGGGATTGGGGTTGGGGAGGGGGTAGCACAGCATGCTGGCATGCTTCTTACCTTGTTTTCTTGCTACTCTGGCAGAGCTGTCTGCGTCTCCCACGCCACTCACACTCTCCGGCTGGATGGTGGACTCCACCATCAGTTCCAGTGGTGTTGGTGTTGGGGCTCGGTTCTTTTCTCCACCTGTTTTTGCAGCCTGCCTCTGTCTCTCTGCCATCCTTTGTTTAGCTGTCTTCCTGAGGTCGTACCACCTCTTCCTGATGTCCTCTATGGTGCACTTGGTCACACCTATGGCATTGATTTTGTCCCGGATTTCACTCTAGATTTGCCTCATCTTTGACTCAGGTACTTGGTGGGACTGGGCTCCAAAAAGCTTGTGATGGTCTTGGCTGACATCCTGGCTCAGTACCTCCAGCTCCTTGTCACTGAACTTCAGTTTTCTTTTCCTGTCACCTCCCTCCTTCTCCCTGTCCTGGCTTGCCATTCCAATGCTTGTTTTCTTGTATTAGTTTTCTTGCTTGTAGCTGTGAGGCTCTGTTGCTGCAGGCTCCTCAGCTCACCTGCCTGCCTGCCTCACAGTGAGCTCCAGGTCCTGTGCAGCTGCATGGGTGGGGCCACTTCCTGTTTGGGAGGTAAGTGGGTGATGGAGGATTGGCTGATTCAACAAATTGCGATTTTTTGAATTACCGATTCGGTATTTACCGAATCGGTAATATATTCTGTAACTCCATTTTCGGTATTCCTCTTTCGGTATTTTTTTTTTTTACCGATTCGTTCACATTTGGTATTTATTACCGAATTTTAACGAATCGGTAAAGTTTACCGATTTTTTATCTACATCGCGTTTACCGAATTCTTAATACCGATTCGGTAAAATTTGGTATTAAGGATTCGGTATTCTTGATTTACCTACATATGGCCCAGTGTGAATTAACTCACCGAAATGCAAGGGCAAATCAGTATTTAATAAAGCATGCACCTCTGTTTGGGTGTTTTCCACGTGAAGGACAAATGTTTCACGAGCAGATGAGAGGGCGACTTCTTTTTGGGACAATAGAGCTCTTATACGGCTCATCTTGTTGAACTCTGCTTTAAAGGTCGGAAACGTCGGCCAGATGGAAACACCAAGCTTCCCATGCGGAGGAGGGAACATTACATTTTTACAACAAACCACGTGCTCACTGACCGTAACCACATAAGGAATTCCGGTAACCATCCCACAACAATCTTCATTATTTAAGAGTAAATAACTCCCGTTTGCCAGTAATGCGAATGTTGGTATGATAGCAGTTGCTGGTTTGCCTTTTAAAATACAGGCTAAATTCGGCTCGTTCTGGTGACAAGAGCCATGCATTTGGATATTCCTACACATTAGTGAATGATCAGGCGTTGTAGTACACTCCTCACCATTCAAGTAAACCTCTTTTCCCTCCCTAAGGCATCTATAGGTAAATTTATTTATTTATTTATTTTTAATACTTATAAAGCGCATCATTTACCCTTAGGCGTCTTGGCGCTAGTAAAACCAGTTATTTGTAACAGTTAACATGAGGAAAGAGTAATCATTGGGCGAACAGCCAAGTTTTTAAAAGCTTACGGAATTGAATGAGAGAGGAACTCTCCCTGATGTTTAGGGGTAGAGTGTTCCAAAGCCTTGGGGCAGCCACCAAAAAGCGTCGATCGCCCCATGAAACCGTTTTTGTGCGAGGAATGACCAGTTGGCTGAGGGCAGCTGAGCGTAGGACTCTGCTAGGTTTGTATCGTTGTAGCTGTTCTTTCAAAAAGTGGGGTCCTTGGTTGTTGAGCGCCTTAAACACGATACAGAGGGACTTGAAATTAATTCTGTTTCGAATGGTGAGCCAGTGGTAATCCTTTATACTGTTGGATATTGATTCGTATTTTGTTTTGCCAGAAAGCAGACGTGCTGCTGCATTCTGGATAGTCTGCAGTTTGGTAATTATTCTGGATTGGGCATTAAGAAAGAGGCCGTTACAGTAGTCCAGAGCAGAAAGGACAAGAGAGGAGACCAGTGTTTTGATGGCTGAATCAGGAAGAAAAGGACGTATTTTCCTTATCATCTTCAGTTTTAGGTGTGCTGTGGACACTGTTTTGTTGGCATGATCCATGAAATTTAGACCTTCATTGAAGATGATTCCAAGGTTCCTGACTTTAGTGGTTGGGGTAGGAGGGGTACCGAAGGCCTCTGGCCACCAACTTGATGGCCAGGCTGGAAGAAGAGGTCCGAAAATGAGCACCTCAGTTTTTTCTGAGTTTAATTTGAGGCAGTTGGTAGCCATCCATTCTCCTATGTCTACAAGTCCTTTCTTGAATTTTTCTGCCACTAGATCTCCGTCCCCCTTGATAGCCAACACTAGTTGGGTATCATCGGCGTAGGAGGTTAGGCTCATCCCGTGCGCTTTGATGGTTTTAGCAAGGTCCGACACATAAATGTTAAAAAGTGTCGGACTCAGGGATGAGCCTTGAGGTACTCCACAAGGAGATGAGAGTTGGGCCGATTGAAAGGGTCCTAAGATAACAGCCTGCGTTCTTTTGGCTAAGAAGGACGCAATAAGGTCTTTGGCAGTGTGGCAGATGCCAAATCCCTCGACACGGTCGACCAGGATGGTATGGTCGACCGTGTCGAAAGCTCCTGATAGATCCAGCATTACTAGAAAGCCTGTTCCCCCCTGATCCCTGATAACCCTGATGTCGTCGGCAGGCTTAATCAAGGCTGTCTCTGTCCCATGATATTTCCTAAAACCAAATTGCGTGTTATCCAGGAGATGCTGTTTTTCAATAAATTCAGAAATCTGAATGTTCATGGCTTTTTCGATCACCTTTGCCGTGAATGGGAGACTCGCAATGGGTTGGTAGTTTTTTAGTTCGTTTTCATCCAGGGAAGGTTTTTTTTTAACAGAGGTTTTAATAGGGTGTTTTTAAGGGGGTCTGGATAGTTACCTGAAAGGAGAATGGAATTGCAGACCTGAGTGAGTAGTGGTATGATAGAGTCCATTACCGGCAGGAGTACTGAAAGTGGGAAGGGGTCCAGAGGTGATCCTGATTTGATAGTGGACAATAGGATTTTTATTTGGTCTGTGGTAACTGGTTGGAAGCTGGGGAACGAGTTGGCCGGAGATAGAATGGGGGGGTTGGCTGTCCTGGAAAGTGAATTTAAAGAGAACGCCTGGTAAATGTCATCAACTTTGGTAAAGAAAAAAGAAGCTAAAGAGTCACATAAAAGTTGTGATGGGGGAGGAGTGAGGTCTGGGGAGTTACTTGATAGTGATTTGGTGATTTGATACAATAGTCTGCTAGAATTTTTGGCTTTCTGGATTTGGTCAGTGTAATAGTCTTTTTTAGCTTTAGTAATCATGGCTTTGTAGAGTGCCAGAGCTTCCTTGTAAATAGCTTTGCTAGCTGTGTCATAGTCTTTTCTCCATAATCTTTCCTTATTGCGGTTGATTTGCTTTTGTGCCCCTCATTTTTCATTATACCAGGGGGCAGTGGGTTTGGATCTGTTTCTGGATAGTTCTTTGGTAGGGGCTGACTGATTCGTGGCCTGACCCAGCCTGATGTTAAAGTGCTGAAGTTGGGCTCTGTGGACAGCGTTGGACGGGTGTGGTCCAGTAGTAGCTTTAAGTCGTCCTGATTGATGTTTTTCCAATCTTTAAAAGGCTGTTTAGGAATAGGAGTGGGTTTGTTATTGCAAGGGGTATTGGTGGTTATAGTAGCAAAGACTGCATGATGGTCAGTCCAAGGCATGGGTAAGATATTAGTTATTTGTAAGCCTTCTAAGTTGGAGAAAATAGGATCTAAGATGTGGCCGGCTAGGTGGGTAGGGGACGTAACCCGTTGTTTTAGCCCTAGAGTTTCCAGATCGGAAATGAGAGTGACCGAGTCAGTTAAATGACTTTGATCCAAGTGAAATTTTAGGTCACCTAGGACCGTAAAGGCACTTTCCGTGGCCACTGATTCCATCATAGTATTAATGCTGGTTAGAAATGCTGTTTTGGATCCTGGGGGGCGGTATATCAATATTCCTTTGAAGTTAAACAAAGGTGATGTCTTAATAGCAAATTGCATGGCTTCACAGGAAGTTGATGGAATAGGGGTTGTTCTAACAGGATATGAATCTCTGGCTATTATGGCCAACCCACCTCCTCGTTGTCTGGGCCTGTCCTGGCGGTATGCTTTATATCCATCCGGTACTGCTATAGCTAGGTCTGGCTGAGATGTATCATCGGTCCAAGTCTCGGTGACAAACAAAACATCTAGTTTGAAATCTGTTATGAGATCGAAGATCTCCTGCCTGTGCTTTCCGAGTGAACGCGCATTTATAAGGGCAATGGTTATAGCAGCTCCTTTATCGTTTCTTGTTGGTATAGTATTAACGTCAGGTAATTGTAACGGTATGGTACAGCTACAATAGGGGCAGGATGCGGCGAGGTGGCTGTAAGTTTCTGAGGGTATTATTTTTATGCAGCGAGTACTGGTGGCTGGCCGAAGTGCCAGTAAGCCTTGGCTAGTATACATCTTATTAATGTCTGACACTGGCTGGGCAGGGGTCATGGCCCTGGGCCCGGTCCCGGCGCGGACGGGCGCAGACGGGCTTGCCTCTGGCGCGCCTCCGGCGCGCCCGCTCGCCCGCCCGCTGCGCGGACGGGATGATCCTCCTGTTTTATACATATGAGGGGCGGGAAAAGCGGGTGGGTTGATGGACTAAAGCGCAACCCTTACCTCCTCAAGATGGCGGGTGAGGTGGGTCAGGTCACGTGACCGCGCCTGGAAAGTAATTATTAAGGAAGTGAGCAACCCGGAATACCCTTGAGGGCTTGGGTAAGTAAATATAGAAAGGTAAAGATGCCTTCAAGGGACTTTGTTCAATCTAAGTTTTGTTATTTAAAATTAATATGAGAAGAACCAATTTATCGTCCTTACAATGAGTGAATCAAAACAGATCAAATTGTGTTGTCAACATGAAACATATAAACAAAGACACAGGGTGTATACGAAAAAAGTGTTTTTATCAAATAATTCATTAAGAAAAATGAGCTTCATATACAGACAAATAAGCGAATAAGATTTTAGGACTGTGGGTACACATAAAAATAAATTGCTAAGTGACTCAACAGAACCTAAAAGACACCTATCCCAAAACACATTGAGTAAAAGAAAGCAAGGGATGAAGTGCAAAGTCGAAGTTTCGGTTTCTTAGCAGTTATTTGATGAAACCATCCTCAGGACTGTAATCAGTTCAGATCTGTATAGAAATATTGTAGTCTATCGAATGCGGAGATCGCTCATCCAAGTTGGATGTAGCGTCTGAACTTCACTCACATAGGGTTCACGTATTCATACACAGTAGAATTCATCCAGTGTATGTTGCTTCACTTTGATGACACGCGTTATTGACTTCACCTCGCTGCATCTTAAGACACTGCAGGATCTCTGACTGCTCACAGGCTCGTTTAAGCGCAAATTATGTGCATCGACCCCTGATTTTTCTCAGAAATTTGATAATAATTCACCTAACATACACTGCTAAGAAACCGAAACTTCGACTTTGCACTTCATCCCTTGCTTTGTTTTACTCAATGTGTTTTGGGATAGGTGTCTTTTAGGTTCTGTTGAGTCACTTAGCAATTTATTTTTATGTGTACCCACAGTCCTAAAATCTTATTCGCTTATTTGTCTGTATATGAAGCTGATTTTTCTTAATGAATTATTTGATAAAAACACTTTTTTCGTATACACCCTGTGTCTTTGTTTATATGTTTCATGTTGACAACACAATTTGATCAGTTTTGATTCACTCATTGTAAGGACGATAAATTGGTTCTTCTCATATTAATTTTAAATAACAAAACTTAGATTGAACAAAGTCCCTTGAAGGCATCTTTACCTTTCTATACGCGCCTGGAAAGGGCAGCGCTATTGTGAGGTGAAAGCAGAAATCGCGCCTTGAACAAAGCGTTTCTCGCAGTGTGGTGAGCAATCGTTTGTATTCCAATAGTTTTAAAAGCACACAATAAAATGTCCTCTACACGGACAATCACGTGAACAGGTAGCGTTTGATAAAAAGAATAGGAGGAGAATCCCCCGGCTTCCGCCTCAGGGGAGAACAATTAACAAATAAGGTTTTGCCTGCAGAGTGAATAACCGCCCCTTAAGTAATCTAAGAGGGCGGGGGGGTTGATGGACTAGAGCGCAACCATTACCTCCTCAAGATGGCGAGTGAGGTGGATCAGGTCACGTGACCGCGCCTGGAAAGGGCAGCGCTATTGTGAGGTGAAAGCAGAAATCGCGCCTTGAACAAAGTGTTTCTCGCATTGCGGTGAGCAATCGTTTGTATTCCAATAGTTTTAAAAGCACACAATAAAATGTCCTCTACACGGACAATCACGTGAACAGGTAGCGTTTGATAAAAAGAATAGGAGGAGAATCCCCCGGCTTCCGCCTCAGGGGAGAACAATTAACAAATAAGGTTTTGCCTGCAGAGTGAATAACTGCCCCTTAAGTAATCTAAGAGGGCGGGGGGGGTTGATGGACTAGAGCGCAACCCTTACCTCCTCAAGATGGCGAGTGAGGTGGGTCAGGTCACGTGACCGCGCCCGGAAAGGGCAGCGCTATTGTGAGGTGAAAGCAGAAATCGCGCCTTGAACAAAGCGTTTCTCGCAGTGCGGTGAGCAATCGTTTGTATTCCAATAGTTTTAAAAGCACACAATAAAATGTCCTCTACACGGACAATCACGTGAACAGGTAGCGTTTGATAAAAAGAATAGGAGGAGAATCCCCCGGCTTCCGCCTCAGGGGAGAACAATTAACAAATAAGGTTTTGCCTGCAGAGTGAATAACCGCCCCTTAAGTAATCTAAGAGGGCGGGGGGGTTGATGGACTAGAGCGCAACCCTTACCTCCTCAAGATGGCGGGTGAGGTGGGTCAGGTCACGTGACCGCGCCTGGAAAGGGCAGCGCTATTGTGAGGTGAAAGCAGAAATCGCGCCTTGAACAAAGCGTTTCTCGCAGTGCGGTGAGCAATCGTTTGTATTCCAATAGTTTTAAAAGCACACAATAAAATGTCCTCTACACGGACAATCACGTGAACAGGTAGCATTTGATAAAAAGAATAGGAGGAGAATCCCCCGGCTTCCGCCTCAGGGGAGAACAATTAACAAATAAGGTTTTGCCTGCAGAGTGAATAACCGCCCCTTAAGTAATCTAAGAGGGCGGGGGGGTTGATGGACAAGAGCGCAACCCTTACCTCCTCAAGATGGCGGGTGAGGTGGGTCAGGTCACGTGACCGCGCCTGGAAAGGGCAGCGCTATTGTGAGGTGAAAGCAGAAATCGCGCCTTGAACAAAGCGTTTCTCGCAGTGCGGTGAGCAATTGTTTGTATTCCAATAGTTTTAAAAGCACACAATAAAATGTCCTCTACACGGACAATCACGTGAACAGGTAGCATTTGATAAAAAGAATAGGAGGAGAATCCCCCGGCTTCCGCCTCAGGGGAGAACAATTAACAAATAAGGTTTTGCCTGCAGAGTGAATAACCGCCCCTTAAGTAATCTAAGAGGGCGGGGGGGTTGATGGACAAGAGCGCAACCCTTACCTCCTCAAGATGGCGGGTGAGGTGGGTCAGGTCACGTGACCGCGCCTGGAAAGGGCAGCGCTATTGTGAGGTGAAAGCAGAAATCGCGCCTTGAACAAAGCGTTTCTCGCAGTGCGGTGAGCAATTGTTTGTATTCCAATAGTTTTAAAAGCACACAATAAAATGTCCTCTACACGGACAATCACGTGAACAGGTAGCGTTTGATAAAAAGAATAGGAGGAGAATCCCCCGGCTTCCGCCTCAGGGGAGAACAATTAACAAATAAATGGTAGCGACCAAGCTTCATGGTGATAAGCGGTGCCCAGAGGTTCATATCTGCCAATTGCATAGTACTTCACACATGCTTCGAATTTGAAAAGAGGAAAAGTTAGACTTATTAACCCGTGGATAAGCCACGGGCCGAATTGGTTTCAGCCACAAAAAATGGTAATGGTTCTAACTTTTCAATGTGTAACATTGAAAAAGTTGCATCTTTCATTGACATAAAACATAGCTTTTCAGTTAAATTAAATGGGGCAAATAATGATGACGTATTCATATAGTGCCATGGCACTTTTCCAGCTTTCAAAGTCTGTAAGGTCCAAGCAATTTGCATAATAAAACGCAATTGATTCTGACCACGGTACAATACAGACACTTCATCTCGCACAATATCAACAACAGATGACCCAATATTATCTAACGTGTAAATGTGGGAAGAAAGCGTGTTGATCCTGTTATCTACAACTGCTAGCACTTTCTCTAAATTCGCCTGATCTATAGCTCTAATGGCGGAAGCCGCCTCAATTTGGGACAGTTTCCAGACCTCGTTGTAAATAGCATATATCCATCTTTTAGATCTACCGTAAGCCGGGCCTTTCACTGAATCATTCAGATCAACATCGTCAGTCAATTTAGACAAGTGCAGCTTAACTGACGCCAAAGTGGAATGTTTGAGCCAACTCTGACATAATTTGCCTACTGAATAGGTAGTCACAGAATGGCCACTTCCAAAATGGGGATCCACCCAGACCTATGTAAAGCCTGGAGCTAAACCCAGAAAACGAGGCTGGCAAGAATAAGCACTTTTGTGCCACAGCAACCAACCCTTAGGATCCAAACTGGATATGTTACAGGAAGAATTCAGTAACAGAGTCTGTAACTCTCTGATGGAAAACTTGGAATTATTATTCCAACCGGAATATTCTTCTAATTCAGGAAATGAAGAGGCATTTAATTTTTTAGTAGTAGCCAATCCAAAGCATGTAGTTTGTGAAATTGTAGAATTCAAAAACAGCATATGGTTAGGGATGAGGCATGCACGATGCAAATCCTCAGTGCCTTGCACTTGCCATTTTTTAGAGCCCCAAACAGATTTAAGATCAATAGTATCTTTCCACACCTCGTAGCCCCAAACAGCCAATTGGTCTAAAAAGGACTTAGAATACAATAATTTTGTGTGGGTAAGTCGAACCTTGGAAGTGGACTTTCAGTCATTTTAAAATAAAATGCATTAGGATTTGACTGATTAAAATCAGTGAAGTAAGTGAACCTCTTTAAAAAGGAAGCTGAACTGCCTTGTACAGGAGTGGGACAATGCTCCCACTGGGTATAATTAACAGTATTCCTCCTGGTATTGCTTTTTGCAAGTAGTGATTGCCAAAATGTTGATAACAAAACAAATTACCATAATTTGCGGAATCTAGATACAAATCTTCAGGATCAAAGGCAGCATAATATTTCAAATCAGAGAACAAAGCTTCAATGGCCTGAATATCCCAATCATCAGAACATATATTCCATTTAATTACATCTCCCATCGAAAGTCTTAGGACATTCGGGACATTTATAACCTCAGTGGGCCCATGGGTTTGAAATCTAACAGCATCCCACACAATCCAATCTAAGACGGGCCAAGCAGTAATAATAACAAAAGCCTGGTCCCTCTTCAATCTGTGTGATGAGGAATGGGGAGCCAAAGTTCCATTAATATGTCGATTGCATGTTCTTTCTTCAACATAGTGTCCATTGATAAGGCGGAAAAAATACACCACATATCCAATAGACATGAACAGGTAGATCGAAAAAAAACACCAACCAAATGTAGGTCCAAGGAGGAATCAAAAAATTTTTTTAAACAGTGTTGCCAGAACATAAACCTTGGAAGGGGTCTTCGATGTGTGGGAGTCAGTGTCAAATCAAAATCTGGATTCTGTAGCCAAACAAGTCTGCAAATCAGGCATCGATAAGTCAGTGGGTAAGTATATTCAGTCTCATTGTGGTGAGCACCAGGCCGTAAACTCAACAAAGGACTGGAAATTGCAGGCATCTCGCGGGCAACATCAGGCCTGGAATTAGTAGAGGGGGCCAAAACAGAATTTCTCAAAATCGATGGACAGGAAACTGTCGGAGTCATACTAAGAAGAATCGGCCACTCTGTGTAGTTTGACATTGTCAATGGAGATGTACCTTACGACCTGGAAGTGGTGGTAAAATGACTGTTCTTGTGCCCTTCACGCCAAGCACTGAAACGGGAGATCGATATAAGGGACCAAATTCTTTCTTGTTCTCGATCTTCTCTCAAACCAGTTCACCAGCTTGGGGTAGCCAGCCAACTACCGGAATCTGCAATGCAGCATCAGAGGCGGAGGGCAAGTCTTCCTTTGCAAGACTGTCTCTTGTAGATTTTGTAAAACATGACAATGTTCATTTACGTCAAAGGGGGCAGCAACCGCTGCCTGGTCTACACCGTCAAGGTCCAGAACGAACATTTTGACACCAAAGAGCATTTCGTATGGGGTCCGCCCACCCAGAGACCTTCTAGGGAGACTATTAAGGGCACGCTGCACGCTATTCAGGTGGGCCAGCCAGTTCTTGCCAGTGCCTATAACTCTAGCTGTCAAAGACTGCTTTAAATCTCAGTTCATTCGTTCCACAACACTACTACCCTCAGGTCTGTATAGAGACGAAAACTTGATTTGGACCCCCAAAGATGTCATGGCATCCTTATATGCCTTAGAGGCAAAAGCAGGACCCTGATCTGAATTGAAGGTGCCACAGGCAAAAATCCCTACAAAGACACGTAAGTCTCTTATGACAGTTCGTGAATCAGTGCTGCGGTGTGGCCATTCCCACACAAAGCATGTGCATGAATCAAATACTACTACGATGTACTTATACGCAGTATCAGAAGAAAAAGGACCGCAGTGATCTAAATAAACACAACCAAGTGGCTTATTAGAATAATCTGCTGGCAAATGTCACATTGAAATACACAATCACGCGTCTGTTTGTACAGTCCCTGCAACCAGAAACATTGTTGTAACTGAGATACAGTAGCCGTAACACTCGCATGCGCAGATGCAACATCTTCATGGGCAGCTGTAATCAGTGTGGACCTGTGGTCCGCGTTGGGAATTAACCTTTCACCAACGTCCGGTATTTTCACATAAGGAACTTTATCAGGACTTAAGTGGTATGAATACTTTGAAGGGAACCCCTTAGGGTATTTACTTCCCTTCTCAGTTGCGGCTACAGCCGCCAAGATATCATCATCAATCTTACTTCTGGAACGTGTAACTGCTGCAACCAAATATGTCGACACTGCTAATTTTGCGGCCTCATCGGCCAAAGAATTGCCAACAGCTTGAACTCCCACGCGCTGATGACCGAGAGTGTGAATTACATACACGAGTGGCAACTGTTCTTTAAGCTCAGTCACTCGGAACAGATCATTTTATGTTTTAATGTGCTACCCTTGGAATCACGAAAATCATTTTGAATTCAAAAGAACAGGTTCTCATTGTAAGACTGGACACAGTAGTAAGGATCACTCACAATAAGAGTCGTCACACTAGGATCAGCGTACTCCAATGCAAGCATCAGAGCACGGAACTCTGCCAATTGTGCGGTACAGTCCCCTAAAGTCTGCGTGTGCACGGCTTTGGACGTCAATTCATCATTCACCATGGTACCTACCACAATGGCACAAGCTAAGACGTATACATGCTTAGACCCATGGGCAACTTGCACTGATCCGTCAGTGTTTATGATACAATGGAAATCCTCCAAAGGCCGCATAGTCAGTGGCACAGGATGAACAAATTCATACTGCAAAACCTCTTGTGACTGTAAGGAGGCTTCAAAAATAAACGTGACATCCAGAGACGTCAAAGATGCTGCCCATTGTATCCACCGTGGGTGCAAAGCTTTAGAATTTGGTACACTGACATTCGTCACTGGCTCTAGTGCAGGATACGGGGTAACAACCAACATGCGTTTTCCCTGCGACAGTGCACGTTCTTTAAGAATCGACATTTGCACTGCTGACAAAACTTTTTCCACAGTGGAAAACAGCAGTTCTGCCGATGTGTACAAGTGTGACTTGTAAGCGATAGGTAGTGGGTCTCCTTCGTTAAAAGTAAGGTAAGTGGAACCCACCACCCCAGGGATGATTCTTATCACTAGGTGGGTGCGGTTATCACGAGTCAGTAAGAATTTAGATTCTAGAAGATCAGCCTGCAAAGATTGCAAAATGGCTAAATGTTCCGGCAGCCAACACAATTTGGTGAAAGTAGGTTGTATCAAAGCATACAAAGGCATGATACTCTGGGCATATTCGGGAATGTAAGTACGCCCGAAATTCAAAAATCCCAGCAAGGACTGTAATTTTTTCAGAGTTGTAGGACCAAGCAGTTGTGCGCATTTCTCCAAGAAGTGAGGAGCCAATCCTCAACCTTCATTGTTGAACTCGTAGCCCAGGAACAACACTGTGTACTCTGCAATGTGAGACTTTGCAAAGTTGAATTTGTAACCGAAGTCCTCAAAGTTACAAATTATGCAGTCAAAGCGACACAGATGCGCCCAAATTTCGTCGACATACGAACACGAACTCGGGTCAACCCTCTCTAAGAGAGATACTCAAACACACCTGGACTATTCTTATAGCCCATGGCCGGGCATTTAAATTGGTGTTGTTTGCCGCCACAGGTAAAACTGGTCCATTGGGAACTTAGACCATCCAAATTGTGGGCAAAAATAACGTTGGATATGTCAAGCGTGGTTTTAAACCGTTTTCGCACAAGACCATCCACTAGAGCAGAACCGTGGGTATTCTGTACTGCACAGGTACGGCAATGCAAGTTCACATGCCGGTAATCCAATACTAAACGGTATGAACCATACGGCTTGGTTACAGTAAAAAGTGGGTTATTCATCGGTGACACGCAAGTTTCAATTACACCTTGATATTCAATTGTTCAAGGATTTCCGCAACGGAAGCCTAAGCTTCACGTCGGATGGGATATTGAGGTTGAGTCTGTGGCATAGACCATAAGAGAATCTCGTGGTGTGGGGAAAATTTATTCCAACCATAGTGCGTACGGTACAGAGCCGGCGCAAGGGCTTTAGCCCACTCTTTTGCAAAATTCAGCTCATGCTCCTTCGAGACTGTGTGCGCGAAACTAGGGAGGATTACCTCCTCCCCTCTCGGAGCCACGAGAACAAAAGGTGGGGGCCAGTCAGCCTCTGCTAACAAAATCTCATAGGTAGTTGTAAGATTTTCCCAAAATACCCCTTTTATGGTACGTTGTATGTCACCTTCAATTGAAAGGAATATTTCATAAAGTCTATCAGGGGAGCCACTCTGGTATCAGCTGTCGCCACAACAACATATTGGTCAGTCGCTGTCACCTTCAGTAGTGGACGCAGGGCCTCTCGCACAATGGTAATCTCCGCCGCACTGTCCAACAACGTCAGCGCCCATGTCTGGTTCCGAAGCTGCATTCTCACTATCTGTGGCATATCTCGCTGTTAAAGCGGCAACTTTCTTTTTCTGAAACTGGGGTCTTTTCTGTGAAGAATTGTCCTGCGTGCCTTTTCCGTCTTTCGGGCGGGGTTGGTCGCGACTCTGCTGGCCACCCCGACCTCTGCCGCTGCCTCCACCACCGGACGATGAGGCCGATGTATCCTGTAAAGAACAAGGAGAGCGTTGATCAGGAACCTGAAATGTATCAGGCGACTTAATCGTACTGCGGTCGTGCAAGTCAAAAACGCGCTCAGTAGACGCAGGCACTGGTGAAGGGGGACTGGTTCCCTGTTTCTGTTGCTGTTTCCCCTGTTTTTTATTTCTGTTCAAATTTTTCTTGGGGCTGTGGGTTGAACGTCTGTTTCAGACTTCGTACCTTAGGTCTGCTTCTTATCTTTAGCAGAAAAGGGCTTGACACCTTAACTATTGCGGCCAATGGTTTTATACACAGCTGTAATCATTCTCGGTAAGCAGTGCAAGATTGGGGTCCTGCCGGAGGAACATGGCGGCGGGCTGACGCCGGCCACGGGTGCTCTGTCCCGTTTTTGGAGTTGCCTCGAGTCTACTTAGCGCCTAACCCGGTCTAAAAAGTCTCACAAAACTCATCTCAATGCGATGAGAGTATGGGGTATTATTTTTTTTATTAAGGATTTCAATTTACTAACCGTTTTTTTTCCTCGTTTCCATCCGACGCTGACACCGAGTTCAGTGGCAGCGGAGGTGCGCTAGGACCCTGAGGCTTTCAATGTGGGACGGAGGCATCGGGACGCCGCACTTCCGGATCTGTGTAGATGACGGGACCTGCGGCCGAGCAGGAAAGAGGAAGAGACGTATGGGGTGCAACCTTGGCCAAATCGTGGCGGAAAATCAAAGTGGCAGCAGCAAGGACTTATCCTCGACCGGCAGGAACAGCGGTGAGCCGGTATTGTTCTAAAAAGTTGGTCGGTGGGGGGTCACCTGCCCTGGGTGCCTGGTAATGGTTGTGGACTTGGGCTTGGAGTAGCCGAGACTGAAGGGCACTTTAATCCAGCTGAGCGAGCTTTTTGTAAGGGAATGGACACTCCATCTGTTCCAGCCCCCATCAACACACAGATTAAGAAGTTCAGTGAAAAGAAGGTTCTGAGAGGGGAGTTATCTGCCAAGGTGGGAGAGCAGAACGTCAGCAAGGGAGATCAATTGTCTTTACCAGCACAATTAGTCCAGTCGGCCCCTCCTGTTGTAAGAAATAGATATCTCCTCCGCTTCCAGCCGGAGAAAGAGCGTTTATTATCTTCACTCAGCCAAACCACTAATCAATTGGTCCCTCTCACTCCACGCCAAAAAAAGAGAGAGAGAAGAGAAATAAAATAGGAGAGGAAAAAAGACCTAAAAGAAGTGCTACGATAGTTAAGTCTGCCCCCTCCCTAAAAACCTATTTCAAAATAATGGAGAAAGCGATGTCAGTTTCAGATAGAGGTAGCAAGATAACAGAAATCCAACCAGTGATTCAGAACCCCCCTCTCTCCCCACACCTAGAGGGTGGGACAGTCATTCTACAGAACAGCTATGCCCCCCTTTTACTGGAACCCGATACAGATTTAGGTATGGGAGACCCTCCACCGGTTTTGGAAGTGGATGGAAACATGGAGAGTGGGTTTAGCCCCCATCCAGTATTAGTCCTGTCTCCAAAGTCTAGCTTTCCACCTCAGGCTGCTCATATCAATAACCCTTTAGTGACTGGTTCCTTGGAATTACAACTAGAACATGAGAGCAACAGCCCGGGTAAAAGTATGGAGAGTTTATGTAGATCCTTACACGAGGATCTGTAGGCTAAACTCCTCTCAAAATTTGAGATTTCGGAGAGTAATCAGAGGGAGATTGCAGAGAAATGTACCTCCTTGAAAAGCAAATTAGATGATGTATGCTCCAGAACAGAGGCTTTAGAAGGGGAAGTCACTATCCTCTCTAGGGCCTCTCAGACACACTCCAAGGCAATATCTGAACTTAAGGCGCAGAACAGATCATTACAACTGGATATGGTGGATAAAAAGAAAAAATATTCCTCATAGAACCAGAAAACTTGAAACAAATATGAAGCAAATTCCTCCAATACAGAGGATTTGGCCCAGAGTGGAGCTATGCATGAAGCTTCTATTCCAATATTATGTCTAGTACAACCAATAAAATATTAAGTTGGAATGTTAATGGCTTGAGGGATGGAAAGAAGTTAAATAGAGTCTGTGAATACTTAAACAAATCCGGGGCCCATGTCATCCTCTTAGAAGAAACTAATTTGGAACCAGTTGAATGTAAAGAAGCTTTTAAAAACCAAAGGTGGATCCAAGATTTACTGTGTTCTAGGCAAAGCGGAAATACCAGGGGAGTAGCAATGATTTTTCGGCCACACTGCGGGATTAGAGTAGAAAAATACGAGACAAAGTCCTCAGGTAGACGGTTGACAGCGTCTCTGACCTTAGATAAACTCAGATTAGCCTGTGCAGCATATTATGGGCCTAATCAAGATTCCAGAAGCCCTGATGAACTTGAAAACCAGTCTCGCTGCTGTGAATCTACCTGTCATCCTTGGAGGGGATTTTAACCTAGTTTTTGATTCGAATTTAGACCATACCTCCAGAGCAATCTCTTCCCCTGCGTATAAATCAAAAAGGGAGCTGAAAAACATCATGAAGGATTTTAATCTTTTGGATGTTTGGAGAGTTAAGAATGGAAATAATAGGGACTACTCTTTCTATAGTCATAGGTAGAAGCATCATTCGCATATTGACTTTTTCCTTATAGACCAAGCCTTATTCCCGTCAATCGCTTCTACCTCTTATATTCCAGCTATACTATCAGACCACTCCATAGTAGAATTAATAGTTAAGTTTTCTCAGAAGTCACAAATAAAACGCTGGACTCTTGAAAAATCCTTACTTTTACAAAGTGATGTAAAAGAGTGTGTGCTGAAACAGTCTGCTGAGTATTTCAGATTTAATTCTGCCACTGCTTCCGAACAAATAGTTTGGGAAGCATTTAAGTCCTATATAAGAGGTATCTTTACAGCACTGACAGCTGGTAAAAATAAGACTAGGAGAAAAGCAGAGGAGGAATCTCTATCCAAAATAAAATTAAAAGAACAACAGCTTCAGCTAGCATCACTAGAGCAGCAGACGAATCTGGCGGCTATACAGAAAGAGTTGGAGGGAATAAAAGCTATATATCAGGCTAACCTAGATAAAATAATCAAGGATAGGTGGGATGCGAGTAAACTGCAAAACTTCTCCTATGGAGAAAAATGTGGACGTATACTGGCATGGAAGACCAGAATGGATAGGGTAAGAAATCAAATTTGTGGGCTAAAAATACATAGTTCTGGTGACATATCCTATGACAATGATCAGATCTCCGAAGAAGCCAGGGTATATATGCAAAACCTCTATACCGGAGAAAGGGAAGCCCCGACTCAAAGAGCAATCAATTGGCTAAAGCAGCTGGGCCTACCACAGTTAACAGTAGCAGAAAGTGTCTTCATGAGCTCAGCCATCAGTGAAAGTGAGGTTCATAACCAGCTGAAAAACATGTCTAAATGAAAGGCAGCAGGCCCAGATGGGCTTCCGATAGAAGTTTACCAAATAAGCTCTGACATCATTGTCCCAGTCCTAACTTCCTTATTCAATAAAATACATCAGACCGGAGAACCTATCCCTCAATCCTGGTTAGAAGCCACAGTCACCTTGGTTCTGAAGCCCAATAAAGATCCCTTAATAGTCGAATCATATAGGCCAATCTCGCTACTAAACACCGACTATAAGATCTTTGCAGGAGTATTGGCGGCGAGATTGGCCAAAGTGATTAAAACTGTAGTACATGAAGACCAGAGGGGTTTTATGCCTAGGCGGCAGCTAAAGGAATTGACTTTCAACACTGTTGCTGCAATAGATTATGCTACAAACAGGAAACTCTGTTAACCATTGTAGCAATAGATGCCGCTAAGGCTTTTGACCAGGTTAGCTGGCCATATCTTTGGGAGGCTTTAGCTGGATTTGGTCTCCCGGAAAATTTCATATCATCCATAAAATCCCTATACTTAAACCCAAGGGCTAGAATCCTGGTCAATGGAACCCTTACAGACTGGGTTCAGTTATCTAGTGGCACAAGACAGGGGTGTCCCCTTTCCCCTCTATTGTTTAATTTATATATGGAACCTTTGGTTACACAGTTAAGATCAGGTCCCTTGATAAAACCTTTTTTTTGCATGAATTAACGTTAAAATGTGCATTATATGCTGACGATCTCTTAATGTTTACTACTAATCCGGAGATTTCAATTCCCCGACTTTTTGAACAGGCGGAAACTTTTGGGGAAATCTCCGGATATAAAATAAATAAGGAAAAAACAGAGGTTATGCAGTGGCATCAAGAAGTAACATCTACCTTAGCTAAACCACAGATGAGATATCTTGGAGTTGTCTTGACGCAAGATATCTTAGATTTAGCAAAAATTAACCTCAATAGAATCCTTAAAAAGGTCTGTGGGCTCCTTTCGCGCTGGTCCGGTCTTCCTCTAAATATTTTTGGTAGAGTTAATTTAGTTAAAATGGTTATCTTACCTAAAGTTACTTTTTTGTTCAACGCTATTCCTTTGAGTTTTAACCCCAATGAAATTGCTAAAATACAGGGAAAAATCGGTACCTTTATTTGGAATTCTAAATCTCCCCGAATATCCTGGAAAAAGCTGAGGAGAAAACTCAAAGTAGGGGGGTTGGTATTGCCAGACTTACTTCTCTATTGCAACTCATTTCACTTCAAAAATTTCCAGTTGCTGGCAGATAAAGCTGATATGTCATCTTTGGGACGATTATTTCAGGCATTACTACAGGGTATCCCCCAAGGGCATGAATATTTCCTTTATAAGTTTGGTGATCCTAGATTTTATAGGAAAGTAAGGGTAACGATCTTAGAGACTGCCCTGAAGAACTGGGTATTCTTTAGGAAAAACTGGGAATCCCTTATTTTGTGTTTCAAGCACCTGTATGGGATTCTCCAGGGACACGGGAATGCCTTAAAGATCGATTATCAAATCCCCTCAAAGCGGCAGGTATCACACATTGGGGGGACCTACAACACAATACGCAGTTAATGGATTGGGATTCCATCTCTAGGCTGACGGGAGGAACTATTACTAGGTTCAAATACTATCATTTGTCAGCCTTGTGGGCTACTATATCATGGGCCCCTGAAACTCTTGAATCCAAGTTAGATCTTGTAAACATAAAGTGGAAATGGAAGAAAGAGGTATCTTTTTGGTATGAGGCCATGTTAGACTCAGATGGAATTACTGAACAAGAACTTCTAAAGCTGTGGGTAGGGACAACAGTTGCTGAAGAGGGCAACCTAAAAATCATGTGGGCTGATTCTTTTACGATGTTAAATACCGTAGTTAAAGCGGCACCCCTTAAAAGAAATCACCTATTTACTCTACATCGAGTCTACATCTCCCCCCCAAAAATTGGTTAAGATCACAAATTTAGAACATTGTTGCCCTAGATGTAAAGCTCTCGACGCCAACGACCTTCACATGTTTGTGGATTGCCCCAGACTCACAGATTTCTGGTCCAGAATAGAAGACTTTATAACTGATGTATTGGGAATACAATTTCTTATCACTCTTATAATAATCTTATTTGGTTAGTTTCAGAATATCAGTCTAATGAATTGGCAACCAAATTTATTTTCTATGTGATGGTCTTAGCGAGGCGGGAAATATGTAAGGCTTGGAAGAACCCTTTGCCCCCCATATTCTCTGATTGTCTGAAATATATTATATATATAAGTGAATCTGATATGGCCTGTGACAGCTCTAGCCACAATAAGATCTGGGCGGCCCTAGTGGCCTGGCGGAATCGATGAGACTTCTTTGGTTGTATTTCGATGATTTCACCTGGGCACTGTTGGTGTTGGTTCTCCAATTCAATCCAAGGGCCGTATAGTTATTGAGAGTTGGAGTGGAGCCTGCAAACAGCTGAACTAGAGGGGTTTCCATAACTTTTCCTCTCCTTTGTTCGAATTGTAGAGGTCAGAACATCATGGCAAAGGAGGGAAGAGGGGAATTTCCTCATCTAGAATGCCCATCTCTGGTATATGAGGAATACAAAAAAAATAAAAAATAAATCATTCTTGGTAACTGCCGGGGTTTGTCGGCATCGGGGACCTCACGTAAGGCATTAGCCACTTGAAAGTTTACCGCATCACCCTGTATGTTAGAAAGGACCAGATCGGAAACTACATCAAATGAGCCCACGAGTCTCATGCCCAATTAAACCGCAGCCTCAGGTCCGTGTTCGTCTTGAACACGTTTAATGACCGTAGGAAGGAAAGCCATTGATGGAGTGCCCAAGCACCTTGTATACACCACCGCAAAAATTCTACCCCATGACTCACAGTCACCGGCCTCCGGTACCAAACCCTTTGGTAAACTAATTGAAAGAATCCTGTGTTTTTCTACGGGACTCAAATTAGGAAAAACTGCTTCCAGTTGCTCAAACTTTTCGGCAAGCCATCAAAGGCATATCATCCTAATTTTGGGGACACTTGCCCGTCACTGCATTGACCATCACGGGACTAAGCTTCATTCCGCTCGGTCCAGCTGGAGTGGCCGCAACACCAGGGGCCCCGCCCTGGAAATTGCGAGTAATATATTGAACTAGGGCCTGAATGACACTAATAGAAGAGTCATATAGGGTCCGTAACTCAGCGATGGTGACCTGCCCCTCACGAGGATGCGGGGTGAATCAAGCCAAAACCGTCCAGGAAGCGCCTGGAATGGACAAAGGCCCAATCTAGTCGCCGTTACACTGTGGGGAAGGGCGCCATCAAACCAAACACGGTGCTGCAATGCAGAAATTGGAATTTCCTGTGTCCTATAAGGGACATAGTCCCTGGGTACGGCTGTGTGAGTGTAAGTGTGAAAAACCTGCCTAGACGCTTCGACTGCAGGAAACATTACCCAAGAGTAGAATATCTCAAACGGGTAAGCAACCTCAGCACTTACGACCGAAATGCCCTCCAAACCAACATTGTATGCTTGCAAATGAATGTGAACCGCAATGCGACTATGCTGCGGTATAACAATGTCAGCCATAGTGACACAGAGAATATTAAGCTACAATGTAAAACTTAGTAGCACAACTGGGTAGTACTTCAAAAGGAAACCATTTAATAGATCCAAGCTTGAAAAGACCTATGTAACTATAGGTATGTTTGTCCGACACCACTGTTATCCGGAAAAAATAGCGAAGGGGTTAAGGACTGAATGATGTCCTACTCAAGCGTCGGGTAATAAGACCACCAGCGTTGGGCGCCATGTAGTAAGGATTCTGCTCATACACAGAACTGTGCATAGAGACTTGGAACCTCAGTGAATTAGGGTGTGCCAAAACTCACCTTAGTAGCCAAAATCTCCTTCCAGACTAGCAATCAGTGTCTCATTGGTTCTTCCATACCCCCAATGATTAGACAACCCAGAACATGGAACTTAGAATACCTCAGGCAATGTGGAACACATGAACACTCTTTCGTTATACACTCATGCTAGTCCAAAACGGGGAGTAAATGAAGACACGTGCAAGTTTGAAATATTTATTTCTAATGACGTGTTCTCAGACGCAGTATCTTAGCTACTACAAGCAGACATATTATAAGCAACAAGATTATCAGCATAGTTACTATTCCATAAAATACAAAAGGAGAAAGCATGTTAAAATGCTAAATGGAAATAGACTAGATTACACCTAGATTTCACACTCCTTTACTATTAGGTTATTTTATGTCTACAGAAGGTCTCTTGGGTTTACAAGGGCGGTCCCATACCTCTGGTTCTAGTAGAAATGGATCACATCATTTCTATATCAGGTCTCTTCTTGCGAATGTTCTCCAAAGTGTGTTTAAGCATGCCTGCGCAGAGCATTATTAAACGCGCCAAAATCAGAGGTGGCCACAGCTGCATATATGTTATGTCTAGAACGTGCGCTGATCAGTCCGAACAACAACCACTGTGTTGAAATAACCCTGAAGGCCTCGGCACTCAATGTTCAGTCAAAGCTTACCAAGCCAAGCTGCTAGTATAGAAAAACATATTATTCTTGTGTGAAGCAAAACAGCTCTCTAATCTCAAAACATTTGTAATAATGTGTGCCGTGTGCAAAGGCAGCAGAAAGGAAAAATTGTGTTTAAACTTCTAATAAGCTCATGATAACTTAACACAGTGTAAATGCAAGGCTCAACCCCATGACAATGTGTTTGCAAATTGTGACTAGTAGCAGAATTGGGTTTCTGCATGTGCAATTTATCGCCAACTCGAATCAGGTGCTAATTGCTCACAACCTACATAAACAGACCCAAAATGCAACAGGCTCTTTAACAATGGCTACTTTATATGTGTTGGAAAGGAGGATGAGGTTTTTGGCTTGAATGCAGAGGAGGTTGAGGATACAGGAGAGGATTTATAGGTTTGGATAACCCTTTAAAACAGTGAGGAGATCTATAACAAATATAGGCTTAGTAGTCAGGTAATTTTAGATCGAATTGCTGATTTACAACCAGTTCTAGACAGACCAACAGAAAAAAAGTGATTCTTATCGGGTGATTAGCTGCGCTTTATGAATCCTGAATGATTGGATGGAATTCTAAGTATTAATCAGTCTCTCTTTTGGTGTCTCTCCCAGTCAACCAAATCACTTGGCCGTCAGAAGGCAGATAAAACTACATCTGTTTCGCTCGCTTCTGAACTATGAAAAGTACTTAGCATGCACAATCTTATTGTCTGCCCCTTTCTCTAATGCACTAGCTCATGTTCTATATTCTCTGCTTATCTTCCGCTGATATGTTGTTCTGGTTCTCTGTAATAATACTATGTGGGGTGATCTTTATATGCCGATTATCCAAATATAATACAAAAATCCATTGGAGTTTCTAATTAACCTATATTCAAAGCCCCAAAAGTCTGTGTTGCGTTGGGTTTCTTTCAGAGATATCCTCTCTTGATAATGGTAACACACATTTGTTTAATACATTTGGTTGCAGCACAGTAATGAAAGATGTCATCCCTTGACTACATTCTGCAGAATGCACCTTGGTGTATGGAGCACTGCCAATTTTTCTGAACTCTGAGCGTTTTTTAGAGCATAGCAGACAAAGTACTTCATTGTGTTTGCGAGGGAGCGTATTGTCCCTCAAGCTCTTGGGGGCTTATTTATAAGCCCCTTGCACCGTCAGTGAGTCACTTTTTGTGACGCTCTGGTGGTGCAAGAGCCTGCCCCATATTAACCAGGCAGCAATACGCTATTTTTTTCCTTAATGCTGCCTTGTAAATATTGTTCCCTTTAACACAGTTTTCTGTGTTAAATGGACGTGCAATGGGTGTTGCTTGGGGTGTTCCTAGCAACACCCATGGCTTTTTGACACTGTCTACAAGATTTCACGGAGTCAGTTTTACGACGCTGCTGTGCCAAATCCTTACGCCTGCTTGAAGCAGGCGTAAGGAGTGACGCACCACGTTGAGTATGGGTGGCCCCTGTGCATTGCAGGAGTAGCGTCACGCTTGCGACGCAACTTCAGCAATGCGCCACCCATACGCCACAAGATGCATCACGCATCTTCTCTTCCTTGCACCACGGTGCGCTGCATTGTAAATGCGGCGCATCTGTGGTGGCGGAAGGAGGGGATTGCATGACGCATCTGTTCTGGCGCATCCCTGCTGATTTGCAGAGATGTGCCAGAACATGTAAATATGCCCCCAGGTATCAAATAACTCAGCCACAGTTACTGGGAGAGGAATGGCTGATGCCACAGTGGGTGGGTGGGAGAGCCAGGCATAATGTGAGTCTCATGTTGCAGGTAAATAAGGTAGTCTGTACAGTTGTAAATCATAAATTCGAGTTGTGTGGCATACAGAAGGTATTAGTGAAAGTGAGACATCAAGAGTTTGCAGCAATGTCATGGAGAGAGAAGTAAGGGATACTAATCGGTCAATGACTGCACACACTTGGATTAGGGAAAATATGTTGATAGTATACCAACAAACTCTGGCTGTGTCAGTGGAAATCCATACTGCAATATGAGTACAGATTGTTGTTAATGCAGACAGGAAAGTATCAGCCATTTGTTTCATCAGCAAGTGCACCCCCTGAAGGTTTGGTATTAGGGCAGCAACTGTGATCTATTTGAGGTGAGAGTGTTCTGTCAATATCTTCATCCTTACTGACAAGTGCTCCGGAGGTGTTGCATTATTCACGTGTGGAAAAATTAGGCCTTGAATACGGTTGCCATATTGCTTCAAGCATCACCTCCCACTGAATCTGTGTGATGTATCTTCCTACAGGTCACAAAATCCCTTTTGGGCACTGTACATGCCTTTCCATATGCTGGCTGCAATAAATAGAGTTAGTGAAGTTTTGGTGGTGCCCAATACACAGCACCCTGTTAATCTTGTAAGGCCACATGTATCATGAATTTTTGCATTCACAAATGGGCTGATTCTCAGAATCAACCCATTTACAAATGCAAAAAAAGCTCTTTCCATGTATCAAACCATAATTTGTGATTCTGTAATCTGTTACCGAATTGCAAAATGGGTATGCGATTTGTTATTGAGAATAGGTATGTTTAGGGAGTCCCTTTCAAATGCCGAATCCTAACGGTATGTATGAATGTTTTGTGACCGTGAATGCGGTTGCAAAACATTTGAATATTACCATGTACTCCAAGTAGGTGGTAACCCATTTGCAAATAGGAAGGGGTTGCCAAGGGACCCCTTCCTTTCCCCTTTGTGAATGTTTGTAAAAGCAATTTTTTAAGAGCAGACAGTTGTCCCACAGACCACTGCCTGCTCTTAAAAAATGAAAGGAAAACTTTTAATTTCTCTTTTTGCAAAGCATCTTTGTTTCCTTTAAGGAAAACGAGCTGCTTTACAAAGACAACATATCTTTATTTAAAAGCAATCACAGGCATGGTGGTCTGCTTACCACAGCATGCCACCATCCCCGAGATTTTTGCAATTCCGTGGGGGTTGCAAATTGCAATCTATTAATTTAATAATTATTAATAATATTAATATTAATAATATTAATTATTAATAATATTAATGAGTTAGAGCAATTTGTGACGCCCTAGGAATCGCTATATGAAACTCCTTGAGTTTCATACATTGTAAATTGCGATTACCTAATGGATATTCTCAGAAGTTCGCTATTAGGTATTGGCAATTCACAACTTTGATGCATGCAACCCGTAGATTTATAGAATGAATACAAAAAACTCACGTTGGGTACTTTTATCAATATGACCAACATGCTGGCTGCATTTCTGGTATTTCTGGATTAAACTTTGGTGTATGGGGCCTCTAAAGCCAACATCAATGCACCAAAGGACATTTTCAGGTCTGGCATAAGACTGCGTTAGATGTCTTGTTAGCATCAAGTAATCAAACAGATTCATAACTAAAAATAAATTCCGGGAGGCTTTGGGTCAACTCTCTTCATCTATTGTTCTGTTCAGCTGTCTATTTTCATTTTGCTTCTGCTTGTCACAATCCACAGCCAATGCTCTTCTACGTACAATGAACAAGAGGAGAGACACTGTGCCCTAAACTTCTAGGGTGCTCATGTCTTTAGGAGCAAAAGAGGTCAGAGGATCACACAGTGTGCGTGCTGCTTGTCATAAGGCTTTGAGTCTAGACTTTGATAGGCCACAACATTATTGGAGGTATGCTTCCAATGATTAAGAACTCTTACTCTGCACTCTTTCATCTATGTGGGGAATGAGGAGAATTTTTGAGTGTACAGTATTTGTTTACATTTTATTTTGAATCACATTTGATAATAAGATATTGGAAGTGGTGTGGGATGTGATTGTTTGTTTCAGGAGAAAAAGTACAATATTTTATTTTATTGAACATTTTGTTTTTTTTTCCCATCAGACATTATTGTGAAGAATGGAACCACAAAACAGAAGTGCCCTAAGTAAATAGGCCACAAGGTTGCCATCACAGGAGTACCACCGACCAGCATGCAACAGTACATTCATTATTATTCCATCTTTCCCTTTCCAGTTCCCCAGTTCATACCTTGATAAGTCTGGATTACATTCTCCAGGAAATGATGGGGTCTTCAGTTCATTGAAGAGCAATGCCTCGATCGTGGCACCATGCAGCCCATATTTTGTAGCGCTTTTGCAGACAGCTCTGGCTTTGTGAATGGGGATTTGCATGCTGATACATGCGCCCAGCCAGGATTTCCACTTCTTTATGGGAAGAGGATCTGTCTCTCCAGGCCGAAGCAGTGCCTCTTAGTACTACCAATATTCCCATCCATAAGAATGTGGCGTGGTATCTGTCGGAGTCTATCTCAGTCATGACATGATGGAGGACAAGTTTGGTGTCTCAATTTAGTCACCAGTCCAACATGCGCCCCAGGCATGCCAACACCCACTCTCAAAATTAAATTAACTTTACACATGCCCGGACTGTGTGGAGGGGGTCCCCCTTTTTCCGTATCCCTTCACAATTTGGTGAGGCAACAGCCCCCATTTATGATAGCATATCACATGTATAATAAACCCTGTGTAGATATGTCCATTGTATCAGTCGAAGTTGTGAGGATATGGCGGATTCACAAGGGGGTCACATTCCTCTCCCCAGTCATTGTCGGAGATTTGTCCTAGGTACCCACCCCCAATCCTCCCTAAGACGGTCAAATGAGTTCAGTGAATTAATCACCAAGGACCAGTAAACTTGGGGATTTTTGTAATTCGTCAATTTATCATGGAGAATATTGGTGTCCAAGGGGGTTATTGTCTGATATGTCTGTGAGCTCTACTATGTAAGGTGTGAGAGTATGTAACAGCTGCAGATACCTAAAGAATTGTTTATGATCAAGATCGTATTCTGTCTGCAGCTCCATGAAGGATTTGTTCATATGGCCTGGCATGACAATACCTAGTTTGGAGATGCCTATTGTGTACCATGATTTAAAAGAGTGCCTGCTAGTGAGCCTTACAGGGGTTCTGTGGTCTAGTTAAGGCCCATTCAAGCTCTCTGTGGGTATGTCTTCAAATATGAAGTGACACTGTTGTGGTCAGTGGAGTGCCCCACCACGCATTAGATGCAATAGGGAGGTGTCTCTCATTGCTCACTTCTCTGCTGCAAATGCAGGATCAGCTGTGGTGTCAAACAACCACTCATTCAAAATTGAGAGGTGAGACACCCTGTAGTTCAAGAGCATGTTTGGGGTCAAAATGTCCCCCTCATATATAGGCTTATAGCATTTACAGAAGTCTATTCTCATGGTGCAGTGGCTCAACGGAAAGTCTTGCAGTAGCAAGTTTAGTTTACAGAAAGATGTCTGTGGCAGAAGGAAGGGATACTTCTTGAACTGGTATTGTAACCAGAGCAGGACAACCATGTTATAAATGGAGGAATGACCCATAATGGATAAAGATGATGTCATCCAAATGGAATTCAGGTGATCTAGTTGAGGCTGTAAATTACGCCGCTATGCACGTCTTAGGTCTGCCGTTAAGTATACCCCCTGTTTATTGGATAGCCTCCAATTGAACTTGTAAATCCTCAGTCCAGCGAAGAGCAGAGGGGGGCAGGCTGGGGATATATTGAGGATTTAGCCCTATTAATAGTGAGTCCAGAGAAACTACCAAAGATATCAAAGATCTGGGGGACTCAGGCTCGGACTCCTGGGGATCATCTAGCAATATTAGGTGTTTTCAGGATAAAGCTGAATCCTGTACAAAACCCTAAGCACCCATCCCAGGCCCCTGATCAAGGCACCTATCCTCATCTATGCCACCTGGGACTCAATCATGATGGCAAACAATAAAGACAACAGTGGACATCCCTTTCTATTTCTCCTTTGGACCTAGAATGGGTCTGGCAGCGAGCCTCCAACCTTTACTCTAGCACTTAGGTCAGTGTATAGAAATTCTATCCAATTGATATATCTGGTTCTGAAGTTCATTTTATGTAGTAAACAGAACATGTAATCCCAACGGACTGAGGACAAGCTGAGGACAAGGTCTCATGAAAGTCCACCAAGAGAAATGCATGAGCCCAGGCATCCTGTGTGCCAATGTTTGAGTGCCACAGATACATTGAATATTGTGTCTTGTGACTTGATGGGGCATGAAGCCACACTGGTGTGGATTAACAAGAGTGGGTAACAACAGCATGAGCCATTAGCTAAAGCCTTGGCCCAAATTTTGACTTTGAAGTTCAAAAGGGAATTGGGGTGGTTTGAGGAGCAGGTGTCAGACAAGTGACTAGACTTGGGTATGATCACAGTTTCAGCTAGTGTAGAGACCGTAGGGAGTACACTGTCACCTGGGCCCATAGAATGACTTCATGCAGTGGGTAAAAAAGTAAGGTTCTTTATTATTTAAAGAACTCCACCTGGAGGAAGTCTTATAGGAAAGGAGTTGAGTCAGGGCCTCCCCAATTTCTTCTTGTGCAATATCGCTCTCTACTGAGTTTTGGTTGGAGTTTTGTTAGGGGGCCCTTATGTCGGTCTATGTGAGGAAGGAATTTGATAGAGCCCAGAGAGAAAGGCATGTGGTGCTCAAGTTCAGTCGTGGAAATGCATAATGGTGTCTGAAATCAATTTGCGCACAATGAATAAGAAGAACAATAGCAGGAAACCCTCATGCCCCCCACTCCATACCTTAAAAACATGAAGAATGTATTGTGGAATAAACTAGGAACTGCTACCAACTGGGCGACAAAACCCCAATGTCATTCCTTTTCACCATTCCCTCAAACATTCCTCAAAACTCAACCCTTAAAAGAAGATTTTAGTTGTTGGGCTATGGTAAGTCCCTCCCCTCATGTCAGAGTTGTTGGATCCAGGTGGGAGCGAAATGGGTGCAAAAGGGGCCCGGCCTCCGCCATCAGCTATGGGGAGGAAGGCTGTCTGTCAATAGGGTCATGGTCCAAGGACATCAAACACCTGAAGCTTCTGTGGAGTGATGCCACCTACTTGTTCATCATGTTTGTAGGAGCAGTTGTTTGTATTCACAATTCCCTACACAGCTATTTCAGATGAGAATTTGAGGACTAGAGAGACTCTACAGGTTTGACACAATGACCACAAAAGTATTGCAGGGTTAATCCATGAGGCCCTGTAAAGAGGTCTCGTAAATAGGAAAATAAGTTCTTTAAGGCTTCTTTGTTAAAGCTCGTGGAAACTGAAAATTGTTTTTAATTATTTGTAGACAAAAAAACAAAACTGTCCCACAAGTGTTTCACAGCACATGTTGCTTCCTCAGGGCCATTGACAGCAACAATATATCATTGAGAATCATAACATAATTGATATCCATAAGTACAAAAGACGAAAGTATGTCTCAATAATTGTACAGATAAAGTGTAAAGAAATAATGGTTATCTGTACTTCTATAACAAAAGTATAATTTGGATAACAAAGAAGGACCCCGCCCCCAGTACCAAATCTCTCCCTTAATATCGAGGGCCTTACTGAGTGCTGCTGTTGGCTGACATAAGAAGAGCCCTGTCTGTCATTCAACTGAAGGTGGGGAAGGGGCAGCTTTTGAGCCTTGAGGATTCTCCAAGCCGCTGCTAATCCCCTATCCTCTCAGACCTGTAACGCCTGGTCTGTTCCCCAAATTAGGGCATCATTACAATATCAAGCGGACACCCTAGCGGACTGGAACTGCCTGACCATAGGTCTGCAGTTCCCACTGCACAATTTGGATGCAGTGGTTGAAAACATCCATTTAGCTTGTGCGGCGAGTGATAAAGGCCCCCAGCACAAGCTGCCATTGTAAAATGGATTTTTTTTAAAATCCCTGCACCTGGTGGCAGACACCATGAGGTGCCTGCTTCTTGGTGCAGGGATGTTTAGGCGGGCACCATAGGTGCCTCCCAGGCCTCATAGCAAAAACGGTGGAGGGACGCCCTGTAGGGGCCCCCAAAGTCACATTCTGATAGCCTTACCATGTCAGAAAGGCCGACAGGGTAAGGCTGTCGGAAAGTGACAACATAATCCTGAAGGTTGAGATGAGGCTGACTTTGCCATCATTATGGGATTATGTGTGTTCACAACAGATATGACAAGCTTTTGAGCCTGTTGGAAGTGTGGTGGACGGTCCCTCCGCCCTATGCCTCTACCCACCGCATCGTTATGGGGCGGGCATCCTGAAATTGCATAATGGTCGATCGATTGCAGTCCATCTGAAATTGTAATCAGGCCCATAATCTCCACCAGTCCTCAAATCCCCAATGATAGACATCATCTGCCAGCCACCACAATCTTCTCAACCCTGCTCCTGTAGTCTTGCAGCATTTCCAGGGTCTAAAGGAAGGTCTGTATAAGATGGGCCAGCCTGCCGTGTAATTGTCTGCCTGTGGGGTGATGTGCAAATTGTTGAATGATACTCGTAGGCTCATTAGTATTCTTCATTTCTTCTTTATTCATACCACGCGCACAACACTACATATACAACCAATACCACACAAATCTCATTAAGTCCATGAGCGCCACCCGCTGCTCTCCCTCCCTCAGTCAGCCGCACACTATCCACTCCCATCCACCTTGATGGCAGGTTTGATGCCCCGTAGGTTCTCATGCACAGACCTCATGTGTGGGCTATGGCAGTCTTGTTTCCCCATTCACTGCCCCACTGCACACTTTATGGCGGTGATTGTCTGATTCTGAGCCCCCGCTGTGTCTCTAGCATTGAGAGCCAGAATGCACTAGTGTCCATCTCCTTAAAAGCAATTGTGTAAAAGGAGGGGGGAAGAGTGCCCGCCACACTCCGGGCTGTACCACAATGGTGCACTCTCTACACTGGTGAGGCAGAATCTCAAGGCCCCCTCTGTGGTTCTTGTCTAGGGACCAAGGTGTCTCAGGCATCCATCACCCCAAGCACAACAGCAGGAGAGGGAGAGGGTGGAGCCACCTCCACAGTGAACAGACTTTCTTGCCAGCAGTTCTGTCTCCAGGTCTGCGGTGGCCAAGGAAAGTAAATCAATAGCTTTACAGCCCTCCTGAATTATTCTGCAGGCAGCTGTGAAGCAGGAAAAATCATTTGGGCCACCTGATTTGTGAATTGTGAGAATTATAAGCAGAGTATTGGCAGAGCTTAGAACAGAGCGATCACCATGTTCAGCATCTTAGCCACGCCCCGGAAAAGTAAAGCATTCATGTGTTTTCATTATTTTACATCTTATGAAATTGATACATGTACAACACAGATTTTACTTAAGATATGTTGAAGCTAATTTTCCAGAGATAAACAGAGTGTGCTGTTGAGCCGAGGCGGCAGGAGAAGAGGAATGGAGTGATGGTCTTTCTGCTGTTGATGGGTTACACATCTGAAGATTCTGCAGAGCATGCGGAGGGTGTGGCGATGGAGGAGGTGACCGTGTTGACTTGTCCTTTCATGGTCAGTTGTCTGGCGAGAATGGTCCCTATGTTGTATGCATAGCTTGTAGGTGTATGGGTTAGTCTAAGTTCAGCCAGTCACCAGCTGTGGTCCCAGGCGGAGGTGCTTTTCCCGAAGATCAATACTGCTGTCTTAACAGAGGTCAATCTGAGGCCATTGCTTCTCATCCAGTTGGAAACTATGGTCACGGTGCTGGAGCAGTTGGTTTTGGTGTTGGAGGGGTCCTCGGTGAGTGAGATGATAAGTTGAGTATTGTCTGAGTATGTGATTATGTTGAGGCCTTGGGATCTGATGATGTCTGCGAGGGAGGTCATGTAGCTATTTAATAAGGTGGGGCTGAGTGATGATCCTTGGAGTTCTGAGGTGAAGGGTGGCAGTGTTAGGATTTGTACAAGTAACATAGCTCAGCCTCACACTGTGTCACAAGAACATCTTATAGTCATGCTATGGTTGTGTACTTTGTGGAATAGTTGTTACAGTTGCCGTTGTTTCATTATTAAAATGCAGAGTATCAGTAAGGCTCCATTGTTTGTACTAAAAGCTTAGTGGATAATTGTATTTTCTTATGCTTGTTTTATGTTGCCTCAGTCATCTGCACTAAAGTCTGGTTACAAACATTGCACTTGCCTGTGCTTGTTTCTAATATGAGAATTCAGGGTGCATTTTTTTAAAGGTCACACTGTCAAGTCAAGAACTCATTATCATAAACTGCACCTGCCTGGTTAAGCAGTTAAAACATGTGAGCCACGTTGCTCTTCCCTCTCCAACTGAAGAAGCTCACCCTTCAAGAACTCTATAAAAGCCCTTGCAACCCAATCACTTGAGCTGTGTGAGGCTTGTGCGGGGTTGACGTTCCTTTGTCAACCCCGCAAGAGCCTCACAGGCGTTGGAGTTGGTATCCTTGGGCTAGTTGATGATGTTGATGCCTCTGCCTTGTATGTTTGTGCAGTCTCTGTGTATCATCTTGTAACTGTGTGGAGTGGCGATGGAGATGTTGGGATTCGTGGAGGGGTTGAGCCATGTTTCAGTGATTAAGACAATATTGGTGGAGAGGGTGTGATGGTTTCCCTGAGTTTCATGGCATGCTTGCAGAGGGAGAGGTCAATGAGCAGGATACATTGGAGTACTTTCGGGCTGTTTGTGGTCTGCTGGTCAAGAGAGTTATGAACTCTTTCGTTGGTTGTGTTGCAACTGTAGCAGTGCCGGCAAGTGAAGAGTTCTTTAGTTGATCCTGGTGTGGAGGTGAAACATCAGTCACTTCAGTGTCTAGGGTCCAGCTCCCTTAGTTCTCAGGTGGTGTATTGACCGGTAGCGAAAGGGTCAGGGGTCCTGGTGCTGGGCACGTTCCAGGTGTGGACAGACTCAGGCAGGCTGGCCTTTTGGCGCACTGGCAGTGTGTCCGCGCAGTGGTCTTCATAAAAAGTCATGGGTATGGAAGGGGCTGTTTCGGAGGCGGGAGGGTGGGATTGGGATCACAACCGCAGGAGCGGGTAGAGCATGAAACGGCGGGCACCAGGTAGGAAAAAAACAATACCAATACCAGAAAGACAACATCAAGACAAATGCAGAAAAAATAAATGACAGTAACACAGAGGAATTACCACAAACCCAAAGCACAAAACACTCCAAATAAAAGGGGCTGATTTGATCAGCAGGCTCGAACAAGGGGCTAACAGAGCAGGATTCGAGCCCCGATCAAGAAGAGCTTGACAGGGAAGTGGCGCGGTGGCCTGAGGTCAAGGGCTACTTGAGCTATAGCGTTACAAGTTCAGAGATTGAATTATTGTATACCATATATCATACTAGATTTCTGAACCTTACTCAGGGTTATTTTACATAGCAATGGCTCTGCAGTACATCAACTTTTGCAGTGCTTCCCTCTTCTAGTAAACTGAAATCAGCTGCACATGTGCTCATCATTTCCGGAAACAACACTGGCAATGCCATCCTAATTGGCTTTCCAGTCTATGTTCTGCCGCCCCTAGCAGCAGTTCATCATTCCATTGCTGAATTAGTCATTGAGAAAAGAAAGTTAGACCACATCACTCGGATGGAGTCCACTGGCTCTCTGATCCAGTTTAAGCTTTGTTGGCAAATGTTTTCTGTAAAACCCTTCAATTATGCAAACCAAGGTACTCCGTTGAGCACAGATATAAAGGCGCAGATTTATGTCGGACTTGCTCCACGTTTAAGCCGCCGTTGCGTCACGCAACGGCGGCGTAAACGTTGCGCATCCCTGCGACCCATTTACAACGTGACGCATCAGATGCGTCACGTTGTAAAGCCCTGCGCCACAGGTGGGCGTTCCGGCGCAGGGTGGGCGTTCCGGGGCAGGTGCGCCTCGCAAAAGTGGCTGAGTGTAATCTACAAGATTTCACTCAGTCACTTTTAGGCCAATGCTGCGTCAAAACCCTGCGCCTGCTTGAAGCAGGCGTAAGGCTTGACGCAGCATTGGACAGAGAGGGCACCCCCGAGCCTTGCTGGAGCTGCTTCGCGCTTGCGACGCAACTCCAGCAATGCGCCGCCTTTACGGCACAGATGTGTCACGAATCTGTGCTGTTTTTGCCCCATGGTGCGCCGCATAAATGCGGCGCACCATGGGTGGCGGAGCTGCGGCGCACAATAACTGGCGCATCCCTGGGGATGGGCCAGTTATTGTAAATCTGCCCTAAAGTGTCTCTGATCTCTTTCTCTCCTACCTTTCTTCTCATGTGTCCTTGTGTAATGTAACTGGTGCTCAAGTAAAGCACTCCAATACCTTCGGGTCGAGTTCACGCTATGTAAAACTGCTAAAAAGAACTCCTCTGCTTACCAGCATAATATCCTTTGCATGGTTGTAAAGAAGTTGAGGGAATTGTGGAGATTAGCATCGCTCCTGTTGGATGTGGACTGCCAGGTTATTGCATGCTTGACACTGCCCTCCGCAGTGTGTCACAATGGGCATTCGGTCAGCCAAGTTCAGCCATTGGCTCTCTTTGCCTGATCATATGTGCACATCCACCTAACTAGAGGCCCACAACATTGTCAGGACTGCTGGGACAATACTTTACTGCCAATGCATTTTTCTTAACATTCTTTATCCTTTTCTTTAAATATAGTCCTCGTTATGTACATTAAACTATGTCTTTGGGATACTGTAATTCCAGTCCTACAATGTCTTTTCTTTGTGCCAATTAGAATCGTATTTTCTAGTGATGTTAAACATTTATGGTAAAAAACGGTTTCTTTACGTCTTCGAAAGTACCCCTGCCTGCTAGGAAATAGTAACATTATATCCAATAGTTATTTTCTTTTTAATTTTACATTTTTATTGCAAGCATATGGCCATCATGTTTAGATGGTGGTTTATTGTCTGTTTTTCCTTTTCTTCTTTTTTCGAAAACAAAATCTCACCAGTGCACGAAGGTCAGACCTAATGAGTTTGCCAATGCTTTTATTTTCTTCGAAGGTTCATGGTTGACCTCATTTTAGACTACGTGATCCACGTACTATGCTTTGTTACTATGAGTTATGGTATTCGCCAGGCTGTTAGTTGTTTTCAAATTCTGCTTTTATGCAAACTTTTTTGAGTACATATAAAATGAGGGGCAGATCTACAAGAAAGTGCCGCAGCGCAGCACCACAAGCCCTTTGGCTGCACCACGTTGCGGCACTTTCAGAGCACAGGAATGGAACATATCTACAATGATTTGTCGCATTCCTATGCTCTCCCTTGCTCTCGCGCAGAAACAGCTGCCATGCGCCGGCGCAGGCACCCTTGCACCATGGCCCTATGATGTCTGCATCATGGGGAGATTGCTTTTGTGAAGGAAGGGGCCCCTTCCGGCACAAAACAATCACTGCAGGCATTTTCCTCTTTAAATGCGTGCTGTAGAATGCAGCACACATTGAAAGAGGAAAAAAACTAGGAGAAATGAAAACATTTCTCCTCGTTTCGCTTGGCTAAGTCACCCCTATGGTGGCGTAGCAAACTGACGCATTTTCAGGTTTACGATTTCTCGCAAATCTGGAAATGCATCAGTGGACATGGGTGTTGCCTGGGAATAATCTCAGCAACACCCATGTCCCGCCCCTAACACGCAAAGTGTTGCGTGAACAGGGGCGATATTTACAAGCACAGGTTAAGTCACGCAGGGTGACTTTACCTGTGCTTGTAAATATCCTTTAGCAGGCTGCGCCAAAGGTGCGTCACGCAACGTGATGCACCAGCGGCGCATGGGGCTTGTAAATCTGCCCCTGAGTAGACCGGTATTATGCCACTTCATATTTCCCTTCTGCAAAGACTCTCATGTTCATAGTTACTAAATGTACTCTGCAACCCCAGCTCATCTGGCGCATTCACCTTGTGTTAAGACACCTCCCAAATGTGTATGTATTCAAGATTATTGGTCCCACATCATCTTCCAATGATGCAGAGCACCATTAATGAAATTGTAAGAGATATTTTATTTATGTTACAGGTGAAATGTTTAGTTTGGACATTCCTTTGGAAGAGTGTGTAGTGTGCACTTCAATAATCAGAACTAATGGTACGCAGACACAGTGTAAACTAATTTCAACATACTCAATACATTATTCATTACTTTTTAATAGAGTTTAATACATTATTCATGCTCTGCAGCCTTTAGTGACTTACTCCTCAGAGAGCTCCAACTTAAGAAGAGAATGACGTGGACGCGGTGTTTGAATGTATATGGCTAACTGCAATGGAAGCCGCTCTACACAGGGTGGATGTGACCTATGTAGTGACCCTCGTGCATCCAGTGTGCATAAACAAGGTACCAAAGAACTCTTTATCGACCTTCTAGAAGCACGGTCAGCGAGGGTTCACAAGATATACAATCATAAAAAATGCAGTAGGTCTCGCAATTGTTTCAGTTAAAGCTGTTAGCTTTGTAAATGACAGTGTCTTTTACCAATGTGTTAACAGGAACTTTTTGAGAAAGTGGGTGGATACTTAGAGGTAAATTTGCTAGAGAAATTTGCAAGATGCTTCAATGCCAATGCCTTTTATGTATGTGTTAAGAAAACCTTCAAAGTACAAAGTGCGTGTTTACGAAATGTTGCTTGCAGGTTTTTAAAACACATAAACAAAAGGCATTGTCATTTACAATGCCAATAGCTCTTTTATGTATTATTGTTGGAGCTGCTTTATGATTGTTCACGCATTTACAGCTCATTAAGTGAAAAGTTATAGCATGTTTAGACAGTAACTTCAGTCACACAATATTAAAATTACAAATCTTGCTCAAGGCAAATGTTGATTTACATCAACAATAACAACATGATAATGGGACGTATCTTCGACCCAGACCCAACGCACAGCGAAATGTGCCACATTAGCAAAGATTATTACCTTTTAAACCTCTTTGACTCGTTTCATTCATTCTTGTCCTCATCTTTTTGATTTAACTCGCTTAGTTTGTTGTCCCCACTTTACGTCGTGCGCCTTTTCCCCACGTTTCTAATGTTCAGCCTGGGCCACTCCAGACCTCTTGAAAGAACATGACTGATGCGAAGTATTGTAAAAGGCAGTGCTTTATTAAATAAAACCCAATGCATTTCGGGCACGAAGTGCCCTTCTTGGGGGGGGGGGGGGGCTAATTCTTTTAGCAATTGGCAGAGTGAAGATGCGTAGGCTCTAAGAAGGGGTGAAACAACACCACAACAACAAAGACCCGTTAACAAGAAAATGGTTTTGTAAAGACCTGTAAAGCATATGGGGGCGGATGCGATAAGTCGGACAACAGGCCACACACAGCTCAAAAACTGTGTCTGTGTGTGCCTTGGAAGCTGTCTCAGGCTGTGCTGACCTATGTTGGGTGGTGGGTGGGGGGGGGGGGCAGAGATGGAAGAAGACCCCCGGATGGCAATAATAACTAGGAGAACACCGGACTGCGTGAGCCCACCCCCTCTTATTTTTAAAACAATATCTGAAAAGTGGGGCTGCGTGTAGAACAAGCATTTGCAGTGCAATAGGTCTCGCATTTGCGAGAGTTTAAGCTATTGGCATTCTAAATGACAATGCCTTTTATTTTCCTGTTTTGATAATTAACACAGAAATAAAAGGAATTGTCATTTACAATGCTAATAGCTCTAACTCTTGTAAATGCGAGACCTATTTCTCTTCAAAAAATCGCACGCCATAGTCCCGGGCTGCTTAGTAAAAAAGCACGCACGGAGCGCTGAATGTTGTAGGAAAGTATGTCGTGCCTGCAGTAGAAATTAGCTCATTAAAGAAAATAGTGCATACAGACTAAATAAGGCATACCGTGTAATAACAGAAGGAAAATGGGCCAGTCCTCATGGGGGGTTACAAATGAAGACAAAGCTGTACTAAGGAGAGACTAACAAGCATATGAACCATTCAGAAGCAAGCATTTACAAAGGAAAATTACACAAGCCAATGAAAAATATGGGAGGAGAGTGGGTGGAGCTTCAAGTCCATACTCGAATACAGCCACAGAGCAGTCCATGTGCCACCCAAGCTTGACCTAACAACAATGTACTAATTCCCCTTTCAAACACATTCCCATCCTTCTATCCCTACTCAATACTCTACTAAATACACAAGAAATCAGGAGCATGAACCTAACACAACTAATGCACAAAACAAAAAAGAAAAAAACATTGTTACCAATCTATTAACTATTAACACCTTTTCTTGGTTTCCGGAGTAGTGTGCTGCTCGCCGCAAAGCACCTCAACGCTCATCAGGGGTAACAATTGCTATATAAATAACATATACATGTGAAGTGTTTCTACTTCAACTGTATAAACTATCAATTCCAATAAATGACACTCAATGCAGTGATATAATATGATGCACTAAACTGAAACGCACCTTCATTACAAAGACAAATATTTTTACTTTTTATGTGAAAGGCCTTTATTATTTGTTTAAATGGCAAATATTTTGATGGCTTGGCTTGTGCTTGGGCTCTCAGAGCTAAGCCAGACCCTGGCTTGGCTCTACCTATAATTTTCGCCCACCTTTACACCACTGTTATTTCCTGCCCTTCCTTTGAACTCCTTCCTTCTTCTCCATTCCTCTCCTTCCTCATTCTTTTTAAGCCCTCAAATTTCTTCGGCCTCCTCTCCTTCTCTCTTTAATGCCCTTCTCTTATCCTTCCCATCTCTATATTCATACTATAGCTTCCCCATCCCTTCATTCACCCCCTTGCTCCCTGCTGGCTCCCCTAATTATTTTCCCTCTCTCTTCACCTGCTCTGTGCCTTTCTCTCTTTTTATGGCTCCGTGCTCTGCTCCCCTCTCCCCCCCCCTCTTCGTCTGCCTTTCATCCTGTGGAAGTGCCGAGTGGAGGTGGAGTGGTAAGTTCCAGGTCACTGTTTCTCGCTCCCCCTCCTCCCGTCCCTCTCACCCCGTGGGCAGGCTTTGCTGAATCAGTGATTTGATGTTATCGGAGAGGGCCCGGCCTGGTGCCCACCCGTCTACTGAGCCTGGTGCTGTCACCAACCGAAACATCCCGTGGCTTGAGATCGGCCTGGGTGCTGGGAGACCCTGCCTGAGATCAATCTGTGCATTTAAAGGTGCTGTGGGAACAACCTCCTGACGGGGACAATCATTTGGGCATATTAGTGAAAGCGTAATACCTTTAAGAGCCCTGGCAGTGGAAGGTGGCGCCTCTGTACTCACAGTGGCGCTGGCACCGCAATGAAGGTTCCGCAGGATGCAGGCAGGCGGTCTGGGGGCCCCCGCCACCGGTGCAGACCTGAGAGACCTCCGCAGCCAGAGCCCGTGGGACGGTGCACTCGGGGAACCATCCCGGTACACGAGGGAGACAGAAGGGGGCAGTGATGCACAGGACCCCGGCTCTGTGCAGCCGCAGAGACTCCTTGGCTTCGGCCCCCCACAGCCACATTCCTCAGCTGCGTGTCAGGTGTTCTGCCCACCGGAATGTCAGCCCGGGGCTGGAATGCGCAGGCTTGACGGAGAGCTCTTATGAAGACTTTTCTTATCTACTTGTTAAAATAAAGAAGGAGATAAGAAAAGTCTTCACGACAGCTGCAAACCAGGCCATGGTGTCCGGAGGGGCTGCCCAAAATACGGACAGGTTGGCACCCAAAAACACTCCTTTCCATTGGGAAGCCAGTGTTTACCATAAATGCTGACGCTACCAAATGAAAAAGAGGGGTGGGGCCTAGAGTCCCTTTTACAAATCTTGTATTTACAAGATCTCTCGCAGAGGAGGAGCAGGGCTCTGCCCTACCACGCCCACAAGACTTAAAAAGGGCGATGAACAAATTGTCTGTTCATGCATACTTTAATCACCTTGCCCATTAAAATGTCTCTCTTGACAATTGTTCTATCATTTTCAGTTGTCATCAGGCAATTACTGTAAACCTAGGATGGGCCCAATAGGAGCCCAGGCTCTTGCCGAACTGATGAAATATAATGACATTTTCCAAAACATTGCTTTTCAGACCATTACGGTTTTGTTCTTTTTAATATATATTTTTAATATATGTTTTTTGCAAAGAAAGGTTTGATAATGCCTTTTCTTCCTGGAGTTTTTGAGCCACATGCACATTGGGCAGCAGCAATCCTCTCTGAGCCCTGACTCCTTTCATGTTTGTACAAGCTTAGCAAAAAGACTTTCCCCTTCAACACAAAATAAACATCTGGCGCCGAGTGCTGCAGAACGTGTGGTCAAGCTCCCGTTTCATAAACGTGCGCCTGGCTCGCATGGGGGGCACTTAATAAAGCGAAGATGACATGGTTTTTATTAAACCATGAAAGCAGCACCCTCGGACAACAGGAGCTCTCGCCGATTTTAAATATTGACAAAGACTTTTTTTAATTTCAAGACTCTAATGGAGATGGCAGCTTAAATCTCCATTGCATTCCTGGGAGATGAAAAGCTGCCCCGGCTCTCGGTCCCTGGCTTCCATGCACGTAAACAGATACAATGCCCCTCTCTCTTCATTCCATTGGACTGCTTTCCTGACTGGAAAGGGCCAGCGAGTGTAGAGTCTGCCAGCACTGCAATGACAGCAGCAGCCCTGGAGCTCGCTCTAAACTTACTAAGATGCATTCCAAACCCACCATAAAAAGTTTACCTACCTCATCCTTCTCTCAGACACAACAGCTTCACACTATACAGTTCATGGGAGTTCGCAACCGAGGTGAGAAAGTCGGAAGCTTCAGCAAATCCAGAGGCAGGAAAACAGTGTAAAGAGCAACAAGTTGTCGCCATTGCGCGAATGTAAAAAATAAGTGGTCACCCACTAATTAAAGGAGACATGATCAAGCCACAAGCAAATGATCCAGTTTGGGTGAGCCGGCCCAAAGGAGGCAGGGCGGTCACCAAAAAGCCTCAGTTTCAATCGGAGGCCAGCGTTTACCATAGAGGATGACGCGAGCCCTTTGAAAGCATGGGTGGAGTTTCAACTCCACTTCCCAAATCGACTCTACGACAATAGATCTCACAGAGCAAGTAGCGCATGTGCTGGGACACTAGGTGAGACCTAAAAATTGGTAAATCAAGCTAATGGCAGGAAAGTAGTGGGTAAAGAACTTATCTGCGCTACTGCATTGTGTTGCAGAAATGGAAAGTACAGATCTACCAGCTTTCTATAGATAGAATCAAAATCATTGTCTTGAAACTGACCATGACCCCATTATCTTCGAGGAGTAAGGGAGGAGGTGTGATGGCTAGCTTAGCTTTGCTGATCACAATGCTGCCTCTCTGCACAGGGACAAAGGTGATAGCCCATGGCATACGGTACTGAGGAGGTATAGGTTTCCAATACGAGTGGCTGTGCAGTTTTTTTCAGTAGACATAAAACAGGCTAAAGAATGTGGGGTAATAGCAATGCAAAAAAGTTCCAAGCCAACATTTAGAAATCTTTTCTGGCTCCATCCTTTAGTGAAGAAGTCCTGCAGTGACTAGAGGTATTGAACTATAATATGAGTTATTTCCGTTGTATCGTGAATAACATAGGGACCTGGAAATACGTAGTCTAATTCTGTATGTTTTCCCCTTCCGGTAGAAACACCCAGCCCAAATTTGCAAGCATTTACCAGCTGCTTAGAGCAAGTAGTAAATGATCTGGGTGCTTTTCCTTTTGCCAATTGGCAGGCAGAAGGGAGCTGGTTTTGGCAGAAGGGAAGACATTCTTTTTATGCAGCTGGAGGGAGCTTTTTCCAATCCCCTCATGCTGAAATATGCTTGCTGCCCCCACAGCTCCACTGCCGTTACGCGTCTGGTGTCTTCAGGCCCAACATTATGGGGTTTGACATTTAAGGAGCCAATATGTACAGGCCTTTAGAAATCGCAAAACTTATAGTTGCTCAGGGTCAAACAGCACTTTGGGCAACTCGTAATGAGAGCCACAGAGTTGGTTTCATGCTACTCTCTGTTGTCTATATTACAAAAGGAGTACGGAGTTCCTCTGTGTTAGTTTAAAAGAATATTAGAGCATATAAGGTAGTGGGGTCACTGACAGACCTCTGATGTTTGGGGGAAGGAGGGAGAAAACTCATTATCGGAACTAGGGCTCTCACACACCCAGCAAGCTAGGTGGCATGCTTCATCATTTGAGCCTGCCCCTCGTCAGGTCGGCGCTGCAATACCTGATGGGCACCTAGCTTGCTGGGTGCCCGTCAAGTTTGCTTTAAACTAACACAGAGGAAATCCTTACTCCTTTTGTAATATAGCCTTCTGGGGCTTGTACGGTGGACCTCTGTAAACTAGCCCCCAGTCCCTCCTTTTTGTCCAACTCTCTCTGTTGTCTGTCATGCATTTTCTTATTTGCAGATATATTGAGATGCCACCTGCACTGCAAAAGGCACGATTGATTAGAAAATTACAGCACACTTCCCTCCTGTGTCAGTGTGCAAGGATGGCTAATGCTAAGTGTAGTAATTCTTCAAATAACGTTTGCCTACAACCCAGTATATTGAACTTCTTTATTTTGATCTCTCACCAGAGCTGCTAAACTCCAGCCGCTCGGCCCTAAACTGCCCTTGACATTTTAATTCTACTCTGGACTGCAATCCCTCGCGTTAAGTTTTCTAAGCACGCAAGGGATTTTAGTTTACAAATCACATCATATGTACTCATTTTATAACAATGAGATAAAATGTATAACTATAAAAAGGAAAACTGGTTGTTGCAATAAACTACATACAAAATTGCATTGTTTGAACTAGACACTTCGTATTGAATAATAACATGTATACCCACTACAAGCAAGCCATAATTTGCAAACAAAATCTCTCTATTTTCCAAGAAATTGTACATTCCTTTATTCCCTGAATCTCGTGGGAAATGGTTGCTGGCTCTTATCCAATAATATCTCTAAGCACCTCACTTGCAGATTCCCTCATATTCGTTAATCAACCCATTTAATCAATTCATCAACCACCTTGACCAACCTGCTTTTACTTCACCTGGATCCATCATACAACTTAACATAATTACTTCAAACCCTTTTTACCACCTTGGAATTGGAGAACACAGATTTTCCTTTTCTTACCCACCAAGTCAACTTAATCGTAACCCTTTGACCACACAACACATCGAATTCCTTGGCCCTACTTCTTCCATCAGAATAATTCTTATGCTTAATTTTCAGCCATCTTCTTCCGAAGTGCTCCTACATCTATATCTACACTACAGCGACTTGATGCAAGGGATACTGCCAATTTTGGCTTCCTATTCCTCAATAATTCAAAAGGCAACAATCCTGTGGTACAATGTATGCTCGTTCTAAAGCCCACATCTTCTGATTGAGATGCTCCACCATGCCTTTACCATTTGCCACTTCCAACTGTATGCTCTCTGTTACAATCTTGTTTACTCTCTCGACAAGACCATTGGCTCTGGGTTTGTACACAGCAGTCTTGCAAGGCTGAATATTTCTTTGACTCAAATATGCCTCGACATCTTGGGAACAAAGCTGAGGTCCATTGTCCAATACAACCTCATCGGGGTACGCTTCATGAATAAACACTTTCTCAATAAATTGAATAACTGATTTGCTCGTCACTTCTCCCATAAATTCAATTTCAAACCATTTCAAATCGTAATCCACCTTGACCATTACAAATCTATTGCTATTACCCAGCACATCAATGGGACCCATTATGTCCATGGCCTCCTTTGACCAATCACCCCCAGGGTAAACAACTGGCTGAAGTGGTTGGTTATTGGATTTCAAGATTTTGTCACTACTGCCACACAACCCACAGTCCTTAACAACACTTTAAACATCCTTATCCATCCTTGGTCACATATACATTTCCATAGCCTGCTTTTTGTCTTACTTCTACATAAATGACCTTGGTGACCACACTCCACAATCTTCCCCTTGTATATAACAGGTCGAATGAGCTTTTTACCTCTTCTCACACCTAACTCATCCATGCACAATTCATCTTTGACCTGTACATAACTGTTTATGCCTGATACATCAGAAGGCCAGCCCCCCCCCCATGTACTTGCACAGCTTCAATCATCAGCTCCTCATCATCATTAACAGCATTCAACCATTCCTTTTTAGCAACAGATTTTTCATCAAAGCACTCCACAGCTGAGACCCATCCAAATTTCTGCAAATCATATCTAGAATGCATGTTAGACTCCGGCACAGTCTTGTATCTAGATAATGCATCAGCAAATACATTACTTGCTCCTGACACAAAATGCCTAGTAAAATTATATTCCTGTAAATTTGCAACCCATCTGGCAGTTCTTGGTGACCTAATGCCAGATTGCTTAGCAGAAAAAACATTAACAAGTGGCTTATGATCAGTTGTGATTATGATTGTTATGCCCCATACAAATGTTCTGAAATGTCTGGCAGCCCAAACACCTGCCAGGGCTTCCCTTTCAATTACCGAATGCCATTGTTTAGCATCAGACACTGTGCATGAAGCATATGCTATGACAACTTCTTCACCATTTTGTACTTGTGACAGTACCACACCTAGTCCATAAGCAATAGCATTGGTTGAAATCATAGTTTTACATGATATGTAAAAACTACTCAAATAGGGTGCATTGGCAATTTCTGATTTCATCATGTCTAATTCTTTTTGACATAATTCATCCCATTCAAATTTGCTAGATTTTTTGAGCAAACACCTCATATCCTTCGTCTTCTCAGAAAAGTTAGCAACAAACGTGGCATAAATCTCAATTACCCCCCCAAACAATTTGAACTCTTCCTTGTTATTAGATATCATGGTGCTGACAATATTATTTGCCAACTTTTCACGAGGTCTAAGGCCATTGGCATCAATAGTATGACCTAAGTAAGTCACACTGTTAACTCAATAGTTGAAAAACATTTGTTTTACCTACGGTGGCAATCATTTCAGTTATGTTTGGGAAGGTATGACTATCAACCCAAATAGTGTTGTTTAAATCACAAAGATCAACACATAACTAAATAGATTGATCCAGTTTCCTAACCACCACAATGGGTACTAACCAGTCTGGCAATTCTACATCCTCAATGATATCAGCATCAACGAGTTTTTTCATTTCAGCTTTAACATAATCCCGCACCGCCAATGGCAAATTCCGTACTTTGTGAACTTTGGGTTCACAACCCCGGCGTCATACTAATTGATATTTCAAACCTTTTAACTTGCCCAATTTATTAGTAAACACTTCTGGAAATGCTTGTACAATATCCCATCTTGAACAGTAGTGCCCATCAGTAGAACCTGTTAGTGTGCACCCGGACGCACCTGGATGCATCTGTATGTCAATAGCAGATTGATGAATAAGGTGCTCCTTTTTTAGTTATGTATAATCTACCAGAAATATATTTGTTTTATATGAGATCATTGTAAAGAAAAATCCTCATAACTCCACTGATTCACCACTGTATGACTTCAATTTCACATCAGGTGTGTGCACTAATTTGTCCTTAGAAGCATTGCAGTTTCGAAAATCATCTTCAGAAATGATGGCATATCTGGCTACCAAATCCACAAGCATAGAAAAGGGATGGCCATCAATTTCAATCACACATTTCGAATCTCTCACACTCAACAGGCTGTCCTTGTCAGGATCGACAACTGATGATAACATTAATTGATCATATAACTTTTTTGAACCTTTCCCAGAGTCCTCTTTCAACAACCAGAAGATCTGATCAACATTTAATTCCTCACTGTTATCATTTTATTTATTTATTTGGTGTTTTATATAGCGTGAACATGACCCAGAGTAGGGTATCAGAGTGCTTTACGTTTACATATCAAGAAACACTTGAGTTACCAGTCAAGTCAACAAACATCAGTAGTTATAAATAATTTTTGAGAAAAACATTAATGCTTAATATATATATGTACGATCCACATCTAGGTTAAAGTTTGATGAGCATTAGCATTTGTATGATCTTGGCAGATGAAAGAAAATGAATGAACTGTTGAGATTATGGGAGATATTTATTCACATAAAAAAGATTTGGCTTCATGTTTAAAAGTGGAAGTGGACGAAATTCTCCTAATGTTCGGGGGAAGAGCATTCCAAATTCTAGGGGCTGCACCCGAGAATGCACGGTCATAAGTTCTTTTCTTACGGGAACGGGCCGGTTTGAATACTAGGTCTTCCTGACTCCGGGAGAGATGGTATCCTTCTGATAGTGTGATTTTTCTGGGCAAGGTACACTGATGTGTTGTAATGTATAAGTTTGTGAGTGATACATGCTATTTTTAGATTTATTCTTGCTTTGTTAGGCAGCCAGTTAAGCGCCTTCAGATGGAGGGTAATGCAGTCAAATTTTCTGAAGGTGGTTAGAAGTCCTGTGGCCGCATTGAGACAGGCTTTCAGAGGGGCTGTTGAGATCTTGGGGAGACCAGCTATAGTTGTGCAGCTGTACTCGATCTTTGATATTACTGTAGGAAGGTGGATATCTGACTATTTGGTTTACCCAACTTTTTGCCTAGTGTTTTGCTGGTTTTCAACTTAGTTGGCCTGGGATTCTGCTACTCAGGGCCCCAGGCTATCTGCTCTCCCTATAAAATGTACTCCATGTACTTTAGGTACATACCAGATTGGTTACTGGATCACCCTTGTGAGCCTCTGTATAATGTACCATAGGTACCCAGGGCATAGGTGCAATCAAGGCCTACCAGGGGCTGCAGCATGTATTATGCCACCCCTGGCTGGCCCTCCAAACTGACATCACAGGCTGATCACTCAGCTTGGGTAAGGTAGTGTAATCACCCCTTACTTAGATATAGTATACCTATATCTACCTATACAGATAGACACATATGCACCCATAAGTTACTTCTATGGTAGACCTCGACAATCCTGGAGGCAGAGTGCTTGGTTTTATGTGAGAAGGTGCCCTGGCATGAGCTGGGCCCCTCTGCTGCTTTCAGAAACATCTCCTTATAGCTGTTCCAAGATATAGCCATACCATATGCTCTTAAGTGCATTATAATCCACGCGGTTAATGCTAACTTTGGTTTGGCTTTATCGAAATATGTTGTGTAAGGTGTCAAACACTTTGGAATACTACCCCCCGCCAGTCCTGCCAGCCGGGGTAGCATTCCACTCTTCTAGAGGGAGAAGACATGTAGTTACTGCTTTACCCGGTTAAAGTTAAACAGAGCCTCAGCATCACAAAATGGATGCTGCTGACACAGACGCAAGTCTGACCTCCTGCTGCTGGAAGAACCTCCAGCAGGGGAGACCTGGGCAATAGGTTTCCTGTCCAGGGAGGTGCCAGCACCTCCCCAGATAGGCTGATGTGTATTGGGACAGGGAGGGCTGCACAGCAGATGCTTTTTGAGATACTGCCTGGGGCACACAAGGTGCTCCATGCATAGCCCGGTTCAAACCAGTTGCTGGTTCTGGTGTGAAACTGGAAAAAGGGAAAGGGGTGTTACCACCCCCTTCCCGGGTCCACCCAAAGGAAAGATCTAGCAGGTAATCCAGCCCCTTAACTCATTATAGGTATAGGAGCTGTGTCCCCAGGACTTTAAATTATCCTGATAAGAAACATTGATACCGAACTCTTGGACCTTGGACATTCTATTTTGACTAAAAGATGGAAGACATCTCCCTTGTGGTCAAGGAGTGACCACCCTGTGCAAACTGGCACCACCAGTAACTTAACGGTCTGTTTTGTCAATGCTCCCGCTGAAACCCGAAGACTCAGCGACACAGGAGTTAGACTCTCAGACTTCTCTAACTCCGACCCACATCCACAGCAAAGCTGAGACCCGTGGCAGACAAGAGAGACGTGGGACCGGACACCCTGGACATCCTGTATTTTGGTAACTGCTCAGCTACCAAGGTACCCTTGCAGTTGTGCATTGAGGTACGATAAGCCCCAGACCCGAGCACCATTTGCACCAAAGCTCAGCCCTCCACACTCCACGAGTGAAGCATTTCAGCTTGATGTGTCTTCCCAGTTCCTTGCCTGTTGGCTAGTGAGCCCCTTGAAGACTTTTCCTTTGAACTAAACTGTTTTCCTGGTTGTTCCATACTTGCTCCAGCTTCTCTTCAAAGGAGAAGTGCTACAGACCTTGCTGGTCTGCAACAGAGCCAATAATGACATCCTGCATGGGTTGCGGATGCCAAGGCTTGTTGGGTCCAATCTGGATACCAATACCGCAGTCAACTTGATCCTTTATGGGACAGCTCGAATCCAGTGCCTGGTCATCCCAGATGCCTCCTTGACCTCGTGGCTGAAGAGACTAGCTCAGCTTCTTCACCTGAGATCATTGCGACATTGCCTGGTTCCTTCCTGGTACCTTCCTGGTCACTGGCTAGTGACCCAGACTCTGTCCCCTCTGCTTTCAGGTTCTTCAGATCTTCGATCCACCCTTGGATCCACCCGGACACTTTTCCTCTGGGCGCCTGCAGCACTTCCTTGCAGATCTCCATAGAAAACGACGACGAAACCTGACACCAAAAGGCACCTATGCACCTGGCTTCCCTGGGTGGGGTAACACGAGTATTCGGGTGCTCCCATGGGTCTTGACTCTCAAAGTGTCCTAGTCTAAAAGGGTTTTGTCGTAGTCCATCCTGAAGTGCCCTTAAACCGTAACTTTGTAACTTCTTTGTTTCCCATTAAAAGTCAATAGTAACTCACGACTGTGTTTAGACACTGTACGCGTCTCCCGTGGGCCTCCTACTTCCTAACCTTTGGTTGTTTAGTGTAGCCCCAGCGATTCCCTAGGCCCTATACCTACTCACTGTTTCAGACGTGGTTCTTATACCACTTTCTTAGTATATGGTTTGTGAGGCTGGTTTGTGAAAACCTGGATATTCGACAAGTAATTCCCCACCCCATCAAGCGCCTTGAGACCCTCTGGGTATGTAGTGCGCTATATAAATTATTTGACTTGACTAACTGTATTTGTGCATCTTATCGTATGCTAATTGAGTAACTTGTGATGTACTTTTACCTCTGACCTCTTAAAGAGTGCAGAGAGGTTGTGTTAGAAATAAATACATATATATTTAATATATACTTTGTCTGGTGTACTTTCATTTGGTATTCAAGGGATTACAATTGGTAAAACAGCTTGCTTTACATGCTCTCTGAAGTCTTAGCCTATGACTGCTGGTCCATGTTACCACTAGGATAGCTTTTCTATAAGGTTGACTTTACAACCACCATCAATAAGGGTCGATTAGACTGGTGCAACGTGCCCACTAGAATAGTGGACATCATATGCCAGGCTAATTTCTCACATTTCCAATGCCTGGACTGCCGTTTTCAGGTCTGAATTGTTTAGGAAAGGTTTCACTTTTCTTAGGTAACTTAAATGGAACCAGGCGTTTTTTGCCATCATGTTAATATGTGATAGAATGTTCAGATTTTTGTCTAGTACAATTCCCAAGGATTTGGTAGACTCAACAATCCTCGGAGTACAGTTTAGTGCAGTGATCAGATTTGTCCATTCTAGGATGTTCGTAGAGCTTTCCTGGAGGGAAATCAACAGGAATTTGGTTTTATGTGGGTTGAGTTCAGGTGATTACTGGTTAACCAATGGATGGTTCTCTTTATTGCTTGGTTCATGATGCCTATCTCTTCTGACAGTGTGATCTTGATGTAAAGCTGTGCGTCATCTGCGTACATGTGGAACAAGATGTTTGCTTATTGTAAGGTTTTTGTGAGTGGCTCTTTGTACAAATTGAATAATGCCTGGGATACAGCTGAGCCCTGAGCACTCCAATCGCATTACTGGATGAAGCTGATAGTGTTTGGTTGACTAAGAATTTTTGCAATCTGTTCTCTAAGAATAAACTAAACTATTTTAGGACTGTACCATCTAATCCCATCCTATTTTTAATGCGATTTAGTATTTTGGCATGGTTTACCGTGTCGAATGCCGAAGAAAGGTTGAGCAGGACAAGAAGACATGTTTTGTTGCGGTCGAGGGCAAGGAGAGCGTTAATCGCAATGGGCAGAATTGCTGTTTCCGTGCAATGTTTGGGCTAAATCCTGAATGGAAGTCACTCAACAGATCGAATTCTGAGATATGCTGGCTCAATTGTTGTTGTACACATTTTTCCAGGACTTTGGCTAGCATTGGAATGTTTGTAACTGGTCTGCAATTGTTAGGGTCAGCGGGGTTCTCTGTTGTTTTTTTTCTAAGATTCAAGTGACTTGCCCTGTTTTTAGGCAGTCCAGTACTGAGCCTTGTGCTAGCGAAGCGTTAATGATCTTTGTCCATGGGGGGATGCGCAGATGGTTTATTATAGACCAACAATTTGCCGGTAGAGGATCGTTGTAGTGATTGTTTGGTTTAGTGGACGAGATGATCTTTGCAATGTCTATGGGCCATATGTATCAACATCCTGATTTGCGATTCCCAAATAGCAATTTTTTAGAAATTGCTATTTGAGAATTGCAAGTAGGAATGTATGTAAATAATCGAAATTTTTTAGCGATTTCTTAATATTTCTTAATTGCAATTCGCAAATTGCGAATCGCAATTAAGGACTACTTTCCCATTTATTTTTATGGGCCAGGAGGCCCAAAGGAATGAATAGGAAGTTTGCGATTCACAATTTGAGAATCGCAAATTGAGAATAAATTCAAGGGTGCAGGGGTGTCAAAAGGACACCCTGATGCACCCCTGAAATAAGCATGGTTGCACATGTGGTGCACATACATGCCCTAAGGGCATGTATGTGCTTCACATTGAACTTTGAAAAATGCAAAAAAGTGCATTTTTCAAGGAAATCCCAAATTACCACCAACTTGAAGTTGGTAGTAATATGTGATTCCTTAAGGCCAAATTGCACTTTTTTGGTGCTTCTTAAATTGCATTTAAGGAATTGTAAAATTTGCGATTCCTTAAATGCAATCGCAAAATAAGGAATCGCAAATTTTGCGATTCCTTATTTTGCCTTAATACATACCATTTGGCAAAATTGCATTCGCAAACGCCAAAATTCTGTGAATTTCAGCGTTTGCAAATGCAATTTTGCTTGATACATATGGCCCTAGGTCATTAATGGGCTTGAATTCAGACAATCCGGCATTGTTTTTAGGCGTTTCCAGCTCTTGTTGAGATTGATGCTCATCTCGGGTGCTCCTAGAAATCCAAAGGCATTGAGCTTGTTTTTTAGCTCCACTTCCATTGATTTGGCTTTGGCAGTGTGAATTATATTATACACCAGAGTTTATAGTTAGGTTTAATACAGGTAGAGTAGTCAAATGCAAAACATGGTTGACCATATAGGTGGTCTTTTTATAAATTCTCAGGAATTGTCCAGAGTTGGTCAACATCAGGAAAAGAATGTTTGAATCACTGGCCGAAATGGTAGAACTGGATATCGACAATCCCCAGTAATGCAATGTTGCCATTCCAAATGAAGCACGTAGATTGGTCTCCATCACCCTATTAGAAAAGAGGCAGGTGGCGATACACTGAATGACCTCCAAAGCTCCTACGAAAGAGGCATGGCTAAATATATGGCATATAGTAATGCAAGTATGGATGACTATTGTGAAACACTGCACCAAAAACCATGACTCGGGACCTCTGGGAACCTTAGAGAGATTATATGCCAAGAAGGGAGGCAGAGTCCTCGAATGAGGATGTGTAAAAGTGCAGACAATAGGGGACAGGGCAGTGGTTTTGATGTAGAATTACAATGTGATAAATGTAATTAATGGTATAAGAACAGTGATGAAATATAATTGAGCCAAGTCTAATAGCAGGAGGTGTTATGCAAGATGCATTTCTGGTGCATGTTTAAAAAATAGAAAATAAAAATAAAATTAAAAAAGAAAACAATTGATTTGGTGCTAGAGGTGCCCTGGGGAATCAATCCAGTCTTCCATGGCAGATGCTAGGTTTTCAAATGCTAGTTCACCACTTTCATAAGCAAGATTCCCAGGATTTCAGAAGACTCAAATGCAGTTACTGAAAGGAATATTGCATCTGTTTCTGAAGTTCATTCAGAGACAATGGCAGAAAGACTGCGGGGCAGATTTATGTTAACTGGCGCATCCCCAGGGATGCGCCAGTTAACATGCGCCACAGTGCGCCACAGCTCCGCCAGCCATGGTGCGCCGCATTTATAATGCGGCGCACCATGGTGCAAAAACGGCACAGATGCGTGACGCATCTGTGCCGGAAATGTGGCGCATTGCTGGAGTTGAGTCGCAAGCCCATTTTAACAATGCTGCGTCAAGACCTACGCCTGCTTCAAGCAGGCGCAGGCTTTTGATGTAACATTGGCTTAAAAGTGACTCATAGATTTCACTCAGCCACTTTTGCGAGGCGCACCTGCCCCGGAATGCCCACCCTGCGCCGGAACGCCCACAAGCGGCGCAGGGCTTTACAACGTGACGCATCTGCTTAGATGCGTCACGTTGTAAATCGTTCATAGGGATGCGCCACGTTTACGCCGCCTTGCGTGACGCAACAGCGGCATAAACATGGCGCAAGGGCTTCATAAATCTGCCCCTGCGAGTTTAGCTGCATTGTAAAAGGAAGTGCTCGGACGGGATAATGTTTCAGTGTAAAATGAATCAGCTGCTGGTAATCCTGAACCCATGGCACAAGGTTAGGCAGATACCACAACAAGATGCCAGTGTAGTGGCTTATAATTAAAACAACATATATACATCAGGGTTACAACAGCAATGATCACCTCTACTTTGTGATACAACGTACCACACTTTACTCTACTACATCTTCATTACTATCACTAACTAACCCCACGTACGTAGAACCTGACCCTTAACAAACTTGTGCATAGTGACCCACTTTCTTACAACGTAAATAGGTTAAATTGCGGTCAGGGCATGACTTGTTATTGGTCCATTACCTCTACGTCCCTCGTCCTCGACCCAGTCATAACACATGAGGTATTCCACCCGACAGGAAACAAAACAGGAAACGCTTTTTAGACTCCACCCACTCTCCTGTCAGGTGCTATATTACACCTCACCACCAAAAGCAAATCCTGTTTTGTTTCCTGTCGGTCGGAATACTGATGGGTTACGCTGGGGTGAGTGCCGAGCACTTACCTGCAACTGGAGTCCTGTGGTTTCTTCCTTGGCGGGGCCTTGGGGGTGCTCATGGACCTACGTGGGACCTTTCAAAAGCTGGGCTGCTGGGATTCCTGTGCTTTCCTCCGGACGGTGACCCTGGGTTGTGGGGCTTCTCGGGTCCCCGTGGATTTCCGTTTCTTCGACATCTCTCCCGGAGGGGCGGACCGCTGCTGGGAGGGGCAGGCGGCTGCCCGCGTGTCCCGCACTTGCCGGTGTTTGTGGGCGGGACGCGCTCTCTGCAATTTCCTCGTTGACACCCTCACTCCGGGTACGGCTGCCCCTTATTGACGGGCACCGGGTCGGCGGTGTTTCCTGCGGCCTGAGGGTCGGGAGTCAACGGACGGACGTGGAGTCCGCGGGTGTGGGAGCGGGACCCTTCCGAATGTCGCCTCCTTCTGCATGGTCGGGCGCCCGGGTGGGCTCCGGGTTCCCTGCCCCCTCACCTGATTGGCGGGATGACGTTTCCCGATGACGTCATCGGCTCGTTTCGGCGGGTGTGTCCTGGCAGGCATTCCTCATTGGCCGCTTCTGGGAGGCTGCTTTCTGCCCCTCCTTGTTGGATTCGAAGTGGCTGCAGCTGCGGGGGTGAGTGTTTTCATGCCTATATATTGAACTGGAGTTCAGTTTGTCCTGTGACGCTTTAGTGTTGCTGTGTGTTTCGTGGGGCTGTTTCCTGTGTTTGAATACGTTGCTTGTGATGGGGAAACACCACAGGAAGAGAAAACATGTCTCTCCTGTTCAGTCCTCTTCCTCCTCCTCTGACAGTCGTGATTCTACGCCTGCTTGTCGGTGTGCTGGTCCAAGGGGCTCTAGGCGCCTGAAGCGCCTGCCTTTGGAGACTCTGTCCAGTCTCAAGGCTTCCAAGAAGGGTGCAGGGGGTCGCTCTGGGGAGGCTGCCCCCCTGTATGTGGATATTTCTTCCTCCGCTTCCTCTGATGAGTCTACTTTGGGTGCGGTGGATCTGCAGGGCAAGTACATTTCGAGGGAGTTGATGCCTGTTCTGCTTTGCCATGTTCGGGAGCATATGGAGTTCCCTGTGGAGCCTGTGCCCAGTACCTCCCAGGATACTGTTTTGCCGCAGTTTCGGAAGCCTGCGTCATCTTCTATGCCCGTACACCCGTTTGTCATGGATGTCCTCCTTAAGGAATGGAAGGACCCGGACCATATTTCTGTGCCCAGATTCATGTCTAAACTGTATCCGTTGCAGGATTTAGAGGATGCCCTGCCTGATTCGGTGCAGGTGGATTCTGTGGTTGCTTCCCTGGTTGGTCGGCCCTCCATGGCTGATGATAATATCCTGCAGGATGGCATTGATAAGAAGATTGACTCTGCTCTAAAGAAATCCTATGCTGGCTCTCACTTGGCGCTGCGGTCAGGGGTCTATGGGGCATATGTGGCGCAGTCTTTGCTGGCTGACTTCAAGACTTTGTTCTCTGCTATGCAGGAGGGGATCAGTTGTCCGGAGTTGCTGGAGTCGATGGAGCGTCAATCTGAGTTCCTTTCGGACATCGCTTTTGACTCTGTCAGGGCTTCTGCGCTGTCTTGTGGTTCCTCGGTGGCTGCCCGTCGGAACTTGCTTCTGAGGGGCTGGAAGACGGATGCTGCGCAGCGTTCTATGGCTTTGAGGTTGCCATTCTCTGGTACTCATCTTTTTGGGGACGCCCTGGAGACCAAGCTCCATAAAGTCTTCAAGGAGAGGAAGCATTTGTTGTCATTCCGTCATACTACCTCTCAGAAGGGGTCGTCCTTCTCGAATGCCAGGTCCTTTCGCCAGCCTTCCAGGTTCCAACAGTCCTCGTTTCGGGGCCAGCGTGGGGCTCGCAGGTCCTTTCCTCGGAGGTTCCGGAAGAAGCCCCAGCCGGATGGTGGGTCGGGGGCTCCTCGCTCCTGACTATTCCGTTCCAGTGCCCGTTCTTGCTGGTGGTCAGCCCGCGGTCGGTGGGAGACTGCGGCTGTTCCTCCAGGCTTGGCTGGTGACGACATCGGACCAGTGGGTGCTGGATGTTCTTTCACGGGGCTACCGGATGGAGTTCCTGTCCCCTCCTCCTCCCTCGGGGGTGGTGGTGACCTCTTTACCTGCAGACCCTGCTCGCCGTCGGGCGTTGCTGGAGGAAGTTGGGTCACTGTTCGACAAGCGGGCAATTGTCCCGGTTCCCCCCCTGGAACGGGGACTGGGGAATTATTCGGTTTTCTTTGTGGTTCCGAAGATCACGGGGGGGTTCCGTGTTGTCATCAATCTGCGGGCCTTGAACTTGTTTGTTCAGAAAATACCTTTCAAAATGGAGACGCTGCAGAAGGTGATTCCCCTGATCCAGGAAGGTTGGGTATTCAGGTTGCTGGATCTCCAGGATGCCTACCTGCATGTCTCGATGGCGTTGGAGGATCAGAAGTTCCTGCGCTTCTGCCTGGATGGTCGTCATTGGCAGTTCTGCGTCCTTCCCTTCGGTCTCCGATCCGCCCCCAGGGTGTTCATCAAAGTGGCTGCTCCTTTGGTGGCCCATCTCCATCTCCTGGGGGTGTCCGTGTTTCCTTACTTGGACGATTGGCTGCTCCAGGCTCCATCTTTGGAGGTCATGTCCATCCACCTTTCCTTGACCATGCGTACGCTCAAGGACCATGGCTTCCTTGTCAATCTGCCGAAGAGTCACCTGGACCCGTCTACTCGGAGGACCTTCATTGGGGCTGTGTTCGACTCTGTGCTGGGCAAGGTTTTTCTCCCGGAGTCCCGGCTTCTGCGTCTACAGTCTTTGCTGAGGAAGTTGCTTTCCAGGAAGTCGGCTCCTCTCCTGCAGTGGTTGGTAGTTCAGGGGAACATGTCTGCCACTGTGTTCACGGTGCCCTGGGCCAGGGTTCATCTTCGGCCTCTGCTGTGGCATGTTCAGCGTTGGGTGCCCTTTCCTGTCCTGGACTTCTCGATTCCTGTTCCGGTGTCTCCAGGGTTGGTGTCTGCTCTCCAATGGTGGCTGGATTCTTCAAATCTGTCGAGGGGCATGTGGTTCCATCCTCCGCCCCCCTTGGTATTGACGACGGGTGCCAGCGCTTCCGGTTGGGGGGCGACTCTGGGTCCTTGGGCGATCCAGGCGCGTTGGCTTCCTTCGGAGTCGCACCGGTCTTCGAATTGGAGGGAACTGTCGGCGGTGGAGAGGGCTCTTCGCCTTTTCAAGGATCGTCTTCTGGGGTGCAACGTGTTGGTGAGGTGGGACAACACTGTGACCGTGGCCTACATCAACCACCAGGGCAGTACCCGCAGCCTTTCCCTGAACTTGGTGGCCTGTGCCATTGCGAGTTGGGCCGAGTGTCATCTGGTGGCCCTTTCTGCTCAACACATCAAGGGTGTGGACAACGTGGTTGCAGATTCCTTGAGTCGGAGGTTCCTTTCCTCTCTCACCCTGTGTCTGTCACCTCGGAATTTCCGGTCGCTATGCCTGAGGTTCGGGACTCCGGTGCTGGATCTCTTTGCCTCGCAGAAGGACGCCCTGCTTCCCCTGTTCTGCTCCAGGACTCCGGAATCAGGGGCTTGGGGAGTGGATGCTTTGACTGTCCTTTGGCCTCCGTGGTTACTCTATGCATTCCCCCCTTTCCTCTGATCCCTGCCTTCTTGCTGAAGGTTCAGCGGGTGGGGGCTCAGGTAGTGGCTGTTCTGCCTTATTGGCCTCCCCGCTCTTGGTTCCCCCTTTTGCTGTGGCTGGCGGTGGGCCCTCCCTGGATCCTGCCCCGCTACCCGTCTCCTCTGAGTTGCCAGTCGCCCCCTCTGTTGGTGCCTCTCACTTTGGCGGTCTGGAGGTTGAACGGCTGTCTCTTGAGGTCCAGGGTTTGCCCGATCACCTCATCACTGTGGTGCAGGCTTCCCGTCGGAAGTCCACGCTTTCCTCCTATTCTAAGCACTGGGTTTCTTTTTTTTCTTGGTGTGCTTCCGTGGGCCTGTCCCCTGCCTCTTGTGACGTTTCTTCTATTCTTCAGTTTTTTCTGGATGGGTTTCACAAACAATTTGCTTTGTCCACTTTGAAAGGTCAGTGGGCTGCTATCCGGGCCTTTCGGGATCCTGCTTCTCTTCTGCCTTCGGACAGGTTGTTGGTTTCCCGTTTGTTTCGAAGTTTTTCTCTTTCTGCTCCTACTGTCCGCTCCCCGGTTCCTCCCTGGGATCTTTCTTTGGTTTTGGGTGCATTGCAGTCGCCTCCCTTTGAGCCTCTAGAGTCCGTGGATTTGAAGTTCCTGTCCTTCAAGGTGGCCTTTTTGGTCGCTGTTACATCTGCTCGGAGGTTGGGTGAGCTTACGGCGTTGCGCTGTTCTCCCCCCTTCTTGAGGTTTCTGGACGACGCGGTGGTCCTTTCTTTGGACCCCGGGTTTCTACCTAAGATTCGTTCCAGGTTTCATTCCTCCCAGGAATTGATTCTTCCTTCTCTCTGCCCTTCTCCTTCCTCGCCCTCTGACGTCTTGCTCCATTCTTTGGATGTGAGACGGGCTTTGTCTGTTTATGTTGATCGTTCTGCTGGGTTTCGGTCTTCTGACTCCCTCTTTGTTACCTTTGGTCTGGCTGGTAGGGGTAAAGCTGCCTCTCGCCTTACTTTGGGTCGTTGGATCAAGGCGGTGATTTCCTTGGCTTACCAGGGCTCTGGTTTGCCTTGCCCTTCTGGTGTTCAGGCGAGATCTACCAGGGGTGTGTCTGCTTCATGGGCGGCTTTCCATGGGGTTCCCCTTGATGAGATTTGTAGGGCGGGGACCTGGGCGTCCAAATCCACTTTTGTGCGACATTATCGCCTGGATTGTGCCCTTTCGGGCCGCCCAAATTTTGGCTCTGGTGTGCTGCGTGCGGTGGGGGTTCCCCCGCATGTTTGATTTTGTTTCTTAATAAACTGTTTTCTGGTTGTGGTGTGCCAAAGGCCTTTTGGGGTTGCTTTGGTATGCCTCATGTGTTATGACTGGGTCGAGGACGAGGGACGTAGAGGTAATGCCTTGATTACTTGAGGTAATCCCCATTACTCTTAGTCCTACTCGTCCTCGACCCAGTCATACAACCCGCCCGCCCTCCCTTGCCGGGCCTTCGGTGCTTGGTACATCAGGATTTGCTTCTGGTGGTGAGGTGTAATATAGCACCTGACAGGAGGTGGGTGGAGTCTAAAAAGCGTTTCCTGTTTTGTTTCCTGTCGGGTGGAATACCTCATGTGTTATGACTGGGTCGAGGACGAGTAGGACTAAGAGTAATGGGGATTACCTCAAGTAATCAAGGCAATGGTTCACAGTACCACATCTTACACATTTACTCCTTTGTGCGCCCCAGCCTCTCCCTTTAGATATTTCAATTACTCCACTATATGGTTTCTCAATCCTAGATTTGTTTTCACTAAAAGGTTCTCACATCTAGATTTGATTTATCCTCATTAACTACGTTAACACATTTGTTGGTCAATTCTTCAGCTCCGGCAATATCTAAAGCTTATAATAATGTAGGATTGCAAGCACTCCACAACTTTTTCTGAATTGCAACATTGGCCACATGCATCATCAACTGGTTGCAAATATATTTTTCCTGATTTCCTCTGGAAGCACAATTCACCATTAATGCCCTCAACGCAGTCATAAGCGTATCAATAGTTTCATCGTTTTTTTGTGCACGCGAAAAAAGCATGCCAGAATAAAATTAGTCTTGTTTCCAAAGTGCAAATCGAGTTGTTTCTTGGTTTTTGCATATAACAACTTACTATTTCCTTCTTCCTGAGAGGGAATGTAAGGTAATGTACGATAGATCATCAAACCTTTTTTTAATGAATGTAACAAAATAGCGTATTTCCTCTCATCTGCCATTCTTTCATTACCCACAGCTAACACCGATCACCGATCAATCCATTCTTCCCAATGAATTGCAGGATCCCTTGGATTAACAACAAATGGTGGAGTAATAGCTAGATTATGCGTCATCTCTGCAATATACTAATAAAATGATGCTGCCAAATGTAACAGGTGTCAAATATAAACTTCCTGCTAATAAAACCTGTAAACTATCTATATGTACTGAATAAAACCGTGACTAAAATTACTAACTAAGCAACGATGTGCACATTCAATGAACAATAAAGTAATACACATTATAATAAATAAAATTACAACAAAATTTACATCACTGTGCTTTGCTTACTCCAAAATGTGATCAAAATACACAGTAACAAAAATAACTGGTGTGCTTATCACTGTGGAACAGTGCACACACACTTTACCAAACTGTAATGCAATCTTTAAAAGGTGTGCACACCACAGTATATCAGCGCACACACTGAAATCAATAAAGCACCTAAAGTTGTGATTAATAAAACAGCTGTGCGTGTCACGATGAACACAGTAGACACGCTTTGGCCGCCTGTACCTTAGAATCTTTACTTAACCCTTTAGCTGCGGCGGCTATTCCGCCGCAGCGCTAACGGGGTGGGGCGGCCGCGCGGTGGCCGCATGCTGGTGACAGAACCGCTCCATCACCAGCTGCGGTTGAGCTGTGCTGGTGACGGAGCGGTTCCGTCATGACCCGCCCCGCTCATTAGAACGGCCGCACAGGCGCGAAATCAGCGCCACGCAGGCGCGGCGGCCGGGCCATGACGGAACCGCTCCGTCATCAGCACAGCCCAACCGTAGCTGATGACGGAGCGGTTCCGTCATCAGCAGGGGAGGAGTTAAAGTTGCGTGCATCACCGTATGTTAGCGAGTACATTGCAAACTTTTACTTTTGAAGTGCCTCAGGTTGCCAGGCAACCAACCACACTGAGTACGCTGAAATCCATGTCTCAGGGCGCACACTGCAGGCTTAATGGTGTCTCACATTGCCAGGCAATCACACGGAGAACGCTGAGTGCAGGTGCTGACACACATTGAAAACACTGTTATGTGTGAGCTAGGCCACGCCCACCTTTAACAGTGAGCTCGCGCTGGTGCTTTAGTGGCACTGCAACTGGAAAATACCTCCCCTGAGTCCCAAATTAGCATGGCAGTCAGAACCAAACAGCCTTCCAGAGCTGTTTACATCATGGGAGTCAAACACCATCAGCACAGAACTGCGAATACAAAATGTTGGCGTTTCAACGATATCATTCGCCAAGTGGAGATTCGACAGACAGACCCTCCGCAACAGTTACCATGGAGACACTGGATAACAGCATTCTCCATCAGGCCATCCGCTCCCCTAGAGAGGCGTTGGAGGGTAAGATCAACAGTACCAAAATAGACGTTAACCTGCTCCGTCAAATCTAAGGAATCTAAGGTAGAACACAGAATAGCAGAAGAGGAGGACACAACACATACGCTGCAGACAGAGGTCACAGTGCTGAAGAATGCTATGAAGGAGGTGCTCTGGAGAGTGGATGATGCTGAAAACAGGGCGAGAAGGAACAACCTCCGATGTATTGGTTTTCCAGAGAACATTGAGGGGACGGATGCTGGGGTCTTTCTGAGATGGTAGATACTAGACTCACTTCCAAACGTGCACTTCACGCAGTGCTTCATCATTGAGAGGGCCCACCGCATCCCGGGAGTTAGTCCTCCAGTATGGGTGGTACCAAGACTGCTAATAGAGAAATTCCTCAACTACGAAGACCGTGACCTTGTCCTTCAAAGTATCCGAAAGAAAGGAATAATCAGGCTGAATAACACCAAATTCATGGTGTTCCCAGACTACTCATGTGAAGTTCAGAAACAGTGTAAAAAGTTTGATTCAGTCAAAGACTAGCTGAGGCAGATGCAAATTACCTACATGCTCCTCTTCCCGGCCAAATTGAAGGTGATATATCAGGCCAAGACGATGTTACTCATGACACCTGAGGAGGCCTGGCACTGGATTGAGGAGCGTGTTCGGACCTGAAGAGTCTCCGCGATCTCTCCCTGGGAAGGACCCGATCGGACACAGTAACAGGCCCAGGACGCAAAGGCCTGAATGGAGGAACAGAGAAGCATCCCAGAATTCTCAACAGAGCTACTCCATATGACACCAGGGGTGCCTTAGGCTGGACACAAAGAGCGTCAGATTCTGAGGGCATTTCACAAAGAGACACATATCAAGAGGGATCAGTAAGTGATGCAGCAGCTCACCAGAGATTGGCAGACTGCACAGACCAGGATGTTACTAAGGACTCGGACTCCCATTATGCAGAACATTAACCTCCTTGAAAGTCGGGGAAAGTCGGACACGGCAACTAGCGTGGACATGCAAACTGGACAAGAAGGTGTAAAGGAATGATGGCAAAACACACAATATGATGGACGGAATGTTGCACAATGGCAAAACATTCACCCCCAGGCGCAGATCTGGGTTTAATCCATCGTTAATTTGCTCACCAAGCCACCCCAGTTCAGACATGGCCATATACAAATAAGTCTTGGCCCTGTGCCTCTTGGGAACAGTCCAGACCAAACTGCCAAGCCATGTCTTCCCTGGACCGGAATCAAGCATCCTAGGACTGGTTTCTGGCTATCAGTCACCTTCAGCCAGGATAGCTTAACTCCAGTGGCGTAGTTAGCACAGAACCCAAGTCTGAGCATACCCTTTCCACATAGGGTGAACAGCAAAACACACAATATGATGGACTGAATGTTGCACAATGGCAAAACATTCACCCCCAGTCACAGATCTGGGTTTAATCCATCGTTATTTTGCTCACCAAGGGAAACATCCTTTACAACGCAACTTTTACCACGCAGTGCCTTTACGACAAAACTTTTACAACGCAAACCATTACAACACATTGCGCTGGGGGGCCCTCTAGGATAGGGAATAGGTTTAATTTACTATCCAACACCTTCCCTACTATCCAGGGGACTGGAGTTGGAATAGTAAATTAAACTATTCACTATCCAGCGCCCCAAAGCACTATGCGTTGTAAAGGCATGTGTTGTAAAAACCGCGTTGTAAAGGCATGCGTGGTAAAAGTATGCGTTGTAACGTCATACATCTGCTCACCAAGCCACCCCAGGTCAGACATGGCCATATGCAAATCAGTTTTGACCCTGTGCCTCATGGGAACAGTCCAGACCGAACTGCCAATCCATATCTTCCCTGGACCGGAATCAGGCATTCTAGGACCGGTAACTGGCTATATGCCATCTACAGCCATGATAGCTTGACTCTAGTGGCATAGTGAGCACGGGACCCAAGTCTGGGCATATCCTTCCCACATAGGGTGAACATCGAAACACACAATATGATGGACGGAATGTGGCACAATGGATAAACATTCACCCCTAGTCACAGATCTGGGTTTAATCCATCGTTATTTTGCTCACCAAGCCACCCCAGTTCAGACATGGCCATATGCAAATCAGTCTTGACCCTGTGCCTCATAGGAACAGTCCAGACCGAACTGCCAAGCCATATCTTCCCTGGACCGAAATCAAGCGTCCTAGGACCGGTTTCTGGCTATCAGCCGTCTTCAGCCAGGATAGCTTGACTCCAGTGGCGTAGTGAGCACGGGACCCACGTCTGGGCATACCCTTCCCACATAGGGTGAACAGCAAAACTCACAATATGATGGATGGAATGTTGCACAGTGGAAAAACATTCACCCCCAGTCACAGATCTGGGTTTAATCCATCATTATTTTGCTCACCAAGGCACCCCAATTCAGACATGGCCATATGCAAATCAGTCTTGACCCTGTGCCTCATGGGAACAGTCCAGACCGAACTGCCAAGCCATGTCTTTCCTGGACCACAATCAAGCATCCTAGGACCAGTTTCTGGCTATCAGCCATCTTCAGCCAGAATAGCTTGACTCCAGTGGCGTAGTGAGCACGGGACCCACTTCTGCGCATACCCTTCCCACATAGGGTGAACAGCAAAATACACAATATGATGGACGGTTGTTGCACAATGGCAATTCATTTACCCCCAGTCACAGATCTGGGTTTAATCCATCATTATTTTGCTCACCAAGCCACCCCAGTTCAGAAATGGTCATATGCAAATCAGTCTTGACCCTGTGCCTCATGGGAACAGTCCAGACTGAGCACCCAAGCCATGTCTTCCCTGGACCGGAATCAAGCATCCTAGGACCGGTTTCTGGCTATCAGCCGTCTCCAGCCAGGATAGCTTGACTCCAGTGGCGTAGTGAGTACGGGACCCACGTCTGGGCATACCCTTCCCACATAGGGTGAACAGCAAAAGAGGAATGATGAGCAGTGCTGGGCAAAGAGAGCTGAATGGGCAGTAAGCAGTTGGACAGGCTTTCCTGCCTCCCTATGTGCTTGTGAGGGAGACACACCGTTACTTCATAGTAGGGGCGGGGGAGGGAGGGGAATTTGAGGGTTTAGCAGTTGGGTCGGTGGGCGACAGACCTTTCCTGATGCAAGCGACAAAGTTGGTCATGTTGACCAGAGGGGGAGTCGATAGGTTGGGGGTTGAGTGGGGAGGGAGGGCTGGGAGGAGAGGAAGGAGGGGGGAGTTTAACACAGTTTTCTGGAATAAAATAGGAATGTACCAAGCAGGAATGTAGCAGCTGCAACCACTCCGAGGGAGGAAGAGGGAGGTGGAGTCGGGGCGAAGGGAAGAATGGGAGAAGAAGAAACTCAGCAGGAATGACAGTTAATCAGACCCCATTTTTAGTTTTATCATGGAATGTCAACGGGTTGGGGAACAAGGTCAAACAGGGGCTGGTGGCGTTGATTTGTAAGAGGCTGAAGCCGAATGTGATTCTCCTACAAGAAACACACATGAAGGGCACAAGATGTAATTTTTGGGCCCTAGACCATACACCACACTGGAACATGCGGGATTCTCCACTGGGGCACGGGGGGTCGCCATAATAGTAAGGAAAAACAAGACATTTACAATAGAACGCACTTGGAGTGACCCAAATGGAACATATGTGGCAGTACAGGGGCTCTGGGACAGGTCACACTTTTTAACGTCCATGCCCCCCCCTGGCTACAGAAGCAAACGATGGACAAGTTGGTGGCCATTCTTCATGAAACAGGCTCCCACACCCAAATCATAGGAGAAGATTTCAAGGATGTGATGGATCCCACTTGGGATCATACGACAGTCCAACAAGGGCTCCCCCAGGAAACCCCACTCAAACCATTTGCAGACACATTGACACTTACTGACCTGTGGCAAAGACAACACCCCCAGACAAAAGAATATTCTTTCTATTCAGGGGCCCATAAGGCCTACTTGAGACTAGACTATATATTAACTTTGACAGGAGAAGTAGGGGAAATACAAAGGATTGAATAGCTACAAGGGGTCTTTCGTATCACTTGCCCTTATGGTTGACAATTGGAGCCCGGACACACAACTCAATGGAGAATGGAAATTGAATTAGTGGGAGCTACAAGACCTGCAAGTGGCCAATGAGATCAGAGTAGACAAGGAGGTATAGTTCCGGGAAAATGTAGGGAAAGTGGATTCTGCCATTAGTTTGTGGGAAGCCTATAAACAGTCCTTCGGGGACAGAGCCCAAAATATTATTGCACATAAGAAACACAAGGAGACTAAGGGCATAAAAAAAGTTGAAGCGCGGCTCTTGCAGGTTGAATCGCAAGCAACAGCAGGCGATGACGCCTCCCAGTTCAGACGGCGGAAGCTCCTGCAGCAGGAGTACCTTGTGCTAGCCAAAAGAGATGTACACCATGCAATACAGGCTATGCATAGACGACTGTATGACGCAATGGATAAAACAGTTAGGCTGCTCGCGTTGCTCAGCCGCAGAGAGTTGGAAAGCAGATGGGTGGCCCAAATTCAGACAGAAGATGATCAGATTCATGTAACCCCAGATGAGATAGCGCATGCCTTTGCAAGCTACTACGAGGCTTTTTATCCAAAGCGACCTTTAGCAGACACTGAACAGATTCACACGTACCTACAACTCGTACAGCTTCCCCGACTACAGCCAGTGACTCACAAGCAATGGAGGTAAAATTGACTAAAGAAGAAATTGTGGAAGCCATAGGACAGATGAAAACAGGGAAGTCTGCGGGTCCCAATGGGCTCCCGCCAGAACTGTTTAAACAGCATGGGAAACTTTTTAGCACACATCTCATGCAGATGTACTTGGAGGCGAAAGAAATGGGGGCACTCCCCTAAGACTTGCGAACGGCTACCATTGTGGTGATACCCAAAGAAGGGCGGCTGCCACAGAGGTGTGGTTCGCATCGTCCCATCTCCCGCATAAATGTGGAGACAAGATTTTGGCCAGAATTATGGCCAATAGATTAACTCAGGTTGTCACTGGCCTTGACCACAGGGACCAGTCGGGCTTTATGCCTAAAATATCGACAAGGCTCAATCTCAGAAGAGTCTCTAATTGGCTGGAGAATGTGCAAGATAGGACTGACCCACATCATATACTGTCCCTAGATGCTGATTAGGCATTCAACAAGGTCCACTGGCTGTTCCTCATGGCTGTATTGGATAGGCTGGGATTTGGTCCCGAGTTTAGAAGATGGATTGCCATTCTATACGACACACCTTTAGCACAGGTCAGAGTCAACGGGTCACATCCCGGAAATTCCCAATAGAACGAGGCACCAGACAGGGTTGCCCCCTATCCCCTTTGCTTTTTGCAATGGTTCTAGAACCCCTTGCGTGTGTCATTCGAGCACACCCACACATAACTGGCTTCAGAGTAAATGACCTGATGACCTTGATGAGTGCATTTCTCTGTATGCTGATGACATACACCCATATGTCACACGCCCCGAAACGACGTTCCCCAATATTATGGCGAGCTGTGATGATTATGGCAGGTATGCAGGGTACAGCATTAATTGAGAAAAGTCATGTGTCTACTCAGCAGGACAGGATGTGGATAGCGCTATTTATCCCAGCCAACTGCAGGTCGCTCTCACTGGGATAAAGTATCTTGGCATTTACATTACGCTGGATAACCAGCTGGCGATGGAGCGGAACCTTTTTAAGGTGCTAGGAGAATTCCGCGTAGAAGCGGATCAATGGGCTTCATTGCCCATTATGCTGCTTGGAAAAGCAGCACTTTTCAAAATGATAACCCTATCAAAATTCCTATATGTCTTGCAAAATACTTACCACTCAATCCCGGAAGAGTTGTTCACTAAAATTGATGATACACTGCGAAAATTACTTTGGGGCGATCCCCCTAGGGTGGCATAGGAGAAGCTGCAACGCAGTCAATACAGCGGTGGCATTTCCCTGCCGGACCACCAGGCCTCCTATTGGGCAGCTCATCTGATAGTAGTTAATGAATGGGCTTTCGGTGAGAGGGATCACCCCACATATGCACTTGAACACAGGCAGGGTCATATTATCAAGAAACAGCGTTAACATTAACGCCACTTTAGCGGTTGAAAACTGCTGCTAAAGCGGCGATAATGGGCTTGATAATATGCCCTTGAGAATTCCCATAGAAGCCCCTGTTCTGGTGTAAATATGGGTTCTATGGAAATTCTCTACGGCCTATTATCAAGCCCATTATCGCCATTTTAATGCAGTTTTCTGCAGCTAAAGCGGCAATAATATTAACGCTGTGCTTGATAATATGCCCCTCAGTCCCTTAAAAGGCCATTCTTAGATTATCTTTACGGTGGTAAGGGGAGTTCACAACTGTTGCTTTGCCCACAAATTGTGATCATGGCATGGAAAAAGGCGGAGAGGAGCAAGAAATAGGATGGCCGGGTTTCCAAAGAAACCCCGCTTTGGGTGAGTACGCAACTTTGCCAAGCTGAAAGGTTTTTAGAAATGAGATCTGGTGGGCAATTCCCAGCTTTAAGACATAATGTACCGTAAGGAGTTGGTGACGTTCTTGTGCCTCCAGTTGGGGTATGACATGAACAAGACGCAACATTTCAAATATCTGCAATTGCGCCATGCCTGGCGGGCCCAACAGGTTGACACAGAGGGTCTCCCAGAGTATACTCCATAAGAAGGATGACTCCTGATGGACGGAATTGGGGAAAAAGCAGTGTCTTGGACTTATAGGACAATTATGAATAACACCCCAGACCCCTTAGAAAATTGAGATTACACTGGGAGGCGGACCTGGGCAACATAGATGACTTGGATTGGGAAATGGCTCTGATGCATCCTAGGGAAGTAGCTATTAGATCCAGACTGCGATTGACACAATTCAAGTATTTACATAGACTGTACTATGATAGAGCCCGATTGCATAAGATAGGCAGAGCGGAATAACCCAACTGTTTGAAATGTGAGATCATGGAGGGAACTTTCTTTCACACTGTTTGGGGGTGCATACAAGTACAGTTATACTGGGGCATGCTGCTGAAGGAGTTGGAGTATATATTGCAAGAATCAATACCCCCAGACCCTATGGTTATTTTGTTGGGCATACACACAGAGATTGATCTCCCCAAAGTGAAGCTGACACTGCTCCAGCAGGGCCTGGTAGTGGCCAAAAGAGATATGTCAAGGGCATGGGGTGTTGCAACTGCCCCAACACTAGAAGAATGGCGTCGAGGGATGGATATTTATATGCTAGGGGAGAAAACAACTTATAAAGCAAGGGGGTGTACACTCACGGATTCGCAGTAGATCGGGGAGAGGGTGGGACACATAGGGCTGAGAGAGAGGATGGGAAATCTCATTGACAGATACTATTTGATATTGTTGATTACTTATGTGATAATACTTCCGGACTTCGCTCTGCTTGTAAAAGAAATAGAAATGAGATGCTTTGAATATCTGATGTGGTTTTGTAATGCAACTGAAAAATGCAAATAAATACATTCCCCCCCCCAAAAAATGTTCAGTTTGCTTTAGTTGGGGCCTGTCGTTTTTTTCAGACATCAGTTTCGTTTATACCTTTGTAATTTATTAATGTGAAATATTTGTGCCACGAGTCAGTACGTTTCAACATCTGGTGCACTAAGCCTATCAGATTTATTTGACAAGATCAAGGCCCTCATGGAGATATGGCATGTTTGTACATTCTGTATCTTTCTGTTCCATGCAAGGTAAGAAAGTCCTAAGGGGATAACACAAGATGTTTGTTAATCTGTGCAGTATCATGGATAGAATTTCCAATTGTTTAATGCGTAGGCATTCTTGTAATGTGTTTGCTTCATTTTAGCATACATTGTTGCAGACTGGTCTATATTGAAGACATTCAAAGAGAAGGAAGTGACTGATCTGGTGGCTTAGTAGACTAATGCATCCACTGTAAGGACCAGTGTTTGACCTCATGGTAACAGGTCCTGAAAAAACAGCAAAATAGTAACAAATAGTGAAAGCAGGGATAAAAAAGACCTGTTTAAAGTTCAAAAGTGAGATAACCTGCTTAAAATGCAAGATCGATGAAGAGGCAGGGAGGGTCTGGTGGTGAATAAAATAGGATTAAGGTGGAATCATGTCTATGCAGCCTTGGCACTGGACATACGCTTTTACTAGCCAAGGGCTTCTGAACATAACTTTGGTCCCCTGGCACTTTTTGTTTTACAAATTGAGCATGGGATGGGATGGGAGAAAGAGAACAGGCTTAAGGTGCTTCATCCCAATAGTTCCAAATGTATCTATACACAAACAAACATCAATCAACACTCTGTAAGGTACCCACAGCTCACTATTCTGTAGCCTTGCTGAGCCTATGGGTTCGACCTTTCATGATATGATAAGGGAAAAAAGGTACAGACTAGCATAAATAAAATCAATTGAATAAGCAGTGAATTTAATGTCCAGATAAACTGCATCCTAACAAAGGAAGGGATTTATTACAATACACTACTTTTGGCAAAATAAAGCAACACTACCCTTTAACAAGACAAAATATACTTATTCTCACTGGAATTATGTACTGATATTTATTTGACCTTATCTCAGGGCCTTCAAACAAAAGTTTTGTAGACAAGAGAAAAAGTGGAGACAATGTTATAGCTTACTTGTAAGAGCTAAATATAAATCACTCATCCAAGAGTATATGGATTTCATTATACTTGAGAAAAATAATTTCTTTCCAGAGAAAATTGACTCAGCTAAAAACTTGTCACAATAACTTTTAAGACTATAAAAATCCTCTCTGTCTTTAATTCAAGTAATGCCCTGAAGCACAGTCAGTCCTTTTGTGATAGACTAGCCTGTTTCTTTCAAAATAAAGTAGAGGCAGTCTATTGAGGAATTTGACATTAGTCGTAAGGTTAATAATCCTGGCTCTCGTTCTGTGATTCCAGTTGCCAGGTATAATAAGTTTTCAAACTTTCCCTTGCTTACTGAGGAGGGAGTGATTAAACATTTACTGGCTACTAAGTCAGGGGCCCCTTCTGACCCTGCCCCATAAACTCCTCCACGAGGTACCTGGGATGGTGGTAGGGCCTTTCACCTCACTTCTGAACAATATCATCCTGTCCTGTAACTTTACAACTCTCTGGAATAAGGTCACTATACTCCCTTTATTAAAAAAAAGCCTCGCGGGGAAAACTATTTATGCCTAATCTGACGTTTACCAATGCCGGTGAAAATTCTCTAAAAGTATCTTAAAATGGCCCTTTCTGATTAGATGAAAATGAAGTATTAGAGGGTTTCCAAAATGGTTTTAGGAAAAATCATAGTACAAAGATACCATCCCATACTATGAAGAAGAAACATCCGTCAGAGGACCAATACCTCTGTGGTAAAGATTTGCAACAAGATTGTGAAAATTTAGCACCTCCTATGGGCTCGGTGCTGGATGAACGTTGTCTTTAAAAAGTGCTTTCACTGATACTAATCTTGGTGGCAGAGCTTGATTTTGTCTAGTAATGTGAGGATTTAAGGTACCCCAAAATTATCTTTCCTTTTTCCAGTCCAAAAGTCAAAAATCTCTTGTTCGGAAGAAAGAGTGATGGAATAGCTGATGGATTTCGACAACTTGTAGCAGCAAAAGAGTGTGAGTATTAATAGGTTTGCATGTTGCATTGCTTTTTCTTAGATTGCAGTATTATTTTGATACAGCTGTGTGTGTTTGAGTGAAGTGGTTAAAGTCCATATAATGGTTAAAGTCCATGTATGATTGTGGCTCTCAATGCATAGAAGCTGAAATAGTTTTCTGGTCTGTTTGTGGCCTAAGATCCTGAGATATACACCTACGTGGTGGTCTTAGTGTAAAAGACACTAAGGGGCATATTTACAAACCCCTATCTCCACAGGACTATCACTTTTAGTGACGTTTCTGTGGCGATATGGGCTTCACCCTATTTACAAGGCAGAGTGAAGCCACTTGTCATGCCTTAATGCTGCCTTGTAAATAAGGCAACCTTTCACTCTATACTTAGCATGAAAGGGCGGGCAAAGGGTGTTGTGGTGGGTGTTCCACCGCAACGCCCATTGATTTTGACACTTCCTCATATTTACAAAAGTGGCGTAAATATGGGGCAGTGCCAAAATTAGGATTAGAGAAAACCTGGTCTTACCCTGGCGCAACGAGGAGACATGTTTAATTTCTCCAACCTTTTGCTATTTCCATGTGTGCTGCTTTGTGCAGTACACATAGAAACAGCAAAATGACAACTTCTATGTGTGCTGCATTAAACACCACACATGGAAGTTTCAATACACCACTTCAAATTGTTTATGTGCAAGAAGGGGAAACTTCTTGCACATAAACAATTGTTTGCCTCAATAAAGGCACCCTTGCAAGGGTGCCTGCATTGGCGCAAGGCAGCTAAAATAGCTCCAGCACAGGGAGACTTGCAAGGCTGCACCGTAATCATATAAATACAGTGCAGCCCTGCGTTTCAGAAGTTGGGGAGGGTGGTGTTAAGCCGAGGAGGCTAATGCCGTGCTCCGCCACATCCTTATAAATATGCCTCTAAGTAAGTTGTCTTCTGTATTGTGGTATTAGTCGTGAGACCTCATCAACAACATCTATGGCTAGGGACTTTCTAGTGTGTTAGTGGAATATGTTTGGTATAGTTGATCTTAGGTGCACAGGGAATAAATGTATCAATTGAGGGTGAAATCCTGTAGGTCGAGAGTTCATTTGAAGTGAATGATGAAGTAGGTTTAGAAATAAGATATTTATTCTTACCTTTGAGTAAGAAACATTCTTGCTTAGGGGAGCAGACAGTCCTATGTTGATACACTAGCATATTGTTTGCAGTTATGTTTAGAAAATGCGGCGAAGAAAATTGTAGAGGAGGGTGAGCTGCTGCAACTAGCGAGATTGCCGTCACGGTGTGTCATGCTGTGGTTAGCCGGTTGGTATAAAGCCACACTGAGATTAGTTGACATCGTCAAAGAGAGTTGCGCAGTTATTGGTCGAGACTTCTGAACAAAGAGAATTGTGGCAGAATTTCGTTTCCTGGATTTTACAGAAAACATTTGTGAATACAAAATTGAATATTAATGACATTTTTCAAGGATTTATTACAATTATTAAAGAAGATAATACAATACCTGGTAGAGTAGGAGTAGAAGCACCACCTGAGGGTACATCAGTACACATTGTATTTATGGACAAAGGATTACATATGCGGCTTCAATATTGGCATAATCTTACAGAATAAGATAAGGCATTACAGTTTACTCATTATGCAACATTTAACTTGAGAATCATTGAGAACTTAAGGAGGATATTGTATGGATCTAAACCAGCTCCAAAAGCTGGCCAATTCAAGTTATTACATATCTGGGAACACATTGCATATCAAAAAGAGAAAGAAAATCTCAGGGAAGATAATGAAGAACCTTGGAACATTATGCAGAAGCAAGATGGTATGCAGAACAGGAAGCCTGTAGAGCAGATATTGTGTAGGGAACTAGATTATATCCAATGTTACCTGTTGAAGGAGAGATTAGGGGAAAACGAAGAGAGAAAAGAAAGCATATTGAACCAAAAAAGAGTGATGCAGAAACAGAAGAAGAAAATAATGATATAGATGACTAACTTTTAAATGATTTGTTAATGAGTAGTCCGCACCATTTAATGAATCCCAGAATAGAATGCTTTAAGTTGTACTACAGCTAAAATTCCAAATGCCCCTGTAATACCTGATGTACCAAAAGAAGCTATGCTGATTTCTCCTATTCAAGAGCAAAACAGGATTAACAGCTCCATTGAACCCATTTGAAATAAAAGCTCCAGATGCCCTGACTGTTCCCATTACCATTGGACCTGTAGTACCTCTTTTTAATTCTAGGTCACTGGTACACACTACACATACTCCTACTATACCTGCAGGAGTAAATATTGTACATGGTAATCCATCAGATTTAACAACGAGAGGTTTACATCAGGCATCAATGGTTCCACCCTAAAATAATACTACTGCTACTATGCATACTACAGGTTCTATCTAAAACCAGACACACTTTGATACGAGATTGCGAATGGTAGAGGTTACCACCTTCCTGTATCCCCAGAACAATTAAGCCCCCCAGAATAAGTTACTATTCTTCTGAAAACACTATGCAAATAAAAAAGACAATTCAAGATATATTTTAATAATCTATGCAACCTGGAATTACAAGAAATGTGACTAATGGAGATTTACATTAATATACCTTGAGAGAATTATCTGGATATACTCCTCAAGAATTAGATGATTGGCTTAAAGGATTCAGTACCACAATTAAACACCAGGGTTCTAAAAATGTTTCAGTCCAAGAAAAAAGAAAAATATTAGATTTGATCAGACTAAAAGAAGAGCTAGAAGAAATGGTTGTGGGAACTCTTAGCCCAGTGCAATTAGGGACCTATCAGGAAGAGGAATTATTGTATCTCTGTAAAGACATTACACGATGAACTAGATTGACAAAAGAAAAGTTAGTTGAATTGGCTCCGACATACGGAATTGATATCCAAAACTAAAAAGTGCTGCAAAAGTTGTACATTTTAGACTTTAGTAAAAAAGATTTTGTAAACATGAGGCCAGCTAGAATTAGATTACAGATTAGAGAAATAATAACATTGATCACGATATAGGGTGAAAGAGAGAAATGGGAAGGTAGATAGTGAAAAAGGAAACACAGAGAGTTAGATTGTACACACCTCCTGTTGTAATCAATAGAGGGGTTGTAGAAATACAGATACTTCTAATGAGAGAAGTGCCTGGTGAAGACTGTGTTCATGTGCCTTGGGTGAGAGCTGATATTTTGTCATTTACAAATGACTTTTGAAAATTGAGAGATAATCCAGTGGAATGGTACAGACAAATTCAAAGGTTTGTGAAAATGTCAAAGGTTGTGTGGCTCAATTTGAACACCTTGTTTCACAGTGTGGTTCCTGGAGACTTATGGGCAGAGTGTAACATCTCTGTTGATTGACCTGAAGCAGAACGAGAGAGGGATCCTAGTACTGGTGTTCCATCTCCTGTGGTATTGAAGAAATACCAACAAGTGATTAGTTTCCTAAAGACAAAGGTTTCCCCAAAATATATTAATTGGCAGAGAATAGACAGAACATCACAAGAGATTAAAAAATCAGTTCATACTTACTATGAGAGACTGACACAGGTTTTCCATCAGTACAGTGGGACTGAACATTTGGCAGAAAAAGCTTTGGACTATTTTGTTTACAGATTTGTAATTGGTTTGAGAGCTGAGATTTAAATTATTCAGATGTGCTTACTGTGTTGGCAAAGTAAGCAAATAGATGACATTTTATGTTCTGCAAAATGTTGTGAGAATGTATTAGATTTGAAGCATAAGAAGTTGAAAGAAAAACGTATCATGGCCCAAATTAAAACAGAACAGAATTCTTTTGATAATGCAGTTCCAGCACAGGGAGGATTTCATTTGGCTCCTGTACTGCAAGATGTTAATAGTTTTCAACAACAGAATATCCAGCAACAAGGTAAAGGTCTTGAAGTGCAAATAGATTCTAGAATATGTGTTGATGTGTCAGCTTTGAAGAAAACAAATCCATGTCACGTGTGCAGAAAATTACGGCATTGGAAATGCGAGTGCATGTTTATTTAAAATAATACTGGGAATCAGCTACAGAATCGAGGATACGCACAGTCTCAGGGAATTAACATGGGTCAGTCTCAACAGATCCAAAGGCAAAATCCTTATGAATTGCCGTCAACACAGATACCTTAAGCCCTTATGCCTTATCAGAATGTTCAGGTACAAAGGTACAATATCAATCAAAATCAGAATCAGCAGATGAACAGAAATTCTTTACAAAATTAAGATGTCTCACAACAGCATTTTATTCAAACAAATCATTTCGATCAAGACCTGGAAGCCTGATGGTGCCTGAGGGGGGAGGAGGATTGCCTGCTTAGCGCACCCTTAGAGGTAGGCCAGAGTCATCCCTATGTGGACGGAAAGGTAAATGGGAATCATGTCTCATTCCTTGTTGACACTGATGCTTCCCGCTCTACTGTAAGAACAGCAGAGGTTCCCAACCTACCCCTCTCGGAAGAAAGTACCTAAGTGGTAGGAGTTACAAATAAAACGTTGTCTACTTCAATTTCAGAACCACTTCCTGTTAAAAATATGGTCTTTTGAAGATCAACACCGGCCTGTGGTGTTTGATTCAAGTCCAGTAACTCTACTTGGATGAGACACACTGTGCAAATTAAAGTATTCCATCTATTGCATTCCAAGAGGTATTGAATTTCATACTAATGATGAGGATGTTGCTTTTAAACTTGCTTGACAAAAACCTGAGATAGGAATGTAACACCTATTGGCTTTAAATGACTTGCCCATTGAACTAAGAGAAATGGTCTTACCTAAAGTCTGGGGCATTAGAGGTAAAGATATTGGACTTAATAAATATGTTGAATTATTGTCAAACCGAATGCAGAATATCCAAAAATCCCACAATACAATTTGACTCCATATGCTGTTGCTGGAATCACCCCTTTGAGAGACTCAATTATTGAGCAAGGGATCATAAAGAAGATAATGGGAAGCCCATGTAATTCTCCCATTATGGGCTTGCAGAAGCAAAATGGCAATTATCGCATTGTGCAGGATATGTGCAAGGTGAATACCATTGGATTCCCATGTTGTCCTGTGGTACTGAATCCAGATGTGATCATGTTTCAAATTCCATGCGCAGCCAAATGGTTTTCAGTCATTGACTTGTGCCAGGCCTTTTTCTCAATTCCGTTGCAAGAGCATAGTTAGTGTTTATTTGCTTTCCATTTTGGTGGTTGTGTTTGGACATGGTGATGAGTCCCACAGGGATACATGGAAAGCCCTTTGATTTTTAATCAGATCCTCAAAAGGAATCTCGAGTCTCTGGTAATGCCAAAACACTCAGTACTGTTACAGTATATTGCCGACCTGCTGGTGGCACCAAATACTAAAGCAGCTTACGAAACTGACACAATTGCACTTCAGAAGCATCTAGCCAAAAATGGACATAAAGTATCCCCAGCTAAGCTACAGTATGGCCAACCTGAAGTCCTGTACTTAGTACATCACACAGACAAAGGAGCAAGGAAAGTGTCACACAGGAGTCCGCCAACCACTTAGAAAGAAGTCAGCATGTCCTTAGGAATGGTGGGTTATAGCAGACAGTAGATTCCAAACTTTTCTCGGACAGAAAAATCTCTACAGAGATTGAACCACAAAGACATGTCTGATCCGGTACCTTGAGATGGCAGTTGTATGACTGTCTTCACTGAGCTGCTTGAATGCCTTTGTATGGCACTAGCTCTGGGAATGCCTGATTACAAAAAAACTTTGTGTTGTTTTGTAGTGAAAGAGATTGCTGTGTTCTTTCAGCACTGACACAAATGCATGGAAGTAATTGCAGACCAGTGGCATATCTTTCAGCCACTCTTGATCCTGTTGCCGCCGCATTGTCTGGATGTCTGAAAGCAGTTGCATCTACATGTGTGAATCTTGATCAGTGTGTAAGCAGTGCTATGGGAAATCCATTGACTGTGTTTGTGCCTCAATCAGTGGAGATACTGTTGACCTGTACTCGTACAACGTATCTTACTAATAGTTGCCTGACAAAATACAAACAAATTCTTTTGCTGCAGAGGAATGTACCACTTAAAATGTGCACCATGTTGAATCCTTCAACTTTATCACCACTGCCTCTAAATGAAACTGTGATTGATGAAGCTGAACATGATTGTTTAGATGTGACTGAGTTGTGGATAAAGCCAAGTCTGGACACAAGTGACAAACCATTGTCTGAATGAAGGAAATCTAAAAGCTGCCACTGCTGTTTGTACAGTTGCTAGAGATGTGGCAGCATCATGCTTGCAAGGCGTGTATTCGGCTCAGTTTGCCAAATTAATCGCGTTGACAGGAGTTTTCAGTATCTCAGAACAGTTTAGTGTCACAATTTGACTGATAGTCATTGCTGCTTCGGAGTCGTACGTGACTTTGGACAATTGTGGTCACAGCATGGGATCATGACAATGGTTTGAGACGTGTTTTTTTGTATTTTTTCAAGATGGGTGGAAGCTTATCTAACATGCATGAAATCATAGCTTAACAGTCACAAAGTTATTGTTGAGGGAGCTGATTCCATAATTCAGCTTTCTGACTTCTTTTAAGTCAGATCGAGGAACTCACTTTAATAGTGAGGTCCTGAAAATCCTACATGTAGTATTAGAAACTGAGCAGAAGCTCCATTGCAGTTACCATCCTGAGGCTTCAAGTTTGATGGAGCGAGTGAATGGCAAACTGAAGACCATATTGGTGAAGGTGTGCGCTTCAAAAAGTGGTCTGATGCATTGCCTTTTGTGTTAATGAGACTGAGAAGTACACCAGACAGGAGGACAGGCTTATTGCCCCAAGAGATCATTATGAGCTGAGTAATGAGCCAGCCAGCTGTTCCCGCAAATGCACTTGTCAATATTACAGATGACTTCATTTTGGGCTACTGCAAGGGACTGGCTGACGTGGTATGTTCTGTGTCTCACCAAGTTGCAACTCAACAGGAGCAGTGCCATGACCTCAGTCCTGGCTCTTGGGTACTAGTATAGAAGCAAGTGCAAAGATGACACTTGAAACCGTGCTGGCCTTACCAGGTGATCCTGGTCACCAACACTGTGGTGAAGTGCAGAGATTTCCCGAACTGCGTACATGCGGCCCACACTTGCAGAGTTCCATGTCCCCTTTATGATATAACAGCACCTGTTTCGAATGTACCGATGGTTATAGAGGGAGCAGATAATCCAAGCTGTTGGGAACGAGCAAGCAGATTGGTCAACACTTGTCTAGCCTGACAGGGATCTGAGAGAGTCAACTATTGATGGTACCATAGTGTCAAAGCTATTTGAGTTGACTATGTCGTAGCAAAGTGCTTAGTGCATTAACAAAGCGAGTTTTACGCGGAGACCTTTGGCCCAGAAGAGGTTTGATACTGATGAGTTGCCTAACTGAAGGACTACATTCACAACTGTTGAAAGTATTTAAACTATTTCAAATGTTTTGGATGATGACACTTTGCATTTTGAACTCCAAAAAACTAATAATTCATTAAATGTGCACACTAGTTTGTTGTATGAATATATAAATGCAATTACCTTCATTGGTTTACTCTTAACATATGGAGTTTCTTTTAGTTAGTTGAGTAGTTTGATCTATGGTACTGATCAACTGAGTTACTAATACTCAAACAAAGATCTGATATTTTCTGAACTCCCTAAACTACAAGCTGAAATCTGCATCTTGAAGCTACGCAAGCTGAAACTATGGGCTATTTCATAAGATCGACACAATCCTTGGACATGGCTTATGCATGTAGAAATAACCTAACATGTGAACTAGGTAGAGCTGACATGAAATGCATACATTTAGTAGAAAGTAGATGAAATAATACAATAGTTAGAGATACTAAACTGCCTAAATTAACTGTTTGTTATTTACCAGAAATGGAGGATAATAAATTAGAAAGAATGTCTACTTGAGCGTTAGACTGGCAGAATAAAGGAAAACTTTGCATAGCCAGAAAAAGATCAAATATTGACACTAGGGGGAATATTTACAAGGAACTGGCAGATCGCAGCGTTAGCCTGATTGGTTTAGCGCCACACTTCACCATTTCTGAAAAGCAGGGCTGCACCGAATTTACAAAAATACGATGCAGCCTTGCGTTTCCCCCATGAACACAGCACACATATTGTTAGACCTGTCAGCCCTAGGGTGGTCTTACCCCGTTTTTTTGTCCCTTTTGCCTTTTTTTTGCATCCGTCTTTTGTTGGACCTAGGTCTCTGGGCGCCTTATCACTGCCAAACAGCGCTGAGGTGCAGGTGCTCTTTCCCAACAACATGGCTGCCACAAGCCCCCGCTACTGCGGAGTGGCCTTTGTGGACACGCACTAGTAGTCAGGAGCAGGCTGGGACATCATGATACAGTATCACCACCCTCCCGCCTTTTTGTTCCATAGCCTAGAATGTGGAAGCTCCTGGAACAGCTCTGGGAGGGGTTACGCTTTGCCGCCTTTAGAGGAGGGTCACCTGGTCCAGGGGTATAGAAGTAAAGGAGGGAAACTGAACTAGTTAGTTGGGGCACCACTGGACCTGGGGGAACCTCTGCAGTAGTATAGGCGGTTGGGCCTAGGTAAGGAACCTACACCACTGGGACGGTCTAGGCCTAGGCACTGCTGTTCTAAGTTAGGTGAGAGACTCTGCCAGCCTGCTGATCTAGCCCAGAGTTGGGGAACCCAGGGAACCACTTCCAGTGTGCTAGAGGGAACCATCCTGTCTCTGAGCCCACCAACTCAAACCTTCCTTACCTACCTGAGAACCTACACTGAGACCTGCCATACATCCATCAAGCGCTGTCAAGAAGATGGGGACCGCCTGCTGTGAGTACTGCTGGGGGATCAAACAGGTAACAGCGCTGCACCATCTAAGCGCTCCCCTGACAGAGCGGTGCTGCTGGCAATGTTATCCCCCTGTGCTGTGCTTCCAAAGCGCTGGACTGCTGAAGGCTGCTCCTGCTGGAAGTCTCAAGGTTATACCTGCGCTGTGATCCTTAGGCTGTGCCCCCTGTGAGTCTGACTCCAAGCACTGTGACTGATCCTAAGCTGTACCCCCAGCGCTATTCTGTCAAGAACTGTGCCCACACACTGTGCCACTAAGCGATGTGCTCCTAGAAGCGCTAGGTTGCCATCACGGCCGCCGCGGTATCTGTGACTGAACGCGGTGACTGAGCACTGTGACCTGGGTAGTGCTGGGGCGAGAAGAAGCGCTGCATCGCATCGATCACCGCCGCAGCCCTGCCTAGTCTGCGCCGCTGATGGGCGCTGCTCCGGATTGAGCTTGGGGGCCTGTCATCACTGCCACGGCCGGGCGCCTAGTGAGCGAAGTTACCGCTGCTTGCCCATTCACTGCTGCAGCCACCAAAGCCTGGGGAGGGCCGCCGCTGTATTCCCGAAGGCCGCGGTGGGCCTCTGAAGCTGCCTTGGTCACCATCACTTGACGGGGGCGTCGGCTGCATTATAGGCCACGCCCCCACCAACACCGTGCAGGCATAGGACAAGGATGCCACATCCCTGCAACCCGCGCTGCTATTGGCGGCTGAGGGTGCGCCCTCACCAAACCGCTCCCTGATTGACCTGGACGGCCGAAGCAGCACCAGGAGGTCCAGATCACCGGCGAGGGGGCTCACAGGAGAGCGGGAGCCCCCCGACCAGCCCATGCTTTGCTCGAGCCGGAAGTACACCGAAAGGGCCCATTGAAGGGCCAAAAAGTAAAGTGACAACCCCTTGGGGAGGGCGGCGGTCCCAGGAGGCAGCGGGGCTGCTGTGGAGCCTCGAGTGAACGGAGAGGCAGCCCTGTGACCGCCCCTCCCCGCAGGAGAATGTAGTTGGGCCCCGTTGGCCCTGATTAACTCTATAGAAGCCTGAAGGGGGAGTGAAATTGTGTAAAGGCCCCTCCTGAACTGGGCCTAAGACTGCCCTGAGTGAAATACTGGGCTGAAGGTCACCCCTTGCCAGGGGAATGTTTTTTTTCAGAGTGCCCCTGCCTGGGAACTGTTGATGGTACTTTGTTAATGTTGTGGCTGCCAAATCTCTGCCGACGGAGGGTTGCAGTGTCATGACCAGATCCCGTTTGATGCCCATGGTTACAGGGAAAGTAAATGTTGCTCTTGCCAATAATAGCAGTGTTTCATGTGCATGATCAAACTCTTTTGATTCCTATGTTTTTTGGAAATGTTATTGCCTAGCCTGCCCCTATATATTAGCAAGGTATTTACAGAAATATTTTCCTGATCTTTGAGAAATGTTCAATACCTTAATTGATGCCTAGTATCTAACAGTGAGTTACTTGCCTGCCTTGAAGAAGTCTAGATAAAAGAGTCTTGTTTAAAACAATAATCTGGTGTGGTGTCATTTTAATGCGTGTGCCTCCCTGTCTCAGTGTGAATGTGTACTGCACTACTGCTTTACACATTGCCTTCGGGTGCCTTCCCGCTTCGCGCCAAGCTACCGTGGTGGAATTGGTGACACCAGTTCTAACACATATAAACTGCAAAAACTAGGAGAAATTGAACATTTCTCCTTATTGAGGCAAATTAAGACTCGGTTTTTCCTGGTCTTAATTTGGGCACTATCCCATATTTATGCAATCTCTGTAAATGTGGGGCATCATCAAAATCAACAACACCCACGCCCATCACAACACCCATTGCGTGCCCCGTTAACACTAAGTATAGAGTGAAAGGGTGCCTTGTTCACAAGAACAAATAATGTTGTGGTGGCGATAGGGGCTTGTGAATATGCCCCTAAATTTGTAGGCATTAGTGCATATGAACATACGGTTTACTACAGCCTATCAACTAATCAATCATAAGCACTTTATTTCAATCAAAGATCTTACTAGCAATGTAATAAATACAGTAAAATCATCATTAAGAAACAATTTTCCCTCATCGTTAAAACATTTTAAAATATAAAACACATATGATTATAATAAAATACCATTGTATAACTTTCAGATACCACATCATGCCTCCTATAAACAAGATTGATTTTCTTTTCTTGATATCTTGTATAGGTATCCTTTGTGACCTAGCAATCAAGGTGTTGCAACATAGAGATAGTTTTAGACCGGACAGGCCAAATACATTCTAAATATTTTGCAACAGCCAAAGCAATGATAGATGCAGTATCTGACCTGCATATTCAAAGTGCTACTTTATATTGGCAGACAACCAATTTACAACAAAGAGGCACTCTCCATCACTTGCCTTGCCTGTGAAGGACAGAGGTTTTAAAGATGGAAATCAGTCTCTTCTGCATTCTTACAGTCTTCTTAGACTTTGCTACCTAGATTGGAACACCTCTAAGTGCAAGTTACTGTGGCAAGAGGACAGGTTCTCAGCCCAAACCTCACATGTAAAGACCCTGTGAAAGAAGGGTCTATTTCTTAAAGACAAAACTAATGTTTTGGAGTTGGCCTAAAATCTAAAAATCAAGGGGCCGAATCACAGAACTAATCTGAGATAAAATCCTAAACTTACTACTTTTGGTATTCACAAAAGGCATTTAGTAGTAGTAAAAGTAGGACTCCTAACTTTACTACTATTAAATGCCTTCTGTAAATACCAAAAGTAGTAAGTTTTGGATTTAATCTCAGTTTAGTAGTAGTAAAGTTAGGAGTTTAATATTTGGGTACATATCCTTTAATCTTCCATCCAGATGGCAGTCTTTACCAACTTGATGGATGATGAAGTGATAGTGGCTAATTCATTTTCAGGGGCACCTCTTAGGGCCCCTTTCTGTGCATGTATTGCTCAATCCAACACAGGCTTCAGCGCAGGTTTATTAATATGAGATATTTGATTCCAAACATCCATTTTTGTAGTGAAGCCATCATATAGATGGGGACCTCATTTCCAGCAAATGCTTGTAAAATGCCCTCCCTGTTCACTTGTACTGGCAGAAAAAGAACTGACCAGCACAGGGGTATACCTGTTCATGCTGTGATGCCCTCACATGTAGTATAGTGCCTGCAGTGACAGTTTGCATAAGCTCAGTGCAAGGGCCCTAAAGTGTGTGCATGCATCCCATCCTCTTTAGTACCTCCAACCCTAGCTACCAGGGACCTTCCAAGGGTACCAAAGATATTGCCAATTGGGGGTAATAACTGTATGGTTTTGGGAAAGAAATATTGATCTAGGGTCTTGGTTAGCAGGAACCCTGTGCGCTTCCAGTCGAAATCACACAAAAAACAGGCAAAAAGTGGGGGTGACCATGACGAAAAGGTCACTTTCCTACACAACCCACTCCCAAACGAAAGAGGATGAGAATAAACTTTCCTAAGATAATTTTCCTCTTCTAAGTGGAAGAACCTGGAAAGGCCATCCACATTGGCATGGTCAGTCCCAGGTCAGTGTTCCACTGTAAAGTTCATACCCTATGGGGAAATTAACCACATTAACAGTTTGGGGTTTTCACCTTTCATTTGCATCAACCATCTGAGAGTCCTGTGATCATTTTGAACAAGGAAGTGAGAGCCAAACAAGCATGGCCTCAACTTCTTCAGGGACCAAACCCAAACCTCGGCAAAGGCTTCCCTCTCGATGGCCCACCAGCGCGGCTCTCTGGGGAGTAACTTCCTGCAAGTAAAAGTAACAGGTAGGTCATGGCCACTGTCATTGGTTTGGGATAGGACCTCTCCTATCCCACGTTCAGAGGCATCTGTCTGAACAATAAACTGCTTCAAAAAATCTGGAACTTTTAGAACTGGTGTTAATCACATTGCTTCCTTCATAGTGTCAAAAACCTTTTGACAGCTCACTGACCAGTTTACCGTCTTTTGACATTTTCTTGGAGGTCAATTCTGTGAGAGAGTAATAATGGACCCATGCCCCTTCACAAACCTCCTGTAATACCAGAGCAAGCTAGGGAAAGCCCTGACCTGAGTCTGGGTGGTTGGAGCTACCCTATCCACAATTGTTTGGATCTTGGGTTGTAAGTGTTGAACTTGGCCACCAGGTGGCCCAAGAATACAACTGAGCCATGCCCTATCTGGCACTTGCTTGCCTTGATAGTGAGGCCTGCATTACGCACTGGCTTCAGGACCTTACCAAGTTGGATCAGGCGATCCTGCCAAGTGGAGCTAAAGGCAGCAATATCATCAAGATAGGTTACACAAAAGGACTTCAGTCCGGCAAGGATTTTGTTCACCAACCTTTGGAAGGTGACAGGGACATTTTTTAGTCAAAAGGGCATAACAGTGAACTGAAATTGCCCATCTAGGGTTAGGAATGCAGAATTCTCTTTTTCTTCGGGCTTCAGCCCAACCTGCCAGTACCCTGTTGTCAAATCAAAAATACTGAGACATCTTGTCCGCCCCTAACCTGTGAATCAATTTGTCAACCCTAGGAATTGGGTGTGCATCTATCTGTCTTGGTTATTTCACTGAGGCCCCTATAGCCCACACAAAACCTCAGCTTTGTTTTAACACCCTAGGTATGAGGTTTGGGGACTAAGACAACTGGGCTGGCCCAGGGGCTCTCAGAGGATTCAATGACTCTCAATGCCAGCATCTTGCTTACTTCAGTTTTGATACTCTCCTTGACATGGTCAGACTGCCTGTAGATTTTATCTTTAACAGGTAGACTGTCTCTGGTGTCCACATCATGTGTACACCAGCTTGTCGGGCAGAGGGGTGCTGAAAGGAAAACTCCTTCCACTGACCTATCTTTATGGTTGTGAGAGAGGAGGTCGAGGAGAGGGTCACTCTCATCCTCCTGATCCTCATCAGTGCCCATCAGTATGGCCCCCTCAGCTATGTCATGATAGGGTTTAAGGTGGTTTATAGTGATTACCCTTTTAGAGTTCCTGCAAGTACCAAGGTCCACCAAATAGGTGACGTCCCCTTTTCTTTGGAGGATAGGGTAGGGCCCCCTCAATTTGTCCTGAGGGACCCTAGGAGCCACAGGCCCAAAACCCTGCATATACCACCAAGGTTGGAACTCCACTGGTGCAGAATTTTGGTCATAGCAGAGCTTCTGGGGCTCTTGGCTAGCCTCAAGGCTTTTAGATGCTTTTTCCATGTACTCAGCCATCCTTGAATGTAGACCGAGCACGTAGTCCCCTTTGTCTTGCTTAGGCTCTTTGAGAGGTTTCTTCCAGCCTTGCTTCAATAGAGGGGCAAAAAGGTAGCATGGCAGTAAGACATCCCATCTCCTTTTGATTTTTTTCAGAGAGTCCCATGATCATGCCTTTCATGGTTATGTTGAATCACCCAACTAAACCGTTTGTTTGTAGGTGATATGTGGTGGCGAACTTGGAAGTCACTCCACATTCAGCCAACAAGTGTTTCAGGTAGGCAGACATGAATTTGGGACCTGTCTGCTATCACCTTCTTAGGGAAACCTACTCAGTAAAAATACCAAAGAGGGCCCTGGCCACTGCAGGAGCAGTAGTAGACAGTAAGGGGAATTAAGGAGAATTAGTTCAGGGTACCTGGTAGCATGATCCACAACTACCAATATAAATCTGTTCCCTGCTGTTGTTAGAGGATCTAGGGCGCCAATCAGGTCAACCCTGACCCTTTCAAAGGGTACCCCAACCACTGGAAGTAGAATTAAGCAGTCTTTGGGTAGCCTCCTGCTTTGGGACTAGCTTGAAAGATAGCACAGGAGTTGCAAAACTCCTTCACCTTCTTGTACATCCCTGGTCAGTAGAAGTGGGTGACCAATTGACTCCAAGTTTTGGCCTGGCAAAGATGCACAACTAAGGGGAGGTTATAAGCCAAAGAGAATAAGAACTCTCTATACTTATGAAGCACTACCAGTCTCATAGTGATACCCGGTTTGGGGTCTCTGCTCTTAGTGTAGAGGAGACCCTCCTCCCAATTCTGTGAGAGCCACTGGCATCTCCCATTTTCTGATCAGCAGCTTGCTGTCACAGGCTTTCAATAGTGGGACAGTTCCTCTGTGTCTGACACAGATCTTCCCTAGAGGGTCCTACTGGGCCTAGAAGCTCTGTCTTGTAAGGCCTAAGTTCCTGGGGCTCTGTTTCCTCTGGGGCTGACAGGTCTCCTCCGTGAGGAGAAGGGACCTGAGCTTGGGTCTGTTCAGAAACTGGTTGCCCAGACATCTGGCCTTTTCTTATGGAGAGTTGGGACATTAATCCAGACTCTAACTCCTTTTTTTCAACCTGGGCATTGCACTGTGCTTGGGTTTTCACACACCACAGCAAGATCATCACGATCAGGTAAGTAGTTTCTAAAATAACAGATTTGAAAAAAACAGGTTTTTGATGCTTTAATTAATAATTGAAGCACTATGGGGCAATGACGTAGTAAGAAAACATGGATTGTATTTGGACACTCAACAGCGAATCACGGGACACGTCTTCTGGACTCAAGGTAGGTATGGGGTAAGGTCCAAGGCAGCACCAACAGTTAATGTAGGGCAGCACTGAGGCAGCCTGATGCAGAAGTTCCTTACAGCGTTGGTTGCCCCATCCAAGTCTATGGAGACTGGTCCTTTAGAAAAGAGGCTGGGGGATCAGTTGGACTGAACCAACAGGGGTGCTCAACTCTTGTGATGCTCGGAGAAGCCTTTGATCCTCTTCTCCAGGGTCCAGGGGCGACGGGTGCAAAGGTGTCTTTAGGTGTCTGATTTTTATCAACAGATGTGCTCACTGTAGAAATGGCCTGCAAACAGAGACAACAGGCAGCAGGAATAACACAGTGGGAAAGTCTAAGATGGGTTGTTTTCTGAGGGTCGAGTGACCATGCTGGCACTGTTGGCCCAATTCAGCTCGGACTCACCGCATGGGTGCTGTGGTGTTGTGGGGTAACAGGTTTTTGCAGTCCACAGCACTCACAGTCTTCTTTGGAGTGCCTGCCGGAGGCGGGGAAGCAGCTCCTCTGCTCCAGGGGATATCTTGAGTCTTTAGTGAAGAAAGGCAGTCCTCCTAGGCTTTGGTGGCACAATAGCTGCAGGACATGAGTTCTTTGGTGCAGTTTCAATGAGGTACAGCAGACATGCAGGAGGGGCTGGTGCCAAGCAAGTTGCTCTTCCTTGGTCTAATGCTTTCGCGGCTCTTCAGTTTCCTTCTTCTTCATAGATCGTCAGTATCTTGGGACCAAGTTGGCACCATTGTCCCACTTTAGTTCTGGCTAGACGGCCCAGCTGTAGTGGTGCTTTACGGTGTAAGTGTTTCGTGGTCTTGGAACTTCACAGTTCAGTTTTTGGTACCTGCAAGAAGCAGAGGAACAGCTCAACTGTTCCATGGGCATTTTTGAGTCTTCAGAGATGTGCTGGTAGTCCTCCCGGGCTTTGGAGGATCAGCAGCTTGCAGGGTGAGTTGACTATGGCGCAATTATCGAGAATAGGCAAACAGGCCAGAGTGGTTGGTGTTTAGTCAGTTGCTTGTTCTGCAGTTTTTGCTTTAGCAGCTCTTCAGCCTTTCTTCTTTTGGTCTGCAGGATCTGATTTCCTGGTGCCAGGCCTCCCCTATATCCTGAATTTAGGAACATTTAGGGGAGTATTGAGAAGTAGCCAATGGGCTACCTACCCCGGGGTCACTAAGCCCCCAATATGACCACTTCCTAAAGGGAGTGAGCATAACCCTGTTCCAGAGATCCTAAATTTGCCATCACCAAGATGGTCGCTACTGAAAAGTTGTGCCTCTTTAAAGGTCCCCGGTCTTGGAATGCTAATCCGCAGGTCATCCTGTGGGCTGTGGTACAAAGCACCCCCTGCTCAAGCAGGTTTGGTTTATGGCCCCCGGAGAGCAAAGACCCTCACCCTTCAGATCAGAAGCTTGTCTCAGGTGGCAGGCTGGTTAGAACTAGTTAATCAGCACACCAGTGATTGGTATGCTTTGTTTGGTGTGCATATACTACTCAATCTGACACAGCCATCAGTGAGGGTTTATTATTACGAGATGTTTAATACCCAACATCCCTTTTTTCAGTGAAGTCATCATATAGATGGGGAACTCATTTCTACCAGTGTCCAGTGAATGCTTGTAAAATGGCTCCCCTGTTCACTTGTACTGGCAGCAATAGAACTGACCAGCACAAGGGCATACCTGCTTGTGTGGTGATGCCCTCATACGTAGTAAAGTGCACCCTGCCTTAGGACTGCATGAGCTCAGTGCGGGGGCCCTTAACATTGCACAATTTGTGCTTGCGCCTCTATGGACCCTCTTTAGTACCACTGGCCCTAGGTAACAGAGGTACCATTTACTAGAGACTTTCCGAGGGTATAGCCAATTGGGGGAAACAATTGTATGGTTTTTGGAACACGATCTTGCACTGTGGGCCTGGTTAGAAGGAGACCAGTGCGCTTCCCATCAAAATCACACCAAATACCAGGCTAAAGGTGAGGGCAAACTTATCGAAAAGGATACTTTCCTACAGAATCTAAAGATACTAGCAATATGTCAAGGGGCATGGGATGCATTGGATGAGCTAAGGGGTAAAGGGACTTGAAGCTATTGGGAGAGTGAGGTGCTGAGGTAAGTGAAGGAAAGAGCAGCAAGGGGTAAGTGGTTAAAGTGTTAAAAAAAGGAGTTCCCCCAATGCAAGAAACATCGGAAAAGGGAAGATTCAAGTCAACCAACAAGTATACTGTGAGACCGAAACTCTCATAGGCAAGTCTAACACAAGTATAGCGAGCAAAGCTATTGAATCAAGAGGAGATTAGTAGGAAAGATGAAAAAGTCCAATACATGAACAAGGGTGTGCCTTAAAGCCTACCCAGAAGATAATGGATTAGATAGGTCTGGCCAACCAAGACCTAAGAAGGATGCAGGATGTGTGGTCATTAACAAATAATGTTGGCACTGGTATTTGAAAAGATTTCAACAACAACTCAATGTCTTGTGATACAGTGCTGTTTGTATAAATCATCGGGGTTGGAGGTTCCTAGTAGAGTATATAGGAATTCTACCTTTATGATAAAGAATCTTTACCCCATTTACATTAATAGATCTGGGTTTGGTGAAGATAAATGAGCAGTGAGGGTCAATTTGGCATTTAAAAGGGGTTCTCTTTCAACTATATAGTGTGTTGCGCTGATATTATGCCAGGTTCTGGCAGAATCTTAATACCTGGTGTAATCCGTTAAATTCTAGACTTCTCCTTTATCCTGCATATGAAGCAGATATTCAAATACCATTTTATGATGTTCTAAAGTTTACCCAAATTAATCACAATGTGCCAGGTACAATTTACTTATTATGGTTTTAATTGAAAGTGTATCAATATAATGTATTCTAAATAGTATTTATCTGTCACTATGTCCCATTAGCATCAGTGGGGATGCTGAATTATTAGCCCCTACGCTGTGCCCGTGGGCCAACGGCCGTTGCAAGCATTACCTCCGTAGTGCTGCACACATCTATTGGCCGACTGGACACGGCCAACTGAATGGAACACCCCACACTGCGGCTAAATGGCCACCGTGGTTAAGGTGTTAAATTACAGAAAAAGAGACCATCCTTTTGTTTCAAGAAGCAAAAGTATTTGGGCATAACTAAACACCCCTGACCTCAGCAAAGTCAGATTCTAAATTTTTTAAAAATCATAACATTTGACAAAAAGTCAAAGTGCTTGCCTTTCCCCCAATTTTATTCTTCTCTACTTGAGATACATGACATATTGTTGAAAACATACCGTCTTATCAGCATCATTATTTATCTCATTCTAGCACTTCAGCTTTTCAGACTACAGTAGGTCAAAATGTCTAGAGGGGAGAGTAAATACTTCATTTTAGACTGGTCTGCTTTGAATTGTGGTTCTTTGCCCCGGATGGAGGAGGTAAACCTCAAGCTAAGGGCTACCCTTCTTTGAACCACTACAGGAGTGATACAAGGTGCTCAGTGGACTCATAAGGTAAATATTTGTTGGAATATGTGGGTTGAGCGCATCTGGCGGTACCATTATTACGATATCTGGTTCTTTGTTTTGATGCCTTCCTTTTAAGGTGAATGGACTCACTTGACCACTCTAGACACAATGAGAGTGGTTTGTCCTGTTGTGCCTAATTAATGAATAATTTGTTAAATGCTGAAATTAAGGAACATTGCTTGGTCGCCAGTAGGTATATATAGTTAGGACCTAGTTTCCATAGGAAATCCACAACATTCTATTGGGAATAACTTTGGCGCCGGTTGATGAATCTTCGCGAATTTCTCAAAGAAGATGGCCCGCTCCGCTCCGCTCCTTCCCTGAAAGTTTTGGGGGGATTCATCAAGTGGGGGATGAGAAAAAAGGGGAGTCCCAAAACGTGTTTTCCCCTTGTTATTTTCCATAGGACGATTAGACACGGCTACAGCCCGAACGACTGAACGGAATTACACCAAATTTGGCAGAGAGGTAGAGTTCGGTTCGCAGATCGCCCTTTTTCTTAAATGGTGTAAATCCCTCCAGTAGTTCCTGAGAAAATCAAAAGGAAAAAAATATATATATCTATAAGCACGCACCGTCCGCGTACCGTCCGCGTACCGTGAATGAACGGTACGCGTACCGTGCGCGGACCTTTGCGTGCGCGAGCTGCATGTTGATTGGCTGTCAATGTCTGTCCACACTCCAAAACAGAAATTGTTGGCAGCCATCTTGTGCCTCGGTAGACTGAGGCACGGGAAAGCAGAAAAACAAACGTGTAGAACTCAAAAAGGGGGCAGGGTAGAAGCACCCTGACCGCCTAGGCCTGCTCGGGGCGTCTCACAAGGACCCCCCAGGCCCAAAAATGTTTTTATTTTATTTTTTAAATCACGGGGTGCACGCACCGTACGCATACCTAAGCGGAGGTACGCGTACGGTGCGCGTACCCCGCGATTATAAAAAAATATATTTTTTTTGGGGCCTTGGGGGTCCTTGTGGGACGCCCTGAGCAGGCCTAGGGGGTCAGGGTGCTTCTACCCTGCCCCCTTTGTGTGTTTCCACCTTTGTTTCACTCCTTTCTTGTGCCTGGGTTCTACTGAGGCACAAGATGGCTGCCAACACTTCCTGGTTTGGAGTGTTGACAGACAGTGGCAGCCAATCAGCATGCCTTCCCTACAAAGCAGCATGCTCATTGGCTGTCAACACTTCTAATTAGGAAGTGTTGGCATCCATCTTAGGTAGACCGAGGCACAAGAAAGCAGAAAAACAAACGTGTAGAAAAAAAAAGGGGGCAGGGTAGAAGCACCCTGACCCTCTAGGCCTGCTCAGGGGGTCCCACAAGGACCCCCAAGGCAAAAACCCAGTATGTTTATTTAAAAATTACTCGCCAGGGGGACCAAATCACGGGGGCATTGTGATAAAGAAGTGTGGGGGGTGCCCAATCCCCCAAATGCTAATTGCTAACTATATAAGGCCTGAAACCTATGGGTTTTTCAGTGAATTTCAAAGGTTTTTCAAATGCTAATTCCTAACTATATAAGGCCTGAAACCTATGGTTTTTTCAGTGAATTTCAAAGGTTTTTTAAATGCTAATTCCTAACTATATAAGGCCTGAAACCTATGTTTTTTTCAGTGAATATATATATATATATATATATATATATATATTCAAAATTGCTCGCTTCAGCCACCAACTCCCATAGGGTCAGAAAGAAAAACGAGGCAGACCCTTCTCGGTGCTTTTTTCAGTTTATTTCAAACACCAGTCCTCACAACGCGTTTTGGCAGATCCCTGCCTTGATCACATGACAACACGTCAGTGAAGCACATCCCTTTCTAAAGTGCTAGTGCTCATTAATAGACATAAAAGAGGTATTAACATATATACATGACTGTAATCCGTCTTTCTGCACTTGGTTTTCATAAATGCAAACCTTTTCCGTTTTTGGTGATTATATGTAAAATACATTTGTGCAATATGAGAATTCTATAGTTATTTATGTCCACCATACAGTATAACTTTTCACCATTGTCACCAATAATACTTGTAAAATACAGTTTTCACTCTTCACATATACTCAAATGTTCTGTATAAATACATATTGTAAACCTTTATATTGGAATGACATAATTACGTGAATGTATATTTTTTTCTCATTTCTCATTAGAATTTTCTTATGCTTATGTTTCCGATACCTCTCTTATTCAAATCATACTATTGTGCTTCCACTGGAACATCCCCTAGTTAGCCTTTTTAGTGTTTCACATCAAAAAGTGCTATTTAAGTGCATATAAATAATAAAGTGCTGGTATACTGCATTAGTTTCATATGTGCGGTATATATCTATTCTGTTATACTGTTTTCTGTAAGACGGCACTCTTCACGCCAAGCAGGATGCAGGTTAAATGGATTTATATTTAGCTGGGTTTATAAAACATGATTCCCACAATTAATTTTCAATAAATATACCAATAAAATCCATTAAAATCCATTAAAAATCAATTTCATGTTTAAATAGCTAAAATTTCCAATCCATCTAAGATCATAAAACCAACATATAAACACATTTTGTAGAAAAAAAATATATATATGTATATCGTTTCAACAGTTAATTTTCACAATAAAATACTTATCAAAAATTCATAAAATTAACGTATTTGCAGATCTACTTTATACAACGAGTCATGTTGTTCTTTCTAACTTGACCCTTATTGTTCTTATGTTCAGTTAGCTTTTCTTATCTCCTGAGTTGTTCTAGTGGCCATATGGATATTATAGTCTCATTTTAATCCAAGTCATGAGTGATGTAATATGTGACGTCATCAGCAGTGCATTGCAGGTGCGCAAGTTATAGTGAGTCCAACTAACTATAACGTGGGAATTTCAATGCTTTTATGTCAGTAAAATTTCCAGCTAACTATAACTGGTGTGAAACCTATGTTTTTTTCAGTGAATTTAATAGGTTTTTTAAATGCTAATTCCTAACTATAACTGGTGTGAAACCTATGGTTTTTTCAGTGAATTTCATAGGTTTTTTACATGCTAATTCCTAACTATATATAAGGCCCCAAACCTATGTTTTTTTCAGTAAATTTCAAAATTTTGTTAATAGCAAATGTCTATAGCTATGAAATGTAATATTTCCGAAAATGAATGAATCCTATATTATATTTGTATTTAAAAAAAATGTAGATGTATATTTTTTTTATTTTTTTTTGCCCTGGAGCGCTCCTGGGGCGCGCCCCGGTGAGCGCCCCGGAAAGCGTTGTCTTTTGAAGGGCCCCAGGGTGCGCTCCGGAGAGCGTCCCGTTAGCGATTTTGCCGCGAACGAAAACAACATCGAGACGTATTGCGTAGCCGCGTCCACGTGATACGCACAGCGTAAGCACACCCGGAAGCACTCCAGCGAATACGATCGTGCAACGTAAACATCCGACGGGCTTACGCGACGCGACACGGGGCGCGCCTACGGGCGCGCCCGGGGGAGCGTCGCGTAAGCGGGTTGGGCCATGTGACCTGAAAATAACACTTTTAATTGGTGCAGAACAGTTTTGGTTTCATAATGATGAAATCCCTAGTCTTGTGACCTGAAAAAAACACTTCTCATTGGTTCAGGACATTTTTTTTTTCCAAATGATGAAAGACCCCACCTTTTTTCCTTATTCTGAATTTGTCCTTTGACTGAGGAAGACCTGTTTTGAAATATTTTAGGTATATTTTGTACTTTGAAATGGCTACAGTTGCAGCATCAGCTGGAGCATCTTCACCACCACCACTACCACCACCACCAAGAGGACCACCACAACATCACATTGGTGGTCAAGAAGAAGAGGAGGAGGAGGAAGAGGAGGAGGGGACGAGGAGGAGGTGGCTGGAAGAACACAATACCCCATACCAACCCAAGCCACACATTGTATGGGAGTTTTTTTCCATCCCTGAGGGAAAAAAGAAAGTGAATGCGGCAAAGATGACTTGCCTTATCTGTGACACGGAACTCTCAAGGGGTAACCCAAATAAAAAATATTCATTTGGGAACCATACCATGATAAGGCACATGCAGCGCAAGCACCCTAACAACTATGCTGCCGCAGAAATGAGAGAACGGCAGGCAACCCTCCCCAATCTATACCCAGTACCTCCAAACGAAAACAACCCACTCCATCGGGACCAGAGACAAGGGAGACAATCCCTTGCATTCAACCATGATTTGGAGAATTTAGGGTCACCTGTATTTTTTGTGGTAAGACCATCTCCTATGATGAGCAGAGCCTAAAGCTCATCCTCCTTGCTGGTGACAACCACAATTGCCTCAAAAAACCCTAATGATTTCCTGATTTTTTTTTTGCTTCTGTTGAGCCATTTTCAATTCCCTGTTTTTTGTTTCTCCCCATAAAAATAACAAAAAAAATACAAAATAGTTCATAAAAGCCAAAAAAAGTACAAAATGTTCAAAAAACATTAAAAAAATATAAAACAACAAAAAGAAGAAAATAAACAGTTCTTTTTAGAACTACCTCCAATTTCTAAAAAAGGCTACATTTTTCAAAAACTCTATCATCCTTTTTTTCCCCATGGCACGCTCCCCGGTCCGCTCCCCGGTGCGCGAACCGGGCGCTCCCCCCACGCAAATCAAAAAAAAAATTTGCACCCGCGGGGCCCTTTTTACAGCCCCCACATCAAACCTAGGGGGTCAAGGGCGGTATACTCTGCCCCCTTATGGTCATTTCCCCCTTTGTTTTTCTCACCTCTTGTATCTCGATCCTACCGAGACACAAGATGGCGACCACTCTGGAATGTTTCGAATGTTTACAGACACCCGAGAGCCAATCAGCTTTCCGTGCGCACCTCGCGTGGCGCGCCCAGAGCGCTCCCCGGAGCGCGTACCGGGGCGCTGCCATAGATATATATATTTTTTTTAACCTAAATTACCCAAAAAACCACTGGAGCACATATCTTGAGACATAGCAAAGGCACATCGGGCTACCAGTCCCTACAATTTTGCCAAGTTTGGGGGAAATCCATTCAGCCGTTCGGGCTAAAAGTGAGGTCGACCGCCCTATGGAAATTAACATGGGGAAAACACGTTTTGGGACCCCCCTTTTATCTCGACCCCTGCTTGACGAATCCCCCCCACACTTTCTAGGAAGGACCAGAGCACTGCAAGGCAAATTTGAGGAAATTTTCAGGCAGATTCGTCAACCAGCACCAAAGTTATTCACAATAGAATTTTTAGATTTTGCATTGAAAAAAATCCTAACTATAACTACCTACTGGTGACCGCCAGTAGGTTATATATATATATATATATATATATATATATATATATATATATATATATATATATATATATATATATATATATATATATATATATATATATATATATATATATATATATATATATATATATATATATATATATATATATGTGTGTATATATATATATATGTATATATGTATATATATATATATATATATATATATATATATATATATATATATATATATATATATATATATATATATATATATATATATATATATTTTCAGGCCTTATATAGTTAGGAATTAGCATATATATATATATATATCCAAACAATCCGATCCGTTAAAGCACGAGAGCGCTCGCCAGTGTGTGCTCGACCCAAGGGCAGGATCACAGCCCCAAATTCAATTTTGTACAAGAAGGGCGGCACAACCGGATACTTTTTGAAAGTTACTTTATTTCACCAACACTCCACCGACGCGTTTCAGCCTCATGGCTTTTCTCACGGTCAGTGAGTCCTTTTTTGCTTTTTCATTATATACGAGCAGTGAAAAATCAGAACATGTTGTATGCAACCGCAAAACATTTGAACACTTTAAATTTTTATGGACTGAAAATGCTGACTAAAACAGAAAGAGGAGGAGACACTGTCCGTCTCTTGCGACAAATGGAATCACGCTTCATTGTCCGATTCCGAACGAAACAGCCTAAAGGCATGAACTTCGGAGAAGTTCTCCACATACATCTGGAGTGAGGATGAACTCAGCGAAAACTAACTATGAACTGGGGTACTATACCCATCACATAAAACTCTAAATGACTTGAATTGAACCTACATTCTTCATTCCCTGAGTGAACGTAACTTGGGACGCTAAGTACTATACTAGTGATGTAAACACACCAGTCCTTTTGTCTGTCTTCTATGTTTAAACAATTTGCTTTAAAAACTACATATCCCACAATGCCACTGAATGGCTTAAGTGGGGCAGTATATAATGAAAAAGCAAAAAAGGACTCACTGACCGTGAGAAAAGCCGTGAGGCTGAAACGCGTCGGTGGAGTGTTGGTGAAATAAAGTAACTTTCAAAAAGTATCCGGTTGTGCCGCCCTTCTTGTACAAAAATATATATATATATATATATACTTCTCCCTCGCAGGAAACAATTAGGTCGCAGTCCGGTGAGGGTACAAAATTAAGCTTGATTTATTGCATAATTCTCCAAAAGATAAACACATCAACGCGTTTCGATCTCCCCTGAGATCTTGATCACGGTAACACCCTCTGTCTCTTTGGCTACATTTAATGAGTCTCGTTTGGTTGACATAATTTCCTGTAATTAGCTTGCAAAAGGCATTATGGTATCTGTAGTGACATGGTGTTTTAGATCACATTGCGTTTTTTTATATATTATAAAAAAGAGTGTACAAAAACTAAATTAAATAAAGGCCACATTGTAAATAGCATTAGGTTATATTTTTAGAATAATCTTGAGAGCCCTCTGCCTTGACTCCAGACATTTAAAATAAATCATGCGCTATTATCTCGAGGTGCCCAGTGTTATATATTTGTCTCATATATTTTTCTGGTTGTATAAGAGCAGAGAGGCGCACACAGTGAAGTCAATAATGTGAGAGAGTCCAAAAAGTAATTGTAGATCTTCAGTTCTTATAAAAGGATTCTTTATTTTCATGAACAGCGGCACAGCCAACGCGTTTCATTCCCTATTCGTGCCTTGGGAATTTCATCAGGGCATGTATAGACAGTTAATCACGGTCGTACTTCTTCAAGAACAGTGTGTAAGACGGTCACGGTAGGTCACAATGTGTGCCTGCAAGCTGTTTTGTACTTCTTTCCAATTAGAGTGCTGATCCAAGTCCCCCCGGAGTTTCTGGTCACTGTCACTCATACAAGTCAAACGAAGAATGAATGTTCCGGACCCCTCGCAAACGGCATCCAGTATTCCACGAGGAGGAGCGGAGGAAACCGGAGGCCTTATCAAGGGCTCCGTTTGCGTTATCTCGCTTCCCAAAACTCCACTGCAGCCGGATACTTCACCGGGCAGTCAGAAAACCCCCCCTTTCTTTCTTTCGGATTTCCCTTGAGGGGTCCGGAACATTCATTCTTCGTTTGACTTGTATGAGTGACAGTGACCAGAAACTCCGGGGGGACTTGGATCAGCACTCTAATTGGAAAGAAGTACAAAACAGCTTGCAGGCACACATTGTGACCTACCGTGACCGTCTTACACACTGTTCTTGAAGAAGTACGACCGTGATTAACTGTCTATACATGCCCTGATGAAATTCCCAAGGCACGAATAGGGAATGAAACGCGTTGGCTGTGCCGCTGTTCATGAAAATAAAGAATCCTTTTATAAGAACTGAAGATCTACAATTACTTTTTGGACTCTCTCACATTATTGACTTCACTGTGTGCGCCTCGCTGCTCTTATACAACCATTGGTCTGATATACATCCTTGGCAGCGGATGGTGAGAGTAGCCGCACCGCCTAATAATTTTGAAACAGACGAAGTGGATGTGCGAAACCCTGGTCAGCTGCTGATTGCTTCTGTCTTTTGTTCTCTCATATATTTTTCTCACAAACATCTTATTGTACTTAAATGCCACTGGTGGCTTGTATCGCTCTCAGAGCTTCAAAATTCCTACATATTACATATACAGATGTTATCATGCCTCTAGTGGCATATGTACCTCCATATATTCATAGCTTTTATTTTGGATAGAGCTGATCTTTCCTTTATTCGTTACTCCCCATTGTTGAATCCAGGCTCTCTATTGAACTTATTATAACAAACATTGGCCTAATTGTGACCCCCTTGAATGTGAAAAACATTTAAAATTATACAGGTGAAATTTGTGACATTCTATAAGTTCTATTTCTCGTAGATTAAAAAGAGGCTTAACATTTCCAGTTTTGTGACACCTTCTTTGTCAAGAGAATAACCATAGTTTCTCACTATTGGTTGATCTTAGACACAAATCATTTTACAGATGGATGTACATTTTTTCACTTTGGTTCAGGCCAAAAGGGGCGGGGGACCGTAAACTTAAAATGTATTGGGATTCTTTTTGTCTTAGTGTTTTTTCTCTGTCTCCACCCCGTACTTGTATTTTTACCATGTCAATACCATAGAAACATATTTTCCAGTTGCTCTCATGGTGGGTCTCCATGTGCTTGGCCACAGAGTTACTCCTGTCTTTTTGAACCGTTGCCATGACGTGTTCTAGGATGCGCTTCTTTATTCACATATGGTACGGCCAACATATTTTAAACAATGAATTGGCTCTAGCAAGTAATTAATTCCCGTATATGCCACATTTTTACATTGGCCATCATTACATTTTCGGTGTTTTTGGCAATTTGGCAAACCTTACAGTTTTTTACATTTCTTGAACCCTTTACTTTATAGCAAAGTTTCTTTCCCCGCTTTTCGAAAGTGACTGTGAGTTAGTTGATATCCCCGGTTTGGTGCTCGTTGATATGTTACCCGCGGAGCATTTCCCACAAGTGACCCAATGGTTGTGTTCAATTTTAGGATTTTCCAATTCCTCTTCAAAATTTGTCTGATCTGCGTTGATTCTTTAGAGTAGGTGGTTATAAATCTTATTGGTTCAGTTTCATGTTTTTTAGTTGGATTTTCTTGAATTGGTAGCAATAAGTCATTCCTGTTTTTTTGATTTGCTCGTTCCCATCCATTCTTGATATGTTGTTTGGAATATCAAATCTTTTTGAAGTAGAACCACTTTGTTGCAACCGTTGATTTTCTTCTGAGCAAATTCTCTGAAACCTTAAAAATTCGCCGTATGGGATATTTTGGAAGAGGCATTGCTGGTGAAAGCTGCTGGCATGCAACGTTGCATTTGTTGCTTTCTTTTTTCGTGTAGCGTGTAGCGTTGTCTGTATTTGATTTGCCTCTATGTAGATTTCTGTGTCAAGAAAGGTGACTCGTTTCTCACTTAATTCATAAGTGAATTTAAAGTTTGCTGTCGTTTTGTTTAAGATTTCAAAATATACCTTAAATTCCGTTTCCCATCCATCCCAGATGATCAGGAGGTAGTCGATAAAGCGCACCCATATGATTGTTTTGTTCAAGAACTCATCATTTTCTGCTTGACATGGCCATTTCTGCTCCCACCATCCCATGGTGATACAGACTAAAGGAAAATCCCATCGCCGTACCTTTGGTTTGAGCTAAAATGTCTTCGCCAAAGTAAAAGACATTTTGATTTAAACACAATCTGATCATTTCTTCTAGCATTTTGTTATGTTTGGTATAGTGTATGTTTCTTTCGTTCAGAAAAAAGTTACAAGCTGTAATACCATTTTCATGATCAATGTTCGTATATAACGATATAACATCCATCGTTATGAGTTTGCATGTAGGTAACCAAGGAGTTCCATTCAAATGTCTTAACATGTCTGTAGTGTCTTTTATATACAAACTTAATTTTGAAACAAAAGGTAACAAAAAGTAGTCGATATAGTTGGCCATAGGCTCAAAAAGAGATCCATTTCAGAGACTATTGGGGGTCCTGGTGGTCTAGTACGGTTTTTATGTTCTTTCGGTAAAAAGTACATGGTTGCAGTCACAGGATGTTCCCCAGTTAGATACTTCCATTCATCATGGTCAATCAGCCCTTGGTCTAGCCAACCTTTCAGTTTTATATCCAATTCCAATTCCATTTTCGCGGCTGGATTTGATGTTAGATTATCATAATAGACTTTGCCACTTAATTGTTCATGGGCCACATTCATATAGTCTTGCTTGTCCCAGAAAACAATGTTAGCGCCTTTGTCCGCCATTTCTATTTCAATTGTCATTGTCTTGGCTCAGAGTTATTAAGGCATCTCGTTCTTCTGGTTACAAATTGTCCAAATATCTCTGTTTCTTCAATTTATAAAGATCTTGTATAACCGCTTCACTGAAGGTGCCTATTTTATTGCCTGGTGGCATTTGCGGATAGAAGTGAGATTTTGCTTTCTTTTGACTCCTTCCAGCTACCAGTTGCGTACATACTTTCTCAAGAAGCATATGTTCTGGTTCAGTTATTACATCGAGATTTACTAAAGTTAAGTAACTCTCAAAATCTTTTGCCCGTCAAGAGGAGCTTGGTGTCACTGTTTTTGTCGTCTGTCTTTTGTTTTTAATCTAATTTTCCTTGTCTTTAAATATTTTTGCCAATTTGATTTTTCTTATATATTTATATAAGTCGATCCTTGTCTTTGACATATCCATATGTGTACTGGGACAGAAGTTGAGGCCCTTCTTCAATAAGGAATTCTCTGAATTTGTAATTGGTCTGCATGTTAAATTTATTATGGTAAATTCCTGTGTGTCTCCTAGAATGTTTTCTTCAACCTCATGCTCCGGGTTGTTGCTCCCACCTTTTCTCCACCGGAGGCCCCTCCTTCCTCTTCTGGTTTGTTTTTTCGCTGTCTTCCCCTGCCTCTCCCACGTCCTCTCTGATTTTGCGACTGGAATCCTCTTGTCTGTTCCCATTGACGCTGTAGGACCAGCCGCATATCCCCTAAAAAGAATGCGAGTGAAGACATACTATCTGAGGTACTTGTCATATTCCCACTATAATCTTGTTGTTTCAAGAAGTCAAACTTCTGTGCATACGTGAAGATTCGCCCTTCACTGTAATCCTCTTTATCTCGTTGAAATTTGATCCGTTTGCGGTTTTGTACTGACTCTTCCTGAAGCTCTATTTGTTTCTCTAGTTCAAGTTTGAACTTTTTCATGTCTGGGGGTAAATCCATTGTTGATAATTCCTTTTCTATTTCCGTTAGTAGGATTTTAATTTTTTGTAGCGCAATCTCAATTTGTTTTACTAAGATATTCATCAGTCCTAACGAGTAGTTCAGAATATAATTACACCATTCCTGCAAAAGTTTGTTACTTGAATCTTGGTGACTTGGCTTAAAATGGATTCTTAGACCTCTCTGGACTCTTTGTACTTCAATATATTTTTTCAATGTGGTGACTTCCCACCATTTGTTTATTTCTTTCTTTGACATTTTTTCCCAGATTTTTAATTTAGACTTTGCATCTGCCTTTTTTGATGCTTTCGGGTCTGCACCACCAGCTATTTCTGTTTCAAAAAATGTGGGTGTTTCTAGCAATGTCAGTCTATTTGCCTCTCCAGATTCCATAATGTTTATCTTATTTGGAATTGTCTGAGTTATTCATTAATTATTCACTTTATTTGGACCCTTGTTTCAACGACGTGACGGCTGCATAATTTGTGTTAGCTTTAACTTTCTCCTTGATTTCTCGTGTAATCCTTTCAAGTAGGTAATATGTTTGAGCTCACAATATGCAAAAATGTGTCAGGCGCTGATCGGCGTCGATTCAGCATCAGGAAATGATCGTTTAGGCAATGCTGAGCATCAACTTCTTAAACAGCTCGCAGGTACAAGAACGCTTACCTGCTCTCCCTGGTGAGAATGCAGCGTCCTCAACCCTCCGGTCTCGAGCGCGTCCTCACCGTTAAAACCGTCGGCGTCTCGTTGCCTCCTCTGCTGTATGCAGTTGTCTCAGAATCATTTCTGCCGGTGATCTCCCAAGTCTGCTCTATATATATATATATATATATATATATATATATATATATATATATATATATATATATATATATATATATATATATATATATATATATATATATAAAAATATATATTCACTGAAAAACCCATAGGTTTCAGGCATGTTTTAGTTAGAAATTAGCATTTAAAACACCTATGAAATTCAATGAAAAAACATAGGTTTGAGGCAAGTTTTAGTTAGAAATTAACATTTGAAAAACTTTAGAAATTCACTGAAAAAAACCAAAGGTTTCAGACATGTTATAGTTAGTTGGACATTTCACTGGTGGAAAACCATAGAAATTCCCCTGCTATAGTTAGTTCAGCTAAATATAACTCGCGCCCCCGCAATGCTCTGCTGATGATGTCACATATTACATCATTTATGACATGGTCAGTGACATCACTGATGACATCTCAAATGACATCACTGATGACATCACTGATGACATCATCTAGTGACTGTGTGTTTCCGTAAAGTTTAAATTTGTTTTATAAATATGCCAAGCTGTATTGAAGAATGAGTGGGTGTATAAGTGTCTGTTTGGAGGATTTAATAGGTACGTGACTGACTGTATAAGTGAGTGATTAAATGTGTCTTTCTGAATGCATGAGTTAGTGACTAAACTGTGTGAAAGTCAGTCAGTCTGTTGTTGTGTAAGCTGCTGCATGGGTTGGTGAGTAGCTGCATGAGTGTCTATATGGGTTACTGATTGCTTGCCTGAGTATTTGTATGGCTGCCTGAGTGTGTGTGTGTGGTTGGGTGGCAGGTGTGTGACTGTGCATAGATGTGTGAGTGGTTGATTCACTAGGTGTATGGGTTCAAGAGTGCATGTGGAAACAACTCTATGGGTGGGTGAGTGGGTATAACAGGTGTGTTGGTGAGTGAATGGATGTCTCAGTGGTACATGTGCAAGTAAATACATATGTAAAAGGCAGTACATGTGAGTGATGGTGTATATAAATACCTATATGTGAGAGTCAGTAATTGTGAGTGTGGCTGCATGGATGAGTGTGTATTTATATCAGTGATTCTATAAGAGCGTAATTATGTGTTAGTATATGTATGAATAAGTGAGGTGGTCTCTGTATAACTATATATATGCGCAAATGGAAGTATGATTGATTCTTTGCATGACTGAATAGGTGTGTGAGTAAATCTGGATATGTGGCAGTGTGTGAGTGTCTGTATAGGGGTATGAGTGCATATGATAGTGTTGTATTGATGAGTGACTGCATGTATGAGTGACTGTATGGGTGAATGAGTAGATGTGTGTGTAGACCTAATAATCAGTCAGTGCCTATTTATTAAATGGTATTGATGTGTCTATTTTTTCGAAAATGGTAGTCTGTATTTTAGAGTGGGTGTATGAAAGGTTATATTGAGGTGTGAGGAGGTGCATCAGATTTTCACGTGGATGATGTCATCAGTGATGTCATCAGCGATGTCATTTGAGATGTAATCAGTGATATCATCAGTGATATCACTGACCATGTCATGAATGATGTAATATGTGATGTCATCAGCAGTGTATTGCGGGAGCGCAAGTTATACTTAGCTGAACTAACTATAACAGGGGAATTTCTATGGTTTTGTACGGGTGAAATGTCTAACTAACTATAACATGTCTGAAACCTATGGTTTTTCAGTGAATTTCTAAGGTTTTTAAAATGCTAATTTCTAACTATAATATGCCTTAAACCTATGTTTTTTCAGTGATTTTCATAGGTTTTTTAAATGCTAATTTCTAACTATAACGTGGCTGAAACCTAAGGTTTTTTCACTGAATGTCAAAGGTTTTTTAAATACTAATTTCTAATTATAAAGTTTAAAAAACTTATGTTTTTCCTCATTAATTTTGAAATAAAAAATATGATATTTTGAAACTATAATATCCTAAAAATAGTTTTTGTAATTTTTTTATTATTTAAACTATATAATGTCTTCTTGTTTTTAAAATACTAAACAAGTACATACAGTGTGAAAGGGAGCCTAGCCCAGAGCCACATCTGAAGACCAACTCATGTCACAGACATACTGATCAAGCAGCTCCAACACCCAAGAACACCACAACACCCACCAACACCCACAGGACCCCACCCCCCATTCCTCTACCACCGAGGCAGCGCAGAACAAGGCAGCAAACTTTCCGAAAACAACATGACCCCTCAGCCACACAATAGCTGAATATTGGGACCGGTGTGAACAAACTATATGTGAAGGAAGCAATTCACCCATGAATAACATAGCCATCAATGCAAAGTGTAGCGGTGATGTGCTGGACACATCTCAGTATGCACAACACACACCTCTGCATGTTCTCAAATACTACTGGTGCTTGTAGTTTTTTGGAGAGTGGACCCAACCATGTTACATCAAACATTAGGGACAATCTCAGTCATGTAGGTGTGTTGTCCCCCTTTGTAAGCATAAGCGTAGCTGGAGTGGGCTGGTCCGACATATGCCACTTCAGCGTAGGAGTGTGAATAAATAGGCCAGAACTCTGGGCCTGGTTCACTTGTGGGAAAGCCAAACCGTCTGCCAGGGTGGCGCCCCTCACCCTGCCATGAGCCGCTGTCTTGACCCCCAGCCTCCTCAACCAATCGCTGGCTTCCGCCACACAGGCCCCCAGCAGCACAGCACTGAGGACTAATGTCTGTACAAACTACTGCCTTCGATATACACTGCAGACAGCAAGGCTCACAATTCACATCAAGTCATGATTGCAGATGCCTCAGTCCAGTAGGCAACAGACATTGATCAAGTGAACAACTTGTGGCTGTGGGCCCATCCTCACCGCTGCCTCCGACCTACACTGCGGTAAGTATGGCTCACAATTCAGATCGAGTCGCAATTCAAAATGACGCAGTCCAGTAGGCAACAGGCCTTGCTTAAGTCAACGCGACGTGACTGTGTGCTCTTCCTGACCGCTGCCTCCAGCCTACACTGTAGTAAGTAGGGCTCACAATACAGATCGAGTCGCAATTGCAGATGACGCAGTCCAGTAGGCAACAGACATTGTTACCAGTACGGCCTGCCCAGACGACGCATCATCAGCAGAGTAGATCCCACATGTGCAACTGTGTCCTGAGTCCTGAATGGCAGTGACCCCAAATCTGTGGCAGCGACCACAGCACCAGACTCCCTTAGATCAGTGAGGCGTATTTCTATATGGAAGGCCGCTGACAAGTGGTGCCACTAACCCAGTTCAACACAAGCCGATCCCACATGTGGAACTGTGTCCTGATTCCTGAATGGCAGTGACCCCATGTCCTTGGCAGCGACCCAACACCAAACCCCCTTCGAGCAGTGAGACATATTTTCATATGCTAGGCCGGCGACACAAGGTGCCACTAACCCTGTTCAACATAAGCCTATCCCACATGTGGAACTGTGTCCTGAGTCCTGAATGGCAGTGACACCAAGTCCGTGGCAGCGACCACAGCACCAGATTCCCTTCGATCAGTGAGGAATATTTCTATAAGCGAGGCCAGCGACACAAGGTGCCACTAACCCTGTACAACACAAGGCACAACAGATGGTACCACTAACCCTGTTCAACAGAAGCCAGGCAGAATTCAGTAGACAAAAGACATTGGTCCGACTGTGGCCCACCTGAACCACACATCATCGCAGGGTACGTACACGATAAGCGCCAAAGGTACTGTAACTCAGTGCACCATAAGTCATCGCAAGGAAGACTGAACAGTTTTATGTAAGCACTGAGGCAGACTATCACTCGAAAATTACCCAAAAATACTTATAATATAAAAAAAACAGAACAATCGAAGTACATTAATGATTACAATGCGGTGATTTACCAGATGTGGAATGCAAATATGGACATACAATATGTTGCAGATAACTGATTTGCTGTTCCTCGCTATGTCACATCATATATTACCAAGTCTGAGAAGACAGAACTGAAAGAAATGTGGGAAAGAAATTCACAGGAGAAGATACTTAACAAAAAAATTGCACAACTTCAGCTTAAAGATGCTTTCACATCAAGAAATTAGATCCTACGAATGTTCGCGTCGATAAACATCTTCAAGTTTATATGCAAAGTTAAGAGGAATCATCTGGATAAGTCTAGGTCTTGCTGCGGCACGAAATGGAGTTTTAATATAAATGATATAAAACAACTTTGTGATGATATAGAGTTACGTTTCTTTTGTAATCAAGAGAAGTGTACAGAAAATAACAGTTTGAGAAGTGTATGAGTTGAAGACTATATGGAAGATAAAAGTGATGTACAGTTTCGAAAAGAAATAGCAAAATATAAAGTAGTTTCTGGTGAAAATCCCAACTAAGTGTAACGTCCCTCAAATCTACATAATATCCTTTTAGTATCCTTGCTTCAAGAACTTGTTTTATATCACGTGGTGCCACCGAACCTGAACTACACAGGCCGGTGGGGCCACCAACCTATGCACATGGCTGTGGGCCCTTCCTCACCACTACCTCTGGCCTACACTGCAATCAGCAGGGCTCACAATTCAGAAAGACTTCCGATTGCAGATGATGCATTGCTCCCAGTGCGCCCCCCCGGACCACGCATCATTACAGGCTCATACAGTCTCAATGCTTCTGGTGCCACTAACTGTGCACCTCAACTCAAGGCTACGTGGCTATGGACCCTTGCTGACCGCTACCTCTGGCCTACACTGTGATCATCAGGGCTCACAACTAAAATTGAGTTTTGATTCAGTAATAACAGAGTCCACTAGGCAAGTAACTATCACAGGACTAAAACCTATATAATATCCTTCTATTATCCTTGCTTCAAGACTTTTCTTATATCGGTTATAGCTTTAGTACAGTCACCAAATTCATCTTCAAGTGCAAACCAACACACAATACAAGTCTACACTGCGGGCAGCAGAGCTTGCAATTTCAATTTTGGACATGTGGTGCCACTAACCCTGTTCAATACAAGCTGCAACACGTGCTGACACTAACTCGGTTCAACACAAGCCGGCTACACGTGATGCCACTAATACTGTTCAACACAAGCTGATCCACCATGTGGAACTGTGTCCTGAGTCCTGAATGGCAGTGACCCCAAGTCTGTGCGTGACCACAGCACCAGACTCCCTTCTATCATTGAGGCATATTTCCATATGCAAGGCCAGTGACACATGGTGCCACTAACCCTGTACAACACAAGCCAATCCCACATGTAGAACTATGTCCTTAGTCATAAATTGCAGTGACCCCAATTTTGAGGCAGCGACCACAGCACCAGACTCCCTTCAGTTTATTTGTTGTTGTTTTCTGTAAATAAAATGTTTTTTTTTAAACTTTATTTTGCATTTTCATCATATCAAAGAAATGAATGCACATGTACAAACAGCATTCCAAAAGAGACAGTCTCAGCTTCCCAGAGGCAGTGGCTGCAGAAACAATGATAGGATTGGCAAAACACCCCATGACCAGTAGCGTTTACGATATCATAATACATCAGGGTCCGAGACCCGACCCCACTCATAGTGACGAGCAGAGATGCTGAAGGAGCTCCAATGTTCACATCTCTCCCACCCGCCCTCCAGACCAGATTTTGGATGTGGCACAATTGCTATAGTGGGTAGAAGAACATATAAACTATGTCTTCAATTGAGTTTATCCCACACCCGACGGGTCAAGTCCCCGCTCAAGCTGAGATTCATTTCCTTGTCTAAGAGTTTCGACATACACCTTGTATGGACCCCAGATGTCCTTTGGGTGTGACTTGCTAGGCATCGTGTTCGCATACAGCTTACTGTTCACATTGCAGTATGTCACACTCCGTAGCCAACCATGAACAGTGGGGGCAGTGGAGCGTCCCCAGTGCAATGCTATCTCTCGCTTAGCTAATAGAAAACATAGCAAAGCTAATCTGTGAACTTTCTTGGGGAAATTGGCGGTGAAGCCGAGTAAAGCCACTTCAGGAATCAAGATCAGCGAGATATGTAGCACTTGTCCTAGTGTGTGGTGAACTCCTTCCCAGTATTCCTGAAGGTTCAGGCATGTCCAAGTAAGGTGGGCAAGATCTGCCTGAGGCGCAGAGCATTTGCGACACAAATGAGGCTTAGTAGAATTTTGTGTGCAAGTGCAGGAGTAAAGTAAATGCATCGCAAGAATTTAAAATGGAGGAGCTTGTGTCTGGTGTTTAGGGAAACGTCCTCCGTGACCGAGCAGCAGCAAGCCCATTGTTCATCCGTAATAGTGATACCCAGGTCCTGTTCCCAGTTGCTGCAAATTTTACTGTCTTGTACCGGTTTTAGTGAGGCACTGGTCTTATACAGTTTGGATATCAGGTGGGAGTGATAATCTTTGTCAATGAGTAGCCTTAGAGAAAAGAACGAGTCCGGCTCTAATGGAAATGTCAGGAAGGTGGAGCGTAGAGAGGAGTGGATGCGGCATAATACAAATTTGTCCATAAAGTCTGCAGCACTAAAATGCATGTCTTCCGACGGGTGAAAAATATGGCCACCTGAGTATAAATCCTCCAACTTAGTCAGGCCGAACTTTGACAAGGTGCGCTACACCAGCCAGGGATTAATCACAGGAAGAGCGTAGGAGTAAAGCTGCGCCATTCCGAGGATTCAATGCAGTTTATGCCATGCCTAGCTCGTGGAGGATACAGTTTGGATATCGACAGGATCTATGGGGAAGCCCACAGGCAACACAGCCGATAGGTGCCCAGGTAGAACCAGGTCTGCCTCAGGTCTCAAATATGGGATACGGACATCAGGGTGATACCAAGAGTATGTGTAGCTACACTGTGCCACCAAATATTGGAGCTGAAAATCAGGGACATTATAACCCCCTCTCTCATAGGGCAGCTGAGGTTCCGCGACAATCATAATGGTGTTTTTGACTCGTTCGAATATGGACGAGTTTGGTATCTATGAACCGCAAATGACGAGTTTAGTGGGTGTACGCGTTTTCGCTACACTACTTTGTATTGTTCGTCTTATTCGTGGGTTTCTCCATCTGAACCCACGGTTTCCATTTTAGATACGGCATCCATTTTGTCTCTTGCCCTCAAGTAGCCAGCGAACGGACACTGTCCACTTCGTGACCCTTGGATTCCCAAACTCTTGCGGAAGACACGTGTTCCTTTGAGGCTGTCTTTATGACGAGGGGGATGAAACTCCAAAGGCAGATGGCTCCGCTCGAGGCTCATCTTGCCGTGCCGGTCTGTTGTTTCAACCGTGCATGCATTAGGCACGAATCCTTTGATCCTGCAATCGTGCTTCCGATATTGCCCCCTACACTCTTTTTCAATCTGTTGTCTATCTTTGTCTTCCTTGCACCTGTTTCTGTCTCTTTTCTTAACTCGTTTACAGTTAGAATGGAATGTACCTAATGATGGGATAACGTACTTTTACAGTTGGGAACCGGTGATGCTACTGTAATTATGTTCCGGGCTCCTGAATACATGAAAGCAACCCTTCTGAAGTTTACTGTGGGAACTGAGTTGTAACCTTTTGTTCACCATGTTGTGCTATGACTAAAATATGTATAAAAGGAGCGATCCACTGTTGCAATTCGAAGCAGTCTCTCAGAACCTACACGTAGTGTACTTCTTGCGATTTCTGTATCCCTGCAGTAAATAAACCTTGATCTTTGACGCCGAAGGAAGTGTCCCGTGTCTCTGTGATTTGTACGCCAGAACAGGTAACCCACGAAGGTTTCAGGTGTTGTTCCTTGGCACCGCTGGGCCTTAGAATAGCCCAGTCCTTCACAGCGTGAGGACGGCCCAGCGTACCCGTGCCTACCTACCACCCTAAACAAGCCTACTCAGGAGCGAGCAAAGTGTATTAAAAAATTATTAGTGAGGGGAATTGGAATGTTGTTAAAAAAATATAAAAATGTGGGTAGGACAACCATTTTTATAATAGCCACTCGGCCTGCTATTGACAGGGGTAGCTTCAGCCATTTCTTTATCTGAGTGCCAAGTGCATTGATAGCCCTACCATAGTTGAGACTGAGTATTTTGCCAGTGGCCATGTGGATGTGAATGCCCAAATACTTTACTGACTCCGTACACCATTCAAGGGGAAACTCCAGTTCCCATGGTTTGGTACTAGGCGTCAGTGGAAAGATGACCGATTTCTGCCGATTGATGCCCAGTCCTGAAAAACCACCAAATCTGACAATTTCCCTGATCAGTCAGTTAAATTATCCTTGGGATGTCTAACATACAGTATTGTGTCATCAGCATATAGCGATATCAACAAAGGACCAGTATTGAATTGTAGCCCCCTGTGGAGATTTTTCTCCTGAAAATTACGTACTAGGGGTTCCATAGCCAGAATGAACAATAGCAGGGACAGTGGAAAGCCCTGCCAGGTTCCACGCATTAACTGAAAGGAGTTGGAAAGAGTTCAGTTTAACAGCAGCGGGGCGGTAGGTTAATTGTATAAGAGGGCTTTTGTGGAAATAAAGCCCAGGGGCATGCCCATGCGGTGCAATATGGAGAGAAAAAAGGACCGTTTCAGAGAATCAAAGGCCTTCTCCGTGTCAAGTAGGACAGGTTCAGCCAGGGTCTCAGGATCCATTCTATGGAGGACCAAAAACAACGTGCAAAGATTCAGGGATGTGGAACGATTAGGTGCACAGCCAGATTGGGCCGGGGAGATAATGTATTGCATCAGCTGAGATAGCCTATTGGAGATGACTTTTGCTAAAATTTTGTAACCTAAATTCAGCAAGGATAGTGGGCGATACAAGCCGCATTGCGTGATATATTTGCCAGGCTCATGGAGAAGGAATATCACTGCTTCACGAAGACTGGGAGGAAGAATCTGTTGCTCTGTAAGTTTCAGGGCCAGTATATCCTTTAAGGTTTTCTAGAATTCCCCTGTGAAGCCGTCTAACCCGGGGGCCAAGGAGCCACGAAGGGAGAAAGTGCTACAGAAATCGGTTCAGCAAGGAAGTCTTGCATATACTTTTTCAGGTATACTAATGTGACCCGTCTATGTAGGCCTCTTGTGCCGATTGATCATCTCCGAGTGTCGTCACATATAAATTGGAAAAATACCTCAGGAAGCTACTCTGGATGTTTGACGAGGTGATGTAGGTGCGTGAATCAGAGGATCCAAGCTCTGTGATGTATGTTTTGTGGCATGGTGGGAGCAATAGCCATGCAAGTTCCCTTCCGAGCAACTCCTCCTCTCCGTAGCGACGGGCGGTGTGGTACTTGCCCAAATCTAGGATTTCCCTGTCTGCAGTGTCCCTGTATTCTTCTAACAGCACCAACCGTCTCTGTTAATATGTAAGTAATACGGAGTGAGCTGAAGTCTCATCAAGCAGTTTGAGATCTCGTTCTCATTCTGGACAATGTAGTACGAAGATCTATAAGGACGCCTGCGTGTTTCGCTATGCATGTACTCCTAAGGGCCGCTTTGAAACCCTCCCACAGCACCACCCATGGGTCTACCGAGCCGGTATTAAGGTCAAAATAGTTTTCAATAGCCTCTTGAATTTCTGCCATGAAAACTTCATCCTGTAGTGCATGGTGGGAAAACCGCCATTGGCGTTCAAATCCCTCTGGGCGGGGTAACTCTAACCGTAATTTGACATGGGAATGGTCCGAATAGGTCCTGGGCAGAGTTTCTAATTGGGCACACCAGCCATAGATGTCGGGCGAGAGCAACCAAAAGTCTATTCTAGTCCATGTATCATGCTTCCCTGAGTAATGTATGTATTCTGTAATGTTTGGGTTGTGTTTCCTCCAGACATCTAAGAGCGAAAGCCTGTTACATAACTCCTGGAGTATGCAGCGAGCCGGTTTTTAGTGTCTTGTGCCCCAGATGTGCTGTCTATAGCGGGATCAAGCAATAAATTAAAGTCACCACTGACTAATCAGGACTGGGAGTCTAGCTTGTCTAGTTGCGAGGAAAGGGCATGAAAAAACTCTGGAGAGTCCACGTTTGGGGCATATACTCACAGAAAAGTCATCCTCCTGCCAGACAGGATTCCAGATACTATTAAATAACGTCCCTCACTGTCCTGGTGAACGGAGCCCACACAAAAAGGCACTCTGTTGTGAAATAAAATGGATGTACCCCTAGTGTAATTGCTATAGTTTGCAAAATATCTATTCGCTCCCCAGCTCGACCCAAAGTGTGCTTTTTCAGAGTTAGAGAGATAGGTTTCCTGAAAAAGGGCTACGTCTACCTTATGCCTCGTTAAATAGTGTAATACCTGTCTACGCTTCTGATTGTCATTCAATCCACGAACACTCCACAAAACTAGAGTGAGGTTCAGTGGGCCCTCTACATTATCGAACCTAATCATCCAGGGGGTGTGACGTTCTCATTGTTGCAGACTGGTGACCATGAAAAGAAATGAACCATGCATAACGCTGTAAATAAACATGAAAGGACTGACTCATAAATGAAATAACCCACCCCCCTACCCACTAACCAACCGATCCCCAAACAGGGATGGGCCATACCCCAATCAACAGTGAACGTGGAGTACCAAAACACTTTTATACATAAATGACATCCCCAAAAAACAGTACCCCAAGGTGAAGCGAACCACACAAAAAGGATATACCACGGGGGCGGCAACGCCCCGCGGGTCTCCAAATACTGTAATAACCTCACAAAATTACGAGACATGTTCCCGTGGAGTGAACCATAGGATAGCGTCAATGAAATGAACCGTTCATCCAGTGCCAGCACTCGAAAACTCTTCTGCACTTGCATCTGAGCCATTTTGTGGGGGTGAAGACATGGACCTTGCGGCAATGGTGGGACTGTTCCTCTGTTTGTATAACTTGCAGAACTCCTGGGCTTCCGACGGATTAACAAATATGCGGGACTTGCCATCTATATCAACCTTCAGGCGCGCAGGATACAGCATACCGTAGCACAATTTCAGATTTCTCAGGGCGGCCTTGACACTGTTGAATATCCGTCTGGCATCCTGTACCATGGCGGTGATGTCCAGATTGAAGGACAGCATGAAACCCTGCCAGTCTACGCCTCCTTTTTTTTTCGCCAAGCGAAGGATCGTATCCCTGTCTCTAAAGTTCATGACTCGGGCCATGATAAGTCTCGGAGACCAGGATTTCGGCGGGGGTCAAGAGATCTGTGTGCTCTCTCTATTACAAAGCACGGAGTGTAGCGTCCTTGCTGAACAGACACAGAAGCAAAGTTTCGATGAACAGATCCATGTGGCCAGAGGGGGTTGATTCTGGGACGCCAAAAATGCGCCCATTGTTCCGGCAGCATGGCCACTTCTTTTAGGATACGCTCTACACGTTCCAGACATTTAATGGACTGTGCAGACCCATCCTCAATGTTCGATATACGGGCCTCTGCACCATCCAACCTTCTATTGTGCGCTTGGACTTTGGTGCCTAGGCTTGCAATGGTGTTGTCGAGTGAGTCGAAGGGACTGTCCAGCACCTTGAAGCCAGCACACATCTCCTGAAGCAATGAGTGAGCTGTGTCTGGAGCTCCATCACCCACGTGTGGGCCCTGTGCAGAATCTGCCATAGTGGAGGTTTGCGCAATGGAGGTGTCTGGTAGCTTCTCGAAGTGTTCTCTGTCCCAGGTCTTTGCGGCCCATGCTGCATGAAGCGGAGATGCCAAGATCAATCCGGTATTCCAATGTGTTGCGAAAGGATGACCCCCCCAAGGTCAGAGTGTGGTTGTGGTCAGAGGTGACCAGGACCCCTAGTGAGAAGACCGAGGGGGGCAAGGCCTGTCTGGAGGAGCGTTGCACTGATGAGCGCAAGGAAGCACTTTGATTGTCCATTTAGCCCATATGCCGCAAAGAGGAGGTGATTGCCAGGCTGTGGCAGGAAACCAGTGTCTAAATGATCGGAAGAAGCAACAGGAGTTGGAGGGGACCCTATGAGGAGCAGCTCAGTCGTAAGCTCACCACGTGGGCCAGGGGCAGTAATGGCGTAGGTGCTGCCTGATGTCCAGTTATGTTACTGGAGGCGCTACGGCATCAATTCTGCTGATTTTCACCCTGTAGACATTAATGAAGAAGGTGCGCCATGCTCTTCACTGAGGGCCTGCACCGGGTAGCGTTGCTGGAAGGGGGAGGCGCCGCTTGTGAGGTACATTGTGCACCCATCACCCGCAAGGCCTGTGTAGCCGGGAGTGAAACGGCGCCACAACGGTAGCAGCGCAAAACCCGGGCATCGGCGGAGATAAAGAATCGCCGCAGGAGGTCGGCACCGTGGGGGGCGAGGCGGCACTCACAGGAGAAATGCACAGCTCTGAGTGCTCTGGGCTGCCACGGCTTCTGGCATCAGGCTGGAATCGTGCGATGATCTTGCAAGGGGGGGGAGCCAGGTCACACGGCATATCTTCCATCCCAGAGCACCTGGTGGCTCCATTCATCGACCGGACAGGTCCGAAGCGCTTCACGCTGGTATTGAGCCAGCGCTGGCATCATGATGTCAGCTCTGGCCAAGGGAGCACGCCAGGATCTCGGAGCACCGTACAGAGCTTCAAAGCCAAGCAGCCATCTTAGTCGCCGGCTCGGCCCCCCTCCCCTAAAAAAAATGTTTCATATGTAAATCTATACATGACAAAGATACTTTTTTGTCCAACCGCACATGGAAACTTCTGGACCCATAAAGGTTGTTGGGGGTATGTTGGTAATGTGGGAAGATGGTGTGTTACCTGCTGATGTGGGGAGGTGCAGCGTGAAAGGGGTATCTCTCACAGTAAGAACTCCAGTATGTTTTCAGAAATGCCTCGGACAGATGCCAGCTGACGGACTGAATCACAAAATAGCTTTTCAATGCTAATGTAGTGTGACTTATAAACAGTTCGCACCCAGGCTTGCAGAGGAACAACTGCTGCCTGTCCGCTCGACTCACAGACGCAGTACTACTAGCCGTCTGAGTCATTGTGGCTATCCCTGCCCTGTTCCGTCATACGCCACTCCACTCCGATTACGTTCTGACGTTGGCCCCACTTAGCTACCTGTCGCGGGCGTACTCGGTGTTGGTGTGCAGGTCAGTGGTCTAGTTGTCAACATGTCTTGGCCACTCCCTGAGGACAGGTTTGAACACACAGCACACCCATCCGGCACATGCGTCACAGGCCATGTGACTATGCAAATATAATTGATCGACAACGTCGCATCCTTTATTGCCGGTGGTGAATGGATGGCAGACGCTCCATGGGTCTGAATCAAAAAGAGCCCATGAAAGGTTGCGCACCCTGAGCTGTATGCCCGTCATGGGCCCACTACCATGTGGCACTGACTTGATTTGCACAGGGTTAGCGCCACCTGAAGCAGATGTGGCCATCAGGGGCCTTTCACCATGTGGCGGGTACTTGAGTTGCACAGGGTTAGTGCCACCTGAAGATGATGTGGCCCTCAGGGGCCTACTAGCACATGGCGCAGAGTTGAGTTGCACAGCTTAGTGCCACCCAAATCTGAAGTGGCCGTCAGAAGCCTACCACCACATAGACACTCCTGTGGCAGCAGGTAATTATTTGGTCATGGATGCGCAGCGGCAGCAGTCTCTCTCTCTCTCTCTCTCTCTCTCTCTCTCTCTCTCTCTCTCTCTCTCTCTCTCTCTCTCTCACTTCCCTCTCTTCAATCTCTCTCTCATTCTCTTCCTCCCTTTCCTTCTATTCCTCTCACTCTCTTTCCCTTCTCCCTTTCTCACTCCCTTCCTTTCCTTCCCTCTCTTTTTCTCTATGACTTTTTTTTCCTTTTTTCTTTCTCTGTGTCTCACTCCTTTGATATGCGCATTACAAACATCCTTATTTTGTGCTTTATTTTCCAGGTTGTGTCGTTGACATTTATGTTCCCGACGAGAGTCTTCTTCTGCCTTGTTGTTTTGTGTTGAGTTTGTTAAATTTAGTTTATACTCTATATGTAGGGTAACGGAAAAATAAAGTAAAAAATAAAAATTCAATAACGTTTTTGGTTCTTACTTAAGTGCTGTGTGACTCTCTCTTGTTCTTATTACTGTTATTTGGTGGTATCCACCATGCTGGTAAATTCTGGGTTGGTTATCAAGGGAATGCGTGTGATGCCTGCAATTTGCACCAGCTTTTGAATAGTGTGTTAGATTTATCTCAATTTTAGTTGCATTAAAGTGCTGATAATGGGATGCAGAGTCGGCGTTTCCGTGCAAAAAGACACGAGTTGCAACTTTACGATTTATTCTAAATACCTGTATTAAATTGCACTGTAGTAGTGTGTGCATTTACAGTGTACACACAAAACCAATGAAGTAATCTAATTGTATTTATATTGATTGGAACTAGTGGGTCAGGTGCTGGATCTTGATGGGATACACTGCCCAGTTTGTTTATTTTTCTGTACACGAAAAAACCACATCGCAACTTTCACAATGAAAGGCAAAAACTAACCCTGGGCGAAGTACTACGCTACGCTCGCGTAGTTTGCGAAGTGCAGCGGTCATTTTTTGCTTGTTCGCGGTCCTCAATGTCATGTTCGCTACCGCAAGGAAGCAAAATGACATTCTGGTGAGATTCTCAGCGCGGGGAGGTCAGGTTTCTCATTGCGAGTGGTTGCGCAAGCTCGCGACCGCTCGCAATGAGAAACTAAAAGTTTGCGTTGAGAAAGCTGCCGCTCGAGTAAAAATCTACTCGAGCAGCAGAAAACTACAGCTCGCACTGTGCAAGATGCCATTTTCAATGATTGCACAGTGCCGGATGCTTGTCCGCACTGTGCAATCATTGAAAACGCATCTTGCACAGTGCGAACATGCTACTATGCAGCTCGCGTAGTGCTACGTGAAGTTCGCGTAGTGCAAAGTGCACTTCGCGTAGCGCTACTTTGCGAACTATGCCCACCCTTAGCAAAAACTGCGATGCAAAACAAATTCCGTTGATAAGCCGCGTTAGCCCAAGGTAATTTACACCTGCTTTCTGCTGGTGTTCAGCAAGACAACTATCTCCAACATGAAAGGGAACACAGCAAAGACCACACTGGAACACGCACAGGTGCCACAGAGTCAATGAGCATGCTACACGAATACCCATGAGGGCCACAACACTCATCGCAACAACCCCAGGACTGCCAACGCCCCCCGAACCCGCATTGGAGCAAATGTGTCTGTGTGGTCATTGTGTTAGCTTGATGGGCATGGGCCCTGCAACATCACACGGTGCTGTCTTCAGCGGACGTTACCATGTCATCTCAGCATCAGCAGTGAGCCTGGACATGTAGCTACGCATGAATCCTCCTGCATGCTCAAGCGGCATCTGCTGGTCCAACGTACACAGGTCAACGGAGGGGTGTGCCTTTCCGGCAAGGGGAACGGGGTGTCTCACACATGTCCGAGTGCAGGAAGTGCAGTAAGTGTGTCTCTTTGTTCTGGTGTGGCCGCCACAAGGGAAGTAGCAGTCGATGTAGTAAAGTGACATGCACCACCTCCAAATGACAGTGTGACAGTGTGGTTGGAATGCTGCAGCACATGTGCGAATAAATAGGCATTACAATGGTGTGCCGTAGGAGTGCACAGGATACAACAGCGCACAGCACAAGAATGTGGTGGCTCGTGGGAGGGAGGAGCAGCTGTTTGGCAACATAACACACAGTGAACCCGCCCATATGCCACATGCTGGGCATCTCATCTATGATGATCAGGTAGGCAGATATCCCACAATACCCACAACCGGCCTTTGTACTCATGCTGTATGAATGCAGCTAGAGAACTTACTGTAGGCATGAAAGGTTCTTTGTTTCAGCTATCTTGCGAGCATTTGTGTCCTGTGTTCGATTGTGCAAATGTTTGTGTTTGGACAACATTGTGTTGCATTGCGTGCGAGATGTCCCTGCATGTGAGCTTTTGTTCTCCCTTCTCCCTTTCAAGCAGTGTGGTTTACACTTATATTCTAGTTCAGTGGTGTGATGTTGGCGGGTTGTGTGACTTGTACTCCTTGCTGATGTGTTTTATTTTGGCCATTGTTTGCCTGTAGTTGTGTCCCCCACTCCCTGCTTGTTCCTCTTGCTTGTGATGTTGTGTCTGTAATTTTGTTCCTCCACTCATAAATACATGTAAAGAACAAATTAGAATAGTTCCTTGATTCTTTTAAATTGCAAAACTTCTCTCTATTGTTTTTTTTTTAATTTTCCATATTAACATGTTTTTATAATATTCAAGGACACAGAAGTCAGAAGAGCAACATATTCTATCAACGCACTTTCTAGAACATTCTAAAACATGTTCAGGTTAAAAGTTCATCAATTTTTTCAAACATAACGATATTCTTTTGCAATATTTTCTCGAACATTTAACGGCACGTGCAGGTTAAAAGTTCATAATTGTTTTAAGTTCGAACAGTGCCTTACAAATACAGTAGCAATTTGGTTGAGTTGAGCACATTTTATCCTATGATATGTACTCCCCGTTTAAAAGGCGTTTTCTTAACCAATCACAAAGATGCTTTTCCACAAAATGAATGATAACCCTACTTTTAAAAAACAATGCCTATCATCTCCCAATAAGTTATCATTTTGTATGGGAAAAAAAAGATCCCCTTCTTTAAACATATCCCTTATTCCACAAACAGACTGCATGAGCTACAGACATCTATCCATACCTCCCAGCCATATCTTCAAAATGCTAGTGTAGATCTTAGGACATAGCTATTTTTCTGGTGCAAAAGGTATACAGAAAAGAGAAGTATTGACTTAGACCTAGGTTTACAAAATGTAGACATTAAATGGTTTGGACAGAGAGGATTGAAGTGGCACCAATTGTTGCCTTTGGTTAAAACCTGTTTGCATCTCCAACACAATGACCTCATGATTGTGCACTGTGGTGGAAACAACGTAGGCATATTGACTGGGATAGGTTTGGAAATGCTAATGAAGTACACCTTTAGACAATTGATGTTGCTTTTGACTCAAACTGTCTTTGACTATTCCAATATATGCCAAAGACAGAATTGGAAATGGTCCAACCAATTTTGTCCTCAGATTGAAAAATCGAGGAAGAATGTCAACAAAGCTGTGCCTGCATACCTCAGAGACCATAGAATGGGGTCGATCTACAACAACAACATACGTTTTGATATGGCTGATATCTACCGAAGTGATGGAGTGAACTTCACAGATCAAGAAAATCGAGTTTTTCTGAATAACCTGAAGCTGTGCATCCGCACTTATATGTAGCTCCAACTAATAAACACAAAGGCTCTTTTTAGAACCGCCTTTAAATCCCAATATTGGTTCACAGAGTGACAGCTGCGATCCGGCTAGCACAGCGAGACCTGCAGGCCATCGAGTGGGCTCGCAGAGGGAGAGCTGCGGCCCATCAGCTCGACTCGCACAGTGTGAGCTATGGGCCGTCAGCTCGCAAACGCACACCAGCACGTTGGCTCGCAGAGGGAGAGCTCGTATCTAACTCGCAAAAAATGTAAAATGTAAATTGATGCTTGTATAGCGCACTACTCACCCGCAAGGGTCTCAAGGCGCTTGTACGAATACCGCTGTGGAACCCATCCTGGCTTTCCCTGTGAGGCGTCCACTCCTGGGCACCCCCAAGGTGGAGGCCAGGCATCCTTAGCGTTGTGGGGGCCGTTGTGGAGATTAAGCAAGCTATTGCCCAGAGTTGCAGAGTGGGACCCATGGTTAGCGTAGGCACCGAGGCGAGAATGATCAGGTCCGTGGAATTTTTGAGCCCAAGACCCGCCGAGGCGGGGAATTGATTTGAACCCTGGTCCCGAGATACACCTATCACCTAATGGACTGACTCGCACATGTACAGCTAGAGACACCACGGCTCGCAGACGCGTAGCTGCAAGCCGATGGACTGGTACTATTTTATACTTTAGGGTAGTGCAGTAGTGTTTGTGTACTATAGGGAGCTCATGCTGGGTGCTGTATTTTAGGGTTTAACGTAGTGCAGTGGTGTTTGGGTAGTGTAAGAATCATGCTGGAGGTAGTGTTTTAGAGTTTACAACAATTCACTAATGTTTGGGTAGGGTAAGGGGTCATGCTGGGAGTACTGTCTTGGGAATTAGGGTAGTGCAGTGGTGTTTGTGTAGTGTAGGGGGCATGCTGGAAGTAGTGTTTAAGGGTTTACGGCAGTACAGTGGTATTTGGGTAGTGTAGGGGTCATGCTGGGAGTAGTGTTTAAGGGTTTTCTGCAGTGCAGAGGTGTTTGTGTAGTGTAGGCCGTCATGCTGAATGTAGTGTTTTAGGATTTAGGGTACTGCAGTGGTGTTTGGGTAGTGTAGGGGGTCCTGCTAGGGGTAGTGTTTTAGGGTTTACGACAATGCAGTGGTGTTTGCGTAGTGCAGGAGGTTGTGCTGGCTGTGGTATTTTAGGGTTTAGGGTAGTGCAGTGTTGTTTGTGTAGTGTAGGGGGTCCTGCTGGGATTAGTGTTTTAGAGTTTACGAGAATGCAGTGGTGTTTTAGTAGTCTTTGGGTAGTGTAGGGTATCATACCAACAGACTGACTCACAAAGCTCCGAGCCGACAGGCAGACTTCTAAAGGCATGCCCGCGACCTGGTGCTGTGAGAAAAGGCAGCGTGAAAGGCATATCTTACACAGACACAGATGCTAGTGTTGCCTCGCACAGGTAAATCTGCGGACCCGATGGCTTCCACACAGATAGAAGCTAGCTGACGGAGTAAATCGCTGCCAACACTTCCTGGTTTCAATCATTCACAGCCAATAAGCTGCAAGCTGGTGCTTGTAACCCCTCAGCCAATGACATGTCGGAATTCTCAAATATCGATATCTGTAAAATTTTATATTTCTCAAAAACTACTGAACGGATTTACACCATTTAAACAAAAGCATGCTTTCTGGACCATCACCTTTCTCCCTGCCAAATTTGGCGTAATTCTGTTTGGCAGTTTCACCTGTAGTCTTCTGAAAATGTTTGTATGGAAATTGCATGGACATCACGCACTGGAAGTCTCGGGACGATATGCGTCATCGCCACAGTTGCACAGGCCGATGCAACCGCTCATTGTGGTAAAACTTCTCTTGTGAATACCACATAAGTGGAGTTGGTTTCTTAATGATGCCTCAGATGTTTATTAATGTTTTGTTATCCTATGAATGCAATGATACTCCTGCCTTCGTAGCCGAACACTCCGACTAACGCGACTGGCCAAAGAGGGTTATAGGCGGCTTACTGTGTACTCCCCTGCCCCCACAATACATCTAACTTCCACATTTGTGTTGTTGCTATGCAGGCCAGAACATGGTTGTAGGCAATAAGCGGAGATGTATAACTAAATTTGGTTTTAAATAAAGGTTTTTGAAACTTGAAAAAAAATACATATAAATGTTAAAAAAAAAAAAGGACATTGCATTGAGAAAACACGTTTTAGGACCCTTTTTTTTCTCAGCCCCTCCTAGACCGTTCACCCCAAAACTTTCAATATAGGAGCTAATCAAAAACAGAGAAACTTTTTGAATAAGTTCATAAAGATTTGTCAAACGACGCCAAAGTTACAAGCACATAGAAGACTCCAGGAGGCGGTCAGCGCAACCCCCCTCCCAACAAAAGTGAAGCCCCGGGGCTGCGCGGACCCCAGCGGACCCCCACAACCCCTGCAAGCCCCTGCTATTAATTTTTAATAAATACCCTCAGAACCTAGACCACCCAAGGGCTCATTAAAATAAAATGCGAGAACCTGCGACCCAGCGTGAATTTTTGATGATCTTTAATTTTTTTATGATTTTGTGGGCCTTGGGGGTCTTTCTGGGACCCCCTGAGCAGCTCTAGTCGGTCAGGGTTTTTCTAGCCTGCCCCCTTCTCTTGTTTTATACCTTTGTTTCTCCATTTTTGAGTGACTCGCTACTACCGAGCTACAAGATGGCTGCCAACACTTCCTGGTGTGGAGTGCTAGCAGCCAATCACAGTGAAGCTCACGCACGCGACTTGGGTTCCGCCCAGATATTGAAAATTTTTCATTTTTTATTTCTCAGGTGACTGCTTTTTAAATAAAGCAGTTTTTTCTTAATGCAGACCATTTTCCTCAAAGGAAAATAGGATGCATTTAAAAAAGAAAATGTAAACATTTCTGTTCTTAAAAAATATTTTCGCACACACTCACAAAGGAGAAGGGTTCCCATTGGGACCCTTTTCTTTTTGTAAGTGGCTTACCACCTACTTGAAATAGGTGGTAATCTGCCAGAGGTTTGCGACCGCAATTGCAGTCTCAAAATAATCATACATTTAAGTGAGACTCTCTATTAGGAAGGGACGCCCTTGGATCGCTCCTTCTTAATAGTGAGTTGCAAACTCTATTTTGAGTGTCAGTAATAGGGTACCGACTTGCAAAATAGGGTTTGTACATGGGGCAGACCAATTTTGCAGGCACAAACAGGCCAATTTCCATTTGTGACTGCAAAATATGGTCGTTCATCTGGCCCCCAAGGCTTTTACAGTAGCTATCAACTGGCATTAACCGTGCATATTCACAAAACTGTGGGGCATATTATCAAGGGGGTTTATCTCTGCTTTTTTGGCTTTAAAAGCCAAGAAAGCTGAGATAAAATTATCTCCCTATTACCTAGCTGTCGCTAACACCAGTTAGCAACAGCTAGTAGGAGATAACGACCATCTTGGGCCCCGTTTTGCATGTCAGTGATATTTATCACTAATGACATGCAAAGTGGGCGTGCCAAGAGGTTAGCGACTGGAAACAGTCGCTAACATCGCTATCTCCTATTACCACCTTTTGGAGATGTTCGCGCTAAGCGCGAATATCTCCAAAAGCTAACACCTGCCCTGAGCAGTTCTTAGCCATGTTATCCAATGAGAGGTGGATAACATGGCTAAGAGCATTAGCTCGGTAATGCATGAATATCGCTGACTTTTCAGCGATATTCATGCATTTCGGCCGATTTTTATCGCTTAGGAGATAAACCTTGATAATAGCAAGGCTCCTAAGTGATAAAAATCGCCGCAGCTATGCGATAAAAAAATTGCCGCTAAGACAACATAGCGATAATTATCGCTAGTTGTTGGTAATATGCCCCAAGGCATTTATGAACAGCTGATGTCGACTGATTCTTTATTTAAAGGCTGGAGCTGGCTGACCCAGTAGCACAAGCTGTATTTTGTCCTGAGGGTGGAAGCAAATTTTGAATGTCGTTCAATCAAACCAGTGGTAGAAAAGACCTGATCCAAAGCTTCTCCGGGTATGTACATAAACATATGTCCTATTTGCAGAATTTTGTGATCACAAGAGACTGACAGGTGGCTAAAACTGTTGGGCCAGGCCAAAAAGGCATCTTTTCTTCTTAAGAAAGGGAGCAGTCTGTTCATTTGCTTGTATGCAACAATAATGTGAAAAGAGCCAGCAGTACTTGAAATAGAACAGGCAGCCAAAGAAAACCAACTAAAATTAAATAAGACAGAAAAAAATGAAAAAAAGTAATTTCAAAGTGTCTTGAGAGTAAATCTCCAGACGAAGGGCTATTAAAATACCAAATCCTACCAATAATCAAATAAGTAATGAAAACAAATTGTACTTTAGTGCACCATTAGTTCTAGTGAAGTAGACTTGACATCAATACCTTCACAATCATATCTGTGCTAAATTGACTATTCAATTTGTTTGAGTTAAATAACTTTGATCTACACTGGGAAAGGTTGAAATCGTGTGATGGCCACCCTCTAGAGACTATTGATTTCAGTGTTGATCCGCCTTCTAATCATTGAACATAAAAATGATACTTTATGTTCCCCTAATGCAGCTTATTCGGGTTTTTTTTCTAATGGGTTGATCTCAGAAAATAGCTGCTGAGACGGTTTTTTCATTTGCAACGGAGACCTTTTAACAGATTAGAAGAGCAAATCAATTCAAGCCTATTAATCACAGTGCCGAGAGCTGGGATAATGTTCTCGCATCATAGGAAGACGAAGAAAGATTTTTTTTAAGTCTTTTCAGAAGATAGTGCTTTTGAAAAATATGATTTAACCGCAGGGAGATATATTTGAACTCCTAGTTAAGAGAGGAGAATGAGCAGGGAGAGACCCCGGTGTTGTCTTGACTGGAGACGACCCATGATTGTAACGTCCGTTCCTGACGTAGGCGTTTTGGTCGTTCTCATTCTCAAGCACATGAACCTGTGAGGTCATCACACTCCGGCGTCACGCCAGTCGGAGTGTGACCTCACAGTGCATGCCCACAGAAGGCGTTAGGGTTTCCACCCTCGCTATGGTTTATACATGAATGACGGGTATTTTAGTGTTTCTGCCGGTACAAAAATTTGGAAAATAACTTATAGCTGGTACTTTTTCCAATTACCAGTACATACTTCATGCAGAAAATATATGAAGTAAACGCATTAACATCCTTCAGCTCCCCTTAATGACTGGTGACTGATAATAAATATATACTCAGACAGAAAAAACATTTTAAAAATGAATACAGACTATTTCATTTAAAGTTCTACTCAAGAATCATGTCAGGGCCTTTGCGAAATCTTAAAACGGGAACAGATGGCCGGTATTTTTCTCTGGGAAAGGTGTCAACCCTACCAAGGCGCTCGTGATCTGTAGCGACTCTACTGAAAGGAAGTATGCTTGAAACCATTATGAATACCACAGCACTACTTATGTGTAACTACTCAATTAACAATCTCCTGGATTTTAAAATCCCGGAACCTCCTCCCACTTTATTTGAAAATAGCTTACTTTCAGATGAGCCTTAATATCATAGATATACTATACCTTTAATTAAATTCTTGTTTAACCAGAAGTGGGAAAAGGTCAAAGGATGCAACTAAATTAAAATTAGGGCAAGATATCCATGCGTGGAGGGACCGGAGAGGCTGCCTGCTGCCACCATACAAGATGGCTCTCACCTCCCTACCTGCTTCCTTGGATCTCATGGACTGAGAGTCACATCGCATCTCACAAAGAAAGATAAACGAACACACGAAAGTGAATAATAATAAGCTACAAGAGAGACACTTTTGAAGCAGGAAGAGAGATGAAAGTCTCAGCCATGAAAGGTACTACAATCAGTGGTCGAAGTGCATTAAAAAAGTATGGGAACTGTGATGCTGCGAGTAATTGGGGCGGGGTGATGAGCATAAGGGCGTAGTCCAAGGCGTGGCTAAAAAAACGAAATATTCTGTAACTTTTTTGGGTCTTTCACCTGCAGCTAACTACATATAAAATATAAAGCACAGCTTAAATTAAAATTAAATGCAAGTTATGTTAATCATTGGGAAACCCACTATCGTATATTATGACACCTCTATTAAATAATGCACTGCACCAGAGAGAAACAGAACTGAATCCTGGTTTGTGCGGAGGAGTATAGTGACTTTAGTACTGTGACAGAAAGCACTGTGAACATGTAGGTCATTATTTTAAAATTGTATTGCATACAGTATAAGATAGGCTGCTATAAAATGAGTAAAAGGGTTTAAGATAAAAAAGTGCATCCAAAATGTAGATTTTAGTAATACTCAGACTGTACATAGTGCAGTTTTTTTATTAGAACTTTACTTCAAAGCACACATTTCACAGCTCAGCTGGTAACTGCCTTGCAACACCACTCAAAAAGAATAAATCTATTTAATCAAGAATCTTCACGTTGTTCCATCAATTAAAGTCAGTACCAGCTCCCAAGTGCTCTTTACATTTCCAGATAGACCTGTTGTGCACATTTACATTTCTTTGAGGCAAGCAGGCACCCTGGGACGAAGGCTTGTATAGTTGTCTGTGGCTCCCTTAGTTTCAGAGCGCAAGTGATTTACTGCCTTGCACTTCAGTTGAAGCCTTTTAACTTTGGGAATGAACAGTCCTGAGACTATAGTTTTTTCACCAGAAATGGGGGTACTGGTTTTCTAAAGGTAAAAAGGTATGGGCATGTCAGGCCCATCAGATCCGCCCCAACTTCGACCACTGATTGCAATTATAAAGAAGCCAGAATGTGAACCAGAGAAGTTAACAATTCCTTTTTATTGACTTCTTTCCAGAGGCACCCACGTAGCAGAAAAACGTCCATAATCTACTGATTAGAGAGAAGGAAGGCGGCATGGGGCATGATGTGAAACATTGTTATTATCACTGATGGGTCCACCTTGTGATCCTATTCTGCACCCGTGCACAGGTACAGAAGAGGGCTCTGATCATGTTTTCACATAAATTACGTTATCTTCAGAACATACACTAAGGGGCCTATTCGCAAAGACTTTTTGGAGTATATAAAGTAGTACTCCTATAGTAGCCTTTTACATGCCTCATTGAAATTGTCCAAACATTTCTGTAATGTGAATAAAGTGTGAATATTCAGGTAGGATGAATGCAAATAAAAAGGACAGTGCGCTCTTTGTACTTTTACTAATAGGGATTGGACGTTCCAAGTCTGATTCACAGAGGCATGAAAGAATGTGTAAAAGAGAACTTCTTACAGTGCTTAATTTGAGCTGGTGGTTTCCGGTGCTCAGTACCAGTAATTTTCATGAGCACCAGTTAAGGACACATTCATGTATGGGGAGATTAAGTGATTTGCCCAGAATCACAGGATGTTGGGACTACGCCGAGACTCGAACCGGGGGGGCATATTATCAAGAAAGGGCCTTAAATTCTCGTCGCTTTTATCGGCAGGAAACTGCCGATAAAGCGGCGATAATGGGCATTCCAATCGAAGCCCATGTTAGATGTGACAACATATAACATGGGCTTGGATTGGAATTCCATAGAGCATATTATCAAGCCCATTATCGCCGCTTTATCTGCAGTTTCCCGCCGATAAAAGCGGCGATAATGTAAGGCCCTTTCTTGATAATATCCCCCCTGGTTCCCTAACTTTGAAGTTCGCAGCTCCGGCCATTATGCCACATCCTCCCCACTTTCATGGTTAGTAGTTGGTTCTGTTTTAGGTGGCGCTAACAGGAGAAACGGGCTGATGCAAGCTGCCTCCTGACGAGAGCCCTAGCACTTTTTTTCTTACAAATGAACCACTGCTTCAGGGCTACTTCCAATGCTCACAAATGCGTTTGTGAATCAGCCCCTCATTGTGGAGCTCTGCAAGTTAGTGTGTGAGCTGAAGAACACAGCTTGTCGCAGCTTGTTTTTAAGCTCATGCAGTTACCATGTTAGGCATAAGAACAGTACCACATACTTTTCCCCGTGTGTGTATTATGTCTGGACAGTATTTTAGTCAAGCAAATTACATTCTCACAGGGAAGCCTGTGCTACTACTCTCCATACTGTCATGTGCCATATTCCAGCAGGGAACCCCTGCCATCTGCTGTGCTGTAGTCTGCATCAAATTGAAGAGTACACTTTACTTCAGTCCAATCCGTTATTCTAGCAGTGTGCAATGATAGAAATCACTAAACAGCTGTATAGGTATGAACCATAAATCGGTACCAAACTTAATTTTGAGAAGTGTTGTTCTGCTTTTATCCACCGCCTATGAATTAAAGTTTCTCTTTGCAATAGTAGGGGCATAGTTAGTGGTTGTCTGTCAATATGTGCTTGTACTGCATCACGTGTAGTTTCAGGTTGATAAGTGAACCCTTGTCTGACATGATTTACAGGCACTTATCTAATATTAAAGGATGCAGCAAAGGATAATAGGAATCCCCACCATATCTGCCCTCCTCTTGTTGGTGCCATGAGGGAATGAAAAAGAACAACGGGCGTTCGGGCATGAAAGAAGGGCCAGGGCCCTGTTATTCACCCTTGTACCACCAGGGCTGCTCTGACCTGCAGGAACAATAGCATCAACATATGGCACTTCAAACATCCCTGCCCTGCCGATGCAGTGCTGCGAATTCCTCCACTCTCCTCAGCTCAATATTACACTCAAAGGTAGTTATTGTGCTGGAAGGTAATTCTTCCAGAACAAAAACTGTCCAGACCACAATGTACGCACCTTTTCGCTATGGGGGTGGATGTGTTATGTGGCATTAGGCCAGGGGCGGCCTTAGGCATGTGAAAGCTGTGCACATGCACAGGATCACCAAACCCCAGGGACCACCACGCCAATATATATCCTCAATATATTCTCTGCAGATGGATACATATTTGCGTGGCAGCCCCTGGCAGGGATTTGGCGGCCTCTGGCTTTGTTCCACTTCCAAACACACTGACCCCCCCCCTCTTCACTGACCTCCGGCGCCACCCTGCCCGGACCCCCTCTTCCGGGGCCCCTACCTATGCTCCCTGCCCAGGGCCGCTATGAGCCTAGAGCCACCCCTGATTAGGCAGTGCAAAGTATGCCTACGCACGGAGCGCAAAACTGCGCAACTTCTTTAAAAATATGGCTCTTTTCTGTTCTCATAGGTGGTGCAACGCAGTTCAGCGCATTGGTTTTTTGCCCAAGAGGGCTCCACTTGTTAGTAATTCTGGCACTACATGCATACCTAGTCCCAGTCCTAGAATATGCTATGAGTCTAGCTGAAGAGTTCTATTACAGCATTTTCATCTCACAGCTTCTCCTGGTTTTTTTTTTCAATGCATGGTAGCAGACCTATTTTCTAGGGACTTTACAATGCCATCCTGCAGTGATCGGTCTCTCACCTTAAGATCATGTATTTTTTTTCTTTTTTTCTTTATCTTCCACTACTAACCCATGGGATTAATATGATATAATCATACATTGCAGCTCACAATTCCTTTATTGAAAACCTGTGTCTAATTGTGAAATGACAATGCTGTGGGAGCTATGTAATTGTGAATATATATTACAATGGGGTAGTACATTCAATATGCATGCAGCAGCAGAGCCAGAACATAGTGGGAAGGCAGGTAATGGAGAAAATTATAACTGCTGTCTACACAATGAAAAACAGAACTGCTTTTTCAATTTTTATCTGTGGGTGATTTCCTGAGATTAACAGTCAATAGCAGAAATGAGTCATTCATGGCAGCATGTTTATTGTTAGGTTTGGTGTGTATGGCACTTGCATCATTGCAGGCAAACAGGTTTTACCCAACGCTTATTTTAGGTGGCATTAGTTCAACCTCCTTCAGCCATAGGTTTCTTTTGCTCTGGAACCTTCACCCATGGGCTTCAGACATTGTCAATCACATTTTGGAGTATTTTATGCTGAACATTATTCTATTGACTGTTTTGACGTGTGCTCCGCTGTATTTTATAGATAGTGAGTGGTCTGGATGCATTGGGGCGCAATCATGGATAAATGCATATGAAAGAAAGTATATTTCAGAATTGAGAGTATTTCTTTTTTTCTATAACATCCATTTATTATATGTTTCTGTCTGCTCTCGCTTCACAGTCCACAAACACGCATTGAGAAAAGGACAAAACGGCAATGGAATATAGTACAAACAAAAAACCTACTGGCGTTTTGCCAGTACTTGCCTGCAGTGCTATAGTTCATTACATAAAAGCAAGAATCTTTCTGCATGTTCCCACACATTATGAACTCTGGAAACATTTGAAATTACCAAATTAAACTGTATACATTTTTGCAACAAGTTAGCTGAATATTGATGTTTTTAATTTTACAGTACAGGTACTGCATCATTTCCCACATAATGCAAACTATACTCATTCTTGTCACTGTGCAATAAATTATGATTTTACGTTTTTGGGGGAATTGTAATGGTGCGACCACGTATTATAAGAAATAAATGACTCTCTCATGTACGTTAGAAGGCTGTTGCAAGTCACATTGCTAATTCATGACCTTAATATGGAACTCGGGGGCATATTATCAAGGGGGTTTATCTCTGCTTTTTTGGCTTTAAAAGCCAAGAAAGCGGAGATAAAATTATCTCCCTATTACCAAGCTGTCGCTAACACCAGTTAGTGACAGCTAATAGGAGATAGCGACCATCTTGGGCCCCGCTTTGCATGTCAGTGATATTTATCACTAATGACATGCAAAGTGGGCGTGCCAAGATGTTAGCGACTGGAAACGGTCCCTAACATCGCTATCTCCTATTACCAACTTTTGGAGATATTCGTGCTAAGCGAGAATATCTCCAAAAGCTAACACCTGCCCTGAGCAGTTCTTAGCCATGTTATCCAATGGGAGGTGGATAACATGGCTAAGAGCATTTGCTCGATAATGCATGAATATCGCTGACTTTTCAGCGATATTCATGCATTGCGGCCGTTTTTTATTGCATTTGCGATAAACCTTCCTAATAGCAAGGTTTATCTGCGATAAAAATCGCCGATGTGCGGCGATAATTTTTGTCTCTAAACAAGTTAGAGACAAACATTATCGCTAGTTGTTGGTAATATGCCCCTCAGTCTCAACATTGTTCCACTATATGCTAACCGAACTCCTCAGTGATTTGCAGTATTCGTAAAATGTTTAGGCGGGTGCTTTGTACAACATATTCTTCATGCTCGCTATATAGAGTGCTACAGTGAGTGCAGAGGTTGTAGCTGAACAGGGTGCTCTTACTGTGACTCAATGTGAATTAGTCAATATCCTTAAAATGTTTTTTCCTTTCCACTGTCTAAAATTATTCATACTCAAACTTCCAATCATTAGGCTAGTTTTGGAATCAGGTGACTTTCCAAGATCCTTGAAGAGGCCTGTGGTTCACAGATCAACCTTCTGGACATATCAGCTCCCTTCATAACCTTTGAGCACAGGCTTGGTGAGGACTGCTTGATGATGGTACTGAGAATCAATGACCATCTCATGAATCAGCAAGTTTTTGTTTATCTTTCTTCCTGGACAATCACCTGTTAAACTCGAGACGTTCCACTACAATGCTTCCAAGGCCATCTGTAGTGTTCTCCAAAAAACCTGCTCAGGCTGATGTTCATGATGCTTCTCAGACTGTTCTAAAGGGACAGTTGTTTTCTCCCCTTCCAAGATGATAGATTTATTGTTATTTCTCTTAGAAAACGTGGATCTCAGTCGTGCTGCCTTTTTTAGGTTTCTAAATAAAACAAATGTAATTAGAAAATAGCATAAGAGAAATTACGTTAATTCGGTGAGGATTAAGGACAGGGTCAGGTTCAGGTTTAGCTGCGGTTGGATGAATAGGATAAGGCTAAAAGTAAAATGAAGGGAAAGATAAACATAAAAATCAGACAATACTTAGTCTGGCACATTTTAGAGACTGGGACGTACTCCAGGGCTTGGATACATGATTTCTCTGAATGTGCACTGGACAGCAAGTTGTACATTTAAAAAGAACTGCTGCAGCAGAAACATCATTTATGCTGCTATGCCTTTTCCCCTCAAGTGCTGGAACCTCATCGAACCCCATTGTTCATGACGAGCTCAGCTCCTCATAAGCACAGCTCCAGTGTGCCTCATGACGAGCTGAGCTCGTCATGAGCAGCGAAGGGGTTTAAGGTCAACAAAACTAAACATGCAACAAAACAGTAGGTGAAATCATTTAATTGGATTAGTGTTTTTTTTCTTGTGCTGTATAGAAAGCTGGTGTGCTGCCTCATGTCTCATTGCTGTACTGAGACTGTGTGCTTGACTTGGGACATTTCAGATCAATCATTGCAAATGGTCATGAAGTAGCATAGCAGCTTATATCAACCACTTGAGGTACTTCATTTAAAGGGGAGATCTAGTGAAATACTGGATAATCTGCAGGGGTTGCTCGAATTACTACAAATAGAGTATACCTCTGTAATGAAAGAGTGGATGTGTGTGTAGTAATCCTGATGATGTGTCTATGGTTTTAAGGCTTACCCAAAGGACATAATTATCAGACATTTCTAGAATAATGAATAACATAGGAAGTGGATCAAAAGGTTTTTACAGACAATGAACCTGTACTGTGCTAAACTTGTCCATGAGTTTAATGAGTCTCAATTCGCCTAACAATTGCCAGATGTTATGTTTGTGTTCAGATTGTAATACTATGTTGAAGAAATAAGGAATGTGGGGGCATATTATCAAGGGGGGTGATAGGCAATTTTTGCCGCTTTAGCGGCCGTTTTTGGCTGCTAAGAGGCGATAATACTATCGCCCTATTAGCAAGCTGTCGCTAACAGCAGTTAGCAACAGCTTGTAGGCGATAGCGAGCAGTTTGGGGCTCGCTTTGCATGTCAGCGATATTTATCGCTAATGACATGCAAATTGGGCTTACCCCACCTGTTAGCGACTGAAAGCAGTCGCTAACATCGCTATCGCCTATTAGCAACACAGGCGTAGCGATGGAAATATTCGCGCTAAGTGCGAATATCTCCAAAAACTAACACCTGCTCAGACCAGTTCTTAGCCATTATATCCAATGGGAGGTGGATATAATGGCTAAGACCCTGTTAGCGATAATGCTGAGAATACAGCGATATTCACGGATTTTTCCACTATCACCGGTAATTTTATCGCTTTTGAGATAAACATTGCTAATAGCACGTTATCTCAGCGATAAAATCCCGTGATGCGCGGCGATAAAAAAATTTCCGCTAACCCTACTTAGCGATAAATATCGCTATTTGTTGATAATATGCCCCGTAGTTCCTTGAGTATACTTTGTGCACAGCGCCCATCATTTTGTATTTAATTCTGTTCCTGGTGGCAGTCCAGAGTTCATTGCTGGAGTTAGATGGCCCGATTTCTTCAAACTCAACCAAATTTCATGTAAAAAATTGTGAATTTTTTGACGTTGTTGTAAATATTTTTGTGGCTGGCTAACGTAAACAATGTTTCAATAGTTCAAGTTCTACAGGGGGCAACATCTAATAACAGAAATACCTTGCGAGGAAGTTGATTATAAAAGTGACACCTTTTGTGAATCATTTTGCATGAGGGACAAACTGCATTTCCAAGGTAAATCCAAGTCCGAGACTTTCTATGTTCTGCGTATGGGTTGAAGCGACACCAAGGCATTCAAACTAGAAAAATCAAAGATTTTTGTGTTTGGCCGTACTTCGTCATCACTTTTTTCTCAGAGGGCAAGAGTCACAAAGAAGTTAGAAAAATAATTCCCAAATTATTCACATTTGAAGTAAATATTGGATTTTTGGAAATTTATAACTATTTTTATAAGTATTCCTAGAAATGTTTGACTGTCACAGCTTCTTGTACTACTGGAAATTGTCTGAGAATTCCATGTAATCATAATTATTTTTTGATTGTGTGAATATCACTGGGGAAGCACCAATATGCTTTCTTATCCTCCACGGTGAAAATATTTTTCATTCATGGTGAATCCAAAACAACATACGGATGTGATATTATATGTGAGTAAATAGCTTTATGAAGAAAATATGTCCACAATTTCAACGGCGGAATCCTAGCTCTGCAACTCACGCTAGTTCCAACAAATCCTGCTCCTGCGCAATGCTCCCAAGCGCCAGCAGTTGCGTGACGCCTCGGTGCTCAGGATCCAAACAATTTACTACAAGTGGGGGTGCGCCAAGCAATGAAGTCCAGTAGACTGCAGGTAGTATCAAAAAATCTTTTATTTTATTTTGGTTATTTGATATGGAATTTCTATGGTAAGCAACGCTCAGCCAACGGGTTTCAATCCCTCAAGGGGAACTTCATCAGGGTTGAAAATGACATGTAAAAGGATACAAATCAAAACATGGACACAAACCAATACCAACCAAAATTGTGTTACAAAAACGGCACAAGACTCAAACACAAACCCACATATATTATAATGGAGAGGTTGCACACATGACAAATACACACATTTAGAAATTGGACGATTATTACCGTATGACTTCAAGCTTAAAAACACATTAATATGTACAGGTTAAAAAACAAAGCAAAAGACATGTAATATTGAAACATGGCACCACAAAATACACCCATTACGTGAGTGAGGTAATTAAATTCATATGTATGCATCAAGTCACATACATGAAAGTCATACTGCAGAGGCAGGGCACACCGTATCTCCAGGAACGAGAGGGGGATAGATTTTTCACAGTGACAACTGTTCAAGTTCGTTCAAAGTACTTTATTCGGTTAAAAATTAATAACCATAAAAGCATACAAAGTACAAAATTAATTTACATTAAAATATTACACAAAGTAAAAAATGTAGATCAGTTTTCCTTGCGATCAAACAATAAACAGTCAACACCTCCTTGAATAGTTACAAGTTAAAGGAAAAAGCAATTAAAAAACGAAAGTTAAGGTTCGTTACATTTTGGCAAAGCGATACTGCACATCATACAAAAAGAATAATAACTGTGCATTAATGATTACTGATTGGGGCAATGTCCTTGTCCTATCGGATCACCATATCTAAGCCAGGAAGTAGGTTTTGGTGATTATATGTGGGTATCTGCTGGTAGCTGATCGATACATGGCCCCTCCTGTCCACCCAGTAGTTTTCCTCTGCACTTCATCTTGTGGTTGGAAAATACGCAGTTCTGGGGTAGAAATCGCACATTTCCCGTGTTGCTATTGGCCCATCTCCTCTTTGTGGCTCCCAGCTATGCAGATATGGGACGACCTGGTTATCCCTGAACAATTACCAGGTCTCCGGCTATGGTCTTGGGTTGGGAACCTATCCACCCTACCCTTCTCACATTTAGAATTCTTCTGTCGATATTAAATGGAAGGGGTCTGTTCTTCATCAATCAAAACTGTACTTTGTTTTTAAGGTCCTGGTGACCTTCAATTTTTCCGATAGTGAGCTCAGGCACTCCCGAGAGGACACACACATATGGTGCTGCCTCCAGTGGTAAGTTTATACATTTGTTAATTTCAGCTAACCCCTCACAACTCATTCTTACTTTGTTCGACCCTGCTCTGGGAGCAGAGCTAGGGGCCATTGTCAATATTTGGGTACCTCCTTGCTTTTAAAAACTAATGGTACGGGATCCAGTAGCTGGCTCTGGGCAATGTTGCTGTTTACAGTGGTGTCAAGCTTATTTGAGGGAACTATGCTCTGGGATTGGTTGTTTGGCTTGGTATTTTCATCTATTTTTAAAAGCTTTTCCCCAATTCTCTCTATCCTCTCAATAAGCGGGGATAGTAGGGTTTTGACCAGTTCTTCTAGATGGACCAGCAAAATAGAAGGTAAGAGGGATACAGGGGTTTCCGGTGTTTGACGTGCTTTGGGTGTCTCGAGGGTGGTAATGTCAATAATAAGCATGGGCGGAAAATCCGTTACGCTCGCGGATTTTGCGGATTTTCGGTAAATTCGCAATCCGCGAGATTCGCGAATTTCCCGCAAAATCCGCAAATTCGCACGCAGCGGATTTTTTTTCTTTGCGGTGTAAGTTCGCAATTGCGAACATGTAGGTGCGGCGGGCAGCAACAATCTTGCACTCGCGAAATTACAAAAATTGCAATTCTGCACAAGAAATCTACTAGCAAGCAGCATAGACCTTCTGAAAATGATTATTTTTATGAGAATAACTCCTCAGGTTGACATTTGCCTGCACTTTTTTAGATTTGAGGCCTTTTGATTTTCTTTGGATAACTTTTGGATTAGAAATCAACTTTCTCATATAAGCTTGGTGGGGCAGTAAAGTTGCTGTAATGCTGCTCTGCAGAAAAACGAGTTTTGCAAAAGTGAAAGCAGGTTCAAAAGTTCAAACTCATCATTAGTAACCTTCCCTGTAGTGCTTCCTGACAAGGGCCCCTCCAGAGTTCAGTTGCTAGTTGCAACAATTGTATGACCCTGCTCTGACCCTCACAGCAGGCTCATAGAATAGCTACAAGTAGGCCACAAAGATCCTGGGAAAAAAAATTGCACTGCAACAGAAAGCAAATTACGGATAAGGATGCAGGTGCCAGACTGGAATTTTAAAACAGTGACACATTAATAAATCAACCCCAAATTAATTCATGTCAGTTGAAGCAGGCAGGTGTGCTTGCTTTTCCCCCCCATAATATACAGTGATGATGAACCAGAGGGTGGCATAAGGCATTGATGTACCGGAGGGTGGCATGGGTAAAACAGAGGGTGGCAGGGGTGAAACAGAGGGTGCTGGGAACCTATGATGATGAACCAGACGTAGAAAGAACATAATCGTGACCGTTGCGAGCCGACATGTAAGTTCGCGATTGCGAACTGTTACAAAACCCTCGCAAACTGTCAGAAATCCTTGCGAACTGGCAGAAATCCTTGCGAACACACAAAAAAAAATCCGCAAATTCGTGAGAATTCGCGGATTTTGCGGATTGCGAGTTCGCAAATTCGCAAAATTCGCGAACGCCAGATTCGCAAAATTCGCCCATGCTTAGTCAATAACCGGAGGGGGGCTTGAGTTTATTTTTTGGTATTTCGCTGGTTTCCCATTATGTTCCATACTTTTACGTTTTTTGCTCTGGGAAGAGACCTCGGGATGTGCTGTCGCTTGAATGGTAGATTTATCTGTTAGTGCGATAGGAGTTTCCAGGGGACTTTTATTGGGTTGATACGATTTCCTAGGCTCGGGGCTTCCAATACCAGTAGGGCACGTTGGGGGACCAGCTTGTTCAATTCCCTGCTCTCTAGGAATGTACCTAGTATTGCAAATTGCATTAAGTTCCCTAAGTAGTAAAGAGTTTGGTGAATCGGTGGTAATAAAAGGGGATCGTACACAGCATGTGGTATCATTAGGAAGGCTGTGTTCTATTGTCTCAATGGCTGATGTTACCCTTGTTATATACCGGTCCAGTGTCCCCTTGAGTGACCCTCCCTGAGAAGAAGATTGTTTGGGGGGCCCTTTAAGGGTCATGGTGCAACTAGCTTATAACCCAAAAGCACACACCTATGTATGGGACCAGTGGGTATCTTAATCCTCAATGGGGCTACTTGGAGAGGTTAAAGATGTTCGTTGACAGCCTCCAGATGATTAGTCTCTAGACGAGCATACCTTAGTTCATTACGATAGTCCCCGAAGACCAGGATGGGTGTTCCGACCCAACCTCTTCTGGCCTCTTAGCCCGGCGTCCCGCTCGCGTCCCGTGAGGGAGGACTGTCTGTAATTTTATGTGCCTCCAGGTGCTGTACTGTGGTCACGTTGTTCCCGTGGGCTGCTGGGGATTGTAGTCCCCTGTCCTGCACTCCATGCTGCCGGCGCTTCCCCAGGTGGAGATGGGAGCGGGCAGCGGGAGGCAGGCTGCGACCCCAGCAAGTGAAAGGTCGATAAGGTCAGCAACTCTCCACCCGGGCTCCCCAGCGGCAGTGGCAACAGGCAAGTAAAAAAAACGCTCCCCGTAATAAGTAGCAACTGGGCAGAAGTAAACCAGCAGTGGAGACCCCCAGCGCATCAAATGCATGTGTTTGTGGTGCAGTAGCGCGCAAAGCCAGGACACAGTCGTTACAATCACAGCTGACAAGGAATCATCCAGCGTGGCCCTTCAATGGTGTTCCTGCAGACCCGTCGGTGTGTGCGGGGCACCCCACAACTTACCAGTAGCCTCACAGGGTGCAGCAGCGAGTCATCGTCTTCCGTGGCCTTCTGCCTCCATCTTGCCACTTCACTGTCTGGCAGCCGGCACCGCCTCCACCCCCGACACACAGCGCTCACCAGCCCGCACCTTCACTGACTGCACGAGCGGTTGCGGGGCCGCCAGCCATCACCTCCCGGGTGGTGTAATCCAATCTACAGCAGCCTCGAGCACGTCTATTGCCCCATCCGGCCGTGCCATGCTGAATCGCAGCTCTCGGAAAAAACAGCAAGAACCCTCCAGCAAATCAACATCGGGTCCCCTCACAGTTGATCCGTCGGTGCCACAGGCGCTCCGCTGTGTCCCAGATCACTTTGGTAAGATTACAGCCCCCGTTCAATCAGGATATTGGGCAAAATGTTGGGGCTCGGAGCGGAGCTCGTTCAAGCAGCGTCCACCATACTCGGCAGTGACAACTGGCAATTTGCCAAGTGTAGATCTTCATTATAATATACGTGTGTTTGTGTTTGAGTCTTGTGCCACTGGATGACCGTGATGAGAGATTTAATTTCGGGGACCCCGTAAGTCCAATGTTAAACTTTTGCATTAAGTTTAGACTAGCATTTGTACAGATATTTCACTTTTGAGGTTTCTTTTTGTTTGAGGCACTAGTAGGAGGTTTTACATATATTTTTAAACATATAATTCTTAAATAAATTGTCTCTTTCACAAAGTACAGAGCATGTTGGCATGCTTAGATACACTGCATGCCGGTTGGTGGGAGTTCCTGGTTGCACATATGATCTACTTTGGCATGTGACATATGGTTTCTTGGTTTCTTTCGTACTTTATCTAATTTGCACATAGCGCACACCTTTTTTCTACCAGCATGGTTTCTCACTCACTAAGAATGTTCTGTATTAGTGCTAACTGGTATAGTGCATGATGGATGTTGTAGGTTTGTTTATTCATGATGCAACAGATTCCTTATGACGCTTTTTGGTTTTCTTTTTTCATGTTTTTGTTACCCCTGAGGAAGGGCCACTGGCATTTCACTGTCATTTGAAGCTCAGAATTCTGTTGCCTCTGTTTGATATGGATTGAAAATGTTTGAATAAATATGGATTACTGGAATGAATACTGTATTCAAGGTTCTTGTTTTTTGGAGACTGGTGAAGATGGCAGTGCAACATGAACCTGGTGCGTGATAACGCACCTGACAGCAGACTTTTGCATAGGTGCCATTTTCCTGTCCTAAACATTTGGTGACTGCAGCCTGTATCCTGGGTCACATGACTAGGTGCTGTTGGCCTTTGTGTATTCCTCCCAGACAGTGACAAAAAGGGGGATGAGTTGTTGGCAGGAAGGGCCATCCTACCAGGGTGGGAGGGGCAGAGCTGTGCCTCACTTACATTTCAAAAGAACTGCCTCAGGACATCCACAAACGACTTCACACTAGCCTTTTGTCAGCCCCAGACACTCTGGCACCAGGAAAGGAAGAAGTAAATTCTAGAACCACCGGTGGAAGAAACATCCAGATACCATCAGCATATATGAGTTAGTTTCAGTGATGCCCCACAGTTGACTGGCACTTACAATACTTAATATTTTGTCTCATTTTAAAGTCAAAAAACATTGCATGTAAGAAATCTCATTTAGGATTTTTTATGTGTTTTTTTCTGAGTTTTCGAGGAGCCCAGCAGTTGGTTAATCCCAACAAAAGTGATTTTTGTGGTGGATAGCTCAGCTCTCTGTGTTACATTTAACAGTAGGCCCAAGAACTGGCAGCTTCTCCGGTTCCTCAGAGCAATGGTAAGAACTTTTAAGTTGCCTGCCGTGATTGGGTCACGCTGTTCTTTGGATTCCACTGCTGTTGCTGCTCGCGGAAGCCGCTTTGCGGGTCCCGCAACGCCCTGGGACTTGGGCTAAACATCAGGAAGTCGCCTGTGAGAGTTGACTTGGGCAGGAGGGCTGCGAGCAAAGGGCTGTGGACTCGCTTTCCCAGGAGTCCAAGGAAAACCTGCACCCGTCACACCTGGGCTGCTCTCCCTCATCGCCCCGCCCCCACCGGACCGAGATAAAGTGCCCCGTTTGCTGCCAGAACGCGGGACACATTTAAGTTGCCTGCCGTGATTGGGTCACGCTGTTCTTTGGATTCCACTGCTGTTGCTGCTCGCGGAAGCCGCTTTGCGGGTCCCGCATTGCCCTGGGACTTGGGCTGAACATCAGGAAGTCGCCTGTGAGAGTGGACTTGGGCAGGAGGGCTGCGAGCAAAGCGTTGTGGACTCGCTTTCCCAGGAGTCCAAGGAAAACCCGCGCCCATCACACCTGGGCTGCTCTCCCTCATTGCCCCGCCCACTCACCTAACTTGAGGAAGCACCCTATAAGAATCTTTGCATCCAGCTGAGCGGGAATGCGCGGGAGCACCCAGGGCTAAGCCCGGGCAAAGTGCGGGCCCTCTGTGGCCCTCTGAGGCCTGAGGAGGCCGGGCCGGGCTAGAACCCCTGGCCGAACATTGTACTGTCCAGGTCTATTGGAGTAAGTGTTTGCGGGTCTAATATCATTGGTTATTATGTCTATCGAAATCTTAACTCCGGAGCATGTTGGCCCTGATAAACCCGTGAGCTTGATTAATGGGAAATTAGATAATTATTTTAAGAAATCTGTCATGGACACCCACACTACTCCTACCTTAGCAGAACGCCGGGCTGAGCGCTGACGCTCGGTAGAAAGCCTAAAAAATACATTGTTAACTAATTCACCTGTTCTGATTACATCTACTTTGGATGGTACTTTAATTGAGAATGTTTGTACTCTCTCTCACGATAGCGTTTCTTTAATATTCAGAGAGGGTACGTCCACAACTGATATTGAACCCCAGAATATTATCAATACCACATCTAATCCTATTAATCCCGGTATAAATAAAATCACAGTTACAACTAAGGCACTAATAACCCCCACCCCTAGGCAAATCAAACCAGCAAGAAATAGGGCAAAGAAAGTCACGCCTATTAAAACGTATGGCCCCCCACCTAATAAAAAAAGGCGGAAAAGGTCTGACTTACCAAAGAGAAAAATTAACCATGCTGACTTTGGAATTAAAAACGATGTTAGTATAGGGGGAGAGCGGGTACTAGTAACGGATAAAGGAATGATAGCTACATCACCTATACATTCTTGTCCCACTCCTAAAGTAATACAGGTCAGCTCCATACCAGATAATTCCCCTGCAGTTGTGACACTACAGGAATCCCCAAATGGTGTCCTAATTGATAGCATAGAGTCTATAATAAGGACCTATACTCTTGCTATCGTAGAAAGACTCAATAAAATGGACGATAGGCTCGGGAAGATAGAGCGCGAACTGGGTAGCAAGTTAGCAATTACTAAGGTACCATCTAATTCAAATTTGGTTCTACAAACTTCTACCATACCAACCCCTTCAAGCACTCCAGTTATAATCCCTACATCTGTCCCTGTTCAGACTGCAGTCTTGTCTCAATCATCACATACCGTGAGAGAAACTATACCTAAAGCTAACCCTGTATTATCAAAAAGTAAACCCACACTGTCCCCTGCTGTAACGGTCAGCGGACCGCCGAAGAGCTTAGGTCAAGTTTCTGGGAATCAGAAGAGGGATAGGGGGAATGGGCGACCCATTAGGGGTAATTATAACAAGGGCCCCCTTCCAGAACTTCCACCGGAAGCAGTGCCTTTCGTGGTGATCCTTACTGGGGTGCCAGAGCTAGAGGCGAACAAACGTGAGGGTTTTGCCCAATTGAAGAATAAAATAATGCATTGGTTGAGTTTGTATAGACCCATTGCAAATAACATCAATGGCAAAATCGTCCATGTTCGCCATCTTCCCTGGCTGGGGGGAAGACCCAAAGACATCGAGGGCGACATAGTGGTCATAAATTTTAGAGACCAGAATGCTGTTCATTTTATACTTAACTGGTCTTCTGATCACGACAGCAATCATATCACCCCCGCCCTCTCACATATTTTTATCCCCGTTCAGTGGTGTTCCCACCTCATCACCAATTTCCGCCAGCCCCTCTCCCCCCTTTGCTGAGGCAAGTGTATCCAAATCCATACTGTCTACCCGTCTACAATAATGGATTTACATCCAATGGTCATTATAATACAGTAGTAGCTGACCCGCATGGGTGGAACTTTGGGGCCCCAAGGCACAATTCCTCAACACACAGGAGAATGGATCATCTTAAACCCTTCACGCCCCTAGAGACCTCCAATAGGTTTGACCTGTTTAGTGGCCTGGAGGATTGTGATTGAAGCCAACTAGCCACGGGGGAGGTGGGCGAGGGAATATGTGGAGATGCAGGGGGGGATGTGGGTTCGTGTATGGTGGCAAGGTGCAACCCGGATTCCTTTACCCCGGGAGATGGTATCATAACACTCATGGGCTCATCGATGTGTGGTAGTATTCCCCGGTTACCCGATGACCCCATGATCAGGAATGTAACCCCTCTCCACATGAGCCATCTGCCCAATGAGGCTGTAAGTTCAATAGAGAGAGGCTATAAGCTGGGGAGCTGGAATATTGCTGGGTGGAATAACAAGACGGATCGTTTAGAATGGCTTGAATTTTTAACCCAATTCGACATCTTATGTCTCCAGGAGACCTGGGCGACCGAAGATGTCTACCTTGATGGCTATGCTGCCTATAATTGTCAAGCCCAGCCATCCAACATGGGTAGAGCCAGTGGTGGGTTGGTGATACTGCTTTCTGTGAGGCTGCCGGTAAAAGTGAAAATCCACCTGACTGTTGGTCTGCACTCGCAGTTGTTATGGTTGCAACATAGGAATGGGCGGAATGTTCTAATAATAAATCACTATAACAATGTTTTTAACCACTCAAATACTGTTATGGTTGAAGAACTTGATGTGAAGGTCGATAAGCTGTGTGGTAGTAGTAGTGAGGAAAATTAAATTTTGGCCATGTTGTGTTCCCTAGCGCGTACCCCACCGACTCCATGTACCAGCTTAAAGTGCATGTAACTTCCCTCCTGTGCCAGTTACGAAGACGCAAATACATTTGCGTCCACCGTCAACTTGTCCTCTTTCAGACGCACCATGAATGGATTATATAGTCCGTTCCTAAGTATGCTATACCAACGTCTTTTTGTAGTACACTTTTCACTTTTTCCTGCTCTAGCCAGAGTGGGCCCTGAATTCCTGCCATCTGAACCTCTTTTGTGGCTCCTGGCTCTGCCCAGGCTACCTCTGTACTCATGAACTATGTCCTATATTCAGCGCGGCCTCTCGCGCTCAGCTCAAGCCTGCTTTCTGCCAAGACTGACTATAACCTTCGAGTTATCTGTTCCGCTCCCCGAGAATACATTCCTGCCTACTAGATCCTGTAAACATCTTCTCCAGCTGCAGAGCCAAAAGGCCGATCTGTCTTAATACAAGTAATTCATAGCCTCCGTTGCCATGCTTCCATGGAAGGCCCCGTGCCCCCACGCTTCACATGTAGACACTCAGGCGCTTATACACGCATCCACAGTTAGCATAGAATAGCTTCTACCCTAGAGGCCTTTCCGCCCAGATAGTATAGTTCCTAAACATCAGATATCAGATATGATAGAAGTACAAGTTGATCTGACATGCCAGACTTCTGTCTCTTCCCGTCAGTGTAAATGTCAAGACCCCTGCACCCCGTCAGTCACACGTCATACAGCTGCGCGCGCATCCAAGCTTCCGATTTCTGCTGACATTGCAACATTCTGTTAGCACCACCCCTTGGTGCCACCCACTTGCGTCACCTGTCAGTGACGTTTCTAGCATACACCTCTAGTTCACGCCTAGTTTACGCCTCTTGATGATGTATTGGTACCACATGTATACTGTTATCTTGTCTTCTCTCAGCTGTTACGCCTCTCACATTGAAACTTATGATGTAAATCAAGTATATAAGCTATGTAATATCAATAAACGAGAGCGCGCTCATCTATCCCTTCTGACACCCCTGTGGTGGTCAGAACATGATATCCTGATTCCTTTATGAGGAATAAAACCCTTAGAAACTCTAACACCACGGACTCTGTTTTCTTTCCTTCTGATTGAGTTATTATTGATTAAGTACTTACCTGCATAGAAATTAAGAGAGTAAATTAATTATTTACGTCATTTTGGCGCCCGAATAGGGACCCCTCCCCCACCTCACGCGCCGGAAGGTGCGTTGCAATCCGTGTCCCCTGCCATCAGTTAGACGGACTACACGTGTACTGGCAGGATTTCCTGCATCCCCCTCTGACACACGGAGGTGACGAAGACTGCGATCAGTGCCCAGACGAGGCGGTGAGGAGTGCGGAGGATCCCGACCAGAGCCCAGCCGAAAGAAGCAAGGTCCGAGGTGTGAAGAGGCCCACCAGTTTTCCGAAGTTTTCCGAAGTTTTCCGAAGTTTTCCGAGGTTTTCCGAAGTTTTCCGAAGTTCCGAGTCGAGTCCAGTCGAGTTTTCCGAGGCCTTCTGTTTCCGTGCTTCCCGGTGAGTACCATTGCTGGGTCGTATCTAGACGGGTTTGGGTACGCAAGTCCGGTCTGCACTGTTTTTAGGCAGTGTATCTGTACTGTTTAGCAGTATATCTAGGATTCCGAATTTCTGCACTGTTACAGCAGTGTATCCGTACCGTTGAGCGGTACATTCAGTGTAGGGGGTAGTTAGCTATGTCTTCAATGTTTTCATGTGATTAATGTTGTGGTATGAATGTGACTGTTTTACTGTGTATTATTGTATTTCTTGTAACAACTAGCAACTCGTATCAAGGAATAAAAGATCTAGCATTCAGTAATAAGTAAGCAGGATGCCGTTCCTCAGTAAGTTAAAACAGATTGGAACTAGGAAAGGGTTACTAGAGGAAGAAATTCCTATCCCCCCTAGGGACACTCCAGGCAATTTTATGTATCAAAAGCACGGCATAGATGCCATATTATATCTAGATTTATGGGCCGATTACACCAAGCACCTAGACGAAAGACACAGATGGCCAGTTACCGGAACGTGGGATGCCGAGTGCATCATGAGGGTAGAAGAAGCATTATGGAAAAAGAAAGCTAGGCAATCTCAGAAGGACGCCATAGAATTTTGGCGTAAGGAATCACGTAAGCGTGCTGACAAAGCACTCCGTAGAGAAGACAGACTTAGAGAATCAGATAAAGAGCGAGAAAACGAATTAGTTACTGAAGGGATCCGAGTAAAAACAGAGCAAATAGACCGTGCCCGAAATAATCTTGTAAACGGTATGTACCTCGCAGCAGATGGCCCATCCGAAACTGAATCAGAGATACCGAAAAACTTACCGACACCATTAGTTCCAACTAAAGTGATGCATAAAACTACTAAAGACATATTCCTGAATTCATATCTAGAGGATGTAGCACCAGCTTACACCAATCTGCCTGTTCGTGCCCTGCCTACTGACAGGGATGGGGGTGGCACTACGCCCCCAGATCCAGCTCCGCTGGTACCGCAACAGACCTCTCCCGCTCCGCCAGCTCCGCCACCCCCCGTACTTAAGACAGACCTACCGAAACCAGTACTACCTGATCTTACTAAAAGACAGATTCAAGTCCAGATACAGACTCCGCGGAGAGATAATGCCCAAGCATCCGCCTCAGGAGGTGCGACAGCGGGTCTACAGACCCCGCCACCGACACACAGATTGCATTTAAAGGACACACAGAATCCTTTCCAGTCTCCCCACTTATCCCGGCTTGAGGCATTGAAAGATAGGATGTCATTCTGCAGATATGATCCAGTGCCCGGAACAGACGATCTGATGGTATTAGCATCACTACGCTTAAGATCTGCCACCGATAGCTTGCTATGCTGTGTAGGAATGCAGGAAGCTCTCGACAGACTATACAAATTCATACAGACAGGGAAAGACCCCGACAGTGTTAAAGCTGCCATGTATAAACAGAAAGTTGACGTTCAAAAACAGATATTACGATTCTTCATTAATTGTGTGATAAGAGAACGAGACAGGCCCGGGACAGATCAGAGTGAATTAGATGCATTGAACAAGTGGGGCCAAAATATAGCAGAAGCAAAACATGACAAGGGGACTAGCATAGCCACTATGTCCCAGAAAATTAGAAAGGCAGTGTTAACTGCACATCAGGAAGAAACTGATAAAACTTCCTCCGGGGAGGAAGATGAAGATGAAACATCAGAAAAGTCTACAGATATCATAGCGTATGTAGGTAGGGGAAACTACCTTAGGAAAGGTGTCCATCCGGAGAGCAAGAGAGTTCTTTTCTCCGCTTTAACCAATCCGAATTCTTCTGAACATCAGTTCCAGGAAACTGATAAAAGGCTTCGAGATCGAGTAGGGTATCATATACTCAATTCTATGGATGAACAGGAACTAGCCCGGTCGGCCGTGTTGTGGGCCGAAAACGCAGACATATATAATGATGACAAGTTAGTGCAGACATTCTTGAACCTTTCCCCGGAAGAGCAGAAAATAGCAGGTGTATACATGATTCAGCACCTCCTCATCAAGTTCAGAAACCATCATTCTGATCCAGGTCCCTTACACGAAACATTAGAAGCACTACTCATGGATAGATGGAGAGGTTTTAGTACCAAATTAATACAAATAATTCTAGAACAACGACGTAAGTATAACACCTTCCTGAGCTCTGAATATGTTCCCGCCCCGCCTCCAGAAAGAAAAATGTACCACATGCAATGCGGTGGCGGCATTGAAAGCCAGAATCCCTTACGAGAAGTACATCCAGCTATGGGCGAGGATCATATCCTGAAACGTGTGTATGTTCACACACCACTGACTAAGCTAGAACTATTAGAAATGAAGAAATTAGTTCCGTGCCATGATAAAGACCCTGCAGGTTTTCACAGAGAGCTTAAAGACATGTTATTGATGGGAGATTACACGTATGACGATATTATGAAAATGTTAAAAGTACTGTTGCCCACGGGCATTTACGAGAAATTAAAGGAGAAGGATTGGGAAGTGGGAGAGTCAAAGATAGCATGGGCGGAGATAGAAGACGAAGAAAAGAAACGAGTCCCAGGGTTAGGCCTTGGGGATCTGACTAAAGCATTACCAGGTTTAATAGTACAGGTTCTGCCAAGATTATTGACAACTAGAAAGGAAGATTGGGACGCAATCTCGTCCTGCAAACAGAAACAAGATGAAGATACTAGTGACTTTTATTCGAGATTCGAGAAATGTTTCATTATCAATAGTGGCCTAAAAACAAGTAGCGAGTCATATCCACACCTTTTTGTAACGAAATTAGTAGAGAACGCCCTACCACTGGTTAAAAATAGAGTGTACAAGGTTGAAAGTACTTGGCAGGCAAATACGCCATCACAGATGTTACAAATGTTACAATATCACCAGAATAGAATTAGGGAAGAACAAGAGCAGGAACAGAAACGTATGAAAGACACGAAAATGAAAATGTTAGTAGCTCAGACAATTCCAGCCGAGGGTCATAGAAAAGGTGGGGCTCAGACAAATCATTCTGCCGCTCCCGTTAAAGGGACATGTAATTATTGCAAGCAGCCAGGTCACTACGTACATGAATGTCCAGTCCTGAAACATAACATCGAGACAGGTAAAACTAAAGAAAGACCGCGTCCGCCTAGACATGAACAGGGTCATCAACAGACCTCACAGAACGAACAGCCAATGCAGAATACACAGCCTATGCATGATCAGTCCCATACAGTACAGACCGTAGCAGTACCACAGCCACAGCATGCTCAGACACAGCCCGCTGCTGCAACTAGAGAAGTCTCACAACAAATGTACCAGTATGCCCAGTCGGCATATCCAGATTATCAGCGTTATACATGAAACAGCCTAGGGAGGGAAAGTGATTTGCCTCTTATTGAAATTCCTGTAGATCAAGAAGGTCCTTATGTACATAGTCACGTATTAGGAAAAGACAGAAAGTTTTTAATTGACACAGGGGCAAGTCGCACTACTATAAGTCATAATGAGGTTCCAGGGGCACCCCTCTCAGGCTCACAGAATGTTTCCCTTGGTTTTTCAGGACAGCCTATTGTAAATGAGGTATCAGAACCAGTACCACTAGCTGTGGGTCCATTATCTCGAGTTACAGATTTATTACTTACGAAATCATGTCCCGAAAATCTGTTAGGAATTAAAACACTAAAGGCTTTAGGAGCTATAATTTGCTGTTCTCCGGAGGGAGTCAGACTCTTTCTACGAGATTTCAAGGGTCATTATGTTCTACGTGACTTTGATGCCAGATTAAAAAATGTACCAGATCACTTATGGGCAAAAGGCCCAGCTGATGTAGGTTGTATGCATATCACACCATACCGTGTTACACTCAAGACAGGTGTTGTTCTACCCAGAATCAGACAATACAAGTTACCACCCGATGCTGTAGTGGCCTTACTGAAAATCATTGAAGAGCTTATTGCCCAAGGAGTGGTCGTAGAGACCGACTCCAATATCTGTAATTCCCCCATCATTCCAATTCTTAAACGTACAGACCGCAATGCACCGCCAGTATACCGGCTGGTGATTGATCTTCGAGAACTGAACAAATGCATTGTACCACAGTATCCTGTGGTCCCCGATATCTCCACCCTGTTAACTGCTATTGATTCAGAAGCAACGTTCTTTACTGTAATTGATCTCAAGAACGCCTTCTTCAGTGTACCCATTGACCCGGAGAGCCAATATCTCTTCGGATTCAGTTTAAATGGACGAAGTTTCAAATTTTCCCGCGCACCTCAAGGATTTACAGAAAGCCCCAGCATCTATAGTCAAGCACTGAAAAGACAACTAGATTGTATTCAAATGCCAGTTAATACAGCTTTACTACAGTACGTCGATGATCTGCTGATCACCGCACGAAGTGAGCCCGAATGTGAACAAGCATCTCTGATAGTTTTGCATTTTCTGGCCGACAAGGGACACAAGGTGTCTCCTTCGAAGCTACAATTCTGTGTTCAGCAAGTTGTGTACTTGGGTCACTTGCTGTCCAAAGTGGGGAGACAGCTCACTCCCGATCGCATTCAGTTAATAGTAAACATGCCCCGACCCCAGTCACAAAAAGAAGTGCGGGCCTTCATAGGCCTCACCTCGTACTGCAGACAATGGATTCCTCAATATGCATTTCTAGCTAAACCACTCATCCAGTTAACGACACAGGAGGCAGCGACTTCGACTGTCCTTCCTTGGACTCAGGAACACACACAAGCCTTTGAGGAATTAAAGAAAGCTTTATGCCAAGCACCAGTTTTAGCGACACCATGCTACAGTAAACCGTTTACACTTTTTGTTACAGAACGTGATGGTACAGCATTGTCTGTCCTCACTCAAGATCAAGCAGGTTCACATAAGCCTTGCGCTTATTTTTCAAGTACATTGGATTCAGTAGCACAGGCACTCCCTGCATGCTTAAAGTCAGTAGCAGCAACAGCGTTAGCAATCAGACAAAGCGATTCAATTGTTTTAGGTCATCAATTAACAGTACAAGTTCCACATTCTGTAGAGGTTCTGTTAAACAGAACCCAGACTCAACACTTGACTATAGCACGATTGACAGGTTACGAATTGACATTATTCCAGCCACACATAGAAATCAGACGCTGCAGTATCTTGAACCCAGCAACATTGTTACCTACAGTTATGACAGATCCAGCTCCGCATGATTGTATAGAGATTATTAATGCAGTAACAAAGCCCAGACGAGATTTAACAGATGTTCCACTGACAAATCCAGACCTGACACTTTATGTGGATGGTTCATGCATGAGAACAAGTACAGGAGAATTAGTGGCCGCATATGCCGTGACCACTGAAACTGAAGTTAAAGAAACACATCGTATTGATACACTGTCTGCTCAAGCAGCAGAGCTCATCGCTCTGACCCGAGCCTGTATTCTAGCGAAGAACAGAAATGTTAACATATACACAGATTCCCGTTATGCGTTCGGAGTCGTACACGACTTTGGTATGCTCTGGCAGGAACGAGGTTTCCTGACCTCTCATGGTACCAAGATACAGCACGGTCCTCTCATTCAAGCACTGTTAGAAGCAATACATCTGCCTTCAGCCATATCAGTCATGAAGTGTAAAGCCCATACTAAAGCCACAGATTCTGTCTCCCAGGGTAACGACCTGGCAGATCAGACAGCAAAACATACAGCACTGACTCACACTCAGACAGCTGACACGACCAAGACAACAGATCCGACAAACTGCATGACAGTCCGAGATCCCACCCTAGATGTTATTGACATTCAGACACACGCTACTGCAGACGAAATAAAGAAATGGATCGAACTAGGAGGGATCCAGACAGATCAGGGTTGGATGACGAAGGGAAAATCTACATGGTTTCTCCCTGACTCTATGGTTCAAGTCATGATAAATACAGCACATAGTCCTGCCCATTTAGGAGAGAAAGCAATGCTAGACAGTTTGCAAAATATCTGGAATAATAAACACTTACGAGCAGCCGCAAAACAGAAAGTGCGTACTTGCATGATCTGTTGTCAGTTCAATCCAGGTAAAAGCGTCCCTGTAGAGCAAGGTGGATTTCATCCTCCCGATCACCCTTTTGAAGTCCTCCAGATGGATTATATCCAGATGGACCGTTGTCGAGGATTTAAATATGTTCTCGTAGTTGTCTGTGCTCTGTCCCGCTGGACCGAAGCATATCCAGTCCCAGATTACACTGCTCCGACCACTGCCAAACAGTTGGTTCGTGAATTTTTCCCACGGTACGGCTTGCCTCGTGTCGTGTACTCAGATAACGGTCAGCCGTTCTCGTCTGCCCTAATGAAAGAAGTTTCCTTGTTATTGGGATACCAGTGGAAGTTCCATTGTGTCCGACATCCAGAAGCAGCAGGCCTTGTAGAAAGGCATAATCAGACATTAAAGATTCGCCTTGCCAAAATATGTCAGGACAAAGGGGTCGACTGGATAGTCGCCCTGCCGGTGGCACTATTCTATATGAGAATGGTCGCCCATTCGAGATCAGGGCTATCTCCGTACGAAGTGGTCTTTGGAAGACCACCGAATATGTGGGGGACGCCCATTCCTAAAAAGATAACCGATGTTGATTCTAATATGTTGACAGATTACCTTGCCTCCTTGATGTCTGCACTCCAATCATGTCGTTCACAGGTTGCCGCTGCCTTCCCTGACAACACCGATGTGAAGGAGCATGATGTCCGCCCCGGTGACGTTGTTTTAGTCCGAAACTTCGACAGGAAAAGTCCGTTGGAGCCCCGCTGGAAGTCTCCGAAGACCGTTCTTCTAACAACAAAGACCGCAGTCAAATTGGAAGGAAGAAAGGGGTGGGTCCACCTAAACCATATCAAAACATTCCCAGGACTGAAACCGGAACAAGACACACCCACCCCCACCAAAGACTCTGATAAAAAAGACTTTTCCGAATGCAAACGAGAAAAAACTCCTCAAGAACAATATCGCATGAAGTTACGATCTAGCAAGTCAGACAGTTTAATTGTTTAAGTCCTCCCCTAGGTGAATCGGTTAAATAATTTCTGACATGTATCCCCTAGATCGAGTTAGAGAGAGAGAGGAAAAGAAAAGAACATATTGCAAATCACTTCGTAGTCACTGCATAGTGACACTAATAATTATGTTTTTTCTCAGTATATTAATAATCATTGCTAGTATCTTGTTGTCTATATACTATCCTATCTTCAAGCGTGAACAATCTACTTACAATGTCTCTGCTGAACACATTTTTAGTGAGCTACCTCCTCATGAGCTTTCCTACAGACTGGCGCTGCGCAACAATACATTCATTAGTATGTTACATCATTCTCATCAAACTAACAATGCTACAAATTGCTGGATATGTGGCCGACTCCCTCCCTACCAGAATTACAAGGGAGCACTGCCTCTCTTTCCGTATCCGTTCACTCACAATGGCTCCTGCGGGGCATGGTTTAAGATAATTAATTCTTTAGATCCAGACATTGCTGTTTTCGATGGGGGTTGGGTTTGGGGAAACTTGAACTTGGTCCTACTAGACGTCTGTTACCCGGATAAGGAGGGACTCCCCATTAGAATAGGAACTGATCTAGAAAATGAAGTATATGGATTAGGTAATTACACAATTAGCCTTATGATTCTTACCGTCGAATCCGAAGCCGCACCAGTTCTACCTATTATGTCAGTACTGCCAGTCACTGGTGAATTATGTATCAAGAAGAAAGGTTCAGTACACTTAGGTCATAGTAAATGCACTACTGTGGTCAAATTCAGTGATGATGGAAAGTCATCCTTCAAAGCTATCAGTCATTCCTACTTTGTGTGTGGTCATACCGCATACATTCGTCTACCTCCAGATTGGGATGGTACCTGTTACATTGCATTCCTTTTGCCACCCGTTTTTCTAGCTCCTTCTGATTACCACAGAAATAGCAATCTAGTAAAGAATAGACCCAGAAGAGATGCCCCCCTTGTCGACTACACAGAAACAGCATGGGAACAGTACACTGATTTTAATAAAGGGTTCTTTTTCTTCTTAGGTCCTGTCCAGAATAGTAAATTAATACGCAGATTAACTAGAACACTTGAAGCTGTAGTAAATGAAACTACCTCCGCCTTAGGAAACTTAACAGAGGAGCAGTCCGCTATGCGGGTTGTTGTCCTTCAGAATCGTCTTGTAATTGACGTCATCTTGGCAGATAGAGGTGGAGCCTGTAAGGTCATCGGGTCAAGCTGCTGTGTTTTCATTCCACAGAATGCACCATCTGTATATCAAGCTATCACCCGTCTTCATAAAATTGCAAATCAGATACATCAGAATCCAGGCACCTGGACTTGGTCCGGTTGGTTCTGGACAACGTTAACAGCTTGGGGATGGAAAATACTATCCTTCCTAGGCATTGGCCTAGTCCTAGTATTCAGTTGCTGTCCGTGCCTACAGTGTGGGCCAGCGATCTGTGGACTGTGTGCCACTTCTTGCATTGAACATTCCAGTTTTCACTCAAAACGTAACCGAAAGAAAGAAGAACAAATGATGTTACAAGAACAGACTGATCGATTCATGAGGATCGATATTTCATGAAGGGTCCGTAGGGAACAAGGAGGGAATGAGGAAAATTAAATTTTGGCCATGTTGTGTTCCCTAGCGCGTACCCCACCGACTCCATGTACCAGCTTAAAGTGCATGTAACTTCCCTCCTGTGCCAGTTACGAAGACGCAAATACATTTGCGTCCACCGTCAACTTGTCCTCTTTCAGACGCACCATGAATGGATTATATAGTCCGTTCCTAAGTATGCTATACCAACGTCTTTTTGTAGTACACTTTTCACTTTTTCCTGCTCTAGCCAGAGTGGGCCCTGAATTCCTGCCATCTGAACCTCTTTTGTGGCTCCTGGCTCTGCCCAGGCTACCTCTGTACTCATGAACTATGTCCTATATTCAGCGCGGCCTCTCGCGCTCAGCTCAAGCCTGCTTTCTGCCAAGACTGACTATAACCTTCGAGTTATCTGTTCCGCTCCCCGAGAATACATTCCTGCCTACTAGATCCTGTAAACATCTTCTCCAGCTGCAGAGCCAAAAGGCCGATCTGTCTTAATACAAGTAATTCATAGCCTCCGTTGCCATGCTTCCATGGAAGGCCCCGTGCCCCCACGCTTCACATGTAGACACTCAGGCGCTTATACACGCATCCACAGTTAGCATAGAATAGCTTCTACCCTAGAGGCCTTTCCGCCCAGATAGTATAGTTCCTAAACATCAGATATCAGATATGATAGAAGTACAAGTTGATCTGACATGCCAGACTTCTGTCTCTTCCCGTCAGTGTAAATGTCAAGACCCCTGCACCCCGTCAGTCACACGTCATACAGCTGCGCGCGCATCCAAGCTTCCGATTTCTGCTGACATTGCAACATTCTGTTAGCACCACCCCTTGGTGCCACCCACTTGCGTCACCTGTCAGTGACGTTTCTAGCATACACCTCTAGTTCACGCCTAGTTTACGCCTCTTGATGATGTATTGGTACCACATGTATACTGTTATCTTGTCTTCTCTCAGCTGTTACGCCTCTCACATTGAAACTTATGATGTAAATCAAGTATATAAGCTATGTAATATCAATAAACGAGAGCGCGCTCATCTATCCCTTCTGACACCCCTGTGGTGGTCAGAACATGATATCCTGATTCCTTTATGAGGAATAAAACCCTTAGAAACTCTAACACCACGGACTCTGTTTTCTTTCCTTCTGATTGAGTTATTATTGATTAAGTACTTACCTGCATAGAAATTAAGAGAGTAAATTAATTATTTACGTCAGTAGAGTGTCTTTTGAAATTCTGTGGGGAGGCGATTTTAACATTCACATGTGTCCTTTTGCTGGCATGAGGGTGTGTGGGTATGGTGGGGAGGTTGGGGAAGATCAGGCCCACTTCCTACACTCGGCCTATGGTGACTCGTTAAACACTCTCATGCTCAAATTGGATTTAAGTATTATGTTACCTGGTGTAGATAGTGAGGGAAACCCGGTACCAACCTTTATAGGTAGGAACTGTGCGACAGTTATTGATTACCTCATCGTCTCCTCTAGTATTATGGCTCTGTGTACCTCCCCTGTAATTGTAGACTTAGCCCTTAGTGACCACAACTGCTTAACAATGTATCTTTCCTTGTGGGGGGATAAGTCAAAGGTGTCGCATGGTACTGTGACAGACGTAGTCCCACATAGATCAAATGGCCCCAGAATTAAATGGGGTAGGCATAATGAGGAACGCCTACTAAACACCATAGTGTCAGCTTGCATAGATGAGGTAGAATGCTGTTTGGAACCCGACAAAGGTAGTGTAGACATTTTAGCTAGTCTTGATACCATTATTAAAAATTATCGCAAAAATCTTAACTGGTACAAAACCTAAAGGCACTAAGACTACTAGTGGATGGTTCAATAAGGAATGCACTAAATCCTTACAAAAACTAAAAGCCGCTCTTAATTGCAAACCTAGGGATAGGGAAGCAGTTAGGGCTCTGAGGAGGGAATATATAACTCACCTGAAGGCCAGGAAACAGGAATTAAGGGAAGAGGCCTGGCACAACCTGACTAAGGCCGTGGATCTTAAGGATGCCAAGCTATTCTGGTCCACGGTCAATAGTCCTTTTCTTCAGAAGGACGAAGCCCCGGTATTGTCCGCCCAGGTGAGCGAAGAACAGTGGGTTGCTCATTTTTACAGCATTTTTAACCCCGATGGATTATACGCTGGGGGTGATAGGGATGCTGTGGTTGCCACCTCCCTACCTCTTAACATTACAGTCACCAAGGTGGATGCTGCCATTCGGTGTAGTAAGGGAGGGAAGGCACCGGGACCCGACGGGGTACCCGTCGATCTCTATAAAGCCGAGGTATCACTTTGGAGCCCACTGCTGACTAAGGTATTTAATGCAGCAGCAATGCCCCTGGCCCCACAGGCCTGGGGGGAGTCCATTATTATTCCTATTTACAAGAAAGGTGCGAGAGGAGAGGCAAAAAACTATCGCCCGATTTCACTCCTTACTGCCTCCCTAAAAATCATGAGTAGGGTATTATTGAGCCGTTTGGAGGACTGGGTTGAAGAAAAAGGTGTCCTTGCTGACTCCCAGTTTGGTTTCCGTATGGGATTAGGCACAATAGAACAGTGCATAAACCTGGACCTCATCATAGGCAAATATACACGTGCTAAGCAAGGCTCGTTGTTTCTTTGCTTTGCTGACCTCTCCAGTGCCTTCGACCTGGTTAATCATGGTCTTCTGTGGTCAACCCTACTGGATATGGGCGTCCCACGGGAAATCATTTATTTCCTGGCCCAATTGTATAGGAATTTATTGGCAAAGATAAGCTATGGGCAATTAGGTGAGTGTTCCCGTAATATTCCAGTAGGCTCTGGTATTAGGCAGGGATGTGTCCTTGCTCCCCTTCTTTTCTCCCTTTTTATCAATGCCATTGAGTCTGAATTACGTGCTGTCAGTGCTGACGCACCGACCGCCGACGGCATACATATTCCGGTATTGCTTTACTCTGATGACGCGGTTTTACTTTCGAGAACCCCTCTGGGGCTGCAGAAACTCATGGACAAATTTGTGGATTTTATCAATGGGAGAAAATTAAAAATTAACAATTCAAAAACTTTTATTATTGCCTGTGATAAGAAAGTCAAAAACTTAAGACCTTTTACAGTTATGGATCAAATAATACAAGTGGTCGACAAATTCTGTTATTTAGGTATCACTTTTAATAGTGGAGGGATGTGGGCGTCTGAAATGACCAATGTAAGAGCTAAAATGGGCAAGTGTGCCTTTGGGATATTTAAGTTTGCATCTAAGCTAGGCTCTAGGCGGATACACAACATGTTGTACTTATATCGTCATAAATGTGTTGCCCTGGCCCTCTATGGTTCAGGTGTATGGGGCCATTGTAATCATAATATGCTCCAGGTGGAGGAAAACAAATTTGTCAAAACGCTTTTGTGTTTACCATCCTCTGCTTCAACCAAACTGATCCACCAGGAGGTGGGTCTAGAACATCTCTCTGACTTGATCAGTTTAAAACCACTTTTAGTATGGAGATCTATTTGGAATAAGGAGCAGACGGGGTTCACAAAAAAGATCATTTTAGACTGTCTCCATATGGATAAATGTTCCCGTATTCCCTGGCTCAATTATATTATCCGTGAATTTAAATATGTCTTCAATCTAATTTGTGTGATAACCCACTTTGTGTTATAGACATCCCAAAGAAAGAGCTTAAACATGTATTTTTGAGGGCTAGTATTGTAAAGCGTAATGCTGCTACTTCTCAGTATTCTACACATGTTTTTTACGACAGGTATAACATGGTAGAATCGGGATTCGCAGGATACCTTAAAATGGTTACCATTCGTTCTCACCAATATGTATTGACAAGATTGCGGATGGGGACTGTTCATTTGCTTGTTGCGTATCCACATATTAAGACTCACACACGTCGCCCCCTGTCCATGTGATGGGACTACAAAGCAAAGCTCGGAGCACTTTCTATTGTTATGCCCTTTTTACCTTCATCTCCGTAAAACCTATTTGAAACCACTTTTTAAAAAATACAATGTATCCACAATTGAATCTGCTATGAGGCTCTTATTTGGACTTGATTCGCAGGACATTTGCTTTTTTACCGCTGTATATATTTTAAAGTCGGTACACCTGAGGAATAATATGTCCTTTGATACATGATTATTTTTAAATCAGCTGTATTTGTATGTGTTTTATTGATATGTGTATGTACGTACTTTTATGATTATTATCAATAATGATCGAATAAAGTTTTTTAATTGAATTGAAGTCATTACTTTTGTCCACAAATGTTAACCAGTGAAATGTAGCTAGTACTGGCTTCTTTCTGGCTTTGCATAGAAAGCATAATCCAGGAATGTCCCCCTTGGAGTTTTGGCTACCCATGGTGACATTGATATCATGACTAATGCATTAATTTGTGCAGCTTTAAATGTATACTCAGCAATTTACAGACACTTCAGATGCAGGCGCATGCTTCCCTATACCTTTGAGGTGGTATGTTTAATCTTTTATTCACTCTATTAAATCCCTGTTAAGTATAGAAGAATGAGAAGCAGTGAATAGCTCACATGCTACAGAAACCTGTGTTATGTAATACTATAGTTGCAAAATAATTTGCAGAGCTGATGTCACACAGTGGTATGTTCTGTGTCTATGAAGAGATTCCTAGAAGTCATACAAAAGTTCCTGGGCACTTCTTTGGAAATGGGCTCTTCTACCATTTCCCTGTATTTATTGCCACCAGGAGCCATGGAACTTTAAATACTGAGCTTTCTTGCAGAATCAGCTGTTTCCCAATCCAGTCTTGTCCAAAAGTTAATGGTATGTTCATCTCACAAGAGTCGAAAGAAATAACTGAGCAAATGCTTCTTAACCCGAGGCCATCAGCCATGCCCCCGGAGGGTAATAGATGGAATAAAACCTACCTACCTTCCATATCTACCTCCCTTACAAAACCTACCATTCTTAATTTACCACACATAATACACCTATCACACATCGATACCTAACCTACTGTTCCTAACTACCTACAATACCACCCAACTGTACCTACCCACCATCCATGTCGTAAACAGGGGCGTAGGAGTTTATAAAATATCTACTTGTCAACGGGATGGGATGCTTCAGAAAGCAAATTATCCCCTCCTCCCATTTGGTACCCAATGCAGCAAGGTGACATACTATGGCAGCATTCTCATTATGTCAAAGCTCTGATAATATCCTCATTGATTATGCCAGGGCTTGTTTTATGTAAGGGGATTGGGTTCTAGCAAGGCTAGGATTATGCCACATTTCTGAATACAGCAAAATCTTGACATATCAGGGTTCTATTTATGTAAAATGTTTGACTAATCATAGGCTCTGTTTGTGAATGTGCTCTGCTTAGGACAGCCTCTGATCACAGTAGGGCTCTGCATAAGCCTGCGCTTTCATAGTGCAGAAGTACTGATTATAGTAGAGCTCATGATATAGCATATATCATCTAATTATATAATTGCACTCTTTTCTACATAATGAGGAATGATATTGTGAAATTGTAGGGTAAATCCATTTCAAAGCTTTCACTCTCTTTTATAAAATGGTACTGTAAATAAACCCAGACTATTTTGCTTCCATTCTCTTCATGAATTTGCACATAACCAAGGAGCATCCTGGGAGCACGGTTTATTTTTCCAAGCATGTGTCCATGTTTTTATACCAGGACTACTGTCCGTTATGCAGGATAAATTTACAACTCACAGTATTTCCTTAAAGCGATCACAGTGGGATTTGCGATAATAAACCATGTAAATAATTTTGAACATCTTGTACATGGGGATACATATCTTGCCTAGGAATGCCATCTGGCCTTTTTTACTGGCCCAGATGGTTTTTATGTATAGGATGGTAAACATACTGGGGAAAGCAGAGAAATCCTGTCTGTTTTTCCCCATGTAAAAAATAAACCTCAAACAGGGAATACATCAAGAAGTCACTTAAAACCTATTTGTGAGCTCTCTGAATCATTTCTGCACAACGATGAGAGTAAATACAGGAATGTATTTTATTTATTTACTTGGAGTTTTATTTAGCGTGAACAGAGCGCTGTACAAACAACAGGTAAGATATATATACAAGGGAGAAATGGAAAAGAAAAACATGTACAATATAACACCCAGGGCCCGATGTAGGTAAATCTTTTTTACCACTTCATAAATACCGATTCATACCGAATCGGTATTTAAGAAGTGGTAACAAAGAGAAGGGCAGATATAGGTAATATTATTTTAAAAATTACCGAATCGGAAGGAATCGGTATTTACCGATTCGGTAATTACCGATTTCTGCAAGGGTGCAGGGGGTGTCACTTTGACACCCTCTAGCACCCCCAATACTGGCTTGTGTGCCATGTGGTACACAGACATGCCCTAAGGGCATGTCTGTCTGTCACATGGCATAGGTGTGCATGAACACATGTGCATGCACACCTGGATTCGGTATTTTAACACCCAATTGGATTGGGTGTTAAAATACCGAATCTGAAGGGCCTGTGGGACTGAAAGTAGTCCCACCTACATCCCGAATTTTAAAAATCGGTAAACTTACCGATTCGGTATTTTTCCGATTCGGTAATTTTACCGAATTGGTAAAATACCGAATCGGACAAAAAAAGGTTCCCTACATCTCAGTAGGCCAAATACCGGTCGGAAACGGCCGAAATCGGCCGTTTCCGACTGGTATTTGGTACCTACATCGGGCCCCCAGTCGGCAAATTTAAGCTCTGAATGTGCCCTAGAAAGTAGTAAAGCAGATTGGCTTCAGGGCTGCTCTTGAAGGAATTTATTCTGCAGGTACATTTTTACTACTTTTCTAAAGGAGAAAGTCTCTGGGTTAGACCTGATTGTAGGAGGCAGCACATTCCAAATTCTTGGAGTTGGACCGGAGAAAGAGTGCTTCTAAGTTTTCTTTTTGTTGAACTTCTGAGGTTTCAACAGCAGGGAGTTAGCGCTTGTTGCACAGTTGCAATGTTACAAAAAAAATACTGAGAATTGTATGCATGTTTTTTATCTTCCTCCTCTAAATATTTCCAGAATAGCAAAATGTAAAGAAATGGCTGGTATTGTTCTCTCAGAAAGGTTGCAACCCTAATCTTGAGTTAGCAGATCACATTCCCACAGCCATATTGTGGCACTGTAAACTAGCAGTCAAATGATACATGGTGCAGGGGTTTGGGACGAATAGTCTCATGAACAGAAAATAAAATGAAATGTCTTGACCCCAAACAATATGTGTTGGGTAGTAGAAGCACCCCACCCCTGAATCCTTAATGTACCATAGCTATATACCTACTTACCATATGTAAACATCCATACCTAAAATAGCATACTTGCCATTCTTGCACTTTTGAACTAAACAAATGCATTTCTAAATTACAATTATTTTAAAAATGCAATTTATTTTGCTTTCATATAGGAAACGTATTACAATTCCTTTATATATATTTCTATTTTAATGTTGTAAGTATTTGCATGCAGGCAGTATGGCAGGAGGACCTGAGTGTGAGATACATGAGTTCTATCAACTCATGAAGGGCATCTTGGGAGCATTTAGGAACTTGAAACAGGTTGCATGCTCGTTCATAGTTAAGTGAGAAAGGAAAACTAGAGAAGGGAAAGCTCTGTCCCCTGGGCATTCTTTAGCCAGTTTGGCACCAATGCCATGGGAGGGGGAACTACCGTATTTTCCGGCGTATAAGACGACTTTTTAACCCCTTCAAATGTTTTCAAAAGTCGGGGGTCGTCTTATACGCCGGACACTAAATTTTGATGAGTGGAAGCAACGCTCCACCGACGTGGAACCCTCCAATATGACCTGGGCTTTACTCGCGCGCTCCACTCCCACGTTTACCGGTTACATTAAACTAAAATTGCACATGATTTAGTGCACAGTTACTCACCGGTACAGTCCCGTAGTGCTGTAGTGCCGATGGGAGAGGGTCCACGGGGCATTTCAGTATTCTTACTGCGTCTTCATCCGCCATAATCCTCACGTTTCACGTTCATCGGAAGTAGAGGAGCGTCACTAGCGCTCAGTTCATGGACATGGAAATGGGACTTCAGAAGGTTCCAGCCGGCGGAAGTGGGGGTCGTCTTATACGGCGAGTATAGGACGAAACCTACATTTCATCATGAAAAGTAGGGGGTCGTCTTATACGCCGGGTCGTCCTATACGCCGGAAAATACGGTAGTCCCTCAATTACTTTGTTGTAGATGAGGAGGAGGGGAATGCACATTTCAATTAACATGGCCTCCAAAGGCAGAATGGTTCTGCAATCTTGGATTTCACTTAGAATAGAGCACTGTTGAATAGTTTGGAGTAAAGCAAACAGGATGTCCTGCAAAAGTAGCAAATGTTGCACTGGGACCTTTTTTCTCACTGAGTAGGGAGTGTTTAGGCATTACCCCCACTCACAGGTGAGTGATTCTTACAAGAGTGGTACCTCACCCACAGCTCATCCGAACACATATAAACTTGAGGAAGAAGAGAAGAGAACTGCACCTGCTGCCTGTGTCTTGTATGCAGACCTAAAGGACTGGACCTCCACTCACTTGTACCCAGGACTGTGAAGTGGGTGCCAAGAGTCAGTTGGATGACTCCTTATTTGGCAACATCAACACAACAAGCCTCAGGAGGCCTTTTTTATGAAGTTCCCAGTTGACCAGTTGCAACTAGACACAGCAGGTGGCCTCTACTGGAGTGATCCAGGCTGTCCGTTAGGTTCTAGAGCCCAAGGAGTGACTGAGAGGAGCTGCTCAAAAAATTCAGAAAAGTTGAGACCTGGAATGCTTTTTAGCTTTCAAGAACTCTGCAGCTTTCTGAGGGACCTCACGATAACAGTGCCCAACTTTGAGAATATGCCATTGAATACAGCTTCAGGCTTGCCCAGATGAAAGATTTTGAGCTGCGTAAAAACGACTAATCCTGATGGTAGAAATCTTTGTAGGGCAAAGATTCAAAAAGTATCCGACAAAAGGACTTCAGTGCCATACATTTAAAAAAATTCTGCTTGGAGCTTTCAAGCCAAAGCCATCAACTTCAGATAGGACTCGTCTAACAGCTATCTGACTTCGACATGACTTCATCTGATACAGCCTACAGCCTTGCCCCGCTGGTGGATTTTGACTTCTATTTCAGAGACTAAGCTAGAAGGTAAATCTTTGTCTAGGAAAAACCCACTTGGGTATGATGACCTGCACTCTATCGTGGTCAGACTGAAATCCCAACTGGGTCTCAGTCAGCAACAAACGAAAACTTCTCATGGCATTTTACTTTTACTTTTTGAGTTTTGCCTTTGAGCTTAAAAAATGTATGTCTCCTGTAGCCTTAAAGTTTCTCTCATACCCGTGTAAATTTGCTCATTACATTTTGCTGTATATTTAGAATTTAGTTGAGTAATTTTTAGTGTGCTGTTTTGATTTTCGAGCATTTTTTTTTTTCGTCCTCATATTCCACCAGGTTTCACATATTACAGGTTGTTCGAGTACCATGTGCTGTCTCAGTACGTAACTGGCAAGGGTTATAAACTGTTCCTATTTCGCAACCCTTCAGCAGAACAAAGGTACATTTGAAAAAAAAAACCCTGCGATTAGAAACCGTGGATGATACTGCCACCAAACCAGGAAAATACACTCAAAATAATCCAGGTAAAGAAAGGGAGGTAAACCATAGCAGCATAATCATAGAACCGGGGGAAATAGAAAAAACAAACAAAAAAAAAACCCCGGACAGCTAATTCCATTTCAGCAGATGTCAAAAGGATCTTTTATTGTGGTGCCCAGCTCTTGCCAAGTCAAGTTTAGACACTTGTAGTATTGGAGCTCACCAGTCAGGTAGAGAAGGTGGATGCTGATCCTTCCACTTTATACAAATCTCCCTTTTTGCCAACAGAATGGAGTAAAAAAAAAAGAAGATTTTTCGCGGGGCTTTGCACTCCATCGCTCACTCCCAAAATGACAAGAGGTAGGTCAATCGAAATTTGCAAACCCAAAGAATCAAAGCAAATTACTAATGGAATCCCAGAAGCTGAGATACAGGGGCATTCAAAAAAAATATGGGCAACGGTGGCCTCCAACAGGCCACATCTAGCACAGGCCACCGGGGAACCTTGGACAAATTTTGACAGCCTTTGTGGCGAGTTATATGCTCTGTGAAGCGTGTAAAGGTGGTTCCTACGCAACCATGATGGCTTCACAATATCCCATAGGACTTGAAATGATATAGACCAAAGATATTTTAAGTTAGGACAGGCAAGGGAAGAGCTCCACAGCAACTCTGGAATTTCCCGTCTGACTCCTCCAATATCCAGTTATACCACACAGATACATCTTTTTTGCCCGATGGTTTGTCCAAAAGTAGAGTCTCAAGTTGGTTGCCACCCCAACTGGAGTTCCACTTCGAGCTGAGATTTGCGAGGTATAGTGCTGCATCCAGCTGGTAATCTGAATATATTTAAATTGAGAGAGGTTTGATCCTATCTTCCCATTTAAAACTTCCCATGGTAACAGGCTTCCTCACACGAATATGTCTCCCCATACCTCCAGCCCACCATCACGCAAAGGAGCAGCCAGGCTATTTTCTAGCTACTCAGGACTAACAGGAGATTCCCAAAGCGGGGCCCTGCTAGAAAAATAACCAAGCTTTACTAAGGTGCTCATCTTAAACCACATTTTTGCCATCCCCTGTAAAATCTTCAACTTAATTTTCTTAAAGTATTTGGGGTCTCCAAATTTTAGCAAAAATCCTGATTGTGCAACCGCTTCACCCTTAAGCATAGCTGAGAACAAGCTGCCAACCCCGTGATCTACAGGCATCTTTAACAACATTCGAGCATGGCTCGCCCAAGCATATACCTGTAGATCTAGAGCTGCCAAGCCTCCCTTCTCCCTGCGCTGCCTGAGCTTCTTCCATGCAATCCTAGGGATATGTTTATCCCAAATAAAAGACGTTACATCTCCCTGCAACTTAGAAATGAATGATGAATCAAAGAAAAGAGGAATAGTATTAAAAAGAAATGACACCTTTGGCAAGATAGTCATCTTAACTAAATTAATTCGTCCCAACAAAGTTAACGCGAGATGCGACCAGGTTTGCATGAGTTTACGGCATTCCCTTGCAACGTTAGTGAAGGTAGCTATTGCAATTTTATTAATGTCTTTGATAATATTCAGAGGAAAGTAACGAAGACTAGAAGTAGGCTGTACCTCCAAAACACTATCTGTATCATTCCACACCATTACCTCAGTCGTGGAGGCATTAACCTCGTAACCAGATATTTCAACAAATTCTAAAGCAAGTTTGATAGCTGCTGGAAAGGCTGAACTTATGTCTGAGGAAAATAACAAAGTCCGACACTATCCCTGGGGAAGCTGACCCAACGTTGGTCTCTATGAAGAGCTGTGTTTCAATAAGTAGGGAGGATATATCATCTGCTGCTGATAGGAGCGAGCGGTCAAACGTCCAAGATCTAGACACCTTAGGGGACCCCTCAAGTTCCATAAAAACTGCCGAATCATCCAATAGATGGGATGGAAGAGATAAAATATTTTTCACACATTCGACCAAACGATGGTTAATTAGAACAAAGTCAATCCTAGACTGGTGGTGGTACTTCTGATTACGAAAAGAAACCCCCTGCTTCTTTCCAGCCCTATACCTCCAGATATCAACAAGCCCGTACTGCTTCATAGACTAAGTAGAAAAACATTGTCTTTGAAAGAGCCAACGGTCGGCAGTTCAGGGTTTTATCTAAACGAGGGTCCAAAACTATATTAAAGTCCCCCGCCAGGATCGTCGGTTCAGGGAAAGACAATAGATGAGAAAAATAGACTTTATTACGGATGGGTCATCTATATTAGGCTCATAATAGCCCACTATCGTAATATAAGCACCGGCTATTAGCACTGAAGCAATGACCCATCTGCCACCTGGGTCCATTATTTTAGACACTAATCTAACTCCCGCAAATACTGCATGATCTTATCCGACCTAGGTCTGGTGCGGAGGCCATTCACGTTCCAGGAGACAACTTTCACATTACTCATAAAGGCCCAACACTGCCCTCCCCCAACCACACACAACCGCTGCAAGCCAAAAACTCTGCCCTAAACTGAATATTGCCATACTACAGCCAAAGACTTAAAACCAACAACACTCCAGAATCCTGTAGAAAATACGTTTTTTTTTACTTCTCCCTGCCCCTCCCCCTCCCCCGTGCCCTAAACTTCCCTCCACCCACCTCTGGGAAACCCTTGCCCTATCTATCCGGAACTGGTCCAGAAGATAGTGCCCCAACCCAATACTCCCACTGTGCTAACTGTAAACTTTAAAAATCCAAAATTGACGACAGTACGTGAAGTAGAGGTTGCCTGGCTTAGACTAAATATGAAACGAGCTAGCCCTGTGGTCTAACCTTCCTCAAACAACCCTTATTCCCCATATGCTCACCCCATTTAAAAAACATTTTTTTTATTTGTTTTCCATATAAAGTAGAAAAAGAAAGAAACTTTTGTTTTTCCCTTAGTTATATTCTCCGTACACTTATTACTACCTCTTGCCTCCTTAGACAAAAGAAAAACCCTAGAGAATACTATAAGGGGACAATAGATACAGAAAACTCAGCCAGAAGAGCCCTTCGCACCACCCTTAGCCCCTCCAATGCTAAGCAGTAGCTCATCTGCCTCTTGTACAGACCTAATGCTAAACATTTTATTGTTGTACATTATTCTCAGTGAGGCAGGGAACTTAAGTTGAGCTGATGCGCCTGCACTTCTAAATGCGTCCAGGCGCCTACCAAGCTCCCATTGCTTCTCAAGGGTAGCCCCGGAAAGGCCTGATCTAATTTGAAAATTAAACCCTTTCCCTGCCAACGCTTTATGCTTCAATGCCGCAGTAAGAATACTTTCTTTAAGGATATAAGTATGGAAATTCACCAGAATTTTACGGGGTTTGTCTCTATTAGGATTCTTCCTGTAAAGGTCTCTGTGAATAGGTTGGATGTCTTTGGCCAGTTCTTCGGGTGATTCCACCAAGTTCAGAGCTTCTTTTAAAAGAGAGACCACATACAACTTAATGTCGGACCCTTCTCTTCCCTCTGGGACATTCAAGGTACGTAAGTTACTATGTCTATAATTATTCTCAAGAGTTTCCATCCTCTCAGCCATTAAGAGATCTTCTTTCTTGAGCTTAGTGATATCACCTTTGGTCTGTTCTAAATGTAACGATAGTCCCGCAACTGTCTCTTCCAGGGCTGATGTTCTCGCATAAAGGCCATCAATCTTGTTGTCTAGGGATTCACAGAAATTTCTTATCTCTAGTTGATTTGCTTTAGACGCTTCAAAACCATTTTTAATGTCACTGGACAAAGCTAGAAACATAGACTGCAAAGAAGTAGTCATGGAGGCAGCCGTAGGGGCATCAATAGCCACCTGCAGAGGCTCTTCCTGCGCAATATTCAGCTCCAGAACTTTCTCTGCCGCCATTCCCTCTGAGCCTACACATGTTTCTCCTGACTATACTGAGGCTATATCTACAAACTGGGAGGGCAGGACACTTTCTGCACCCCTGCATCTGTGTCTGCGTCTGTGCTTGCGTCTATGTCTGTGTCTATGTCTGTGTCTAAACTAGGACCATCCACAAGGGCAGTTTAAGGGGGTTCCTCCATAGCAATAGCGCCAGACACAATTAAATCCAGCAATTGACACCCCAGGGGAACAGGCTGAACCAAAGTTTAATCTTCTGTGAGGTGCAGCACTTGTGGAATAACCTTAAAGTAAGAACGCAATGATGGAGTAATTTTAGACCCGGCACCAATAGCTAAATTATAAACCTTTAATGCCTTACAGCTTTTTGCCCGCTTTGCTTCAATTTCCGTGCATAAATAAGAGGAAGTTTTCTTAGGTCTAGCTGTTCCAAAATCCGGATTCTTGTTAGAAACTTTAAGGCTTGGAGAAAGAGGCACAGCAAATGATTCAACAAGTAATAGCTTAACTGGCTTAACAGGTGTTGGTATTGGTGCTGGTACTACCGATGTTAGGGCTAACTCGCTCTCACCGGGTCCCACCGTGGCACTCTTGTCTCCCAAGCCCTTCTTTTTACCCCCACGCTTACCTCTTTTTTTTATCACTATTGGCGCAGCTTTCACAGGGTTAATCCTATTGTCAGAACACACCACAACCTCACCATCACTCCTAATCTCGACGGCGGGATCTCGCTAGGTCTCCCAAAGACTTGTTTGGCTCCTGTGAAGACTCTGTGTCTGCTGGTGTCTCCTCTCCCCTAACGCCAATAGCAAAACTACTGGGGCCGCCATTTGCAATGCGAGAAGCGTGCAATAGGCTCCAGAACCGCCGCCCTCTCCTAAGCTCCAGGGCGGCCCGAGACCAAAGCTGCACGCCCGGACCTGGACCTAATCCTGATCCCAAACTAGCTGAGGGCGAGCCAGCAGCAGAGCCTCCAAGCTTCGTGACCCCCACGTCAGCTGCCTGCTGATGCCCAAGCAAAGCCGAAGCCGGAGGAGCAAGAGGGGCGGGAGAAAGAACACCCCCCTCCAAACACATGAGGCAGAGACGCCAAACAGGACACCAACCGGTACACGAAGAACCTCGGCAATCTCCAGTAGGTAAGCAGAGAAAAGAAGGTAACGGGCACTAATTACAAGCCATCCACAAATTCCCAGGGCTTTCCCTGTGTCCTGTCATGTCAGACACACTCCACAGCACCGCACATCGCACTGGAGCTACCAAACAACGGGAGCATTAGACGGATCACCTCAGCAGCTCAGCTTGCTGCCGCCATGTTTCCCCAATTGCTATCTGACTTGGACAGGACTTCATCTGATACAACCTGCAGCCTTGCCCCGCTGGTGGATTTTGATTTCCATTTCAGAGACTAAGCTAGAAGGTAAATCTTTGCCTAGGAAAAACCCACTTGGGTATGATGACCTGCACTCTATCGCAGTCAGACTGAAACCCCACCTGGGTCTCAGTCCGCAACAAACAAAAACTTCTCATTGGCATTTTACTTTTACTTTTTAAGTTTTGCCTTTGAGCTTAAAAAATGTATGTCTCCCGTAGCCTTAAAGTTTCTCTCATACCCGTGTAAATTTACTAATTACATTTTGCTGTATATTTAGAATTTAGTTGAGTAATTTTTAGTGTGCTGTTTTGATTTTCTAGCAGTTTTGTTGCTGCTAAATGCTTTGCATATATTCCTAAGTTAAGTTTGTCTGCTTTGCTCCACAGATACTACAGGGTTGAGAACAGTTTTTAAATTATTAGAACTGTGTTTGGCCCTGGCAAGTTTGTGTTCTTATTCCTTGTAGTGGACTCACGTCCACCCCAATTATTAACCCACTTTCTTGCAGTCTTCCAAAACAGCCAATCAGCGAAATAGAAAAAGAAACATCCATGCATGTGATAATGTGACTGTGAATGTACCCTCATATAGAAACAGTGTCATATGTACATCATGCACAGACATTAATTCATTTTCAATAAGAGGCAGGGTTTTGTTCATGTCTCCCTTAACTTTGTCAGGTAAAACACGCTAAAGCAGTATTGCAAAAGGCCTCACTGTCCTCTGCGTATAGACACTTGGGACCATTTCACATAAAATGCGCACAGACGGTGGCTGATTGGTGTCTTAAGTAGTGAACAGTTGAAGCAGCACTATTATTTTTACCTTAGATAGTGATAAATGTTTGCTTGCCACAGGAACTTTCAAGGTATGTGGTCCTCTTTGGATGTACATATAGCCGCGTACGTTGACATACCTAACGTAGATAACTAAACATATCACATACACAGAGCAACATTACACCACATGAAATACTTTGCATGGCACATCACAATAACACAGTCAAAACAGAAAACAACATAAAAACTGCAGTGCTATAAAAAAAATCACATTGCAATAATGTTGATCCAAAAGACAGTAGCACAAAGGACAACAGTACATATCACCAGCACAAAATGCCACACAGCAAATGTGCACTAACTTTCCGATTGCACATTAACACATCCAGAGTCCTATTTGATAATACTGTGGTAAATGGTGTTTAGAGCAAGCACTACCTTATAATAGTGTTTTGTGTTCTGTCCTTGACTCCCTCTGTGTGTATGATCTAAGGATAGGTGTTTCTAAAGAAGTTCATGCCGTGTCCCTCCACTGTCAGCATTTTCTACCTGGATTCATACAGCAGGGTATACGGCCACCTATGCATGGATAATCTGTCAAAGCCGAGAGTCTGAAAGTCATTAAATGGGTTTGAAAACTACTGTCCTCCTACACACAACATACACTCTACTCATAAACACATCACCACCCCCTCTACGTCACAACCTCCTCTCACAAACAATACTATACAACCAAATCCTTTGCATGAAACATATACATCAGCACCCCTTTTCACTACACTTCAACGCAAAACATATCATACTCACCAGCACAACAAGATCTTCAAAGCGCAACACCGCATAATACTTACCATCACAAAATACAAACATATACCCACCTTTCAAACCACACAAAGGAACGAACTCCAATGCCAAGCTTTCCCTCTTTCACCACACCTAACACAGATACAGCAATACAGCAACTCTCTTCTAACCGCCTCTCATCCATTGGACAGTTTAGAACATTACTACATGACCAACCTGCTGCACCACCTCCCCTGACTCATACACCTTCCGCCTTATACACATACAAAAAATATAAGCAACATGCCACACCTCACAACTTTGCTTCCCCATGTCTACTTCACAACAATGTTACACCACAAAAGCAACACAGCACTCCAACTCACTCTCAAACACCATCTCCAACACATACATACGCAGACCCATCAAAATGCTTGCTTAGCATGCTGGATGAGGAACACGATACAGAACAGCTACCCGATTGCTATCCTAATACAGCTAATACCAGCACTAAAAACACACCTGCTACAAACCCACACAATACTGATCACTCTTCTACAAAGAAAAGTCCCACTATCACCAAAGGCCACTCACTAAACTGTCTACTAATAAATGCTCGATCCCTCTCTAAAAACAAGCATCACATCTACAACCTTATCACCGATGCAAAACCAGACATACGTTTCATAACCGAATCATGGTTGGGAGAGGATATGGCTCCAATCCAGGCTGTTCTATTCAGACAAACAATACATATCACTAAAATTGACAAAATCTCCATAAAGAATTGTGAGGCTCTTCTAACAAGATGCAATCCTACACCGTCTTCCTCCTGTACCTTCCTGCTCCTTTACAGACCTCCACCTAGCAAGGTAACATTCCCAGTCACACTTCTAGACACAGTTTCAAACCTGATAACAATACACTCCAACCTATGCATTCTGGGTAACCTTAATATTTAATTTGATAAACCCAATATGACCCATCCAAAAACAATAATCACTGGCCTAGACGCATTGAACCTGCATCAGATTGTCCACAATCTGATGCAGATCACACACCGCTGGTCATATCCTAGATGTCAGTTTTGCTAATACTGAACTAGTTACCTTTCAAACTAGAACTCCAGTCACATGGTCAGACCACCACTTGCTTGCTGTCCCAACATAAAACAACACTAAGCGACTCACCTAAAACTACCTTACATTCATCCATCCACCTATCGGCCGTGGAAAAAACTCAATTAGGAACACTTAGAAACACAACTAACATCCAGTACTAATCTGGAAACCACAAATTCTGTTCAAAATCTATATGAGTGGCTACAGGAAGCTTTTGACACCCTGATACCACTCAAAACCACACAACAGAACAAAAGAAAAAAAGCACCTTTGAGAAACATAGAAATAAAAGACATAAAACAACAAATTAGAAAGCTGCATCGTACCTGGCTCAAAACAAACGCCAAACAAGACAAACTTCACCTACAGAAAATTACCAGATTATACAAGTCGGCTATCAAAAAAGCTAAGAAAAGGTACTATTCAGACAGAATTCAAAACGCTAAATGTGCAAATAAAGAATTCTATAAAATACTCAATGAATTTTAAAAACCAAATTGCCTAGAAGGAACTCATCCTGTTACTCAGGATTTCACAGACAAACTGGCAAATCATTACACGGACAAAGCAGACATGCTGGACTCATATTTAAAACAGAAACAAAGCACCAGCACTAACCCTTGTACAAAACAACAATCCAAGAATGCTCTAATCAAGCCTCTCCGTTCCTTCCAACACATCTCACACGATGAATTTATGGACCTGGTCAAAAAAAGCAGGCCTGCCGGCAGCCCTTCTGACTCCTGTCCGCCACAAACTTTCAAGACAATTCTTTTAACAACCTCTGCTGCCATTCCAGTAAGAAGAATCATCAATGATTCCTTAACTACTGGAATATTTTCAGAAGAACTCAAAAAGTTATACATACACCCTTTACTGAAGAAAACAAACTTTGACCTGCTGAACCCTGACAACTACAGACCCATTACAAATGGACCTTTCCTGGTCAAACTGATAGATAGAGCAGCATTCTCCCAGTTGTCACAATTCATTGAAGAGAATGACATACTTTCAGGCTTCCAAACAGGATTCCATCCGGGAAGAGGCACTGAATCTGCCCTCCTTGCCATCTGGGATGACCTGAAGAATATAGTTGACCGCAACGGGGTTGCCGCGCTACTCCTCTTAGACCTCTCAGCTGCCTTTGACACGGTTGACCATGCATGACACTCTGAAACAAAGACTCTATGAAGCCGGCATAGAGGGAACTGCTCTAGACTGGATCACATCCTACCTTCGAAACAGAACTAATGTCATCCATAACCCACCTTTCTTGTCCAAACCGTATTCCACAAAAGCTGGGGTCCCTCAAGGTTCTATCATCACGCCCATGCTTTTCAACATCTATATGAAGTCATTACCTGTACTGATCAATAAATTTCACCTCACATGCTATAACTATGCAAATGACACGCAAAAACTCCTTCAACTGGAAAGCCCCAAAGACATTGGAAAATGACCAATTTTCAGCTTTCTCAGAGCCGTGGATCAGTAGATGACTTGGAGCCATCTCAAACTGAATGCTTAAAAAACTGAAATACTCATGTGTGACGATTGAAAACATTACAACCTGCTTCCTGCATGGCCTAATGAACCAGGATAACTGCCTAAAGTATCGAAGGAAGTAAGAATCCTCGGAATGACCATGGACTCCAAGGTGTTGATGAATGCCCAAGTAGATAAACTAGCAAGATAAAGCTTTGTCATTATAAAAACACTGCAACGAATTTTCCCTCATTTGGGATTTCCACACAAGGTCCAAGCTACCATCTCCCTTGTTCTGTCCAAACTCGATTACGCTAATAGCCTCTACCCCGGATCACCTTTAACGACCATGTAAAGACTACATCAGATTCACAACTCGGCTGCCAGACTACTCTTGCATATCAAACCGCGAGACCACATCTCCCCTGCCTTGAAAGCCCTGCATTGGTTATCGGTTGCCAGAAGATCCACGTTAAAGCAGCTTTATACCACCCACAAAGAAATACATGGAATGGGACCACTCTTCATCAGGAATAATATCACCAAACACTTTCATCAAAGGAACCTCAGCTCTAAAGAAGCATCTCGCCTCAAAATCCCACCATACAAGAAAAAAACATGAGTGGCGCATCCTTCTCTGTTCAAGCAGCCAAACTATGGAACTCTTAACCCCCCAACATAAGGTCCCCCAACAACCATCTTATCTTCAGAAAACAACTCAAGATTTGGCTCTTCCCCACATAAACACCTTACGCAAACAGAAATTTACAGCATATCCCTCTGTATATAAGCATTTGTTTTCACTATAGATATGTACCTATCTTTGTGTACTACTTTGTATAATTATGTAAAATAATTGTTGTTGAGAGAAAAAAAATAATAAATAAATAAAATTCACCTTTGGTCTACACGTACATACTTCCATTGTGCATCTATGTACCTTCCAGGTATTGGATCTGTGTGTCTGTTACTTTTCTCCTGAAAAAGCATATCCAATGCACAACCCTATTTCTAATCCTGTGCCTCCTATCAATATCTTTAATCTACATATACTTACGTCCTTTATGTATCTACATACTTTCAATGTACTTATGGATCTATATATTTATCACTTTCTTCTAACTTAGCATTTCCAATGCATTACCCTATTTCTCAGCATATACTTTGCTCAATATATCTTCTAGCCCAACCTTCTGACTCATCTCAAACTTCTTTATACTACTCTTTCCAATGCATTACCCAATCTCTCATCCTATACATCTATCAATATATCCCCTACATCCACTCTCTCATTTATCCCATACCCCATACCACTACTAGAAATATCTTTAATCTACATATAGTTACCTCCTTTATGTCTCTATATACCATCAATGTACTTACGGATCTATATCTTTATCACTTTCTTCTAATTTAGCATTTCCAATGCACTACCCTATTTCTCAGCCTTTACTTCGCTCTACATATCTCCTAGCCCAACCTTCTGACTCATCTCAAACTTCTTTCTACTACTCTTTCCAATGCACTCCCCTATCTCTCATCCTATACATCTGTCAATATCCTCTACATCCACTCTCATTTATCCCAACCCCCTTACCACTACTATGATCGCCAAAATAACCCTTTCTAGACTTTCTCCTACTCAACCCCTCCTTGCATCATCTGACACCTCTTTTACTATACCGATCCCCTAAAACAAACCTTTCTAAACTCTTCCCTCTGACTCCTCCCCTCCAAAACTCTTTTTTACTCATCCAAAAGCCTCCTCCTACTGCTAAAACCTAAAAAAAAATCCTTCACTCTTTTATCCCTCCACTATCCTTTTCAATCAAGATTAACAGACTAACATGTTCACTTCTCAAATTCCATAGTTAACTATACTAATTCACCACTAACCCTTTATTGGGTTTCCAGAGGAGCGTGCTACTCGCTAATACAGAGTCTCAACACCCCATCAGGGTTACACGAGCTATATAAATGCAAACCTTTTTCCTTTTCTACCCCTCTCCAACCCTTCTTAATCCAAATCCACCACTAAAATTACTCTCATGTTTCACCATACTAATTCAACACTAATCCTGATGGGTTCCAGAGTAGCGCGCTACTTGCGCTTCAAAACCCCATCAGGGGTAGCAAGCGCTATATAAATACAAACCTCTTTCCCTCTTCTATCCTGCCACCTCCCTTCTCTACCCAAATAACTGAATAACATATTCACTACTCCAATTACTTTATATTTTACTATACTAATTTTGAACACTAATCCTTTATGAGTTCCAGAGTGGCGTGCTACTCACTAGAAAAGCGCTTCAACACCCATCAGTGGTAACAGAGTGCTATATGAATGCAAACCTTTCTTCCCCTTTTATCTCTCCACTATCCTTCTCACTCCAAATATCTGACTAAATATCCACCACTGAAATTATTTCATATTTAACCATAATAATTCACCACTAATCCTTTATGGGCTTGCTGAATAGCGTGCATCAACAAGCGCTATATAAATACAAACCTTTGTCCTCCTCTATCCTTCTGCTATCATTCCAAATCCAAATAACTGACTAACCTATCAAACACTTAAAATGTACTTGCATGTTTCACGATACTATTTCAACAATAATCCTCTATGGGTCCCGAGTAGCGTGCTACTCACCGAAAAAGCGCTTTGACGCCTCGTCAAGGGTAGTAAGCGCTATATAAATGCAATTACAATACAGTACTCTCACAGTATAGCAGATTTTGAGCCATTATAGGAAAGGATTTACACTGCACCCTCTATTTAGGGTGAATGTTGTGATGTCCTTTTTCTCTGTCGTATCTGATGTTTGAAAGATAAAAACTTTAATATAGCTTTCGGAATGGCCATCAAAGTCAACAGGGCTTTTCACCAATGTTTGTGTACATTAACAGGATCCACAATGACAGAAGTTTCTGTCAATGTACAGAGATACATTTTGGGCTTGTGATAATCCCAAAATCTGGTGGACCGTACGTAGTTCATCAGGGTGGCACAGATAATGTCCTCCAGCCCCGATAGACTGTACTGCCAAACAATAGATGACGCACTTTGTCTGCATACTAAAAATGTTCCCTTTTCTTGTAAAGGGCAAATAAATATAGCACACTAACACTAAGTCAGAGGAGTGAAGAAATGTATTGAATGGAGAGCATGACTCATTGTCTCTCGATATAGTGAAATGGATCAAAAGCCTGCCTTGGTGTTTCATCTTTTTTTGGCATTAACTACATGTACTGATCACTAAAGGGGTAGTGGTGACTAGGTACATTAGGTAAAAGAAGGCCATGACATTGGAACAAGAAAAAAGTTCAACTTTGTTTGCTATAATTGCTCTGGTGCCCTTTTAGACATGGGCATTTTGAGTATAATGTTGAATCTTATACATGAATGATGATCTTCAAAAATATGTTATCCATCATGGTCATTTTTGTTGGTACTTTGCAAGATTATGCAGTTTGTAGTGCCACAGAGCAATTTCTGGCAATGCCAAAAGGAAACACATGTCCAAGGTTGAAACAGGAAGTGCACATGTGAAATATTGCTGGGGATGTAGGAGAAGTTTATCTACATGAAAATTTATTTTCCGTGTGGATAAAAAATTAAAGAGAATGCAAAGTGCAATTGCACCACATTGTTACATTTACATATGTATAAATGTGCACTATGTACATTTCCAAATGTGAAAATGATTATATATGCTTGTAAATTGATTTCACAAAGAATTCCAGGACAACTCCTGGGAACCCAAGATTCTGTGGTATTCCCACAGAAAATACTGGTTTCCTTTATGGTTCAAGACAGATCTGAAATGTACATAAAATGTGGTCAGAATCCTATAAATGTACATTTAAGCTTATTTTGGTGAACCAGGTCACTAGCCTGCAGTAAAAATAGACACATCCAATCTCCTCTGTTTGTGAGGTGGATAGTGTAGTGTTCACTATAAGTGGAATTTTGACAGTTTGGGAGGTAGGAACGTGACGGAGAAGGATTTTAGGAATGTGTAGGTGTGAGAATTCTAGTGGGACGTTTGGTGGATTGGAGAGTCGGTGCCAACTTGGTGAATGTTAAACTGTCTTTTTACTACATGAATAAATCTTCTGGAATCACCACAAGGTGTGTGTTTATTTCCCACACAAATTGGTGATTAGTGAGAAGAAATCCAGCATTCACCTCAATTTCATTACAAGACAGGAGGCTAACATTATGCATTAATCTTTTTAATGCAGCTCACAGCCGCTTACATCACAAAGGTTAAGAATAGAACTAAATGACATAACAGTGTCCATAAAAGGCGTGTGCCCAGATAAATCAGCCTCTTTTGAATGCGGCTCACAACAGATAAGTAACTCTCTTGCAATCCTTACTAACCTTGTGCCAGTTTGCCATTTATAATTGTGTTTTTACCTTCACATAATGTTTAACTTTATTGAACTGCTTAATACTGCTTAATACTGTGCCACTGAACTTTGTTTTCATGGCTGATATATAAAAATGTTTATCTCCACGTTTTTGCCTCCCTTGCTGTGTGACTTGTTCCCAACTCTTTACTCGATCGCTGCCATACCCCACGATCTCCCCCCCCTCTCACCCCCCTGACTTCCAATTTATGGTCGTCACACCCTTTTCACGTTTTGATTACTTTCTACCCGATCCCCTGAGCGCTCCCCTCCTTTCCCCTCCGTTTCCTCGCTTACCGGCGCTGGCTCGATCAGGGGCACTCCGCCGATACACTCGCGCCCATTTCAACATTAAACGCGACCTCAGCCTCGCGCTTGCAACAAAACGCGTCCCCTGACCCGAGGCTGAGGAATGAACCTTGGCAACGGCGGCGCAACGCGGTGTGCCTCCCAACTATCATTCCTCTCCCACCAGGCATCAGCTGCTCGAGCCCTTCGGTTATTTTACTGATTGGACCACGATCAGCTGTTTTTTCCCACTTCAAGCGCTTAGGTGGCATTTTCGACGTGTATATCCACGTTTTAATAGGTTTAAGCCTACATTTTATGCCTAATCTCTTACCCTTCCTGGCTCAACCTTTTCAAACAATATTTATTTAATTAATTTAAAAACAACCCAAATTCTTAACTAGATTTAAACCCTACCTTACTTGGAATTACCTAAGATTCTTAATTTACATAAAAAATATTAAAAAAAAAAAAAAAGGACTTTACCTAATTATTTTAATACTTGTCCGACCTAGAATCAGATGATGCTATGGCAAGCTCCCCAAATCACAACAATGATAACTTTAAATCCTTCCTTCAAAGGGAAATGAGGACATGTATGCTGAATACTTTCCGTGAATTTATGTCCAATAAAAGGTCCCTCTTACCTGATGAAGAAACTTCTGATTTAGAAGCTGAACACCCTAAAGCTACTAAAAAAAGTAAACACTCTTTAAGCACTGACGGAGGTCGCGCTACCTCATTTGAGATGGGAGGTTCAAGCACCTCAAAAGGCATGGGAGGTCCAAGCACCTCAAATGGCATGGGAGGTCCAAGCACCTCAAAAAGCAAGGGAGGCCTAAGCGCCACAAAAGGTAATGTTGTCCCGAACGCCTCTAACAACGCAACAAATCTCAGTGCTCCCCTCAACTCCAGCTCAGAGGAAGATGAACTCTTCCTGGACCCTGACGACGAATTCGTCTTGGACCTTGACGAGCAAGATACTGATGAATGGGACCTTAACACTCTATCAGAGACGCACTCCTCTGACGCAATTCTTGACCCTCTAGGCGAGGAGATGTTCTCCCCCGAAAACATCTCCCACCCTAACAGCAAAAAGTGGTACCCACATGACCACGTAGCCAAGTTCGTCACCAAATGGCTGAGAAACCCCCTTCAAAGAGAATCTCGTAACACCATGAGATCTGAGTGCCCCCGTCCATTTATTGAGGGAAAAGTCTGCCAAACTCCCAACCTAGACCCCGACTTAATCAAATTCCTATTCAAACTAGGTAAGGACCCAAGAAAAGGCCTAGAAAGAGCCCTTAAAACATGTCAAGACTACCTCCTTGACCTCCTGGGTCCCCTTACCAGAATACTAGACCTCGCTGAGGAATCACATATCTCCCACACACCCCTAGACATTAACCTAATTAAAGGCTGGAGCCAGAGAGCCATCGTACTACTGGGCAATGCCAACTCCTCCCTCAATATTGAAAGGAGAAAATCTGTCCTCATCAGAATTAACCCCAAACTCGGGGACCTTGCAGAGAAGGAACCAACAACTAAACCCAATGGCCTCCTCTTTGGACAAGATATGATAAAAACCCTCGGCAAGTACGTGGCAACCTTTACAGCCTTAGACAAAGCCCAAAACAACATGAAGCGTGTTTTTGGCCAGGCCGGTGGAAGAGGCCGTTCTTCCGGCCGTGGTAATTTCCGGCCCTTCACCTAGGGAAGAGGAAGAGGTTCGTCCGGTAGAGGTAGAGGCTTCTACCCCTCCAACTCCAGACAGTACTTCCCACAAAGAGGAAGAGGCTCACGCGGAAGAGGCTTCCCCGCTCGTGGTGCTCCCAACAACACCACCTCAAGTAAGTGCACCCCCTTCTTCTTCCCCTCCAAAAGTCGGCGGCAGACTAAAATACTTCCTTCATGTTTGGGAATCCCTGACCCAAGATCCATGGGTTCTAGAAACAGTTCAGGGCTTCAAAATAGATTTCACAGAGATTCCTTTCCAATCTACCACTCCCAATCCCATGACCCTTTCTCTAGAGCATCTAGAAATCGTCAAAGAAGAGGTTTCCTCTATGTTAAAGAAGGGCGCAATAATAGAGGTCCCTTGGTCTCAAAAGAATTTTGTGAGTACCCTTTTCCTAGTCAAAAAGAAAGACAAGGGTTGGCGCCCAGTAATAAACCTTCGAGAGGTAAACAAGTACCTCGTCTACCGTCATTTCAAGATGGAGGGCATCCATCTGCTCAGAGACCTTCTTCTCCATGGAGATTGGCTAGTCAAATTGGACTTAAAAGACGCATATTTTACCATTCCCATGGCAACAGAACATCAGTCCTTTCTCCAATTCATCTGGGACAATCGCCTTTTTCAATTTCAGGCCCTCCCTTTTGGCCTTTCTTCTGCCCCTCGGTGTTTCACCCAGATCATGAGAACGATAGTCTCCATCCTAATAGCCAGGGGTATTCGTCTCATCATCTATCTAGACGACATACTAATAATGTCCCAATCTCACTCTCAAATTCTAGAGGACTTACAGACCTCTATGAACCTCATAGAAAGTCTTGGGTTCATTATAAACAGGGAAAAATCAATCCTTTTACCCTCAAAATCTCTCGAATTCTTCGGCTTCACCGTGGATACTTCGACCTGTCTTCTCTTACTCCCCAAGAAGAAGATTGCCAAAATTCGGAAAGAAATCAGATTCGTTCTCAAACATCACTCCTTATCCCTGAGAGAGCTAGCCAGACTCCTTGGCCTACTCTCTTCCTCGATACAAGCTATCTTCCCTGGCCCACTCAACTACCGTGCTCTTCAGAGAGTAAAAGCCAAGGCTCTCAGATCTGGACTTTGGTACGGAGACCAAGTCTCTCTAGACGAAGAAGCCAAACTGGAACTTTCCTGGTGGCTGGACAATTTGGACGCCTGGAATGGAAGAGCTATTTTTGGTTCATCTCCAGACTTCGTCCTAGAGTCAGATGCCAGCCTTCACGGTTGGGGTGCTCGTCTTCTCAACCAGGACACTGGTGGTATATGGACCCCTTCAGAGTCTTCCCACCACATAAATTTCTTAGAAATGACAGCCGGGCTCTATGCTCTGATGAGCTTCAGACAATCTCTCCAAGGCAGATCCGTCCTCCTGAAGATGGACAACGTCTCCGCAGTCTCGTATATCAACCGCCTTGGCGGTACGAAATCTGCCGACCTTTCGAACCTAGCCAAGAAACTCTGGATGTTCTGTTTGGAACACAAGATTTCCCTGAGGGCCGAATACCTCCCTGGAAAATCCAACCTCTCCGCAGACTGGAACTCGAGGTTCCTAGTAGACTTCAGCGATTGGAAACTCAATCCAACCATTTTCAATTCCCTGTCCGACCTTTGGGGCCCCTTCGATGTGGACCTCTTCGCAAGCCGGTTGTCCTCCCAACTTCCACAATACTTCAGTTGGATGCCAGACCCGGGTGCTCTCGCTGTCAACGCCTTTCTCCAACCTTGGGCACCTCTCAGACCCTACGCCTTTCCCCCCTTTGCCATGATTCAGAGAGTTCTTCAGAAAGTGAGACAAGAACAGTGCTCCCTGGTCCTGATAACTCCTTTCTGGCCGTCTCAAGCATGGTTCCCCACAGCCTTGGAACTCTCTTACGACATTCCTCTCCTAATCCCGGCCTCTCAAGGTCTCCTCCTAAACGCAAACGGAGAAGATCACCACCTGGTTCTTTCAGGGAGCCTGAACCTTCTTGCTTGGAAAGTGTCAGGCAATCTAACCAATTGTCTGGACTTTCGTCATCTGCTCTTACACTCCTCGGAGAATCTTGGGCACCTGGAACACACTACAGATATAATAACACCTGGAAAAAATGGTCTAGTTGGTGCTTGGAAAGGGACCTGGATCCCGTGGAAGCTCCTATCGTTAATATAGTCAATTTCCTCGTGGAACTTTTCGACAGTGGCCTCTCTTATAGATCCATTAACTGTTATAGGTCTGCCATTTCTGCAGGTCACTCTATCGTCAACGGTAAAACGGTAGGTAAAAACCCTATTGTTTGTAGGATCCTTAAAAGTATCAGACTTAAGAGACCCCCCAGACCTAAATATCAATCTGTTTGGGATGTTAAACTGTTACTTGACCTTTTTTGCTCCTGGCCTGATAATTCCCTTCTTAACAGAAAATGTCTTTCAATCAAACTTGCATCTCTTCTTTGTTTAATCTCCTGTCGCAGAGTTTCAGATGTTAAAGCTTTAGACATCTCCAATAGATCTTATGAGATGTTCGGTGTTAAATTTGAAATTTTTAGGAGAACTAAGACCATGTCTGATTCTATCTTCTATCCACGTTTTGATTTCTGTAAAAAGCTCTGTGTGGTTGACTGTATGAAAGAGTATGATTCCAGGATGTCTAATCTTCGACCTCCTGATGCAAATCAACTCCTTGTTTCCTACGTTAAACCCTTTAAACCCATCTCATCCTCCTCTATCGCAAGGTGGGTTAAATTGGCTATGAATTTCGCTGGTATTGACCTTTCAAAATTTCAAGCTCATTCACTAAGAAGTGCATTGGCCAGCAAATCATATTGGTCTGGTGGTAAGTTGGATACTATCCTCAAAGCTGCTGATTGGTCTAATGCTTCTACCTTCGCTCATCATTATTGTAAACCAATTGAACATGTTTCTGATATTGTGATTCAGGGCTACCAACATGCATAATGTAGCCTCCTGTCTTGTAATGAAATTGCGATTCTCCTATTAACATGACCAGAGAATCTGGATTTCATTAAAGACACGGAGGCTAACATTATCCCCCCCGTCCCTCCCTTGAGGGATATTGAGGATTAATTTGGTTTACAATGTTTTGAATGTTCTATACCTTTAACCTTGCCTTTCTTTACTTCTGAAGGTTTCCTTGTACCTTTCTTGACTTGCCTCATTTTCTTTCAGACAATTCGAATTGATGTCCCGCATGGATTTTCAAGTTTCAAGCATACTTCCTTCGAGTTTCAAGATCTGTTCTTCGTTCATGCATTCTAAAAGAGGCTGATTTATCTGGGCACACGCCTTTTATGGACACTGTTATGTCATTTAGTTCTATTCTTAACCTTTGTGATGTAAGCGGCTGTGAGCTGCATTAAAAAGATTAATGCATAATGTTAGCCTCCGTGTCTTTAATGAAATCCAGATTCTCTGGTCATGTTAATAGGAGAATCGCAATTCTTCTTGGTGTTCAATGGTTATCACTAAATTTCTTCTGGCACCCACCGACATGGAGCGTCAACTTTCAAAGATCGGGACAAAGTCCTTATTACTGTGAGCTTGGCGAATGTGATGTGATACTGTCTTGAGTATCCCAGTTTGGGAATTTTTCAAGGTACATTGCGGTGCTAGCATCAGAAGAGGTATGCCCAGAGAAAGGTTGCAGACACTTTGCTGCTGTCATTTTCCATTAGCCAGCACATCATAGGAGGTATCTGAGGTACTCTGCGTGTGATCAGAGCTGCATGAGTTTCAAAGGAATGAATCATTGTGAAGGGTTAGCGGTAAGCGTCATCACACACTACCACATTTTTTTAGCGGCTGTTAGAAATGGGGGTCTCTAGTTGGCAAGGGTTTGCACCTTTGTCTAAGTAGGGACCCTTATTCCTAGTCAGGGTAAGGGAGTTACACTCCCAAATAAAAACCCTGCTCACCCCCTTGGTAGCTTGGCACCAGCATTCAAGCTTATCTAAGATGCAGTGTGTAAAGCATTTGCACATAACCAACAGTGATACAGTGATAGTACTGCAAAAGGACACCCCATCAGCTTAGAAAAATATCCAATACTTTTATGTATCCAAAACAAGACCAATACGATAAGAATCCACCATACAGTACTTAATATTATATACTTTGCAAGATAGCCTTAAAATTTCAGAAATACCTCCAAAAACACAATTAGTACGAGTCAGTAGCTCCATCCAGGGTTACCATGATGCTGAAAACAACAGAGTTTAACAGTTCCAGCTGACCGTGACGGTACGGGCCAGCGAAATATTGGACAGACTCGGTAACCGTACCTTTCTCGTTGCGGCTGGCACATTGGTGCAAGCTGGTCGGGGCAACCATTGCGGTTGCGTTGCAAAATGAAAGTGGTGCAGGGTGCAGTGCCCTCTCGATGCAGTACAGGCAGCTGCTTGGCGACAATCATCCAGACGGCGTTGGTGATACCAAGGCTTATGGTGCAGAGTGAGGTGGTGCTCGATGCAGTGCTGGCAGGTTGCGGTGCAAGCGACAGAGCCAGTTAGCAGGAGCTGGCGTTGGTCCCCCCAGACTGCTGTGTGAGACGAGGCTGTGCATTGTAAAACTTACAGCAGTGCCCCCAGCAATAATGCGGTCACAGGTGTCAAAGTCAGCCGCAGCAACAGAGTCGGTGAGACCAGGATGGCTAAGTGAAGCGAGGTAGTGTGGAGTGCAGTGCCTACAAGTTACTGGGCATGCAGCGGCTCGGTGTCATTGGTAGTCGTCATCGGTGTGGCTAGGGTTGCAGTGCAAGATGCGGACAGAGCCTTCTGCGGTGCCGTAATGACACAGAGCTAGCAACGCAGTAGGTGGCGGAGTCAGTTGCATTTCCCTTCTCTGGGGCAACTGAAATAGCGGTTCCAGAAGCAGTATACAGACGTTGGTGAAGTCTTTGTAGGAGGTAAGCCCTACTTCAAGCCCATGGAGAGACTCAGCACGAGTAAAAGAAAGTTAAATGCAGTCCTTTCACTGCCCAAGGCAGAAGCAGCAACTGCAGGCCAACCCAACAAGGCAACAACACAGCAAAGGGGCTGTGCTCCTCCTGGCAGCACTTCCAGCTCTTATTCTTGGCAGGTTCCTCGATTCCAGCAAGTTCTAAAATTCTGGGCCCCAATATTTATACTCAAAATCCTTTTGTTCTCTCAAGCAGAGAGTGTCTGGGTTTAGATCAAACAACCGCAAAGGTGCACCACAAAACATGAAACAGTAAGTGCAGATGACGTTTAAGCACAATAAGAAGATATTCCTCAGAGATGTTGGAGTTCTTCTTTAAATCTTTATTTTCAAAAAGCAGTAAAACACATACAGCCGACGCGTTTCGTCCCAAACTGGGACTTCTTCAGGGCTGTCGGTAAAAAACATATATACATATAATCAATTTTATATACAGGAATCAACTTTACAGTCTAAAAACATTTACAATACCAAAACATGTTAAAAGCATTACTACCATAGACGTGGAGCCTATGCATGCGTTTGATGTTGAAGCGTTAGCCCACTGCCATTCTATCAGCAGGGTAAAACAAGTTGGCCTAAGGATATGTACACGTATGTAAGTATTGTTTACAATTCAAATATACATAGTTACAATTCAAATATACATAGTTGGAAAGTACACATACATCATGCAATTTTAAGAAATAGCAAGCAGATATATACACACGGCACGAGGCCCATGTGTCTGACCATGACACAAAGAAAGAAATGGACTGGGGAAGAGAAATTTGTATATGTTTAAAGGAGAGCACAGTAAAGAACGGGCAACCCATTTTAAGGTTGAGGTACTTCCATGAAGGTAGCTTGGTGTTGTTAATTAAGCAAGCTCCAATATGTCTTAAGAATAAGAGACCAAAAAGGATTAATAATCCTATTGTGCCTGGCAAGTCATAACACTGGTACATCGAGTCCAATACTCATTTACCTTTAAGTCAGTTGGACGTCGCATGTGGGGAAGAATATGAGAGGAAGCGGGGTCCAGGGGTCACCTTCCCGCCTACTGTAATCCTGTTATATTGGTTCTTTCAGAGGTTGATTTTACAAGCATAGACCTTAACTGGGACATGAAAAGAAAAAGGATATCTATGTAACCATACCAGATTATGTTATTGTGTTGTTAGACAGCAGAATCGGCAGAGTTTAATGAGCCTTATTGCATCGGGCAGGGGGCGTTAGGCTCCCTATCAAAAAGTTCAGTTCATCTTAAGAAATAGCTACTTACTATAGGTATGCTTAGCGGGCAACAGAGGAAAAGTGTCCTCGGAGTTCTTGGGTGGTATAAGGAGTCATGCCACCTTACTGATATGAATGTCTCAGTCCGTATGCTGGAAGATATGAAAAAGCGAAAAGCCAGCTTATACCCTATGCAAGGGCTTGTTACATTAATGTGTACAGAAATTGAAAAGCCAATGGCCAAGGATCAAGTACAAAAGAAAATAGCTGCCAAATATTGATTACCTGAGTCAAAGATAGAACTGGTGATGGACTGAAGGTCCTGTTAGTCCAATGGAAGAGGGTGTGGGCACTGTATCCCAGTAGGCCTGTTGATTAAAAGTGAGTAGATTTCTGTTTACAAGTTGGGTCTAGCTCAAAGAGCATGAAAGAACACAGTTCTGTGTGGGTTTACGTGGATGGAAATGACCAATATAAGCATGGTCCCAAATTGTACCGCCCCAGGTGTAGGGTCAAGGATGCAAGTACCATGTACCAAACACTTAGTGATTAGCAGGCTATTATTTATTATCAGATACGGGTTATTACAAGGGAGAGAAAATCCCAGAGTGTCCTGAGTATCTTAACTTAAGATGCTGTTATGGATAATGGTCGCCAAAGTCAGAAACACGCACTAATTCTAATGTGGAAGTTAAGCCCAAACCCTGACCTAGGTGAGGACCAATAGTAAGTCTGGAAATACCAGGAAGGAACAGCCGGTTACAGGTAGGCAAATAAACTCACCGTTCTTGATAAAGCGGCTGGCGCCCATCCACAGCCCTCGTCCTGACGAAACACCCGCAGCGACGTCGTGTTCAAATGTTGTGAGCCCCTGCTGCTCGTTTTATAGCAGGAGTAATTGGATTAAGGGTCTGCACCTGTCAAAACTCCCGCCAGCGCGAAGGAGCGCTGTGCGAAATGGCAAAGGCAAAACGCGGTGCCGTCTTGTGTAAAAGAGGCGGCCATCTTAGAATGTCTATGGGGAGCACTTGTCTATATGTTCCTCAATGCCCAATGCCTAATGTGCTGTATGAATTACGTCCTCCGTATTGTCCAGTGTGGCTTGTTAATTAATGTCAATGTTCCTAAGAATTGTGGCCGCATTTAGCGTGAAAGACCGATAAGCAAACAAAGCTTGGAACAAACAGTGATTACGATCGCACTTATTATTCGGTCCTTCGTTTAATGCAGCAAAGGATAGGAAACCTGCTTATAAGTGAGGAGAGGTTATGGGCTAATGAAGCGAGGGGGACCTCTTTTGTAGTTCGAGGTCTGTGTATATGTAAGAACGGCGGCCATCTTAGAGTGTCTAAGGAAAACGCGAATCCGTCTTGTGTGAAAGAGGCGGCCATCTTAGAATGTCTATGGGGAGCACTTGTCTATATTTTCCTCAATGCCCAATGCCTAATGTGCTGTACGTATTACGTCCTCCGTATTGTCCAGTGTGGCTTGTTAATTAATGTCAATGTTCCTAAGTATTGTGACCGCATATAACGTGAAAGGCCGAAAAGCAAACAAAGCTTGAAACAAACAGTGATTACGATCGCACTTATTATTCGGTCCTTCGTTTAATGCAGCAAAGGGTCGGAAACCTGCTTTTTAGTAAGGAGAGGATATGGGCTAATGAAGCGAGGGGGACCTCTTTTGTAGTTCGCGGTCTGTATATATATAAGAATGGCGGCCATCTTGGAGTGTCTGAGGTGGGTACGTTACTCTTATCAGGTTTGAGCTTGAAGCCCGATTTATTATGGGTGTATGACATGTACACTGCCCCTAGTGCCTGGCTGACTAGTGTTAACAGCCATAAGTATTATAACCCAAGTCGCGTGTAAAAACAACATCGATGGGTGAAATAGGATATTATCCAAAAGACAGTCGCACAAGATCCTAAGCGACCGGCCGGTTTAAGCTGGAGGGCGAAAAGTCCTATTAATGGTGGCTAAGAGAGCAAGGGCATGCTATGGGAGGGTGTACCACAACATGTGTAGTGCAATATGTGGAAAAAACAATGTAAAAGCGGCGGCCATCTTTGTCAGTGTATCAGTTTGAAAGATGGGAGTGGACGATAATGTGGAAATTATACCGCTGCGCTAAACTTTAAATAAAAGACCATCTGATATCTATCAAGATAGCGTTGTTCCAGAAAAGGGGTGGACAGGGGCAGGAGAATAAGTCAATAAGGTGCAATGGTATTCTAGACTTCATGGGCGTCTGTAACATGCGCGTAAGGGCTCCAGGTGATATACAATGGGCTGAGTTATTCCAATTTTACACATATACTTCAAGAAGGAAGGGGATATATACTAATACACAGTTTACAAGCAAACAAACCACTTTTTGATGTCAAATTGTGAAAACGTGTCATGCTGAATATGATTCAAATTTTGAACGGTCTGTGTGGTGGAACCAAAGTAGCACAGAGAGTGAACAGTTAGGGCGGATTACTCCAGGAAATAATGTAGCTCATCTTCAGTATTAAGGCCGAGTTCTGTACAGCGTAGTCTACATATCCAGCCCGCCTCCCGTTGTCTTAACGCTAGTTCCCTATTACCTCCCCTTGGGTGTATAGGTTGGTGATCAATGCCCATGAACCACATGTTGTCTGTGTCTTTATGGCATTCCTGGATATGGAAGGTCAAGGGATATCTCATGTCACCATTACGTCTTGCACGGACATGTTCTTGGATACGGATCTTTAAGGCTCTTTTGGTGCTACCAACATAGATCTTGTTGCAGCCGCAACCCAAAATATAAACAACATATTTTGTATTGCAGTTGATCAAGTGGTCTATAGTATAGGTTTTGTTGGTGTTGTAGCGGAATTCCTTGGTTCTATTTCTGCCTAGTGCGCACATGTTGCAATCGCTGCATGTGAAGAAACCTTTAGCGGGAGTAGTTAGCCAGTTGTTCCGCTTTTTGGATTCTATATAGCTGGGGCAGAGCATATTACGAAGATTTCTCCCTCTCCTATAGCATATTTTGGGTGTCCTGGTAACCGAATCCTGGAGGCTCGGTATGTCCGCAATCAGATGCCAATGTTTTCTTAAGATGTTAAAAATTATGCTGCTTTGATCAGAGTACTGTGTAGTAAATGAGAGGGGTCTGCTAGTATCTGATGGCCTATTTTTGGGGGCCAAGGTGCTTGTTCTAGATACGTTTTGGACTTTTTTGTTGGCTTTCTCAAGGGTCTTTCTGGGATAGCCCCTTTCAAGGAACCGTTTTTCCGTTTCCTGTATATTATGTTGAAAAGTGTCCTCCGTGCTGCAATTGCGGCGCATCCGGATCATTTCCCCGTAGGGGATATTCTCAATGATATGTCGGGGATGTGCGCTCTCATAATGTAAAACGCTATTGCAGGCTGTCGCCTTACAATGGGTACAGCTCTGGATCTTGTTGTTTTCTACAAAAAGTTTTACATCCAGAAAGTCAATTGCTTTCTGATTGTGTGTCATAGTGAAGCGAACACTGCTGATAGAATGGCAGTGGGCTAACGCTTCAACATCAAACGCATGCATAGGCTCCACGTCTATGGTAGTAATGCTTTTAACATGTTTTGGTATTGTAAATGTTTTTAGACTGTAAAGTTGATTCCTGTATATAAAAACTGATTATATGTATATATGTTTTTTACCGACAGCCCTGAAGAAGTCCCAGTTTGGGACGAAACGCGTCGGCTGTATGTGTTTTACTGCTTTTTGAAAATAAAGATTTAAAGAAGAACTCCAACATCTCTGAGGAATATCTTCTTATTGTGCTTAAACGTCATCTGCACTTACTGTTTCATGTTTTGTGGTGCACCTTTGCGGTTGTTTGATCTGAATTAAAATTCCCTAGGGAATAGGCACGGTGATGATGGGTGCCATTCAGTGTGCACACAACCCCCTTGATTAAACTTAAGGGTCAAGATACCTCACGGGGGAAAGTTAGTCAGGTGCTTACTCTAGGAAGGGTCCATCATTTATTCAGTATTTTACTTTGGTTCGCCCTCATTAGCACTGACACACCCTATACCCAGATCCTATATTCATATTGTCATATAAGTGAGACCTCTTTTAAAAGAGTGTCTGGGTTTAGTCCAAACCAATTTGAGCCTCTCTAGCACAACCTCCCAGCAGGAGGCTGAAACAGCATTGTTTCAGGCAGACCAGGCTCATTCAGGTGCAAGGAAATGTTCTCCCACAAGTCTAAATGCAGCCCAGGTCTATTCAGCCCAGCCCTGACTCACCCAGACTCTCTGTAGCCACAGCACATCCTTAGCCCCTGTCACTCCAGCCAGTCAATACACATCGCAAGACAATTCCTACTTTCTAAAAGTGGTATTTTCAAACCCAGAATATAAAAATCATCCTTACTAAAAGATGCATTTTTACATTCTGAGTACAGGCATACTAAACTCCATTTCTATATCTTGTCCCAATCGGAAGTTATGTATTTAAGAAGTTATAAGTAAACCTTTTATTCTTTCCTATGGGACAGATAGCTTTGCAGTGGTGAACAATGAAATACACTGTAATTCACCAACAGGCCATGTTAGACACACCAGTACATGTCCTACCTTTAAAATACACAGCACCCTGCCTACAGGGGTACCTTGGGACTACTTTAGGGGTGACTGATATGGAAGAAAAGGTAAGGTTGGGGCCTGGTAAGTTGGTGCACAAACTGCAGACCCTACAGTGGCAAGTCTGAGAAACCTTTTCAGGACTACTCATGTGGGTGGCACAATCAGTGCTGCAAGCCCACTAGTAGCATTTGATTTACAGGCCCTGGCACACTCAATGCACTTTACTAGGGGCTTACAAGTAAATCAAATATGTCAATCATGGAAACACCAATCCATAATAACAACTTACAAACAGGAGCACTTGCATTTTAACATTGAACAGCAGTGAGAAAGTGTGCAGAGACACTATCAGCAAAAACAGAGTCAAAACCAGAAAGTCAGAAAGCAAAAAGACAGGGGAAATACGCCAAAAGAAGCCAAATCTACCAGTGTCCATCTTGGATTGGGCAAAACTCTAAGCCCAAATCTTTCGAGACAGAGTTCTCGCTCACACATCTGCATCTGAGGTCACAGGCACACCTGAACTTTATATTGCTGGCATCCCTTTTGTGCTTGTGCATATGCATACACAGTGACAGGCACACCTGAAGTTATATTACAGACTGTTATTGATTATCGACTGCCTATATTTACAATGACAGGCACAGCAGAAGATGTATTTGTACTTCTTAAAAGAAAGTACACTGTGACAGGCACACCTAAAATTTGTCATGAGGTACTTGCAGTATTGTAGAGGATAAATGTGATGATTTTTACAATTCATTTTTGGTCTATTCGAATTTAATTTTTTTACTTTGCATTTTTGTTAAGTGTGTTGGTGCTGTTTTGGATTATTGCCTTAAATAACAGTTTTGAATGATTTAATAATAATGGCTATATTGCAGCTCCACCTCATTTCCTGCAAGTTCTTGGGGAACCACAAATGGAAAGAGAATGTGGGTGCCCTAATGTTTTTTAGCTTATGTGGATGTGCCACAGGATGAAGATTGTTCTGCGAAAAGGAAACTATCTTTCCTAAAGTATTGCTTAGGTGGAGTAGGCTTGAAGGAATTCACTAATCTTCCCCCTTTGGAGGGTGTGGGAGATATGAATGTTTTTGAAAAGAATGAGTGTCCACTTTGGAAGAAAGATCAACTCAGTAAGGGAAAGATTTGAATTTTATTCACATGCACAAAAGGAGGAGGAGTCAATTAAGGAATACGTAGCTGTTCCACTAACATTAGCAATATCCTGAGTATTTGATACAATAACTTATGAATCAGTGTTGAGGGAACAAATCATGACGAAGACCGAAAGCAAGAAAATCCAGGAAAGACTATGAGCTGGTACAGAATCCTCTGTAAGTGCACTTATTAATATTGGAAAGGAAACTTAACAGTCTGAGAAGTTTGTAAATGAGATCAGAAGACAGAATATCAAAATCCAGGAAACTAATTCTGAAGTTTCCATTGTGAAAAATCAGATGACACCCTAAAACAAGAAAGATTCTGAAAATAAAAACGTTTGGAAAATAAATAGTATAATTTATTTCAGGTGTGGAAGTTCATTGCATGTTGGAAATTTAATGGATGTCTAGCATGGGACAAAGTGTGTATCAAATGCAAAAAAATGGACACTTTGGAAGGGTGAAATTGTATTACATATGATGAGGCTGGTGCAAATTTTAATTCAATTTTATGTGTGGGTGACACAAAATTCAGAGGTTTTCCTAGATGCAACTATTGACAGGAAACAGATAACGATGATGGTTGATTCTTGTACCTGATACAGTATTATTGGCAAAACATTATTCAATGACATATGGGGTAACAAGAGGTTGTTTCTACTGCCATTCAAACAGGGGGTTATTTAGGTCACAAAACTGACTTACAGGGATACTTTTGGGCAGATCTAGAACTTGGAGGGAGAACTACAATGGGCAAAGTATGTGAGGCAACTAAAGGTGATGTCATTCTAGTTTGGCTCTCCCTATCAACAAGAGATGGGCATACGTTTAGATCCTAATGCATGCCCACCAATGAATGCAATTACATCTGCTAGAAATGAATATGTCTCTGAAATACAGAGACATCATTCCCAGTTCTTTTTATTAAAAGAGTGGAGAAGTATGTCGATTTTAAGCATAAGATCATACTGAATGAAGAGGTGATACCTGTGAGACACAAAGTGGCTTTGCCGTACAGTGATAAACTTAAAGGCATGTTGAATGATCTGGTTGAAAAGAAAATGATTACACCTATAGAGTCCTCTTCTTGGGTGGCTCACATCATTTTGTCTCCTAAGGGGTCAGGAGATGTCTATTTGTGCGCGGATTTACGCAGTCTAAATAAAGAAATTTGGGTAGACAAACACCCTCTCCCAAATATCCATGAGTTAAGATCAACACTGGTAAAAAAATGTCCATGGTAGATTTGGTAAGTGCCTATCCCCACGTGGAACTACATGAAAACTCCAAACATCTTAAGGCGTTTGAGACACCACAGGGTATGTTTCAATGCTTGCAAATACCTTTTGGATTAGTAAGTGCAGCCTCCATGTTTTAGCGTCTAACGAAGAATGCATTAGAAGGGATTAAGGGAGCCATTGATTTCCAAGACAATGATTTGATATTTGGGAAAACTAACAAGTACCATGTAAAATGGTAATGAATGTGTTAACAAGATTAAAAGACACAGGTCTGACATTGACATTTTCAGAGTGCAAATTTAGGCAACATAAAGTTGAATATTTGGGACATGAAATGTAAAAGAATGGTATCAAACATGAACACAATCATGTGGAAAGGATTTCAAATGCTTCTTCGCCCACCACTAAAGACCAACTACTGTTTTTTTGGGGTTAACAGAATTTTATAGGAAATCTGTGCAGGATCATGCAACCAAAGTGTATCCTCTCCAGCAATTACTAAAGAAAAATGTCAAATACAAGTGGGGCGTTAGCCAACAGGAGACATTTGAGCTATTAAAAAGGAGTTGGTGCACCATTTCTAAAATCATATGTGGCTGGTAAAGAGTGCATTGTATAGTGAATGCCAGAAGTGTAGGTTTGGGAGCAGTGCTCATGCGGAAAGTCAACCATGAAGAATGGGTGGTTTCCAGGACACTACTAAAATTCTGAGTGCAATTATTCTACTACAGAGAAAAAAATCTTAGCCTGCACCTGGGCAGCGCAACATTTTTGCTAATTCTTATGGGGGACAACATTTGTCTGGGAGCTGACCCCAAACCATTGGTCAATATGTTAACTACGAGTGGTAGAAGAATGTTAACAGCTCATTTAGCAAGATCAGCAGCCAAGCTGCAAAAATATCAGGGTGTTGTGGAATATGTTCCTTGGTGGGCTAATGTACACACTGATTCAATCAATCAATCAATCAGTGACACTTATAAAGCACGCTACATACCCGTAGGGTCTCAAGGCGCTGGGGGGGGGGGGGGTGCCGCTACTGCTCGAACAGCCAGGTCTTCAGCTTCTTCCTGAAGGAGAGGTGGTCTTGGGTCAGGCGCAGGTCGGACGGGAGGGAGTTCCAGGTCTTGGCGGCCAGGTAGGAGAAGGACCTTCCTCCTGTAGTCGCTCTTCGGATGCGGGGGACGGCGGCGAGGGCGTGGTTGGCTGATCGGAGGTGGCGTTTGGGAGCGTAGAAGTTGACTCGGCTGTTGAGGTAGCTCGGGCCTTGGTCGTGTAGGGCTTTGTGTACGTGGGTGAGGAGGCGGAAGGTGATTCTCTTGTTGATGGGGAGCCAGTGAAGGTCTCTGAGATGTCCGGAGATGTGGCTGGATCGTGGGATGTCGAGGATGAGTCTGGCTGAGGCGTTTTGGATCCGCTGGAGTCTCTTCTGGAGCTTGGCGGTGGTCCCGGCGTAGAGGGCGTTGCCGTAGTCCAGTCGGCTGGTGACGAGGGCCTGGGTGACGGTCTTCCTGGTCTCTGTGGGGATCCACCAGAAGATCTTCCGTAGCATGCGTAGGATGTTGAAGCACGCCGAGGAGACGCTGCTGACTTGCCTGGTCATGGAGAGGGAGGAGTCCAGGATGAAGCCCAGGTTTCGTGCATGGTCTGTCGGTTTGGGTGCGGTGCCCAGGGCGGGAGGCCACCAGGAGTCGTCCCAGGCGGAGGGAGAGGAGCCCAGGATGAGGACCTCCGTCTTGTCCGAGTTTAGTTTCAGGCGGCTGGTCGTCATCCACTCGGCTACCTCTTTCATCCCTTCGTGTAGGTTGGCTCTGGCGGCGGCGGGTTTGTTGGTCAGGGAGAGGATCAGCTGGGTGTCGTCGGCGTAGGAGATGATGCTGAGGTGGTGTTTGCGTACGATGGCCGCGAGGGGGCTCATGTAGACGTTGAAGAGGGTGGGGCTCAGGGATGATCCTTGGGGGACGCCGCAGATGACTTCGGAGGCCTCTGACTTGTACGGTGGTAGGCGGACTCGCTGTGTTCTTCCGTCGAGGAAGGAGATGATCCATTCCAGCGCCTTGTCCTGGATTCCGATGTTGCTGAGGCGCCGTATTAGGGTGCGGTGGCAGACCGTGTCGAATGCCGCGGAGAGGTCTAGGAGGATGAGGGCCGCTGTTTCTCCATTGTCCATCAGGGCTCGGATGTCATCGGTGGCGGCGATGAGGGCAGTCTCGGTGCTGTGTTTGGCTCGGAAGCCGGACTGTGAGGGGTCGAGGGATCCGTTCGTCTCGAGGAAGGCGGCCATCTGCTTGTTGACGGTCTTCTCGATGACTTTGGCTGGAAACGGGAGAAGCGAGATGGGGCGGTAATTCTTGAGGTCGGTGGGGTCCGCTGTTGGTTTCTTGAGTAGAGCGCTGAGTTCGGCGTGTTTCCAGCTCTCGGGGAAGATGGCGGTGTCGAAGGATGTGTTGATGATGTCTCGCAGGTGGGGTGCGATGACAGCGTCGGCCTTGTTGAAGATGTGGTGAGGGCAGGGGTCGGTTGGTGATCCGGAGTGGATGGAGTTCATCGTGCGGATGGTGTCTTCTGTGCTGATCGGGGTCCAGGCGTGGAGGGTGGTGGTGGGGGGGGGTGGCTGGTCGGTCGTGGTGTGCGTTGGTTGGTTGTTGAAACTGCTGTGTATGTCTGTGATCTTGTTGTGGAAGTATGAGGCGAGGGAGTTGCAGAGGTCTTGCGATGGGGTGATGTCGTTGTTTCCTGCGTTGGGGTTGGAAAGCTCTTTCACGATGTTGAAGAGTTCCTTGCTGTTGTGTGCGTTGTTGTCCAACCGGTCCTTGAATGCTGTTCTCTTGGCGGCGCGGATCAGCTGGTGGTGTTTCCGGGTGGCAAGTTTGTAGGAGGTCCTGTTGTCCGTTGTCGGATCCCTTTTCCAGACTTTCTCGAGGGCTCGGCAGTTCTTCTTGGAGCTCTTGAGTTCGTCGGTGAACCATGGGGCCTTCTTGCTGCCGGGTCTGCTAGGCGGGGTCCTCAGCGGGGCGAGTTCGTCCGCGCAGTTGCTGATCCACTTCGTGATGTTATCGGCGGCCTGGCTGGGGTTCGCTGAGCTGGCAGGAGGGTGTTGGCTCAGGGAGGTGGCGAGCTGGTCTGCTGTGATCTTGTTCCAGCTTCTGCGGGCGGTGTGTTGCTGGTGTTGGTGGGTCGTCGTTCTCTTGAAGGTGAAGTGGACGCAGCTGTGGTCCGTCCATTGAAGCTCTGTGGCGTGGCTGAAGTCGATGTCTGTGCTGGATGAGAAGACGGCGTCGAGTGTGTGACCGGCGAGGTGGGTGGGGGTGGACACCAGTTGCTTGAGTCCCAGGTTGGCGAGGTTGTCGAGCAGGGTGCTGGTGTTGTGGTCGTTGTTGTTCTCCAGATGGAAGTTGAGGTCTCCCAGGAGGATGTAGTCAGCGGAGGGGAGGGCATGCGGGCTGACGAAGTCGGCGATGTCCTCGCTGAATTGTGTGCGTGGTCCAGGGGGTCGGTAGATCAGGGTGCCTCTGAGGGTGGTGTTCGGGTTGGTGTGGATCTGGAAATGCAGGTGTTCGGCGCTGGTCAGGGTGTTGTCGGTGCTGGTCGTGAGACGGATGGTGTTCCTGTGGATGATGGCGATGCCTCCTCCCATCTGGTTGGCGTTTCGGTCCCTCCAGACGATCTTGTAGCCCTCTGGGATAGCGATGGCGATGTCGGGAGCTGATGAGGCGTTCATCCAGGTCTCCGTGAGGAAGGCAACGTCAGGGGCTGTGGCGTCTAGAAGGTTCCAGAGTTCGATGGCGTGTCTGTGGACGGAGCGGGTGTTGAGGAGGATGCACTTGAGGTGGGTGCTGCTGGAGTTCGACTTGACCGGTGCTGGTGCGGGGCTGGGCCGGATGCAGGAGAACTTGCAGGCGTGGCAGCTGAACGGTCCGTGGGTGCGTCTTGGAGTGGCTTGGTGGCAGTCTGGGAGTCGGCCGGTGTTGAGAGCGATGAGGGTGGCGGCTGAGTACGTCAGGCGGGTCGGTCGGGGTCTTCGTGGGCCAGGGGTCCTGGCGCTGGTCGCGAACCGGTCGCGGACGGGCGCAGACGGGCTTACCTTTGGCGCGCCTTCGGCGCACAATCGGCGCGCCCGCTGCGCGTGACCGCTGCGCGTTCGCACGGTCGCCATTTAAGGCGAAGTGCGCGGGTGGGCGGGGCAGCTGGGAGGCGGGAGCGGGGAGGGTTACAGAAGACAAAAGGGGCGGGGACAAGCGGCGGTGGCGGGAAGGGAGGGCGGGGGGCGGCGCGGTAGGCGGACAACAAGGAAGGAGAGCAAACACGATAACAGGCAAAAACAGGCACAAATTACCGCTAAAAGCGGCAAAAACAGAGTTTAAACACCAAAAAAAGGCAAGCACAAATTAATGACAAAACAAGGAAAAAAAGCACTCGCAGCGGCGGCAGCCGGCAAACGAGGCAGCAGCGAGGCAGGGGCAGGCAAGGGGCACACGCAGCAGCTGGTGGCCGTGCGGCGCGGGGGTGTCCCCCAAGTGGGTCACACTCACCTGCGTCGCATGGTCGCCATTTAAGGCCAAGTGCGCGGGTGGGCGGAGCAGCTGGGAGGCGGGAGCGGGGAGGGTTACAGAAGACAAAAGGGGCGGGGACAAGCGGCGGTGGCGGGAAGGGAGGGCAGGGGGCGGCGCGGTAGGCGGACAACAAGGAAGGAGAGCAAACACGATAACAGGCAAAAACAGGCACAAATTACCGCTAAAAGCGGCAAAAACAGAGTTTAAACACCAAAAAAAAGGCAAGCACAAATTAATGACAAAACAAGGAAAAAAAGCACTCGCAGCGGCGGCAGCCGGCAAACGAGGCAGCAGCGAGGCAGGGGCAGGCAAGGGGCACACGCAGCAGCTGGTGGCCGTGCGGCGCGGGGGTGTCCCACAAGTGGGTCACACTCACCTGCGTCGCACGGTCGCCATTTAAGGCCAAGTGCGCGGGTGGGCGGAGCAGCTGGGAGGCGGGAGCGGGGAGGGTTACAGAAGACAAAAGGGGCGGGGACAAGCGGCGGTGGCGGGAAGGGAGGGCGGGGGGCGGCGCGGTAGGTGGACAACAAGGAAGGAGAGCAAACACGATAACAGGCAAAAACAGGCACAAATTACCACTAAAAGCGGCAAAAACAGAGTTTAAACACCAAAAAAAAGGCAAGCACAAATTAATGACAAAACAAGGAAAAAAAGCACTCGCAGCGGGCGCAGCCGGCAAACGAGGCTGCAGCGAGGCATGGGCAGGCAAGGGGCACACGCAGCAGCTGGTGGCCGTGCGGCGCGGGGGTGTCCCACAAGTGATTGTATGTCTCGGGTTCCGACTATGGATGAGATAACGTTAAATGAGGATGCGGAGTGTGATGTGGCATACAACCTAGATGATGTTATTATTTTGTGTAAAAATGAGAATGTAACAAAAACCATATCTGGGGAAAGATGGAATGAAGCAATTCAAGATGACTATGTTTTGCAATATGTTTCTAGCTACTTGAGTGAAGGTTGGCCAGAAGAACAAAAACGGAGGGGCTTATTTACAAGCCCCTGGTGCCGCCTGTGTGTCACTTTTTAAAATAGGAAAAAGTGACATACCAGCCATAACAGGTCATTACCCATTCATTTACAGGGTAGTCTCCATTTGAAATGTTATGCGGTAGGAAGCAGGGGTCGAAGTTAATGCCGTTGTGGCTGAGAGGGAAAAAGGCATATGATCTTGAGATTGAATTTGCTAAGATTAGGAAAAGTTTGGAGCGATATCAGATGAAGATAAGTGAAAGGGAGCCCCAGGCATCACCTGCGGTGTCTAAGTTGAAGTTTTGTGATTCAGTAAGGGTGAAAATGGGTGGTGTATCTAATAGGAAGGTGGCCAAATGGCCATATCCAGTGGAAATTGTGGATATATTTAGAAAAGCAGTAGAGGATAGTAAAATATGGAATTTCATAAGGATTTCTGTGTGCAAAGATGTATTGACAAAAAGATGTGGATTTACAGATGGTGCAGATGAAGACTTTTAGTTTGGTGTGAATGATAATACTGACACTGTTAATGGTGACAGGGAAATATTAAAAAGGGAGAATAGGTCGGGTGAGTATGGTTATGTAGGTGATGACTCTGCAAGTTCTAGTGAAAGCATAACAAATGAAGGGGATGTTTCTCAGCATCCCAATGACAATGTAATAAATGAAGGACAAAATGTTGGAGTCCGGAAGAGTATGTGAGTAAAGAGCATTCCCACGAAATTGAAAGATTTTGTTCAGTACTAATGCTATTCAATGCATATTTATTATTGTGTTCTGCATATTCCTTTGTCTGATATGTTCTTTGTACTATGTATTATTTTGACTAACTTTATGCTGTTTTTATAATTAGTTTTGTATTAGGATTATTTTATTTTGCTCTTCTTCATATTATATTATTAATGGGGAAGGTGTGTAATGTACTGTTAATGTAATGTCGACAGGTTGCGAGGTAGGATTGTGAGGACGGGAGAGTCGGTGCCAGCTTGTTGGAATAATGTTGAGGAAATAACCATTGCACTATGTGAAACTATATTGGAGTTTGCTGATCACTCAATTCAAAAGTCTTTTTCCTTCACTAGAATTTACCAAACCCTTTTCCTGAATAGAACCCCCAAAGAAAGTGTGGGTTCAAAACTCGTAGACTGGGTTCATTAGGGTATCCTAGTTCAATCAGTATCAATATGGACGTATAAATTCATTTGTCTAAAGAAACTACTGGAAGCCCATATTAGATACCTCTGGACCCTTTATACGTTCCAGTACTGAGAGCACTTCCTGTGAATGTAATGCTCTGGTCTTGTAAAACCTTGGATTGGTGAAGATGCACTTTAAGCCTAGTTCATGTAAAGGTTTGCATTATCACAATGTATATTTGATTTATCTTTCCATATTTCACACATGTTTTTCAAATATTTTTCACTGTATATCCATCGAGTTAAATGTGTATTGTCCTTTCTTTATCGCACCAAATGTGAAAGTTTAAAAAATGATTGTGTCCAATCATTAATAAAACAAATTTGAGGTCATGATTATTGAGTAAAATATACCTCATGCATAAGTAAAGATGTGTTTAAATCTCAAAACTGCCTGATTTTATTTTGTGTATGCAATTGTCTAAGGCCCAAGGTTGTTGTAGGTAAGGGCCAAATGCCCCATTTCACACGGGATGTGTAGACTGGCAGCGGGAGGGATCTGAGTGAGTCCAGCGATGCGGGCGGTGGTGAGGGTTCTTAAGATGCCTGGGCGGGAAGAAGAGGTTACAAAGCATCAATCTCATCCCAAAGGGGAAGCTGTTGGGATGTGTAGGCTGGCAGCAGGAGGGATTTGAGTGAGTCCCACAATATGGAAGGCAGTGCAGGCTCTTTAGGCGCCTGGGTAGTAAGCAGAGGCTACGAACCACCAATCTTGTCCCAGCAGCAAAGACTGCTTCGATGTGTAGGGTGGTGGCAGGATGGATCTGAGTGAGGGATACAAAGCCTGTACACTGAAAGTGCTCTTTCAGAGAGTTCGCCATGGTCCAACAAACTGCTTGTGTGTGCCACATGTGTCGCAGTCAAAGTGTAGAATCGATGCTGGCATCACAACTCCATCTCGTGTGAAAATGCTTAAAGATAAAGAAAGTTACTGCTGAATGGCCACCACCAAAGCTGCCCCAAAACAGTTCAGAACAACTCTCTAGACTACCATCAAATAAAGAACTCCAATGGAGAGCAAGGGCAAAGTTCAAGCACCAGGAATTATTATGGCTGACCCTGAAGCCAGCACGTCACAAGGTGCTACAGAAGCTTTGCATCTGCAAGTTCCACAAGAAGCTTCTGAGAGAACTTAGGGCCCGATTCACAGAACTAACTTAAGACAAACTGGTAGATGCATCAACGTTGTCATTTGCGATTCCTTATTTGCGAAAAATAAGGAATCGCAAATAAGGAATCGCAAATGGCAATGCATCATTTATTTCGCAATTTTATTGAGATTCGGTAAAAATCGCAATTTTTACCGAATCCCAATAAAATTGTGAGTTTCAAATAGCGAATTCACAATTCCCATTCATTCCTATGGGCTGAAATGCCCATAGGTATGAATGGGAATTGCGAATTCGCAATTTGAAAATCGGAATTCAACAAAGCATTTCAAGGGTGGAGAGGGGGGTCCAAAGGACCCCCCCCTGCACCCATGAAATGCACTTAAAATGCACTTAAACATGTAAGCTCTGTCTGTAACTTAACAGTTTAAAAAAAGCATTTTTGTGCTTTTTTAAACAATTTTGCAAATTACCACGAGGTTCAAACTCGTGGTAATTTGCACTTTCAATTTTAAAATTCGCTAATTTTTTAACAATGATGCATTCCATTTAAGGAATCGCACAATTGCGATTCCTTAAATGCAATCGCATTTAAGAAATTCGCAAAATTAGCGAATTTGAACAAAAACTAATGATGCATACCAAAAAGTATTTTTGGAGTCACAAACGGCCGATTTTAAGGAATCGCACCGTTTGCGACTCCAAAAATGCTTGATGCATCTGGGCAATAATCCTAAACTTACTACCATTTTTGTATTCACAGAAGGCACTTACTCATTTTAGTATTCACAGAAGACACTTACTCTTTTCGGTATTCACAGAAGACACTTACTCTTTTCGGTATTCACAGAAGTTAGGAGTCCTAACTTTAGTACTCCTAAATACCTTCTGTGAATACCGAAAGTCCTAAAGTTAGGATTGTTCTCAGTTTAGGAGTAGTAAAGTTAGGACTACTAACTTTAGGACTCCTAAATGCCTTCTGTGGATACCGAAAGTCTTAAAATTAGGATTTTTCTCAATTTAGTAGTAGTAAAGTTGAGAAAAATCCAAATTTTAAGACTTTCGGTCTTCACAGAAGGCATTTAGGAGTCTGAAAGTTAGGAGTCCTAACTTTACTACTACTAAATTGAGAAAAATCCTAACTTTAAGACTTTCGGTATTCACAGAAGGACTCCTAACTTCTGTGAATACCGAAATGAGTAAGTGCCTTTTGTGAATACCAAAATGAGTAAGTGCCTCCTGTGAATACCAAAATGGTAGTAAGTTTAGGATTTTTTCTTAAGTTAGTTCTGTGAATCAGGCCCCTACTGTCCACCAATGTGTGTATGGCTTCTGCATTCTTAAAATTGCCATCATCCTTTGATACTGCCAAAAAACACAATATTGGCAATAGATGGACTGCATGTATAGAGAGTTTTGAAGATTTCATAGATCCAACAGTTGCAAAAGATAAGAAGAGTATAAAGTGTCTGAGGAACACGTCTGATAAAGGAGTGTAAGTAGCCATGAAAAAATACAACATGAACTTTAAGTGACATATGAGCAACTCAAAACAGCCTTGGCTGCAATGTTTTATCCAGTGCCAAATGTAGATTATGAAAGATACATATTCAGTCAAGAAAACCAGAAACCAGAAGAAACGATTGAAGAGTTTATTGAGAGACTAGATGCTCTTGTGAAGAACTGTAAATTCAATTAATTTAATGATGAGGAATATACCCGCCTCAGAGTAATTGATGGATGTCTGTAAGATTCCTTTTGATGACAAATGCTGAAGGAAATTTTGAACATAGAACACAACCTCAGGACTGCTCACAGTAAAGAGCGTGGTGATCATCAAGCGACTGACATGGATGCCAGAGGCACCCAAAGTGTGTTAGTCATGAGCAGGAAAAGTAAGCCAAAGTACAAGGCAGAGGAAGACAAGGCGATGACTTCACAGAAAACGAAAATGTGTTACAGATGTGGACTGTCATTTCCACATGAAGGTAAATGTCTCACCATTATACACATATGAATGGGCATTGGTAAATCGAATATTTTCATGGCAACTTGCAAGACAAAGAGAAAAGTAAGTGCATCAAAGAGTGGAGACAAAATAGCTGACTGATCCTCCCACAAGACAAAGCAGTCACATCAACTGAGGCAAATCAACGCCAAACGAAGTTGATCATCATCTAAATCATCAACAAAGTGTGCCTCAATATCATTTTCCAGTGAAAGTGACAATTACAATTGTGCAATGTTGATGTTTACATCCGAAAGACGTGCAGGTGTGGGACTAGTAGAATATGAGGAAAAAATAAAAATGAATACAAATTGACATAAAAAAGCACTGGGGACGCGATACCGAGGAACGTCCGGAGCTGAAGGGCTTTCTTCTCCCAATGATGCTGGGATATAAATATAGGTTTCCGTGTCGGAGTTGGTGTGGAGCACTAAGGCAAGTTTTTAGACCTCAAAAAGGTCTTTTTGGTCTCTTTTTTTTTTCTTTTTCTTCTGCCTCTATGTCGCCTCACACTGCGGACGCCATTTTGTGTGCTTGATTCTCGTACTTTCCACAGAAGACATGGCAGCAAGAATGGCCATGTGGTTGGTGGTTTTTGACCATTTGGGCCATCTTCATTATTATTAAAGCTATTTTACATTGATAATATATAATTGCAACGGCTAATTCTTATCCTCATCACGAGCCTTCACTTTCTATTCATATACTATTAAGGCTACTTCTGTTGCATCTTCAGACATGTCCTACTTTGGCTTGTTAATACAACTACTAGCCATATAATAGTTTGTGAGGATTCTTTTGTCTTGAGAGTATTTTTTTGTTTTGTTTTCTCTCTGAGATCCTACAAACATACATTGTCTTGATCATGGTTCACATACACCCAAACAAGCCCCAAGGGGCTGCTGGTTCTAATACCGGTGGTCACAAAGCCTCAATCGGCAATACCAACAAGCAAGGTGGCGAAGAGTCTTGCCGGTGCAGTGGCAGGCTCTATCTGCTCGCGCTGTTTACTCTAACAGGTTCACACTGTTGTAGCGCTGATCTATAGCGTTTTTTTAATCTTAGCGAACAAAGGCTAATTTTAAATGTATTTGTGTGCACTGTAATTCTGTTTTCACTTACTTCCCTGCCGACTCCCGCCCCGGTCCGCCGCGTCCATTTCTGGGCGTTTGTTTGCGGAGGGTGAGGAGGAGCCTAGCACTTCCGGGCTCGGGCGGCTGGTCAGCGTTCTAGTTGCGCTGTAGGCGGACTGTATTTAATCTGCTGCCTCACTCAGTCACGCTGTGGAGAAAAATCTTGCCGGTGGCAGTGGCAGGCTCTATCCGCTCGCGCTGTTTACTCTAACAGGTTCACACTGTTGTAGCGCTGATCTATAGCGTTTTTTTAATCTTAGCGAACAAAGGCTAATTTTAAATGTATTTGTGAGCACTGTAATTCTGTTTTCACTTACTTCCCTGCCGACTCCAGCCCCGGTCCGCCGCGTCCATTTCTGGGCGTTTGTTTGCGGAGGGTGAGGAGGAGCCTAGCACTTCCGGGCTCGGGCGGCTGGTCAGCGTTCTAGTTGCGCTGTAGGCGGACTGTATTTAATCTGCTGCCTCACTCAGTCACACTGTGGAGAAGAGTCTTGCCGGTGGCAGTGGCAGGCTCTATCCGCTCGCGCTGTTTACTCTAACAGGTTCACACTGTTGTAGCGCTGATCTATAGCGTTTTTTTAATCTTAGCGAACAAAGGCTAATTTTAAATGTATTTGTGTGCACTGTAATTCTGTTTTCACTTACTTCCCTGCCGACTCCCGCCCCGGTCCGCCGCGTCCATTTCTGGGCGTTTGTTTGCGGAGGGTGAGGAGGAGCCTAGCACTTCCGGGCTCGGGCGGCTGGTCAGCGTTCTAGTTGCGCTGTAGGCGGACTGTATTTAATCTGCTGCCTCACTCAGTCGCGCTGTGGAGAAGAGTCTTGCCGGTGGCAGTGGCAGGCTCTATCCGCTCGCGCTGTTTACTCTAACAGGTTCACACTGTTGTAGCGCTGATCTATAGCGTTTTTTTAATCTTAGCGAACAAAGGCTAATTTTAAATGTATTTGTGTGCACTGTAATTCTGTTTTCACTTACTTCCCTGCCGACTCCCGCCCCGGTCCTCCGCGTCCATTTCTGGGCGTTTGTTTGCGGAGGGTGAGGAGGAGCCTAGCACTTCCGGGCTCGGGCGGCTGTTCAGCGTTCTAGTTGCGCTGTAGGCGGACTGTATTTAATCTGCTGCCTCACTCAGTCGCGCTGTGGAGAAGAGTCTTGCCGGTGGCAGTGGCAGGCTCTATCCGCTCGCGCTGTTTACTCTAACAGGTTCACACTGTTGTAGCGCTGATCTATAGCGTTTTTTTAATCTTAGCGAACAAAGGCTAATTTTAAATGTATTTGTGTGCACTGTAATTCTGTTTTCACTTACTTCCCTGCCGACTCCCGCCTCGGTCCGCCGCGTCCATTTCTGGGCGTTTGTTTGCGGAGGGTGAGGAGGAGCCTAGCACTTCCGGGCTCGGGCGGCTGGTCAGCGTTCTAGGTGGCCCTACAGCCTATAAATGTGTGTTGGCCATCGACCGTGCAGCGGACTGCGGACGCCATTTTGTGTGCTTGATTCTCGTACTTTCCACAGAAGACATGGCAGCAAGAATGGCCATGTGGTTGGTGGTTTTTGACCATTTGGGCCATCTTCATTATTATTAAAGCTATTTTACATTGATAATATATAATTGCAACGGCTAATTCTTATCCTCATCACGAGCCTTCACTTTCTATTCATATACTATTAAGGCTACTTCTGTTGCATCTTCAGACATGTCCTACTTTGGCTTGTTAATACAACTACTAGCCATATAATAGTTTGTGAGGATTCTTTTGTCTTGAGAGTATTTTTTTGTTTTGTTTTCTCTCTGAGATCCTACAAACATACATTGTCTTGATCATGGTTCACATACACCCAAACAAGCCCCAAGGGGCTGCTGGTTCTAATACCGGTGGTCACAAAGCCTCAATCGGCAATACCAACAAGCAAGGTGGCGAAGAGTCTTGCCGGTGCAGTGGCAGGCTCTATCTGCTCGCGCTGTTTACTCTAACAGGTTCACACTGTTGTAGCGCTGATCTATAGCGTTTTTTTAATCTTAGCGAACAAAGGCTAATTTTAAATGTATTTGTGTGCACTGTAATTCTGTTTTCACTTACTTCCCTGCCGACTCCCGCCCCGGTCCGCCGCGTCCATTTCTGGGCGTTTGTTTGCGGAGGGTGAGGAGGAGCCTAGCACTTCCGGGCTCGGGCGGCTGGTCAGCGTTCTAGTTGCGCTGTAGGCGGACTGTATTTAATCTGCTGCCTCACTCAGTCACGCTGTGGAGAAAAATCTTGCCGGTGGCAGTGGCAGGCTCTATCCGCTCGCGCTGTTTACTCTAACAGGTTCACACTGTTGTAGCGCTGATCTATAGCGTTTTTTTAATCTTAGCGAACAAAGGCTAATTTTAAATGTATTTGTGTGCACTGTAATTCTGTTTTCACTTACTTCCCTGCCGACTCCCGCCCCGGTCCGCCGCGTCCATTTCTGGGCGTTTGTTTGCGGAGGGTGAGGAGGAGCCTAGCACTTCCGGGCTCGGGCGGCTGGTCAGCGTTCTAGTTGCGCTGTAGGCGGACTGTATTTAATCTGCTGCCTCACTCAGTCACGCTGTGGAGAAGAGTCTTGCCGGTGGCAGTGGCAGGCTCTATCCGCTCGCGCTGTTTACTCTAACAGGTTCACACTGTTGTAGCGCTGATCTATAGCGTTTTTTTAATCTTAGCGAACAAAGGCTAATTTTAAATGTATTTGTGTGCACTGTAATTCTGTTTTCACTTACTTCCCTGCCGACTCCCGCCCCGGTCCGCCGCGTCCATTTCTGGTCGTTTGTTTGCGGAGGGTGAGGAGGAGCCTAGCACTTCCGGGCTCGGGCGGCTGGTCAGCGTTCTAGTTGCGCTGTAGGCGGACTGTATTTAATCTGCTGCCTCACTCAGTCGCGCTGTGGAGAAGAGTCTTGCCGGTGGCAGTGGCAGGCTCTATCCGCTCGCGCTGTTTACTCTAACAGGTTCACACTGTTGTAGCGCTGATCTATAGCGTTTTTTTAATCTTAGCGAACAAAGGCTAATTTTAAATGTATTTGTGTGCACTGTAATTCTGTTTTCACTTACTTCCCTGCCGACTCCCGCCCCGGTCCGCCGCGTCCATTTCTGGGCGTTTGTTTGCGGAGGGTGAGGAGGAGCCTAGCACTTCCGGGCTCGGGCGGCTGGTCAGCGTTCTAGTTGCGCTGTAGGCGGACTGTATTTAATCTGCTGCCTCACTCAGTCACGCTGTGGAGAAAAATCTTGCCGGTGGCAGTGGCAGGCTCTATCCGCTCGCGCTGTTTACTCTAACAGGTTCACACTGTTGTAGCGCTGATCTATAGCGTTTTTTTAATCTTAGCGAACAAAGGCTAATTTTAAATGTATTTGTGAGCACTGTAATTCTGTTTTCACTTACTTCCCTGCCGACTCCAGCCCCGGTCCGCCGCGTCCATTTCTGGGCGTTTGTTTGCGGAGGGTGAGGAGGAGCCTAGCACTTCCGGGCTCGGGCGGCTGGTCAGCGTTCTAGTTGCGCTGTAGGCGGACTGTATTTAATCTGCTGCCTCACTCAGTCACGCTGTGGAGAAGAGTCTTGCCGGTGGCAGTGGCAGGCTCTATCCGCTCGCGCTGTTTACTCTAACAGGTTCACACTGTTGTAGCGCTGATCTATAGCGTTTTTTTAATCTTAGCGAACAAAGGCTAATTTTAAATGTATTTGTGTGCACTGTAATTCTGTTTTCACTTACTTCCCTGCCGACTCCCGCCCCGGTCCGCCGCGTCCATTTCTGGGCGTTTGTTTGCGGAGGGTGAGGAGGAGCCTAGCACTTCCGGGCTCGGGCGGCTGGTCAGCGTTCTAGTTGCGCTGTAGGCGGACTGTATTTAATCTGCTGCCTCACTCAGTCGCGCTGTGGAGAAGAGTCTTGCCGGTGGCAGTGGCAGGCTCTATCCGCTTGCGCTGTTTACTCTAACAGGTTCACACTGTTGTAGCGCTGATCTATAGCGTTTTTTTAATCTTAGCGAACAAAGGCTAATTTTAAATGTATTTGTGTGCACTGTAATTCTGTTTTCACTTACTTCCCTGCCGACTCCCGCCCCGGTCCGCCGCGTCCATTTCTGGTCGTTTGTTTGCGGAGGGTGAGGAGGAGCCTAGCACTTCCGGGCTCGGGCGGCTGGTCAGCGTTCTAGTTGCGCTGTAGGCGGACTGTATTTAATCTGCTGCCTCACTCAGTCACGCTGTGGAGAAGAGTCTTGCCGGTGGCAGTGGCAGGCTCTATCCGCTCGCGCTGTTTACTCTAACAGGTTCACACTGTTGTAGCGCTGATCTATAGCGTTTTTTTAATCTTAGCGAACAAAGGCTAATTTTAAATGTATTTGTGTGCACTGTAATTCTGTTTTCACTTACTTCCCTGCCGACTCCCGCCCCGGTCCGCCGCGTCCATTTCTGGGCGTTTGTTTGCGGAGGGTGAGGAGGAGCCTAGCACTTCCGGGCTCGGGCGGCTGGTCAGCGTTCTAGTTGCGCTGTAGGCGGACTGTATTTAATCTGCTGCCTCACTCAGTCGCTCTGTGGAGAAGAGTCTTGCCGGTGGTAGTGGCAGGCTCTATCCGCTCGCGCTGTTTACTCTAACAGGTTCACACTGTTGTAGCGCTGATCTATAGCGTTTTTTTAATCTTAGCGAACAAAGGCTAATTTTAAATGTATTTGTGTGCACTGTAATTCTGTTTTCACTTACTTCCCTGCCGACTCCCGCCCCGGTCCTCCGCGTCCATTTCTGGGCGTTTGTTTGCGGAGGGTGAGGAGGAGCCTAGCACTTCCGGGCTCGGGCGGCTGTTCAGCGTTCTAGTTGCGCTGTAGGCGGACTGTATTTAATCTGCTGCCTCACTCAGTCGCGCTGTGGAGAAGAGTCTTGCCGGTGGCAGTGGCAGGCTCTATCCGCTCGCGCTGTTTACTCTAACAGGTTCACACTGTTGTAGCGCTGATCTATAGCGTTTTTTTAATCTTAGCGAACAAAGGCTAATTTTAAATGTATTTGTGTGCACTGTAATTCTGTTTTCACTTACTTCCCTGCCGACTCCCGCCTCGGTCCGCCGCGTCCATTTCTGGGCGTTTGTTTGCGGAGGGTGAGGAGGAGCCTAGCACTTCCGGGCTCGGGCGGCTGGTCAGCGTTCTAGGTGGCCCTACAGCCTATAAATGTGTTTTGGCCATCGACCGTGCAGCGGACTGCGGACGCCATTTTGTGTGCTTGATTCTCGTACTTTCCACAGAAGACATGGCAGCAAGAATGGCCATGTGGTTGGTGGTTTTTGACCATTTGGGCCATCTTCATTATTATTAAAGCTATTTTACATTGATAATATATAATTGCAACGGCTAATTCTTATCCTCATCACGAGCCTTCACTTTCTATTCATATACTATGAAGGCTACTTCTGTTGCATCTTCAGACATGTCCTACTTTGGCTTGTTAATACAACTACTAGCCATATAATAGTTTGTGAGGATTCTTTTGTCTTGAGAGTATTTTTTTGTTTTGTTTTCTCTCTGAGATCCTACAAACATACATTGTCTTGATCATGGTTCACATACACCCAAACAAGCCCCAAGGGGCTGCTGGTTCTAATACCGGTGGTCACAAAGCCTCAATCGGCAATACCAACAAGCAAGGTGGCGAAGAGTCTTGCCGGTGCAGTGGCAGGCTCTATCTGCTCGCGCTGTTTACTCTAACAGGTTCACACTGTTGTAGCGCTGATCTATAGCGTTTTTTTAATCTTAGCGAACAAAGGCTAATTTTAAATGTATTTGTGTGCACTGTAATTCTGTTTTCACTTACTTCCCTGCCGACTCCCGCCCCGGTCCGCCGCGTCCATTTCTGGGCGTTTGTTTGCGGAGGGTGAGGAGGAGCCTAGCACTTCCGGGCTCGGGCGGCTGGTCAGCGTTCTAGTTGCGCTGTAGGCGGACTGTATTTAATCTGCTGCCTCACTCAGTCACGCTGTGGAGAAAAATCTTGCCGGTGGCAGTGGCAGGCTCTATCCGCTCGCGCTGTTTACTCTAACAGGTTCACACTGTTGTAGCGCTGATCTATAGCGTTTTTTTAATCTTAGCGAACAAAGGCTAATTTTAAATGTATTTGTGTGCACTGTAATTCTGTTTTCACTTACTTCCCTGCCGACTCCCGCCCCGGTCCGCCGCGTCCATTTCTGGGCGTTTGTTTGCGGAGGGTGAGGAGGAGCCTAGCACTTCCGGGCTCGGGCGGCTGGTCAGCGTTCTAGTTGCGCTGTAGGCGGACTGTATTTAATCTGCTGCCTCACTCAGTCACGCTGTGGAGAAGAGTCTTGCCGGTGGCAGTGGCAGGCTCTATCCGCTCGCGCTGTTTACTCTAACAGGTTCACACTGTTGTAGCGCTGATCTATAGCGTTTTTTTAATCTTAGCGAACAAAGGCTAATTTTAAATGTATTTGTGTGCACTGTAATTCTGTTTTCACTTACTTCCCTGCCGACTCCCGCCCCGGTCCGCCGCGTCCATTTCTGGGCGTTTGTTTGCGGAGGGTGAGGAGGAGCCTAGCACTTCCGGGCTCGGGCGGCTGGTCAGCGTTCTAGTTGCGCTGTAGGCGGACTGTATTTAATCTGCTGCCTCACTCAGTCGCGCTGTGGAGAAGAGTCTTGCCGGTGGCAGTGGCAGGCTCTATCCGCTCGCGCTGTTTACTCTAACAGGTTCACACTGATGTAGCGCTGATCTATAGCGTTTTTTTAATCTTAGCGAACAAAGGCTAATTTTAAATGTATTTGTGTGCACTGTAATTCTGTTTTCACTTACTTCCCTGCCGACTCCCGCCCCGGTCCGCCGCGTCCATTTCTGGTCGTTTGTTTGCGGAGGGTGAGGAGGAGCCTAGCACTTCCGGGCTCGGGCGGCTGGTCAGCGTTCTAGTTGCGCTGTAGGCGGACTGTATTTAATCTGCTGCCTCACTCAGTCGCGCTGTGGAGAAGAGTCTTGCCGGTGGCAGTGGCAGGCTCTATCCGCTCGCGCTGTTTACTCTAACAGGTTCACACTGTTGTAGCGCTGATCTATAGCGTTTTTTTAATCTTAGCGAACAAAGGCTAATTTTAAATGTATTTGTGTGCACTGTAATTCTGTTTTCACTTACTTCCCTGCCGACTCCCGCCCCGGTCCGCCGCGTCCATTTCTGGGCGTTTGTTTGCGGAGGGTGAGGAGGAGCCTAGCACTTCCGGGCTCGAGCGGCTGGTCAGCGTTCTAGTTGCGCTGTAGGCGGACTGTATTTAATCTGCTGCCTCACTCAGTCGCTCTGTGGAGAAGAGTCTTGCCGGTGGTAGTGGCAGGCTCTATCCGCTCGCGCTGTTTACTCTAACAGGTTCACACTGTTGTAGCGCTGATCTATAGCGTTTTTTTAATCTTAGCGAACAAAGGCTAATTTTAAATGTATTTGTGTGCACTGTAATTCTGTTTTCACTTACTTCCCTGCCGACTCCCTCCCCGGTCCGCCGCGTCCATTTCTGGGCGTTTGTTTGCGGAGGGTGAGGAGGAGCCTAGCACTTCCGGGCTCGGGCGGCTGTTCAGCGTTCTAGTTGCGCTGTAGGCGGACTGTATTTAATCTGCTGCCTCACTCAGTCGCGCTGTGGAGAAGAGTCTTGCCGGTGGCAGTGGCAGGCTCTATCCGCTCGCGCTGTTTACTCTAACAGGTTCACACTGTTGTAGCACTGATCTATAGCGTTTTTTTAATCTTAGCGAACAAAGGCTAATTTTAAATGTATTTGTGTGCACTGTAATTCTGTTTTCACTTACTTCCCTGCCGACTCCCGCCCCGGTCCGCCGCGTCCATTTCTGGGCGTTTGTTTGCGGAGGGTGAGGAGGAGCCTAGCACTTCCGGGCTCGGGCGGCTGGTCAGCGTTCTAGGTGGCCCTACAGCCTATAAATGTGTGTTGGCCAGCGACCGTGCAGCGGACGCGTGCAGCGGGCGTGCCGGAAGCGCGCCGAAGTCGAGCCAAAGTCAAGCCCGTCTGCGCCCGTCCGCGACTGGACGGGGCGCGGGGCCACAAACCCTGGTCAACCGAAGCCCCCTCATTTACGGTATGATAAACAATCTCTGCTGAATCTCCGTCCTGACCTCACCTCACCCTGCCTACACTCTATGAAGGCGCTATCTCTACACAATTGCTCTATGTGCTATTTCACTCCTAGTACCAGCTCTTCCGAAATCCCCCACAAAAGCGTGCTAAAAACAGCACTGCTTAACTGCCGATCTCTCAGCAAACACTGCATCCAAATATATCACCTACTTGAGGATGAAGCACTTGAGATCTTACTACTAACCGAAACCTGGCTTGGCGAACACTCTGACCCTGACATCATCGAGGCGTTGCCTCCAGGTTACTCCCTCGCCAGGCTCGATAGGCAGGATGGTAGGGGCGGAGGAATAGCCATTGCTGTTAGAGCCCCACTGGAATGCTCCTTATCTCCCCTGACTATTGATCACTGCGAAGCAGCTTCTTTCACTATCGCACTGGGTTCTAAACACTCCCTATCTGGCATTCTCTTATATAGACCCCCGGGCAGACTGTTTGACTTTACCGCTAGCCTAATAGAGGCTACAGCACATCTCGCCTTAAGGAAATCTAGACTCCTGGTACTTGGCGACATGAACATACATTTCGACGATGTCGGGGACAAAGACGCCGCCTGCATAAAAGCAGAGCTACTTTCCTTGCAGTTAGATCTTAAAAACCAGAACCCTACTCACAGACAAGGTCACCTGCTCGACCCCGTATTTGGTAACTGGAATGGAGTAGAAGTGCTTCCTCCAATTCCCGTTCCCTGGTCCGACCACTATATAATTCCCCTACATATACTAGTGCCTGAGACTGAAACTAAGAACGATAACATGCAGACCTACCAAAGTCGCAAGTGGAAAAATTTTAACCTAGACACTTTTATCGACAAGCTTGAAACGGCTGGACCTCCTAGAGGTTCCGACTGTGAGACCGCCTATACTTGCCTAAAAAATTGTGTCCTAACTGCCCTTGACGAGACCGCTCCCATCCGTAGGTCAGTGGCTAATAAGAAACTGAGAAAACCATCTCCATGGTTTACATCTGAACTGCAAGATGCTAAATCTGCTTGTAAAAGATTGGAATGCGAATGGCGTGTCAATTTCTGCCCCACAGCTAAAGACCACTATAAGAAAGAGCAAGCGAGATACTACAAACGTATCCGCTCCGCCAAAGCACTACATTACAAGACCCGTATTGGTGAAGCAGAAAACTCCTCTAAGGAGCTTTTTAAAATTTTTAAAGAAATCTCGGTGGTTACCAACGTGAGCAATGCCCACAATGATTCTTTCGAAACATGTAATAATATTGCCAAATACTTTGCCAGTAAAATCACTACTATCTACTCTAATTTCTCCACTGAGTTGCCATCGGGCTCTGACTTCACTGAAAATTTGGAGCTCATTCATGATAAGAAATGCCTTACCAGTTTCTCTGTTCCCCACACTACAACCTTAACCAGTATCTGTAAAAACATTAAATCTGGATCGCCCCGGGACCCTGCCCCCCCCAAGATACTAGCAGCTAGCCTGAAGGTCCTAGAACGACACTTCAGACACATCCTCCAACTTTCCTTTTCCACAGCTACCCTCCCTATGGAATGGAAGAAAGCCATTGTATTACCAATAAAGAAAAAACCTAACATCAGTCAAGACATCCTGGAAAACCTACGGCCCATCTCGCTACTACCTTATCTGGCGAAGGTGGCCGAGAAAATAGCTAACAGCCAACTCATGGCCCATCTAGAGTCTAACAATGCCTTCCACAACTCCCAATCAGGGTTTAGGTCAGGTTATTCCACCGAAACCACCCTTCTGAGAGCGACCGAAACCCTACGGGCAGGTGCAGATGAAGGACAGACCATGGCATTAATAATGCTGGACCTTAGTGCTGCGTTCGACACTGTGGCACACTCCATCTTGCTACAGTGTCTGAACAAAGCCGGGGTCACCCAGGAAGCATTGGGCTGGTTGAAAGCCTTCCTCACTAATCGTTGCTTCCAGGTTCAGAGAGGCACTTATCTCTCTGAAAGCATTGCCTTAGAACAGGGGGTACCTCAGGGCTCGGCCCTGAGCCCTACCCTGTTCAACCTGTACATGGCCCCCTTGGCGGAAGTGGTCCAATCGTTCGGCATTGAATTAGTTTCATATGCCGACGATACCCAACTTCTCATCTCCCTATCCCAAGCCCCCTCCATCTCTGCAAATAACTTTAAATCTTGCATGCAGGCTCTGGCAGGTTGGATGACCCAGCACTGCCTGAAGCTCAATGGCTCAAAAACAGAGGTTCTGGTAATTGGAGGCAGGGACACGAGCTGGACCAAGGAGTGGTGGCCTGCTTGTCTGGGGCCATTACCCACCCCCTGTAAAGCGGCCAAGAATCTGGGGATCTGGGTTGATCGCAAATTCTCCTATGACTGCCACGTGAACAAAGTGGTCGGAAAATGTTTTGGGGTCATGAAGACCCTGAACCGCACCCTTGATCTCCTTCCTCTTGAAGCCAGGCGCACTATGACACAAGCTCTAGTGACTTCGAGAATAGATTATGGCAATGTGCTTCTGCTCGGAACAACGCAAAACAACATCAGGAGACTTCAAGTACTCCAAAATACAGCAGCACGTCTAGTCCTCAGACTTCCCAAGAGAGCACCATCCATACCAGCTCTGGACACTCTTCACTGGCTACCTATAAAAAAAAGAGTTCTCTTTAAAGCACTCTTAATGTGCTATAGGATCATTTCCCAAAAAGCTCCTCCCTACATGAATGACCTAGCTATTCCCTATGAGCCCAACAGAACTCTTCGCTCTGGGGGAACTGGCCTGCACAAAATTCCCCGTATCAGGAAAGCCAGAATGGGTGGTCGTTCCTTCCGGGTAATGGCCGCCAGGGAATGGAACACTCTCCCTATGGGTATCAGACTAGCGGACTCTGAGACCACCTTCAGGAAAAGCTTAAAAACCCATCTGTTTTCCCTGTAAAATCCCCTATTGGCCCTGACTTTTCTCCACAGCGCGGGGACACGCCGTGATGGCGTCACCATGCGCTTTACAAGCCCCTTTATTATTATATTATTATTATTATTATTATTTCAAGTTAAAAAAGATCTGTTGTCCCCAATGAAATCACCTCTTCCTTTGACTTTGAGAGACATTATGCACAAATTACACAATATTCAACCTTTTATGACGGATACCACCGCAACACTTCGTAGAATTGAGGAGAAATGGTCTGGCTTAGAGTCTAGACTTTCGGAAGTAGAACAAAAGATTAGTGACACACAAGATGTTGTTGCCAAAGTGGACATTCTTTCTCGAGAGGTAGAGCAACTGAAGAAAACTACAGAAGATTTGGAAAATTGTGACAGGCGCAACAATCTACAAGTGTATGGTGTTCCCGAAGGCTCAGAAGGTTCAGATATCATCTTCTTTTTGAAGATTCACGTCCCTCAGATTGTTTGTTTACCAAAGTCTATTGACCTCAATATTCAAAGGGCACATAAGATTGGCCCCTAGAATGCATCATCCTCAAATAAACCACGGGGTATCATTGCATATTTCCTATTATATTCTGATCTCATGGCAACCCTCAATGCAGCTAAGCAGCATAAACATATGTTATGGTCCTGCCACAAAATCTTCTTCAGTCAAGACGTCTCTAAGCCTACTGCCAATTGCTGAAAAGAGTTTCTTGACTTCAGACCATCGCTGAGAGCCATTAAGGCCCGCTATGGCCTTATCCATCCATTTTTCTTCAAAGTAACCTACAAGGACAGAACTTTTACTTTTGAGGACCCTGCAGAACTCAGAAAGTGTGTCCACATTCACAAGGGAGAAGCTAAGGAACTGAACAAATCTTAAATGTTTTTACATGTTCTCTCTTTTGTTTCACAGGTTTCCCCTTCGTATCTTGTTTGACACTGACGTCCTTATCCTCATTGTCCATTTGTCTAGTTGTATATGCTTCACACCGCTGCATTGTCATACCCAATGTTTGGTAAGTTCTCTTCCATTGTGTTGCCTATGTTCAAGGTGGTCTCTGTCCCTTTTCACCCCCTCCTATATTAATGGGGTTTTTTTATATGTGAATATTATGACTAAAGTCTTTGGGCTTTTTGTCATTTTTTCTGTGGTTACCTCTTAAGGGAGACAGTGTTCTGCTTTTGTATCTCCTTCTTATCTCTTCTTTCCCTTCCTTTCTTCCTGCTTTTTTCCTTGCTTCTATACCTCTCATTTTATTGCAGCTTCTCTTTATCTCTATGCTTTTGGTTTGTTATTATTCTATATCTGGCATGTGTTCTTGTGTTCATCAGGCTATCTGTTTTATTTTAATAACCTTTTTTCAATTCTTGTCTTTCCTTATTTTCTGGCCTTTATCTGTTTTTCTCTCTTTTGGATTTACTTCCATTCAGTGTTTGTATTGCTTAAGGACACTCTTTCTTTTAAGTTTTAAGTTTAATGTAATTGTGTGCTTAATTCTGAATGAGACCCTCCACTGAGTGGAATACGTAATATTTAATGGAATGTTAAGGGTATTTGTAACCCATTTAAAAAACAACGTGCATTATCCCATCTTCCTAAATTAAAATGTCACATAGCGTTATTGCAAGAAACGCACCTTAAAGATCAAGATTTGTCCTCAGTGCGCAAATTATGGGTTGGCAATGTTTTTTGTTCCCCAGCAGTTAATAACAAGAATTATGTAGTAATTCTATTTCATAAGTCACTAAATGTTCTTTTGCAAACTGAGGTCAAAGACAATAACAGTAGATGGCTTTTATTAAATGCTGAAGTCAACAATACTCCATTCTCTATTTGTAATGTATATGGCCCCAAAGGTATTTATTTAGTATTCTGGAATGACTTTTCCACCCTCCTTTCTTCTCCTGCCTCTGCAAACTTGATTTTTTTGGGAGGAGATTGCAATCAACTATTGGATCCTTTTATAGATCAGATATCTCAAACCAAATGCATCCCTAATAAGATTTAGAAGACTTTTCACAAAGCTATTTCATCTAGAGGGTTACTGGACACATGTAGAAATTCCCACCCTGTTTTAGAATTGTCCTTCTTTTGTCCTGTTCACAGGTCTCACTCCCCACTAGGCTATATATTTCTTACCCAATCATCTCTTCAATTCATGACAAATGGGAAGATTGGATCCATTCTCATCTCTGATCACGCTCCCGTCATATTAGATATGGACTATCCCACATCCTCACCTACCTCAGGTCGATGGTGTTTTAACAATGCCCTTTTATTGGACACTACATTTGTTAAACAATTTACACAATTTATGCAGGTAGGTTTTAATAATAATCTCTCCTCTGTATCACAATTTCATTTTATTTGGGATGTTTTCAAATCCACCGCTAAACTATGGGCCCGTTTCAGACAAAAAACTTAAGACAAAATCCTAAACTTACTACTTTTGGTATTCACAGAAGGCATTTTGTATTAGTAAAGTTAGGATTTTGTCTTAAATTTGACTTAAGACAAACTTAAGACAGACTTAAGATGGACTTATGACAAACTTAAGACAAAATCCTAAGTTAAGTCTGTCTTAAGTCTGTCTTAAGTTTGTCTTAAGTTTGTCTTAAGTTTGTCTTAAGTCTGTCTAAAGTTTGTCTTAAGTTTGTCTTAAGTCAGACTTAAGACAAAATCCTAACTTTACTAATATTAAATGCCTTCTGTGAATACCAAAAATAGTACGTTTAGGATTTTGTCTTAAGTTAATTCTGTGAATCGTGCCCTGAGACCCCCGGAAGTAAAAGAAGGCACTTTACGGAGGCAACAAATCAAAGTCCTAGAGCACGAATACTTTACCACAAATTGGCCTGATACTTTGCCCAACCTCATTAAAGCTAAAATGCAATACAATAAACAAACTTGGGATAAAGCCTGCAATAATCTTCCTAAATTTAACACTACAATGTATGATACCCAGAACAAGGCTGGTAAATCTCTAGCCAATTATCTTAAAATTAAAAAACAAAAATCCAAAATCGTTGCCATCGCAGATAACGCAGGCAGCAGACAGATTACAAATACTAAGATTCTCGAGTGTTTCACCGAGTATTATACTTCTCTCTACACTCCCGAGTCTACCTCCTCCGCTGTTCAAATTGATTCATTCTTGCAAAACATACCCAAACCTTTCGATAAGCACATTGATCTCACATCACTTGATTGTCCTATAGCAGAACAAGAAATTACAAATGCTATTAATCAACTCCCCAAGGACAAAACACAAGGTCCGATGGTTTTAATGTATGTTTTTTCCTTTATTTCAAGCAATTTTTGATCCATCAGCTGTTAGTCCTGATTAGTCACTTTCTGGCCTCCGGTGAAACACGGGGGTTCTTTCACTCAAGCAATGCTGTGTTTGATTTCCCAAAAAAGGCAAAGACTACTCTTATTGCAAAAATTACTGACCTATTTCCCTAATTAATACGGACAGTGTGATCTTCGCCAAATTATTAGCCCTTGGTATCAATCAGGTAATTACAGATCTAAATAATATATATCAATCAGTGGTTGTGAAGGGGTGTTCCATTACAGATAACTCCAGGACTTTCCGCAATATTATTCATTTAGCCTCCAAGGTGGATTCACCAGTTGCTGACATAACGTTAGATGCTGAAAAGGCATTCAATAGAATAAATTGGGAATACATTTTCTGGAGCACTGAAATGGCACAGCTTTAGCCCCCCCATTTTTAGATACATCCACCTGTACTATTCTGCACCCTCCACTTCCATTTGGGTGAACGAACGTCAGTCAAAAGACTTTCCACTCCACAGAGTAACACGACAAGGATGCCCTTTATCCCCATTGTTATTTATCCTCGCCCTTGAACCTTTTTTGGAAAAAATGTGCCGTTCTCCACAATATACTGTATTCCAATTTAAATATACAGATATTAAGCTTGTTGCATACGCGGACGACATTTTATTGTACCTCTCCAACCCCACTACCTCTTTGCTGGCATTTTTCTCTTTGCTAATAGAGTATTCCCTAGTTTATGGTTACAAAATTAATATTGCAAAATCCAAGGTTATGCTTGGGTATACTTTACACTAAAAGTATCAAGGAAACAATTAAAATCAACCTCTCAGAAATACTTACAAAACTTTCTGCACTTATTGACAGTTGGTCACCACTATTCTTGTCTTGATGGGGTAGACAAGTCGTGATTAAAATGATGCTGCTCCCGATTATTACCTTTTATCTCTCCATGCTCCCAGTCACTCTCCCACACTCTTTCTTTAATATTATTAACCGCTCCCTAACTAAATTCCCATTTAATAATCGTAAGACTAGGAAATCACTTAGTCGACTTCAGCAGCCCAAAGAATTTGGAGGGGGTAATTTCCTAAATCTTAGACATTATCACTCTGCATCTCCCTGAAACAAGTTTGGATCTTTTTATCAGATTCCTCACACACATCTTCAGTGGCCTGGAGTTCATTAGAACAATCCCAATATGCACCATTCTCTTTTAATGAGGCCACTCTTTTTTCCAAGCCCCCCAGACGTTTTTATCATCTACTTTCACACACGCTACTGCAGTTGCAACCTCTTTGTTTGAAGTTCATCTTTCTCACTCGGACATCTTTGCACACACTCCTGTTTGGTACAACAAAAACTTAAAGATTAAAAACAGAGTTCTATTCTGGAAAGAATGGATCAAAAAAGGCATTATTACATTTGAGCACCTGATGGTCAATGGGTCACCTATGGACTTCACAGAGATCCAAGAGAAGCATGGCATATCTCTCTCACATGCTATTCATTATTCTCACCTCAGATCATCTTTTATTCAACTCCATTCCCAGAAATCTTCCTTAATCCCACACAATCAGACACCAATGCCCTCGCTAGATTTTTCTACTCAATTCAAGGCATCACAGATATATAAAATATTGTGTCACCCCACTGCTCCTGGAAACAAATCCAGTATAGATTTTCTTTGGGAAAAAGATTTGGCGTAGGAACTCTTGTTTCAGACTTGGGGCTCGATTTGGGCAAAAATTCACACCTCCTCATGATTAGCAAGTACAACGGAGACTCTATGGGGCTGATTCACAGAATGAACTTAAGACTCAATCCTAAACTTACTACTGTTTTGGTATTCGCAGATTGCACTTACTACTTTTGGTATTCACAGAATGAACTTACTACTTTTGGCATTCACAGAATGCACTTACTACTTTTGGTATTCACAGAATGAACTTACTCATTTCGGTATTCACAGAAGTTAGGATTCCTAACTTTAGGACTCCTAAATGCCTTCTGTGAATACCGAAAGTCTTAAAATTAGGATTTTTCTCAATTTAGTAGTGGTAAAGTTAGGACTCCTATCTTTAGGACTCCTAAATGCCTTCTGTGAATACCGAAAGTCCTAGAATTACGATTTTTCTCAATTTAGTAGTAGTAAAGTTAGGACTACTAACTTTAGGACTCCTAAATGCCTTCTGTGAATAACGAAAGTCTTAATATTAGGACTTTTCTCAATTTAGTAGTAGTAAAGTTAGGACTCCTAACTTTAGGACTCCTAAATGCCTTCTGTGAATACCGAAAGTCCTAAAATTACGATTTTTCTCAATTTAGTAGTAGTAAAGTTAGGACTCCTAACTTTAGGACTCCTAAATGCCTTCTGTGAATACCGAAAGTCTTAAAATTAGGATTTTTCTCAATTTAGTAGTAGTAAATCTAGGACTCCTAACTTTACCACTACTAAATTGAGAAAAATCCTAATTTTAAGACTTTCGGTATTCACAGAAGGCATTTAGGAGTCCTAAAGTCAGGAGTCCTAACTTCTGTGAATACCGAAATGAGTAAGTTCATTCTGTGAATACCAAAAGTAGTAAGTGCAGTCTGTGAATGCCAAAAGTAGTAAGTTCATTCTGTGAATACCAAAAGTAGTAAGTGCAATCTGTGAATACCAAAACAGTAGTAAGTTTAGGATTAAGTCCTAAGTTCATTCTGTGAATCGGGCCCTTCATTATTTCTATAATAGGCTTTTCCTTACCCCTACAGATCTTTACAAGTTCTTTTTCTGTCCCCAGGTTAAGAGTCTTTGGGTAATTATGTGGAAGAAACTGAATGAGATTTTATCTACCAATTTTCCTTTTGATATTGTCCACTCTTTTCTGGTGTGCTTCTCCCCTATAAGGGGTACCCAGGGAAGCGTGGGTAAATACATTGACTTGTTAATAGACATTACTGTTCAGATCATCAGCACCAATTGGAAGGATACTGCTTAAATTTCATATCAAGCTTGGTGGAACCTGCTTTGTCATCATCATCATGGACTACATCGTGCACATGCCACCTCCTATCCCCAAATTATTAAGAAAGACTTACTTTGGTCACCACTTACCACATTTTTTTCCCATTGTAGAATTGCCTAAAAGAGACAGTGATGAAGCTATATGCATATGTGTTGACATGTGTCCGACTAACAAGACAATAGACCGACAGAGACATCTCAGTCCGTACATTGCTGATATGATAACTCAATTGAATGCTGAGAAGTTCTTTTCTCAATTCAAACTAAATTAAAGATATCTCCAATTGGAACTTGAAGAAAAATCCAGGTACATTACAACATTTTCTACGCATTTTGGTCTGTTTTCCTATAAGCAGTTAAGTTTTGGTGTATCCTCTGCTGCAGGACTGTTCCAAGACATAGTTCGACATGTTATACAGCCTGCAGTAAATGCATTTAATTATAGTGATGACATATTGGTTTCTGGGGCCACACAGATAGAGCATTACAAAGCTCTCATGCATGAATTGAATTTGCTGAACAAAGCAGACTAAACTCTGAATGCTGACAAATGTGAATTCCCCCAAAAAGCTTGAAATAATTTGGCTGTCTTTTCTAAAGGAGGTATGACACCAGATACAGTGAAAGAGTAAGAACTGTCCACTGAAAATTCCCCACAGGACATTCCTATGCTATAAACATTTCTTGGAATGACCAGTTACTGTACTAGAAAGAAACAAGACTTTTCTATGTTCAGTGCACCATTATGTAAACTGACGGAAAGAAATGTGTCTTTTCATTGGTCACAAGAGCTTCCAAAGAATCAATCAGGCTATACCGTTTAATTCAGTCAGACAGCACCACTGAAATGGCTTACTTTGATCCCAAACTTCATACACTGGTTGTAGTTGATGCCAGCGCTGTCGGGATAGGTGTAATTTCTGCACAGCACAACAGACAGCCAACTGTCTGGAGACATTGTGGCATACGCCAGTGAGAGCCTTCCACAAACAGAATGTGCTTACTCACACCCAGAGAATGAAAGCTAGGCCGTTCTCTAGGCTTGCAAATATTTCCAAGTGTTCTTGTATGGAAAGCTTTTCACAGTAGTGACTGATCATCAAGCACTGTTGACGATATTTGGCAATCCCAAAGCCAAAATACCTCCTCAAATTGAACATTTGAGTTTGAGATTACATAAATACACTATACAATATTTCATCACCCTGGGAAAGTTTAGACTCCTGCTGAATATTTTTCAAGAGTGCCATTGTAATGCCCTGGTGCCCCTTCTAAGACAGCTGAAGCCTACAGCAATGTTTTGTGTGAAATCATGCACAACAGCTGCTATGTATTAGGAGCAACTTGTAACTAGCATGAGCCAATGTAGTGGCATGTTAAAGTTAATAGGCAATATTACTCATCAATCGTGGAACCAGAACTCTAGGCCTCTCACTAGTGACAGTGAGTATTTGAAGTTAAAAAATGTGAAAGATTAACTTACAGTTACGCAAGAAGGCCTCATTCTGCGAGGTTTGCAAATTGTTCTTCCGGAGGGTCTATGACAGCAAAAGACCAATGTTGCCCATGAAGGACATCGAGGCATGGTTGCCACCAAGAGATCTCCCCATGACTGAGTCTGGTTTCCTTATCTCAACAAACGTGTTGAGAAAGAATTGATGACTTGTCATCTATGCAGCTGTCTTTCATCTCAAGTTAGTCATCATCCTTCGAAAATGTCAGAATTGCCAAATTAAGCTTGTGAGAGTCCTGCTGTTGACTTCTTGGGTACTCTTGACAGTGGACATTATCTTCTAGTCATTATGGGCGAATACTCCTATATTCTATTGGTAGAAGACCTTTCATCCAGTACAAATAAAAAGGTTATTCAAAGATTAGATGGCATCTTTGCATCATGGGGTATACCTGCAACCTTAAAATGTGACAATGGCCCACCTTTTAATAGTCGACTTTCTCCATCACATCAAGCAAAAGCATCGAAAAAGCACTCCTCTTTTATCACAGGCCAAAGGCCTGGTAGAATGATTCATGAGTACTCGAAAGAAAGCTGATCAGAGTGCTGCACTAGAGAAGCTCGGCCTCAAATTTGTTTCAAACACTCCTCTTCGAGCTTACCATTTGACCCCTCACTCAAAAACAGGGTAAAGCCTTGCAACTTTCATGTTTGAAAGAGCCATGATAACCAAGCTGCCCCAATGGACCAACCTCAGATCGAAGAATGAGGAAGACATTCATACTACGCACTTTGGTCACAAACTGAATATGAAAACGTATGCTGACAGATGATGTCCTGTGAAATATGTCTCTTTTACAAGAGGAGATAGAGTGCTTGTCAGACAATCCAGAAAAATAAAGTCTGATGCTCCTTTTGAGGCCAATCCAGTACCATCATTAACATCAAAGTATACAAGGTGATTGCCCAGCATCCTGGTAGGTCCCTTATGAGTGATTCCAATCATTTTCTACATGTGATCCATCACTCATCAAACATCGATGACTATGTAGAGGCTGGGTCCCGGCACATTGTTGATGACTCTGTGTCTTTTGATGATTCCACCTCACCTGTGCAGATCACTGACACGTTGACTGCTAGTTTCCACTATCCAGTGACCTGATCAGGACATTTGATTCTAGTGCCATGACGATTAATTGAAGAATTATAATTGCCTTTATATATCTGTAACCTTTTATGTATTTTTTCATGTTATTATTTGTGTATTTACTTATTGATGAATCTATTTTGAAAAGTAGTAACTTTTTAGTCAACAAAGTGGAAGATGTAGAATGCTGGTACTCTTATGGCCTGTGAGGTAAGCATTGAAGGAATGAGTTGAAGACAGGCTGAGAATGCTGAGTTCTGACTTACACGAAGCAGAATAAATACGTGTAAAACTACTCTCCATGTGTGGAGTGGTGATTGGTGAGTACCCTGGCTGGGAGGATGCTACAAAGGTCATATAAAAGTAACCTTAACACCACCATCCAGTCAGATGTTGACCTTTCATCGCTACATAAGTATTGTCTAAAGTTGTCTGTCTTTGAATTCGGTGGGTGACCCAGTGCAGCAACTCACCCTGCTGCGCCACACGGCATGAGAGGCAAAGGCAGGAATGCACTGTATTTAATGGAATATGGCACTTTCGTGCCCTTTTCCATGTGCTGCCTAGCACCAATGCAGGCACCCTCTTCTTTCTCTGTAGGAAGGGACACCTGGGAGACACATTCAGAATGCAGCATACATAGAAAGAGGAACACATTAGGAGAAATAGAGATATTTATCCTTGTCATGCCTCCCCTGGGAAGTTTTAAGATTTTTGGGAAGTTCTAGTAAATCTGGATACGTCTAAATCCAGGGGAGTTGCATGGGAACACACATACACCACCCATGGAGTGCCTTCCCAGGGTAGAGTAACGCAGGGCAGCAATTTGCGCTGTGTTGCGTTACTCCAGATTTTTGAGGCTTCTCAGAGCCATGCAAGGTGGCTTTGCATGGCTTCAGAAATCTGACTTTAGGTTTGCCTCACTCTTGCACCATAATATTTCCCTCAATTAAAAAAAAACTAATTTGTGCTGCTTTGGATCAACCGTGAAGCAAACCAAGAGCGAAACGGGCCATATTTATGAAAAAATGGTGCAGTGCAGCAAGTCAACTTGCTGGGCTGCATCACTGCTAAAAACCAGGAATGAGCCGTATTTAAGGCAATTCTTGTCCTTTCCCTTGTGCTGGCATGCAATGGGCTGCCTAGTGCCACGCAGGCACCCTTGCACCATAGTGCAAAAGTGGCTGTGTTGCATGCAGAATTGATTTTGTGTAGGAAGGGGCACCTTTCTGCACAAAAACAATTCTGAAGCGTTTTCCTCTTGTTCTATGTGCGTGCTGCAGCACTCAGAGAAAGAGGAAAAAATTAGGAGAAATCAAGATTTTTCTCTTAGTCACGCCTCTCCTAGGGAGGCATTTCTTTTTGTCACATTCCCAAGTTTACAAGTATTGGGAATCTGGGAATGCGTCAAAGTCCATTGATGTTGCATGGAAACACCACGCAACACCCATGGAAATCCCTTCCGGGCAGAGAGTAATCCAATACAGCAATTTGTGCTGCATTATATTACTTCATATTTATGAAGCCACACAAGGCCACGTAAATCTGTTTAGTTTTTTTTATTTGTGTTGCTCTTACATCTCCAAACATGGTGCAAGAGCGATGTAAAGAGGCTCATAAATATGCCCCCATGTTTTTAAATCTACTCCATAGATTCTGGCTTGATGTAATCAGGATTTGCAGAGGGTGCAGGCCTCTTTCTGACCATGGTGGGCAACGGGTCAGAAGTGGTCAACATGAAATTCTAAATGGACTTGCTAGGGGAAAGTGATGCCTCCCCTCATGATACAAGTACTGGGACGAGAAAGGGAGAATTGAGCAACGAGGATTATGGGTTAGTAATCTAAACATTAACTTCACTAAGGTAATTCACCTACAACGTTCTTTATTCATTCAAAAACTAAAAGCCCTCATGCAAGACGTCAGGTCACTAAGTGCAATACATATTTTTATTACAAATGTAAAGAGGTGGTTTTGTCAGGACATTCTAAAGTGTAATGTTCTTTTTTTATATTTGTAAAGTTCCAAATGCCATCTTGCAGTCCCTTCAGAAAGCTAGCTCTGTGAGGTGGACAGCAAGAAATAACATTTGAAGCCTTTTATCACTTCTAGCCTCATTCCCCCTACGTGTAATAACAATGTAGCAATGCCCCCCAGTCCTCCCACTGGCACTAAATGAATGCTGCACCTAAAATACTAAAGAATACCAATTGTTATTAACTTACTACTCTTTCTGAAAAAGAAATCTATTCCTGTCTGCTGTTTAAAAAACGTTCCTGTTCTATTTTGTTTCAATAATAATAAAAAAATATTTCTTACTCTTTCCAAATATCCTTGTATTGTATCTTATTGTCTGCTTACATTGTATCTAAACTAAAAGCGTCTAGCATGGCCATGGTCTTTGCTATGTACAATAAAAACAGGAAGTGATTATGCCAGCCTTCTTCTAGTCAAAAGTTACTCTTTTTGTACACAATGTTCTTTAAACCTTTTCAGAGACTGCAGTGTTCAATCAATGATGTGACTTTTTTTATCCAAAGGATGTGTCTCAGTTAATTGATTTCAAGGGACTTAGACAGTGTGTAGTATCATAACCCCTGGAGATAATCACGGACGGTGAAACCGACATCGATTCAGCAGGAGTAGTGAATTTTCCGAAAGAAAAGGGATGGCACAGAAGCCAACCTCTCTTCACCGTTTTCTCTGGGTTTAGTGGTATTTTTAACCACATGATAGGTCAATTTTGTGTGTTGTGTTTGTAAGGGTGTGCGCATGTCTGTGTGTGTGCTCTGTGCAGCGGAACTGCATTCACAACTCTGGATGTATTTATTGAGAAAAAAGCGCTATGGAAAGCAACTGATTAATCAACCAGACCAGTTGTCTTAGGCATTGAAGGGTAGAAATCAGATCATTTTGTTTTTATGCACCTGTATTTGCTGAACAGCTGGACAGCATCTGTTGTCAGATGTACTCTTGCAAAATAAGGTGCATGATGGCTTGTGAGCGTTTGCTATCATAGCTGTCATTAAAATTATAGGGCAATTTATTTAATGCGATTTTATATAGCGCAGACATTACCGGAAGGTGTCAGAGCGCTTTACAAAAGAACCATTTACGTTACATAAGGACTTTGCATTACACGAGTTACATAAGAGATGCAAACAGAAAAAAATTGCAAATGTACAAGTTGTAAAGTCACTCAAGGAAGAGATATAAACAGAAAAATTGCAAATGTACAAGTTGTAAAATCACTCAAGGAAGAGGTATGAACTCCAAAAACGCATAGGAATGGTAGTTAGTACAAAGGTCTACTACATATACTAATGGTTAGAGGTCTATATATACAAATAGTAAATTTACTAGTACATAGGAACATAAAAAAAAATAATTACACAGTTTCATGCCACAAGATAGGTGTGGGAAAGAGCGGGGTAGCGGGGGTAAGCGGGGGAAAGTAAAAGGGTCGGAATGAGAAGCGGAGCAGGAGAAACAGGCAAGGGTGAAAAAAGAAACTTAAAGGGAAACCAAAAGTCTGGGTGAATGTCAGCAAAACCGGTTGGGACCCGCAAACAAAAAGATCAAAGTCAGGTTCAGATTTTGCATCAAATCATTTTGGACAAGTAAAGGGTTGGAGGGGGTGGGGGGATACAAGGTGGGGTCCTGGGTCACACATTGTCCAGTAAGTCCATTTATGCCAGAAAGGCCGTCAAGATGGAGGATCTCTGGAACCCAGTTATAGTATTTATTGGCACAAGTGCTAGACGTCTCTGTCTCAAACTCCCCTGCAACAAGAAGTAGCTAAACCTCCATGACTTCCTTTAAGTTGATGTTCTTTAATTCTATTCATTACATTTGAATTCATATCTCCTATATGCTCAGTTAGTTCTCTATTCATTCCAACCAGTCATCTATGCATATTGCTCAGTAATTTTTTCATTAATTTATATGCTTGCCAATTTTAATTGCTATACTGTATGTTTTTCCTATTCTCATTATTGTTTTATCTTACATGCTGTTATCTTATTTATCTCAATAAAATTTCTTTGAACTGTAAGATGGAGGATCTAAGTTAAAGACCACAATGACAACACTACAAAAGGGCAGTGTTGCTGTTCGGCGAGAAACCAATCGGAAAAGCCACAATGGAAAAATCATCCTCATGGAGCAGGATTGTGCGGGGGAGGCGGTCACACAAACAGGCAGGTGGAAGGCTGGCGAATGCCGGTCAGTCCCAGGTCCCCACAGGCAAAGACACTCGGGCCACAGGGCAGCAGTGCCTCCCCTCAACACGCTATGCTGGAAGGAGAGGTCCGCTCAGAAGCCCAGCAGCAGCCCCAGATAAAAGGGGGCAAGACGGCCGCAGGGTCAGGAGTGCTTACTCTTAAAAAATGAAACGGAAACGTTTCATTTTTCATTTTTAAAGGCATCCCGTTTTCCTTTAGGAAAAACAGGATGTTTTTGGTTTTTTTTTAAACTAAAAAAGCTGTCCCCGACATGGTGGTCTGCTGATCCCAGCAGGCAACCATCCCTGTGAGTGCTGACCATTCCCAATGGGTCGCAAATTGTGTCCTGCCTCATGAATATTGATGATGCAGGTCACTGTCTGAAACACTCTTATACATTCCATTTTGTGAGTCACAAATTGCAAGTCGCAAAAGGTCGTAATTTGCGACTTGCAAAATAGAATGGTGCATCTGGCCCTTACACTGCACAGCAGGCAGTAATGACATGTAAAGATCCTGCGTAATGGAAAGAGACCTGCACGGGATACACTGCAGAACTGTTATGTGTAGTAATGTGTCCCTGCAAAGTCAACGCAGAAGAGTGAGGTAAACCAGTCCATACAGGCCTGGCTTGAAAACCCCACTTCATGAAATCGAGTTTCATCACTTTAGCATAGTTACTGGTGACTGCAGAGTAGTTCTTCTACATTCAAAATTCCTTATAGACCAATACCAAAGCTCTTATTAAGTGGAACCTTTTTCAGTCTGTTTTTAAAAGAAGGCTGCAGGGATTCATGAAATATTTTATTCAGGAAAGTAGGACTTAAGTTATGGACTTATCAAAGATTCTACAACCCAAAGACACCTCTGTAACTTACAAGAAGACCATAATGCTCACCCTATCATACAAGAATCGGCCCTGATGTGGAAACATTGACTTTGCAGTTAGAGTGAGACATTGTTTTGCTTAATGACAAAAACCTAGAAATATTTGGGTTACTGTTTTTGGTCACAGATGGGAAATTTCTCATCTGTCAGAGAAATTCCAGTGAGAACAGCTTATGAGTGTGTGGCAGATCATTTGTATTAAAGAAAACAGCATGTACTGTCCCTACTGAAAGTACGGACCAATATAGGGTCCTTGCATTGCCACTGTAGAGACAAAAGAGCTGAGCACTAAGCTGAGCCAACTATAAGAAAGCCAACTACAGGCCATACTCATTGAAATTTCTGGAATGCAGGAAAGTGGCAATAAGATATGATATGGCTGGGAGGCCTTACCATGTAATATTAGAACTGCACACAAACATTGGACCTCCTATTCACACTAGTAATCCTTCTCTCAGTCCTGGTAGAGTAGCAAAGAGCAGACAGGCTTACTTAGAAGTTTAAAGTGCCAGCATAAACAATATGGTATTGACACGGATCAAAGAAATATGACACCAATTTATAAAAATATTTTTTTAAATAAATTTAGACATCAAAATGAGATCAATACAAGGCACATTTTAAAGTGGTCAATAAATCAGGACTTTGAAATGCTGTCAAACTTTATCCTTGCTCTCAATGGGGAAAATCTGAGGTGACACTCGGTCACTTGCTGGGTGAGTTCAATGGTACCCATTTGGAGTTAAGGCCTCTCGGGTCCGCAGACCAAGTCCAACAGTCAGCACATTTTTACCTTGTCTGGTTGCAAAGGTGACTTGGCTGTCCTTGGTGCTGAACGGGAGCCGCAGGAGCTGCCAAAAAGAACACTTGACAAAACAATACTTGCAGGTTGAGTTCAGAGGAGCCCTTTGGAGGGAGAGCCTGGGAAACCCTGGAAGAGCCCCTAGATAAGTAATCACCAGGTAGAACAGCTCTACCTAGCTCTGGCGTCTCTGGTGCAGAGGTGTGTCTATCTGTCCATGGTGCTGAAGAGGACAGTAGGTATTGGTTTTAGTAGGCGTGTCATTGAAGCCTTCTTTGGGATACAAGCTCTCAACAACTGTGCCACAGGAGTGGAGGGGGACAATGCAGAAGGTTCCCCCCCTTGTGGGGCATTGAGTGACATAGTTGGCAGTGAGCTAGACCACCAACAAGCCTTGGTCCCGGAATAGGCCACAGCTAGGTCAATCGTTTCACAAAGGGCTTGGGAATGCTGTAGAGGGCTGCGATTCACTGAGGTTCAGGATTATGCTTTCAAGAAAGCACCTGGAAGGTCACTTTTGGGATGGTCCATGACAGAGCCTCGTGGTCATTCTTTCACGGATTGTAGAAGTGCAGTTTGGGCCTGCCATCTGCAGGAGACTAGTACTTCTAGTCCTAGGGAGTCCTGGTGACGTCTTCAGGTTGCAGAGGGGTTCCCCTTCCTTTTGGACTGGCCTCTGGTCCTGGACAAGTCATAGTCTGGCAGATGAGGGGGCTGCCACAGGTGCAATCTTTGAGCCTTTTCTTTCTGGAATTCTGCCTTGTGCTGACACAGGTCTATTCTTTGTCCTTTTCTTCTTCAGAGCAGATCTGGAGTTCTGGTGTCAAGGGTGACCCTTACATCCTGGGTTTAGGGGTGTGAGGGCTAGTAGCAAATGATCTGCTAGTCCTGCGACTAATCTGTTTCTGAGGTGACTACATTCGCTAGGTGTATATCACCATGCTACCAAGAACTCAGTATTTGTTTGGACTTTTCAAGATGACATGCCATCCTCAGTTGTACGGACTCACTAGCCCACCCTATAGGTATGGTTAGCCTTTGAGGTGCTATGCCTCCTGAATACCTTCAATATTGATGCCGGGCACTACAGGAGACAGGTGAGAACGGTGGTGCTGGGGTAGGCCTGCTTATATTTGAGAATTCGGCCAGTCCGAAGTCCGACTTCATTAGGTAGGAGGCTCTGGCTTGTGGACTACTCAATGTTAGATCTCTTCCTGAACATGTCACAGAGATCCAACTACTTGTTTATTTATTGTAATTGAAGCACATCATCTTGATATGCTACTCATGACTGAGACTTGGACCTTTCCTGACTCCGCTCTTGACCTAGGACTGGTGTGTTCACCAGGCTATAAGATTTTTCACAAGCCCAGAGCCCCAGGTAGAGGCGGTGGGGTTGGTTTCATTTTTAAAGAAGGGTGGAATTTTTTCTCTATGGATATCAACACAGTAGAGGGATTCGAGTTCCTGAGGTTCACTCTAAAAGACCCCAGGGGCACTTATTGGATGGCATAGGGCCCGATTCACAGAATGAACTTAAGACTCAATCCTAAACTTACTACTATTTTGGTATTCACAGAATGCACTTACTACTTTTGGCATTCACAGAATGCACTTACTACTTTTGGTATTCACAGAATGAACTTACTACTTTTGGTATTCACAGAAGTTAGGATTTTGTCTTAAGTCTGTCTTAAGTCTGTCTTAAGTTTGTCTTAAGTCTGTCTTAAGTCTGTCTTAAGATAAACTTAAGACAAAATCCTAACTTCTGTGAATACCAAAAGTAGTAAGTTCATTCTGTGAATGCCAAAAGTAGTAAGTGCATTCTGTGAATGCCAAAAGTAGTAAGTGCATTCTGTGAATACCAAAATAGTAGTAAATTTAGGATTGAGTCTTAAGTTCATTCTGTGAATCGGGCCCACTGTGTGCTACAGGCCCTCCGGCAAAGTCAATATGCCCAAATTGCAGGAGCTGATCAATGTCTTTAACAATATGGCTGTCACTCACTCAAGACTGCTTATTGCAGGGGACTTCAATCTCTGGCCAAATGGAACTTTAGATATAGGATACCATACCCTCATCGAATCGTGCGAAAGTTTAGGCCTAATTCATGGAGTAACTGGACCCACGCACATAGGGGGGCATATCCTAGACCTACTTTTCTATAAGGAAAGGGCTATTGACCATATGGAGATGCTTTCTGTAGACTGGACTGATCCCCATTTGATTACATTTCTGACGGCTATCCCCAGCCGAGAAGCCCCCGCTCTGAGGGATGTTAGGAGCTTCCTGGGTAGAGACTGGAAGAGTATACTGGAAAAAGAGACACACTCACCAACGTTCTCTATCAAAGAGGATTTTGATGAACTTAAGTCAGTGGAGGAGAACTATATGGACCTCCGTAACCATATCACTGCAACTGTTTATCAAATTGCCCCTTTGAAAAGCTGCAAACATAGGGGTAGACCCTCCGCTAAATGATTCAATGAAAAACTCAAAGCCTTGAAACTAAAATGTAAACAGGCAGAAAGAAAATGGAGAGAGCATTACGTAGATGACGATTAGATCACCTGGAAATCGGCTATATCTTTCTACAAAAAAGAAATTTTGTCAGCTTAACAGGAATATTTCGCCGAGATCATTCTGAACTTGTCAAATAAATCCAAATGCATCTTCAAAATAGTTGATGACTTCACTAACCCTCATTGTTCACAAAACGAGATCCAGCCTGCGCAAGATCTCTGTGCCAGTTTAGCAATCTTTTTTGATGAAAAAATCAGTACTATCATTACTGGGCTTAAAACTAATATCTCTATGGGGGTTGAAGTTATGACTTATGGAGTAGCAACCTCGATTGATGGTGTGGGAGGAAGGACTGGTAAATTGGGTGTCCTGGATCATTTTGAGCCCCTTTTGGAGGAGGAATTTAGCAGGCTCTCCATGGGTATCTCCTCTGGCTCCTCACTGGACCCCTTTCCACACAAAATTTGGAAGGAATTTGCCTCAGAACTTTTTCCTAGGCTCCAACAGATCTGCAATCAATCATTACTCAGTGGAGTGTTACTATCTGGCTGGAAACAGGCCATAGTTATGCCACTTTTGAAGAAGGCCACTCTTGACCCTACCTGCCCTGGTAACTACTGGCCCATTTCTCTCCTCCCTAAACAGTCAAGATTCTCAAACATTTGGTCAGCAAGTCTCTATCAGCATTTCTAGAATGTAACAACTGTCTGGCAGATGTACAATTTGGTTTCCTTCCAGAACACGGAACTAAGTCTGCTTTGGTGACCGTGATGGATGATATGCGTCTGTTGGCAGACAGGGCACAATCAGCAATACTTATTTTGCTTGACCTGTCTGCCGCTTTCGAGATAGTTAATCATGATATCTTGCTAACCCGACTAGAGGAAGTAGGAGTAGTGGGCACTGCCCTATATTTATTCCGATCCTGTCTATCTGGCAGATGTCAGGCAGCAGCTCTTCCACCATTCCAATCAGCCTTCAATAACATCTGCCATTGGGTTCCACAAGGATCTACAATCAGCCCAATTTTATTCAACATCTATATGAACCCACTGAATATTACCATTCAGGCTCATAATGTGAAATTGGTAAATTATGCTGATGATACCCAGATGATTCTATCTCTTGATGGAACCCAACCTAACGCTCTGGAGGATTTTAATGCGTGTATGCACGACACTGCGCATTGGTTACGAAATAACTTTCTACAATATAATTTGTATAAGACCGAAATTATACACTGCGCAGTTCAGAGGGTCCCTCTGCCTCTGCCTCAGAACTTTTGCCCTCTCAGTTCATCTACTCCCCTGGCGCCGTCTAAGATGGGGTAACTTGGGAGTCTTGTTCAATGCTAATCTGTCTTTGGAGTCGCAAGTGAATAAATGTAAATGTAAATGTGTTGTATTTGTAAAGCGCACTGCTGCCCACGCGACGTCCCGGCACTCATACTGCTGTGGAACCCTTCCTGGCTTTTCCATGTGAAATGTCCACTCCTGGGCACCCCCATGGTGAAGCCAGGCATCCAAGCGCTGCTCGGGCCGTTGTGGAGATTAAGCAAGCTATTGTCCAGAGTCACAAAGTGGGACCCATGATTAGACTAGGCACCGAGGCGAGAATTATCAGGTCCGGGGAAGATTGAGTCCGATCACCGCCGAGGCGGGAATTGTATTGTATTGTATTGTATATTGGATTTACATAGCGCTTATCACCCAGGGGTCTCTAAGCGCTTGCCTTGGGAACCCGTCCTGGCTTTTACCTGTGAGATAGCCCCTACAGGGCATCCCCAGGGTGAAAGCCAGGCATCCCGCCACAGGGGGCCGTTGTGGAGATTAAGCAAGCTTAATGCCCAGAGTTGCAGAGTGTGAACCCATGATTAGGTCAGGCACCGAAGCGAGAATTATCGAGTCCGTGGACATTTGAGCTCAAGACCCTGCCACGTCGGGAATTGAACCCTGGTCCTGGGTCTGACCTCTGATTCAGGGTCTGCCTGCTCTAACCAGTGAGCCACACTTCTCCACAGGACGGTGCGGTGCTGTTTGGCCTTATTAGAACTTTGAGAAAGATCCTTCCAATGCTTCCAACGTCAGTCAGAGCCCTATTTGTTTGAGGCGTGATCTTAAGCAGACTTGATTACTGACCTAATCAGGAGTGGTGTGGCTCACTGGTTAGAGGCGGCAGACCCGGGAGCAGAGGACAGCCCAGGACCAGGGTTCAAATCCCGACGCAGCAGGGTCTGAGCCCAAGTGTCCACGGACTTGATAATTCTCGCCTCGGTGCCTACTCTAACCAGGGATCACACTAGGCAACTCTGGGCATTAGCTTGCCTCATCTCTACAACGGCCCCCCACAAACGCCAGGGATGCCTGGTTTCACCATGGAGATACTCCTTGGAGATACTCAGGAGGGAACATCTCACAGGGAAAAGCAGGACGGGTTCCCCAGCGGTCTATAGCGCCAAGACGCCTCCGGGTAGCAGAGCGCTTTACAAGACACACACATTTACATTACACATTTACAATTACTTTTACTGCAACGCTCTACTGTTGGAGTCCCCCAAATACCTGATTCAGAGACTGCAACGTGTTCAGAATACGGCTGCAAAATTGGCCTTGTCTAGACCACGAGGCTCTTCTGCCTCAATGTACCTAGATGGGCTACACTGGCTCCCTGTGCAGCAAATAATTCATTTTAAATCCCTTTGTATAGGGTATAGGGCTCTGCATGGACTTGGCCTAAGCCGCTACAGAAGAAACTGGTTTGGTATATTCCCACCCGGAGCCTCCGTTCCTCTTCTGCCTGTCTGTAAAAGGTATCCAGGTTCAACATGGCCAGACTGGGTGGAAGAGCTTTTAGTATTGCTGCCGCGAAACTCTGGAATGAACTTCCACTTGAAATCAGACAATGTAGTACCTTGTCCCTCTTTAGGAAAATGATTAAAACGTGGCTGTTCCCCAGAAATTGGTTCTATCGTATTCGAGTTATGTTTTATTTTAGCTCTAGTCCCTCTCAATCCAACCTGGCCTGTGTTCACATATCTTTAGCGCCAGGGTACTAGCTGGGTGTTTGCACGCTCTATAAATACTATATACAATACAATACAATACAATACCTAATTTCACACCTGCCTGTGAAACACAAGTGCCTTAGGTCAAAGGGAGCCTTTGTCTCCACTGGCAGAAAAGACACTTAAATATCAGAGGCTGTGAAGCTTTGAAATTCACCGATCTGATGGTTATTTTCACTGGCCATCCTGGGAGGGCTGAGGTGTGACCTTCTTCTAGTCTGGGTAGTTTGTTTTATGTCCTCTGGGAGTGATTACACTCACAGTAGGAGGTCAGACTTGTGTATTGGCGGTAAACAGCTCGGGAAGACTGCCCAGTCACAAGGAACTCTGTATCTTGGTAGCCAACCTCTAAGGGTGCCATATAGGTGCATGCCAGCTCTCCCTGGACATTGGAAACATGCCATGGGTGAAAAGGCATGGTGTTTGATACAAAACACAACTACATTTGGTGGTACCAATGTGGATCTGGCTATCTCGGTTTTGTCCTGTAACCAGTCCACAGTACTAAGAATTTTACAATCTAATCCTAATACAGTACTGGCGTGTGGGGTAGCTAGCTTTCTTACCTGGGTGTGGGTGATCAGAGTTAAAGCTGTGTGATGAACTTTTTCTTATACAATCACTTGTTTTCCTTTTAATCCAAAGCTATAAATGGTTTTAATACTATTTTAACTTGTCCTTTTAACTATTTATTAAGAATTCTTTTTAACATCATGAATTGTATTTTAAATGCTATGTGCTTTTAAGATATCATTATATCGAAATAAAGCTTTGTACTACTACTAAAGTCCACATTAACTTATGGGCCGAAGTTCACTTACAGTAAACTTGAATGGCAAGTTTACTGTAGAGGCATATATATCTCAACATATATGCCTTCACCATTAAAGTAATTCACCCTGCCTCCTGGGCTTTAGGAGGCCTACCTTGGGAGTGACCTATATATTTTAAAGCAGTGAGGAGACTCTACCACACATGGGGTGGGGAGAGTCGAACTCGAGCAGGGAAGCTGCTCGGGCAGGCTGCTGTAGCAGCCCTGCTTACTTTACTTTTACTCCGGTCATTTAGGGTGGCACAAATAATTCTGTAACTCTGGTGACCTTTTTAACACCCTTGCCCTGGATACCACTGGTACCATATAATAGCGACATATAAGGGGTTTGAAGCATCTCACCAATTTTGTGTACCAATGGAAATTACCTTTTGAGGGAAACAGCACTGGCACTGAGGCCTTATTAGCGGGTCCCATTGCACTTTCAGTTCCAAAACCAGAGCATCCGTTAAAAAATGTGAGTCGGGGGTGACCATCCAAAATGGGCACTTTCCTACATGGGATATGTATCCACTTTTTCCCTACAAAGGCTTTGCTTGCCAAGAAAATCTTTTCATGGCTAGAAAGTGGTTGTTTGGAGGGTCTGCTAACTCCTGACTAGAAACTGGGAAGAATGAGAACATCCTGTTTCACTTGTAAGTCGTGGTACTCGTTTCTTCGTGGAAGCTCTAAGCTTAATAATTCTGAGAAGTAGAATTTTGTAGCTGTAGTGCTCCTACCTCTCTTACTGAAATAATTTGATGATCTTTCGACCAAGATCAAGAGGTCTCTGTTGAATACCTTCAGCTATAACATTGTGCCATGATGCACTGACATAATTGCTCAAGGAGGTGATATGGAAATCAAGAGAAGCACTAAGTTTACACCAAGTGCTATTGGTGCAACATGGAAACTTGCAATTCGGCAGCATTGTTTTTAAATCTAGTCACCAGTGGCTCTCTACCTCATTTGAGAGATTGTACCACTGAATATCAACATGAATATTCACATCCAAGAATATCATGACAGAATATCAAGGGACAAACTATTGAAAGGTAAGTAATTATAGGGACGTATGGATTTACTATTCCAAACTCCACATCTACGTACCTTAAAGATACATGTGCAGAGTTGGCACACATATGTGGAGTTAGGTATGAAACATCTAGACTTACCTAATTTGGATATTTAGTACAATTGAAATTCTGACTTCAATATTTAGTATGCACAACCAACAGAGAGTATTCTGAATAGGCATGAGCACTTTAATTCCTGTGCCTTGGGGTAAGTCAAAGCACAATAATGGGGCAAAAATGTATCTGTACATGAGCAGCGATCACCAATGATAACAGTCGGAGGAGTTGAGTCATTGACAGCTACAAGCCCTAGGGCAGCAAGTGTTGTGTGAACAACTCTAGGGGCTGTATAGGTAGCACTGAAAACGTCTGTTGCCATCTTACTATAATGACTAAAGCCTCCATGGATTTTCCACCTCTATACCTCTGTACCTTCATGTAACTGTGATGCCTCCTTCTCTAGCTCTCATTTGAAGTGCTGCCAATGCACATGGCTGGCCCTGGCATGCCCTTGGCAGCAGCAGGTGTGACTGTGTATGTATGTCTGTGGGGAAACAGCCTTTACCACGCAGCCGGAACCACATCGTGCCTTTACAACGCAGGCAATACAACGAATTTGTTATTACTATGCGTTTGTTTACCATGCAAGTCTTTACAAGGAATTATTCTAGCGAACGCTTTACCGGACTGGTTTTGGATTTTAAGTCCAGCTCCCTCCCTACTGTTGCACACACTGGAGAGGGAACAGTAAATTATACTGTTCCACAGTCCAGCACTTTCCTAAGCCAAGTCGTTTTAACCACTTTGTGGTAAAGGAATGAATGGTAATGATGCGTACATTGTATTGACTGCTTTGTAAAAGCATGCATGGTAAGCGCTTGCATGGTTCCGTCATACAACCATCTATGTGGTATTTCCCTAGATGAAAGGCAATCTGCCTCCTGGCCCTGCTTTGTCTCATTGCAAACTGCCCTACTCATCTTTGGTGACATGAAGGAACACGCTGTGGTCAAAAGAGTGACTTGCCACATTTTACTCAATGACTGACAACTGATTTAAGGGTTTCCACTACCGGAACAGAAGGCTAGGAAGAGTGAAACAAATGCTACAGTATATATACACCTTGGGATACCCTAGAGGTCCAGCACTCTCTGAAACATCATCCAGCACAATGAGAAGTAAAAAGGCCGCAAAGCAAAGAAAAACACAAAACCAAGAATAAAACTCATCAGCAGTGAAGAGCAAAGGGTGAAATAGGAGGCACAGTAAGATGAAGAGGCTCAGGGATATTCCTCCATTAAAATACCAGTAAAATGGCAAATTTACACTAGTAGGCGTTCATCATAGATGATTTCCTAACTATGAACTTGTCAGATGCAAATTGTCAAAAATAGATTGTCAATGCGGCATTGGTCGGTCTTATTCAGAGCCATTCTTGCGGCGGTATTTTGCAATATCTGAAGCCTGGAGAAACGTTATTCATGGAATGTTTAGTTTTGCACCATATACCTATGTATCTACGATAGGGTGTTTACACTATCATTGAACTTTATGTTATTTACCTTGTACCTATGTATCTAAGATACTTACCTTGTAAAGCGCTCTGATACCCGCAAGGGTCTTGTTCGCGCTATATAAAACTTTCAAAATAAATAAATAAAATAAATCAGTCCCCACATGAGAATAACATACCCTTTTTCCCATTAAAAAGTCTCCGTGAGAAATTATCTAGACAGCTTTCCCATCCTCTGTCACTCACTAGGTAGGTCTCCTCCTGCCCTGTCTCACAGAGTATTTACTCAGTAAAGACCTCCATATTCCAACAATTTCTTGAATACTCCTCGACTGCCACACTCTAGATGGCACTTAGTAGGTGCACTTCTAAATGATCCTCTTTTGTAGATTGAATATAGGTTTCCAAGGTCCTTCAGGGGATTCTACAAGTGGTGCTGCTTTAAAACGCTATCCAGGGGAGCCTTTGCTACATCCAAATGTAAACTTGGACTTCACACCCCAAGACATTAACAGTGCAGTGTTACTAAATCTGTCAGTGTGCTTGCTTGCACATCCTGCATGCTGACCTCTGAATGGAGCCCTAAATGCACTCACGAAGATCAATCTGTATTGGAGCATTCGGGGCTAACCTCAAGGCCAGTGGAGCACCCACAGAAAAATAAAGGGTTGTGTTTCGAACCACTTTTTAACAGATCACTAATTTGCTCTGTTATAACTGTCAGCCTTAGGGTGGTCTTCCCCCAAACATTTTGCTACTTACCTCCATGTTTGCATTGAAATTAGTTTTTGTTCGCCTTAGGACTATGTGCACTTTACCACTGGTAACCAGTGCTAAAGTGTTGGTGCTCACTCCCCTAAACATGGCGCAATTGGCTTACAGCTGATTGGTAAATGTTATTTACTTATGCGTCCCTTGTAGAGTAGCAACCCAAATACCCAGAGCATGTAAATTAAAGGTTGCAAATGGGCCTGCAGCACTGATTGTGTCACCCACTTAAGTAGCACCTTAAAACATGTCCCAGGCAAGCCAGTGCAGCTTGAATGTAGTTTTAAACTGCTACTTCGACTTGGCAATATAATCCCCTTGCCAGCCCTGAAAGATTTATTTTATTGCATTTAAGTGACTTAGGTAGCCCATAGGGCAGGTGCTTCGTAATTAAAAGGTAAGTATGTATAATTGATTGCTTGATTAATTAAAACCATTAACATCAGGTAACGAAGAACTGTCTAATTTAAATCTTAAATAAAATACAATATCGATAAAATGCTGGAATGGTCATTTGTGCAACATTAATATAAGCAGGTTTAAAGTACAAAATGCATTTTTTTCAGTTTTTCATGTCTATTCCAACCCAAAGCTTTTGGATTTGGGATAATAGAGTGACAGTAGCCAATACTTCGAACAACCTCATCACCCAATAAATGTGGTTCTCTAGGACAGTACAAGATTCCATTTCACGAGCAAAGCTGCAATAGAAAATTAAAATGCAATTTGCTTTTGTTAATGTGAATTCCCGTCTGAGCAATTCTGATTAAAGTTAAGACTTTATACAAATTGTAATTTGGGTTGAGTCTACAATATGAAGTATTAAAACTGCTTTTTAAGTTATTTTGGGCTAATACTTTAATAAAATGATAATTAAACATTTGTACAGAGTTGTACATTTAGTTGAGCCTGCAATGTGAAAAGTTTAATGAGCTGCTGAGATCTGTACGAACAATACTTCTCAACAGTGGCTGTGGTAAGATTATTTAGTCCCTTAAGGCCTTTGATAATTTAATTATTCAGTCATGAGTTATTCCTGTTTGTCTTAAATTTTTAATCTTTGCTCGATTATTCTCAGGAATTTTACTGCTTGGCAGCTCAGTTGGGCGACTTCTCAGGAGAAGCAAGTGATTACCGCTTGCTTACATGTACATAGTGTGATGACATTAAAGAGCGGCCACCGCAGTGCCCTTCGTTCTTGCAGTGGTTCCTTACATATACATATCAGGTGGACAATGTCTTCTCCCTCCCCGCATAACCGGCAATGTAGTGACAAGCGGTGTGTCCTTAGTGGAAGATGGAGAGCTGATGGTAGGACTCTAAGGCGATGTCGCAAGTATTCCTCCTTGATGTTCTTGGAGAAGCCGATACCTAAGTAGACTTGGGGGGTTGAATTTATATAGCTTTGTAATGTGAACCATCCATGTGCCCTTGCAGATAGTGCTGCTTTGTCCATCAGCAGTGAAGCTCATTTGACTGTTTTGTTCAGCAGTTTTTTTAAGCTTTCATGTGGCCCTGAGGTCTCTCAAAGTCCTCGCAAGCCAAGCTTTAACACTGGATCTTTCAAGTAGAATCTGGCCGCGCCCTTCTTCTTTGATGATAGCTCTAACAATAAGTGGGCCTTTAATGTACCGGGTACGCCTTTTCTGATTTTATGCCAGCATATAACATATGATCCCCTACAGGCCAGCCCTTGCCTCTGGATGCCAAATTCAAGTCTTAATTGGGCTGGAGATGTGTAATTTGGCAGATTGAAACCAATTTGCAGGGCTCTGTAACAATGCTTTCTAATATGGCCTCGCCTCTCCCTCTCATTGCCTTGCTCCTATATGTAATCATCAATAGGAGTTTTACCTGCATCAATTGGATCAGCAAAGATAGGCCTGTACCAGTGATCTTGTTTTTTATATTTTTCAGAGCCACCACAGTCACTATCCCTTTTCTTTTTATAGCTTCCTTTTGTGCTGCAAATGATCCTATGCAGTCTATGGTGATTCCCAGACATTTATATTCTAAGACAAACTCCAATGGTTGCTTCGCCAATTACCTTTGATGGATTCCTTTGCCCCTTCCCTTATAACTTTAGAATTGTTCACATTTATTGTCAGCCCCTTCTCATCTGAGATGCTTTGTGTTTCATCAAGTAGATGTTGAAGGCCGACAGGGGTACGGCTGATACGTACGTAGAACAGATTTGAGAGGACGAGCCCAACCCCCATATTTGGAGATTGTGAGTTGCATTCATGTGCCAATAAGAGGTTGAAGAGTGTAGGAGTAAGTACACAGCTGTTTCAGACCCTGTGTCATCGGAATCTCCTTTGTCAAATGATCTCCGACCCCCATATTTACTTGAATTCACATATCTGAATGTAGGATGATTAGTTGTTTAAGGAGAAGAGATACAATGGTCCAATTAGAAAGTTTAATCCAAAGTTTGTTCTGGTTGGTGCGGGCAAATGCAGAGCTGTAATCTATGAAGGATACATACCTTGGCTGCTTAATTGTAATGATACAATCAATCAGCAGGGAGAGGGTTAATATATATTGATAGTAGTCCCCATATCTTAGATGAAGTCTGTTTGATTCCAAGAAAGGATTTTGTTTTTCGTTGCCCAGTTTGTCAATTCGTTCAATAGGATCTCAGCATATGGAGAATGTATTCAAATGCAGGTTTCAGTGCTTATGTCCAATAGTCCCAGTCTATTTTGAACAAGAGTGGAGGTATCCCATTAGATCCTGGGCATCCTCTCCTGCCCTTAGATATTCTTTCAGTAATTTGTTTGATAAAGGGTATCTGATCAGTGTGTGTTGTATCCATTCTCTCAGGCCCTGATGAGGCCTCTTTAGTAATAGGAGCAACATCTCGACAAATGTCCTTATTGAAGAGACCTTTGAGAAAACTTGTCCAATCTTTTTCTGTTAAATCAGATTTGATCCCCAGATTATTTGGGTTTAATAATTTGTTAATCGTGTGCCAAAATTGAGATCTGTTGTTAGTTTTGATATTAAGTAATAGTCTGACCCACAGACTCTTTTCAGATTCTTTTTCGAGTCTCCAGATTATTTTCTTCTGCCTTCTTTTTAGTTGCCTGAGTTCTCTTTGAATCTCTAAGACCAGCTCTCTTCTTTGTAGTCTCTGCACTGCTTGTTTTATTGCTTTATTGAGGTGCTGAATAGAAGCATTCTTGAAGATTGCTGAACTCCCTTGTCCCTGCTTTACTACGTTTTTTTGGCGTGGGCCTTTTTCAGCTGTGCAGGGCTTTTAAGCAGTCCCAGCTTGCAAGTGGATTTGGTTCATCCGCTTGTTTATCTTACAGAAGCATCTTTGCAGAGGTTAGTAGTTTTTCTGGGTCCCGGATTTTGCATTTAACTCTTCTGTTGTTGATGGTTATGGCGGGGCTTGATACCTTTACCGGTTGCATTATAGATGTAACTTAAAAATGCAAATCGAACTGTTGTGGAAGATGGTCGCTATGCTTAGTTGCTCCTATATGATAATCAGCCACTTTGTGGAACAGTGGTAGTGATGCAAATGTTTAATCAATTGTTGTGGTTGTAACTGTGTTGTGGTAAGTTGGAGCAGGAGGACAATCCCCTGAAAAGTGCCCATTTAGAGCACGGGAGTCCATGTGTTCTATTGTTGCTAAGGGGTTGTCTGCAGTTTTAGTTTCTTTTCCCCAGGTTTCCCTACTTTTGGGGAGATATACTGTGCCAAAGTGTTTGTTCCTAGTGTGTCTTCTTGATTTGTTGTGCCCAGCATGTGCATATTAAAATCTTCAGTGATTATAAAGTGTGATGTTCACTCTTCCGTTAGGATTATGATTAATTTCCTTTCTAATTGATAAATTCCCCTGTCCTTCTCTCATGGATTCAGATATACATTTGTCATTACCAGTTGGAGGGATTCAATTGGTCTGTGTACCGACAGTCTTAGGACTTGTATTGCAATAGGCAATGCTAACTTGATTGATAGCTCTGTGGCTGCATATATGTTGTTGGTGGAGGTATAAATTTATACTCCTCCCATAAGATGGCCAAATGTGGTGAGTTCACCCTCTTGTATATGGTGTAATTTAAAACCCTGTAGATGAGCTTGTTGTTCCAGTCAGGTTTCATGTAAAATAATGAGATAGAATGTGCAAAAATATTGGATTAAGTTAATGTCTGCTGTCTTATTTCCCACCCCATTTATATTCCAGGAACAGAGCCTTAAGATGTTTTTTTCTTTTGCTATAATCTTCTTATATTGTCAGAGGTCTTTGCTTCAATTGTTTATTTTACTTAAAAGGTTGTACATGTACTTTTAAGTGTTACATGTCCTGGTAGTGAAAAACCATAGGATAACATTTGGTTGCCTTATTACATTTAATAAGTGGTAATGTTTGATTGGGGCCATGTAGCCAGATCATGTTTGGTATGTATGAAATTGTAATGAAATATCCACTTTAATGGTGAATCAGATTTTTTATTAAAATTTTGAAATTGCCACTTTTAGAATGTTAGTATTATCCTGTTCCTAGCCCTTTTGTGCATGCAGCCTGTCTTGGGTCACATGACTGGGTGTAACTCACAGTTAGACTTTATGAATTCCTTCCAGACAGCCATACAGTAGAGTGATTAGTGTACCTAAATAGGCCAGGGCAGGGGAGTCATAAACGTCCATGCACCCCAACTAAACTTTCTAGAAACTTCTCCACTTTTCAGAGGAAGAGCACTAGGTATTAAAATAGGACCATCGGACCCACTCTTTGGTTCACTTCGGGATCTGTGAAAGGGCTCTCAAAGGACTACCTCCTAATGTGACCTGCTGTGCATTCTGCAAGACTGCTTTGCTGTACCTGGAAGCACTGCTTTGCTCCCTGGAACCCACCTTGAATCCTGAGAAACCAGCCATGCTGTTTGAGCCCTGCATCTTCACCTGCAACAAGGGCCACCAGAATGAATCCAAGGGCTAGTTTATTGACTTCCTGCTCAGATCTACAGGGACACAAAAGGTTCTCACCCTCTTGAATCTGTACCCAGAACCAGCTTCAGTGAGTCACAAACCCACAAGTGGTGTTCCACCTGTTCTGGACCTTGCTTGTCAATTAGTAAATCAAACAAGACTTATATAGTACAGCTAATCCCCCAGAGGGTATCCAGGTGCTGAGGATCTTGCTACGGAGACTATTGTCGAACAGCCAGGTCTTGAGTCCATTCCTGAATTCCAGCAGAAAGGATGAGGTCTGGAGGTGAAGAGGCAGGTCATTCCAGGTCCTCAAGGTAGAAGAAGGAATGACCTCTGCAGTAGCTTCAACATATTTAAGGGGTCTGAGCGAGGTAAAGGGTGATGGAGTGGAGGTGTTTGGAGGGATGGTGGAAGTCCAGGCAGTGATTGATGTATGCTGGTGCTAAAGATGCCCAGATAGCTAAAATCCCAACTGTGGACTTCACCATTTTTGGCTAAAAAGTGCTCTGAACAACCAAGAGGAGACAGATACCTGCCAGTCTGCTTATCCGCCAGAGGTGCATCGCAGGGTAGGATTGACTTTGCGACTTCTCTCGCTACATTCTTCTCTGCACCAGCAAATCCTGTTAAGAGATCCTTCACCAAATGGGGTATCTGAACCCCTAGAACTGTCTATGGGTACAGACCACTGCTTCATCCTGCTGGGGATTCTCAACTTCCAAAAAGAGACTAAGTCCAAATGTAGAAATTTTCATCGCAGCTTCAACCGAAGGCTTCCCAATGACAACGCTGCCTTCTCAGACACCGCCTGCAGCCGTTCCTCTCTGAACTTAAGCTTCTCAGAAAATTTTTCTTAAAATTTCTTCTAGATCTGAAGGTAAGCACTGACCAAGCCCAATCCACTTCTTGTAGCCGTACTGCATCCCATTGCGGTTGGCCACATTTTCTGACTTTAACCCAGTTGGCACTTTGATCTTTTAGGTGCTAAAAAATAAAAAAAAATCATAACTCTGGTTCTAACGATTGAACTTTTGTTGTTTTGCTGTCAAATAATTTACTAATATTTACTCTTTTCTTTTGTATGGGATTTTTCTTGTGCTGTGTTTTCACTTTATTACTGCTTCATTCATACTTTACACATTGCTTCTAAGTTAAGGCTTTCTGCCTTTTCTGCCAAGCTTCGAATCTTTAAGCACAGGCTAATTTAGTGACTTTTTGTGGTTCACCCTTTAAGGGAGCGTGAGTGTTGCTTGACCAGGCCTCACACCCCAGTCAATAAACAACCCAATTTCTCACATGCTCTGCCATGTGCAGGTCACTCTCTTTGCCCTACGCACACTAGATTATGGTGATCACTGGTACAAATTAGGTGGGCACCAATTCCATAATACAAGAATACAACCCCAGAAGTACAATTTAATCAATGTAAGTAATTGATTACACCAAATGGATTCCCAAAATAAGTTAATGGAATGAATTTGTAAAGCTGGAGCAGTAAAAGAAAGTATACATTTACGTCTTCCAGGGACCAGGTCAGAACAATCTTACAATGTAAAATTAATGCCACAATTTCAGTAGGAAATATTGGAGATAATTTTTAGTTCAACAATGCATGATCCAGTGGTGGCCGGTAATTTTGGTGGAGAGGACAGTGGGTGGGCCACACATGCATACATATACACGCACTCACTCACACCCATGCATTCACATGTGTGTGTAAACACACACACTCATTCCCAACGCTTACAACAAATTCAAACATTTATACATGCACGCTTGCACACAAAAAACATTCAAAAACATAAAGCGTACCTTTCCTGCAGCTCCTGGAGCGGAAAGCCTCTGAGGTCCCTAGAAGGTTAGGATTTCTGCCTTCCTTCAATCATCACAGAGTGGGATGGAGTCAGTGAGACTGCTGACCCCACCCCACTCGGCCCTGGCCACTTCAGGGCCTAAAACTGAAACACCCAGGCCTGAGGCAATCAGTGACACTCCACCTCTTCATGAGGGGGGCCTTGAGGCACTTTGCCAGGCTGAGGAGCAAACATCCACACGAATGTGGAATGCTCATCCTGGCAACGTTCAGCTCAGGCAGCCAGGAGCCAGCACATTTAGCACATGTCTATCTCCTGACTGCCTGACCTTAACAACAAGTGTTCGTCAGGCTGACCTTTGCTCAGTCTGATAGAAACCCTTCTCCAAAAAGGTTGAGGGGGTGTGGCCCCTCCACCCATATAGATGAGCCATGACAGGCATGATCAATAGCTTATAAATGCAACAGTAAGCTTTAGGAGTAACTATATAACTTGAAAGCACAGAGAAAAGATTCTTCGGTCGAACAAAAAGACTAGTTTAAAGCATAGGTAGTGCCACTTTACTAGGGACTTTCAAGTAAATTATATATGCCATTTGGGTATAAGCCAGTTCCACCATCTTTAAGGAGCGAGCACAGGCACTTTATCACAAGATAGCCGTGGTAAAGTCTGCAGAGTCATAAAAGACAACGGGTTCAGAAAACAGGAGGGTAAAGGCTAAAATGTTTGGCGATGATCCTGCAAAGAAGGCCAAGTCCAGCAAGAAAGATACAGCATACATAAATTGGAACAGTATACAGTATTGGAAAATGATTTTCACTACGTTGATGTAATGATATCTGCTGCATTTGAATTGATACTGTAATTCATGGTCGAAGGAAACTTGGATTCCTTCAATAAATGTATGTCTGTTCCATCTAAAGTGTATGGCATTATTGGAATTCAGTTTAGGTGTCTATATTTATTTATTGATACATGCAACATTGTTGTGATAGGGGCAAGTATTAGTTCTTGAGTGTTTCTCATGCTGGATGAATTTGCCCTCATTTGCCCTACTCTATTGTGAAAAACATATTACCTGCAAAATACAGCAACAAAATTCAGTTATCAGAATAATATCCCTCCTGTGATATTTCTCTTGATTACACTAAGCAGTTTGATAGGAAAGGTGGTAGCCACTTATTACCCTAATGAAGACGAGAAAATCATTGAAAATTACAATCAGGACCCTTTACAAGTACTACACTTCAGTCCAACTTTAAAAAGACACTTGGGCCAGATGAGCAATAGTGACACACAAAGCAGTGCAGCAGCCAAAAATGTTGTGCTGCAATGCGTACAGAAAACAATGGCCCTATATATTTCTTTTACACAATTTTCTTTTTATAATCAAATGTCATTCAATTATGAGCATGCGTAAAGTCAGCTCGCGGTTACATAGATCCAGAAACAGTTAAAGTATGATGTGCAACAACCAAGAGGTTTCAAAACAGCATGTATTTGTTAATCATAGGTTAAGTCAACCAACAGTCAATATCTTACTTAAATTGTAATTAATAAAGGAAGAAAGAAAAAGGGGGTTGCTCCAAGAGAACATGCAAAAAGGTATGCTCTAATAGAGAGAATGAGGTAGGAAAGGGGAAAAATTCCCAATTGCAGTCACAAAGCAATAATTGTTGTAAATCAAGACGGACTGACAACGAATATCAATCTAAATTGGCCTGGCCAGTGATGATTCATTTATACAGTAACTCTGTTCAGCATGTTTAATTCAACATTAAGAGATGTATCATCATTTGCACAATAGAGTGAGGGGATTATAGTCCAGGCCTGCTGGGGGTGGGCATCAGCGTTTTGACCCGGCTTGGGGCACAGAGGAAAACTGGGGCCTCGGCCTGCGGGTCTTCTTCAGGACAGGGGTAAGCAATAAGCATGGGCGGAAAATCCGTTACGCTCGCGGATTTTGCGGATTTTCGGGAAATCCGCAATCCGCGAGATTTGCGAATTTCCCGCAAAATCCGCAAATCCGCGAGCAGCGGATTTTGCTCGCACTGCTCGCACTGTTCGCGTGAGTTCGCGCCCCGCGAATAAGTGCAAAATTGCAGAAATACGATTTTAGCAAAACTGAAAGTAACTACTTACCAGGTTCAAAAGTTCAGGCACATCATTAGTAGCCATTTCCTGTAGTGCTTCCTGAGGGGCCCCTCCAGAGTTCAGTTGCCAGTTGAAACTATTATGTGACCCTGCTCTGAACCTCAGAATAGTTACACATATGCCACAAAGGTCCTGAATTACAGCTAAGGGAGACAAGCAGGAGCCAGGCTGGAAGTTAAAATCCATTAATCAGCCCCTAATTCATTATTGTCAGTTGGGGCAGGGCAGGTGTTGTAACTAATTTTGCAACAATGAAAGCACTTAGCAAGTGCAAAAGATCACTAATCAGGGCGCACTAAGGAAGCAGGTGCCAGCTAAAAAAATATTCTGTGACACATTAATCAGCCCCAAATTAATTCAGGTCACTTGAGGCAGGGAAGGTGTGCTTTGCTTTGCCGAAAATAATGAACACTGGACAACCAGAGGGTGTGGTGATGAAACAGAGGGTGGCATGGGTGGGCCAGAGGGTGGCATGAGTAGTCAGAGAGTGGCAGTGGTGACAGAGAGTGGCAGTGATGAAGAAGAGTGTCCCAAACAGGCTGGACACGTAGAAACAACAAGTTCGCAAAACTTGCGACCCGACAGGTAAGTTCGCAAATTGCGAAATTGTAAAAACCCTCGCGAACTGGCAGAAACACGGGCGAACACACAAAAAAAAAAAATCCGCAAATTCGCGGGAATTCGCGGATTTTGCGGATTGCGAATCCGCAAATCCGCAAAATTTGCGAACGCGAGATCCGCAAAATTCGCCCATGCTTAGTAAGCAACCTGTTCCCGTTATATTTGGCTCCCGGTATGGTCACCCGCTGCAAGTGTGCGTTCAGCAACTTAATCAAGCATGAAGTATCCTCACGGTGATGCGTCCAAGTGAGGATACTTCATGCTTGTTTAAGTTGCTGATTCAAATGCTTCTTACCAATTCACTCGGTCCACACTGCCCTTCAAACATGGATGAGGATCTATACTCGGTCAGTAGAATATGGACCTTTGAGAAGCCATACCGGTATCACACCGCACATTTCCAGCCATGAAACGCCCCCTTGATGCATGGTAACACAAAGTTCAATTTAGCTCTTGTTTGCACTGGAGAGTAAATTACAAAAAAAAAACATTTCTGCTGGATTGAGTCACTTTTGAGACGCAAACCCAGCGCAAAATGTTTGTAAAGCTACCCCAAAGACATAAGGAACTTCGAAGATTCAAGCACTTCAAGGGTTATAATAAACCTCGATTGTGGTGCCAGCACATTTCAATGTGTACAAAATTGACAATGCCAGCATTGTAGAGGTAAGAAAAATACCATTGGGACTTGGAAACATGAATACCAGAGGCCTGCCGTGAAGAAGACTACAAAAATATATATGAAACAATCATCAACAAAAGTAAAGTCTTGAGCTGGAGATCTCTGAGAAAATTTGCAGCTACTTAGATAAAGGACTATGCTCAGAAGATGCTTCCTTAAGAAGACATCAATAGATAGTCCAACACTGTATTGCTTAATTTACTTTATAACCTAAGCAATATTTTCACAGTAAGAAATATTCATAAATGGGCGATCATGAAAAGAAAACTGTGCTGGTCTTGTGCTTAATATAAATTTTTCCGTAGAGGTAGCCTAGTTAAAATCTTTTGGAAGGAATATTGCAAACTTGACTTCACTTCAAAAATAACAAAGCTGTAAATTACTGGCAATTTGAACTGGAACTCCCCATCCACACAGCTTTACCATGAGGCCCAAACTAAAGTAAAAGGAATATCATGGAATGATTGTTATTAACCACCTGGAATCACTAGAGTAAATAAGACTTTACTTGTGAGAAGTAGCCAGGTTGCTAGCCAGTGAGTGAATGGGGGAGATGGCGTGTCGAAGCCCTCCTAAGGAGAGTAAGTCCCTCTTGTGAATTATGCTGCTCTGCACACATTCTGCGAAAAAATACTATTTTCGACTGACCAGGCCAACATTCTGCAAAGTAATACTCACATACAGCCTGAGTGATTAATATCTAGGCGACTACGTTTGAGAATGAGATTGAAAACTGAGAACATCATGGGGACAAGCTGGATCCTTCAGGTCAAAAGGAGCAGCTTATTATATGGAATTAAATGAAGACCCAATTCCTTCAGACTGTCCTCTCAGTCCCTACACCACTAGCACTCTTAAATCGCTTTACTGGAAACCCGCAAATCCCACGTTCTTATCCATGTGCCACTAAACCCCATCCTAATTCAAAAACAAGGGCACTTCCTGTTCTTCTTCATCACAACAAGAAACACATGTTAATATTCTACATATACACCAACATTTGTTCTAGGAACTAAAGACAGTAAACTGAAAGTTTGTGAAAACCTTTTTATTGTATGTACCCAGATGCTCTACTGAGCTGCCATGTCTTCCTGAATGCAAAAGATGTATTTTCCTGTCAAGTTATCTTATCATTTTGAAGAAACAAGGGCGTAACTACTAAATTGCATTAAAAAAGGTGGGTCTATTTTAAAAGCTGTGAGAAAGACCAGGACAGGTGAAAGAGAACGTTGAGGCATATTAACCTGCAATAGCGATAATTATCGCTATTGCTTGGTTAGAGACAAACATTTTCCGCTGAGCTGCGCCGATTTTTACCGCAAATAAACCTTGGTATTACCAAGGTTTATCGCAAATGCGATAAAAATCGCCACAATGCATGAATATTGCAGAAAAGTCCGCGATATTCATGCATTACCGAGCTAATGCTCTTAGCCATGTTATCCACCTCCCATTGGATAACATGGCTAAGAACTGCTCAGGGCAGGTGTTAGCTTTTGGAGATATTCGCGCTTAGCGCGAATATCTCCAAAAGTTGGTAATAGGAGATAGCGATGTTAGCGACTTTTTTCAGTCGCTAACATCTTCGGACGCCCACTTTGCATGTCATTAGTGATAAATATCACTGACATGCAAAGTGGGGCCCAAGATGGTCGCTATCTCCTACTAGCTGTCGCTAACTGGTGTTAGCGACAGCTAGGTAATAGGGAGATAATTTTATCTCCGCTTTCTTGGCTTTTAAAGCCAAAAAAGCGGAGATAAACCCCCTTGATAATATGCCCCCACATTCTTTCCAAATGTACATGTGTGATACTCTGTACAGCACACATATAAAGTGGGAAAAATGTTAAGACATAGTCTTTTTGTATAGGAAGGGTCCCCTTCTGCTACAAAACCTATGCTTAAAAGAACCCCTGCCATTATAGTGCAAGGGTGTGTGCGTTGGCACATGGCAGCCTAACGGACCAGTGCAAGGAAAAAGGAAAACAAGAAACCACCTCTTAATAGATATGGCACTGTTCTCACTCCCATTCATACAGCTCAGCTAAACTTTGGTTGCTGGATTGTGCATATCTGCTCCAGAGTATTCAACACTGCAGAAAAACATATGTTAAGACTGTGGTGTGCAAAGTCCATGGTCCCAATTTATTATGATTACAGTTCCACCTGAGGTCAAACTTTGTAGATCTAGAAACCACAACTCAACTTGGTTTGCCTGAATCGAATCAAAAGGCATTTGTGTGATTAGAGTTTGAGTACTTGCAGAGAAGCAGTACGTGATAATGACTGTAGCATGCCTTCAAATTCTTACACAGAGGGCACTCGAGATACCAAGAGAGCCTTATTAGTACCCAACGGACAGAGAGAGCAGTGCTGAAACTGGGCATTCTGAAGGTGCTGAACACCCCCCCATTAACTTTGAGAGAATGGATTAAAGCTTATCTTTAAGGGAGTTTAGTATATAATGGGCCGATGGCTTTAAAGGGTCATAGGACCATTATATCTTAAACCTCTTTCGAGATAAAATACAGTCATAGGACCATTACATCCCAACCCCCCTTGAGATAAGATAAAGAGTCATAGGAGCATTGTATCCTAAATCCCGTTCAAGATAAGTTTTAATCCATACCCACCCAGTCCACTAATAAAGGGAAACCTAGGTCTGTCTGAGGTTTTTTTTATATATTCCAGATAGACCGATCATGGAAATATCAAAAGTGCTCCCGGGAACACGGTTGAGTCCAACCTTGCTTTTAAGAGCCCGGATCAGCCCCGATGAGGAAGTAGGCCATTACTAGATTGGTTGAGGATCTTACTAAAAAAAGAAAACGATTCATTTTTTTGGATTGATTATTGACTGAGCATCCGCGCGAGATAGAACTTTCCCCAGACAGGCAAGGGATACCCCATGTTTGATTTAGTATTACAACACTAGGAGAGTGTATCCCTTGGGCCAATTCACTCAAAGGTCTCCCCTCCCTCTGTGTAGGCGGGGCACCATTGAGCCCCTTACCTACTGATTGTATAAGCTAAAAGAACGCTACGTGTTTCGGGACTCTTCGCAAGCTCAGATCCATTTTTAAATTCTTTGATGCTCCTACCAGACAGCTTATTGTACAAGCTACGATTTTGTCTAGGTTGGATTATGGTAGTTATCTTTTGCTTGGAGCTAATCAGGCTGAACTTTCTAGACTTCAACGCGTTCAGAACGCTGCCGCCAGGGCTCTGGTAGGCTTACCAAGATTCTGTTCGGCCAAAAAAACTATTCATAAGCTCCATTGGCTCCCTGTTGCTCGGAGAATTAAGTTTAAGTCTCTTTGCCTCTCGTTTAAAATCCTGAAACACTCTTCTCCTCAGATTCTGGAGCATCTCATCTCTCCATATGCCCCCACGCGGTCTCTGAGGTCCTCAGGATTACACCTGGCTACAGTTCCGCGCTTCAAGAGGTCTAGGACCGGCGGCCGCTCCTTTAGAGTGCTTGCTGCTAGGCTATGGAACTCTCTTCCCGTCCATATCCATGCGATTGACGGACTCTTGGCTTTCAGGAAGGCTGTTAAAACTTTCCTCTTTCCTTTGGATCCCTAGTGTTGTTGTGTTTATGTCCCTGGTATTGCTTTTGTCCGGTTTTCTGTCCTGTTAGCGCCAGGACGCCCCTTTGCTGGGGCATCTGTGCGCTCTACAAATCCGGATAACATAACGGTGCCTGCTGTAGGTGAAATAATTGGTACCATTGGCTGGCAGTGGCACCCCAAGATAAGTATATAAACTCCAGAAAACCCCCACACATAGTGTGTGTGCAAGGAACCAAAAATAGAGGTTTTCTGTTTAGCACAAGAAAGCCTCACAGTAAGAAGCAGCAACTCTTTGTTCATCTGCCCAACCGTAGTAATGTTGCAAAGAAATCTGACTGGATTCCTCGATTATCTTTAGTATTTTGCTTCAGTAGATGGCTGAAATTCATCTGGCTGCTATACCTGACGTTTCACCAACTCCATCCCATGACTCCCGCACCTCAGCCTGTCAGACAAAAATCCCTTTGCTTTCAGCAGCTCAGGGTTTTAGCTACTTCATTACCAGCAATACCTCCATGAAGCCTTTAGTGCGTGCAACATTAGATCCCACCTGGATTATTTCGAGTTGTCAACTTCCCTGACAGCACTTTTTCCATTAGGGGCACCACAACCTATCTTCCTTTCATTCTCTATGAAATGCTTTTTCCCTAAGGCACAAAGTGCACTTTTGATCCTCACACAAGACAACCATCTGCAGTAGACGACCATAACTGAGCAGGTCATCAGGGAAAGTCAAGAATTATTGTGGTGCTAAGAAAAGTGACCGATGACTACTACATTTTCCTTACCTCAACTCTGACCGTAACAGATGAGAATCTCTGAAAGACAAAAAGCACAAACAGGATTACTGTTTGCTTCTGTAAATTTACAAGCTGGACTACATAAAAAAAATTACAAGCCCCAAAGCACAGAGTGAAGTAAATAGTTCAGCAAACTAATTTCTTAAATTCAAAGCAAGAGATCAGTTGTATTCCGGAAGGCTAGCCGATTTAAGGAGTGCAACCCAGCCCTACTTATTCCTGTGGTGCAAAAGATCACTGACTAAGGCACTGATAGAGAATCTATTACAAGAAGTAAGATGGTAAAAAAGTCCTTACATTCATCTCCGATCTAATAAAATACAGTTAATTCTTCACTCATGTCAAACCTTCAGCCCTCATCCATTTGGATTCACAGGTTGCATGTTCCACACCTGTTTTTCATCACTTACACATATCCCACTCCACCACATCACATTTCTCGCACCACACATAGACTAATTTAAGTGCTCCTACGTAGTTCGCAAGTCGAAGCACGCCCCAGCCCGTAGAGGACTGGGATGGCCCCAATGATGAAGCATGTCACCGTGGGGCAACCCTGGTGAGTGAGGGGACACTAAGATAAAGAAAAATATATATTTTTCTTCTTCTAAACACATTATTCCAACCTCAATGATTGTTGTGAATATGACTATAGTAACATAGCTAGGCCCTTGATCTCTGGTTCAGAGGTTTTCATGACCTATTTTTTCTTTATGCAAGACTGACATTGTGTATCTTTGCTACCATTTTTTTTTTTTTAATTTTTAAAACCTTTATTTGAAAAAGTGCACACAGCTATTTAGCCTAACATCCCGGAGGCAAGGCAGCATATAGAACCAGGAGAGCAATAGCGCAAGAACCAATGTCACAGTACAATGAAGGTTGATTTTATTAGTTTGTTTCATAAGGAACATAGAGAAAGAAAAAGAAAAAGGCGCCAGAAGGCGCATAAAGAGTGGCAATTGGGTAGAAAAACCAGTGAAGCGTTGGCAGTGGGGCAGGGGGAGCAGCGGGAGCACTAGCACAGATACAGGAGAACAGATCAGGAAAGAAGTGGGGGGGGGGAGGAGGAAACAGGATACAGTATTACAGCATGTCACAGTTGGTGTCACAAGTTATGGCGACAGATGTTCCTCCAATGAGACAGGTTCCGGAGGCACACAAATATCTCCCCGGTAAGCATTCCAGGCCCCCCACACCTTCAACCACTTTTTGGGCTTACCCCTGGCAACATAAACCGTCTTTTCCCTGAACATACACCAATCCATGTTGGCTTTCCATTGTACCACCATGGGAGCTACCGAGGCCCCCTACTTCTGTGCGATATCGCGTTTGGCCACCATGTTGCCAAGGGTCACCCACTGCGTCTGAGCCACATTGTGGTCCGTCGGTCCCCAAATGTTGAGGAGGCATCTCCTAGCTTCCACGGTCGCTACCACACCAGTCACTTCGTCCATAATCCGATGCACACGTCTCCAGTAGGAGGCTATGGCGGGGCATTCCCAAAGAATGTGCATAAAAGTGGCAAGGGCACCGCAGCCGCGGCGACAAAGCCCATCGACCGAGTAGCCCATATGCACAAGCCGGGGGCCAGTCACGTACACCCTGTGCAGGATTTTGAGCTGCACCAGCCGGAGACGAGAGGAAATGGTGACTTCCTTAGGGGAGGAAACTGCACCCTGCCAATCCTCATCGTGGATTTCCAGTCCGTCACGCACCCACTGCTTCCGCACACCCAGGAGGAGGTCAGTGCGAACATTAATAAGTTTCTTATAAGACAGTGAGATGGCACTGTCAGGCATATGGCCATCCAACACCCTGTCTTCCAACGGGGAGCTGTCTGGAATCGCCTCCTCAGCTGGTTTAGCAGAGAGCAATGCGTGTCGCAACTGAGCATATCGGAAAGACTCTGAGTTACCCAGCTGATATTCAGCCTGCAGCTGGGAGAAGGTCTTGATCTCACCCTTCGATATCATATCATCCACCCTAGAGATACCTATGAGGTCCCACTTGTCAAACCCCTTGGTGTGCCATAGCTTGCCCAAAATATCTGAGTCATACAATGGGTGAGTCTAGTCAGCCTGCCTTGCCAGCCCTGCGCCTTGGTGATTGCCCTCCAAATGTGGACCACAGTTCTCGTTGGACCCGTCATCCGCCTGTCCAGAGACCTCGAATACAACGCCCTGTAGTAATTGCCACTCAAGAGCCACTTATCCATCGCATATCCAGGGTTATTTTCCGGACCATAGAAACCGTGGTTGATAGCCGTAAATTGGGAGGCCCAATATTATCTGCGCATGTCTGGTAGTGCTATACCCCCGTCGTACCACGGAAGCGTGAGCATCGTGATAGCGACGCGGGGTCGGCCGTCCCAGAGCAGGGCACGTTGAAGGCCTTCAATCTCTCTGAAGTATCGGGCTGGGACCGGATCTTGGGTGTTCTGCAGGGCGTATAGGAACCTGGGCAAGGACATCATCTTAAATAATGCAGCGCGCCCAAGTAAAGAAAGCGGAAGTTTGCGCCAACCCTCCACGTCACGCCGGAGGCGGAGAAGAGGGGGAAGCAAATTGTGTTCATAGCGCGCCTTCGCATTACCAGAGATATAAATCCCCAAGTATTTAAAGCCCTGGCTGGCCACCTGGATGTTGCAGCCTCTAGGGAGGCGCGGTGTGTCCCCTTTTAGTACGTAGAGGGAAGACTTCGCCCAGTTAATAACAAGGCCGGAATACCGACCAAAAAGTCTGAGTACATCACACGCCACAATAAGTGACTTGCAAGGGGAAGTGAGGTAAAGCAGAATATCATCCACATAAAGGGAGACTCTGTCCTCGAAGCCAGGGGCCCAGCTTATACCGTGCAGATCCGGGTGTGTACGTAACAGGGCCGCAAGCGGCTCAAGAGCGAGCGCAAACAAAAGAGGCGACAAGGGGCAGCCCTGCCTGGTGCCCCTATGAAGGGCAAAAGTCGCTGAGATGCGGCCATTGACGGCAACGTTAGCCAGTGGGTCAGCATACAAAAGCCTCACCCATCCCACAAATCCCGGGCCAAAACCGAGCTTCGCCAACACCGCCCAAAGGTAACTCCACTCGAGAGAGTCAAAAGCCATCGTGGCGTCCAGGGACGCCAGGACTGCCGGCTCCTCAAGGGTGTGAGCCCTGGCCAGGGCGCCGTGGAGTCTACGCAAGTTAAGGGCAGTGTTGCGGTGTGGAATAAAGCCCGACTGGTCCGGATGCACTAAGTCGCCGATAACACCAACCAGTCGATTAGCGATTATCTTGGCGAGAATCTTAGGCTCAGCATTCAGGAGGGAAATGGGACGGTAGGACCGACACAAGTCTCTCGGCTTCCCTTCCTTATGGATGACCACAATAGTGGCCAACCTCTGGTCAAGGGGAAGTAGGCCGTTCTCCGGCGCTTCTAGAAACATGTTACGCAGGTGTGGGGAAACCACTTCCGGCCTGATCTAATATAGCTCAACCGGGATACCATTGGGGCCGGGTGCCTTGCCCGACTGCAGGGAGCGGATCGCAAGTGCGAACTCATCCACAGAGACGTCCCTGTCCAGGTCGTCGCGCTCCTCGTCCGAAAGGCACGGGAGATCGACAGCTGAAAGAAACATTGCCGAATCGGTCTCAGACCGGTCCGAAACAGAGGTGTAGACGCCTCGAAAGTAGTCAGCGAAGGACTCGGCAATGGCACTCGGATCGGTGACGACAACTCCGTCCTCCCCCGTTATCTCGGGTACAACACGGCTAGCCATCTCTCTCCTGTCCAGCCAGGCCAGCAACCTCCCGGCCTTATCGCCGACGTCGTATATCCGACCCTGCTGTTCTTTAGCTAAAACAAGGGCAGCGTTCGTAGCAAGGTCACGGTATTCTGACTGTTTGAGGGAGAGATCGTGCAGGAGAGCGGGATCGGGCTCAGACTCCAGTTGGGAGTCAAGCTCCATGATCTCCTCCTCGATGCGTACTAAATCAGCATCCCTGACTCTTTGAACCTCCGCTATAAGAGCAAAAGCCTCGCCCCTCAAAACTGTCTTAAACGCCTCCCACAAAGTCGCGGCCGACGAAACCGACCCCTCATTTTCAGCAAAATAGAGATCGATGGCCTTGGCCAGGAGGTGACGAGTCTTGGGATTACGGAAATACCACAGGTTAACAACCGCCGGTCGGTCCGACATGGCAACGTCGAAGTCAAAAGTGACCCACAGCGGGGAATGATCAGAAATACCCCGTGCCAGAATACGAGCCTCAGAAACAGCAGGCGCGTGTGCGGCCAATGTAAGAACATAGTCGATCCGAGAAAGACTACCATGGGCGCCAGAGTGGAAGAAATAGTGACATAGCGTGGGATGTAGAAGCCGCCAGCTATCTACTAGCCCCATGGTCTCGAGAAAAGAGGGCAACCACAATTGGGAGCCACGGAGGTCTCTAGGCGGATGGCGGTCCAAGGAGCCGGAGCAGACCCAGTTGAAATCACCCCCCACTATCAGCAATCCAGCAGGCAAATTCAAATTGGTGCCACCAAGGTCCTGGAAGGTGCTAGATTGTAGACCCGGGGGAACGTAAACTGAAAGTAATGTTAGGGCGCGCCCTTCCCATCGTCCCGCCACAGTGGCGTACCGCACCCTCTCATCAATCACAGTGACGTCGACCTCAAGCGGAAGGGACATACGAACAAGAACTCCTGCCCCCCGAGATCCCGAGGAGAACCCCGAGTGAGCCACCATCTTGTACCCTTTGCGGTTAAGAGCCTTGCATGTGTTACCAACCAGATGCGTCTCCTGAAGGAGGACGACATCAGGCATATGACGTTTAATCAATTGAAGCACAACCCCTCTCTTGATACAGTCACCCAACCTGTTAACATTCCAACTGAGGACTCGTAGTTTCCTACCCCCCATCATCGTGACCCCGGCCCCACCCAACCCCAACAAGCCTCAACAACAAATGAAACTGAGCAGTAGATACATCCCATTGCCTAAGAGATAGAAAGATAGAAGAAAGAATAAACAAACAAACTTCCCCACCACCACCCACCACCCTGCACCCCTGCAGCAGACTAAAAAGTCCCCCCAACCAGCAATGTGCCTTTCGCCTCATAAACTAATCTACAAAAAGACCCTAGAGGAGTAAGGAATCTCAGCAAACCCCTCCCGCCACCCTCCATGTACAAAACAGGAAAACTATCAAAATCGGAATAGCATTGGTATTGGCAGTCACAGACACCAGGGACACCAACCGCCATATGCAGCAAAGTAGAACTCAGTCCTAGGGATCAGAACCACCAGTTGTGCCACCGGAATGTTCGTCGTGTTCTTCCCGGCGTTGTGGCAAAGTGTCCAGCCAGTCACTCGCATTCTCCGGCACATCAAAGAACATAGCTCGGCCCTCGTACTAAATCCGCAGTTTAGCAGGGAACAGCATAGAGTATTTAAAACCCATGTCCCTTAGGCGTCGTTTCACCCCTGCAAAACTCTGACGTTGTCTCTGAACGGCCCTGGTGAAGTCCGGGTAGAAGTGCACCTCAGAGTTCTGAAATTTAAGTGGCCCATGTCTCCTGGAGGCTTGAAGAATCACATCCCGGTCTCTAAAGTTGAAGAGCCGGGCAATGATGGGTCTAGGCGCAACACCCGACTTCGGAGGGCCTCCAGGTATCCGATGGGCACGTTCCACAGAAAAGAAGTTACTCAGGCCAGAAGGTGCGAGATGTGTCTGCACCAAGTCTTCCACAAATAGGTCCACTGCCGCCTCCTCCGCTCCCTCCGGAATACCAATAATGCGAACATTCTGCCGCCTTGCACGCCCTTCAAAATCCTCCAGCCTCCTCGAGAATTGGTCGTTGACCGATCTCAGAGTCCGGACCTCCGCCTACAGGTCTGAAACATCGGTGGTTAAGCTGGAGGTCTTGAGATCAAGGGATTTCACCCGATCATTGGTCTTCCCCAAGTCGGCCCTGATCAGGTTGAGATCCACGGCCAGAGTGTCCACCTTATGAGTCAGGACCTCGTGTTGCTTCTGCATTTCTGACCGAATGCCCGTGATGGCCCCCATAATGTCACTCAGAGTAGGCTCGGAACCTTCAGACGAGCCCGCACGATGCAAGTCTTTAGAAGAGGCCACCACAGTGGGCGAGGTCCGCTGCTGAGCGTATCAATCAATTTTTTTCAGCTGCGTCTGAGTCGTCCTACGAACACCTCTGTTCGACGATTTGTCGGGGTCCCCTCTGCCGGCCATGATGGACCCAAGGAGAACAAAGGGCTACGCCGCCCGGACAAGGAAGCAGATGTGTAGAACAGAGGCGAAGTCAGCAAACAGCAGCAGGCGACTCCGCAGCTACATGGACTCCGCCAGCAGGGACCAAAAATGTCCACTTCGCATTCCAATCATGCGGAGCGTCGGTACGACCAGCAGCCTCCCATGAGACAATGGCGCATCACTGGCACGAAGTTCAGCTCGACGTAACTTCGCCTAGGAGCTACGGATTCGAAAGCGGAAAGCAGTTCCCATGTCCGCGACCTCTCACCAAGCAGAATCCACTAATGTGGATCAAGATTTTCAACAGGATATTTGCGGAGGGTCCGCGGAGCTCCGAGCTTACGCGGCCATCTTGGTCGCCCGCGAAGCTCCTCCCCCTACTACCATTTTTTAAGTTAAATAGATAAAACACAATCATACAATTATTCAAATGTTTTACAATTAAAAATAATATATATTGGTATCAATTCTAACCCTATTAACCACAGTTTCACAGTTTAAAACTACACTGATTTCTAAGCTAGGTAATTTGTTAAAAATATTATTAAACTCAAACTGAAACTGAACTGAAAGAAGCAGGAGGAAACTCAAGACCCAACCTGAGCCTTCATAGAAAGATTAATAAATAATAGAAACTCCTAGTCTCTTCGCTGAAGTTGTGGACTGAGGGGCATGCCCAGTTCAGTGGGCCAAAAGTTGGAATTCAATGGATTTTGGGAGCCTCAAAACAGATTACAAACCAACAATAAGCCTGATCATCAATAGTTACACCAGAATCTGTGGATCCAACACTAGAGCGGTCACCTAAAACTTTTATAACTCCCTCCCAGACTTATCTAAGTCGTTGTGTTGTGGTGTATCTTAATTAAAACACTATTCCATCATAAATCCACCCAAGTATAAATGAAAAAGTGTGGAACAGAGAGAAAGCACCTCACGGTGACAACACCAAGGGGACCACTGGCTGGTACTCGTCAGCAGGTCCACTTATCATCATTGGTTACTTTCTCTCTGAGAGAAAAGAACGAAAATATGTGTGTGTGTTGTTAACAAAATCTCAAACCCATGAAATCAAAATCAATATAGAAACCTAAATGTGAATGCACTATCTATACATGCTATTATCACGCATGCCGTTTGGACTCCGTGAGGATATGGACAGATAATCTTCACCTCTATAAACTGGTAAAGCTAGCTAGCTTGGGATAACTTTATTCAGTGCTGCTAGCTTCCCAAATTTATTTTATTTATTTATTATTACATTTATTGAGCGCGCAGCTACCCGGAGGTTTCCCGGCGCTAGGGCAAACTGAACGGTGAAAAGGAGGAAGGGACACTAGTTGTTGAAGAGCCAGGTTTTTATTCCCTTACGGAATTTCAGAAAGCACGATTCTGTGCGCAGAGATTGAGGAAGAGAATTCCATAAGGATGGGGCCAACAGGGCGAACGAACGGCCTCCCATTTTGGCTCTGTTGGTGCGCGGAATTGTAAATTTGTTCTGCGACGAGGACCTGAGTGTACGGGGGGGATATATTGCTGAACCAGAGCAGAGAGGTAGCGAGGGGCTCTATCAGTCATGATTGTATGCATGTAGCAGAGTGCTTTGAAGTGCACTCTGCTTTCAATGCGCAACCAGTGCAGGTTCCGCCTGTGGTGAGTGACCGAGGATCTGGCAGGAAGATGACAAACCAGGCGGACTGCCATATTCTGTACCACCTGGTACTTCCTGATTACCTCTTTGGCAGCACCTAAGAGAAGGATGTTCCCATAGTCCAGGCGTGAGATGACAAGAGCCTGGACGACGGTCCTCAAGGTGTCTGTAGGCAGCATCCATGTGATCTTTCTCAGCCACCTGATGATGGTAGTACAGGTGGCTGCAACTTTCACAGCGTGTTGTTTGAAAGTAAGTTGGTTGTCGAAGATCACACCGAGATTGCGAGCAGACACTGATGGAGTGGGTAGAGGACCCATCTCCGGAGGCCAATGGTGTGGGCCCCAGAGAGAGGTGTCTGGGCCAAACAGGAGCAGCTCTGTTTTATCCCCGTTAAGCTTTAGTTTGTGCTTCAGCATCCAGTCCGATATATGCTTCAGCCCAATTTGAAGAGAGGAAGAGGGGATGTTTTTATTAGTAGACAGTGAGTAGATGACTTGCGTGTCATCAGCGTAGGAGTAAATTGTGAGGCCAGCCTGTTCAGCCAGGAACGCAAGAGGCCTCACATACAGGTTAAAAAAAAGGGGACTGGGGATAGACCCCTGGGGAACACCGTGGGAGGAAGGGGGAGTAGATGATACAGATGTGGAAGAAAAAACTTGAAACGTGCGATCAGACAAAAAGTTAGCAATCCAGGCCAGGGCGGTACCACCGATACCAACTGCCTCCAGGGTGGACAATAAGATGGAATGGGAGACGGTGTCAAAAGCGGCACTCAAATCAAGCAAGATGAGTGCCACCGTCTCACCATTATCCACTGATGGTTTCTGACACGCCAAGAAGAGTAGTTTCTGTGGAGAAGCCAGCCCTGAACCCGGATTGAGAACCATGAAGAAAATTGGTGGATTCAACAAAGGAGCTAAGTAAAGAATTAACATGTTTCTCCAAAATCTTGGAGAAGCAAGAAAGCAACGAAATAGGGCGAAAGTTGGAAGGATTGTTGGGGTCTGCGTTGGCCTTTTTTAGTAATGGTACCACCATTGCGTGCTTCCATTCATTAGGGACAGTTGCTTCTACCAGGGATGCGTTCAGGACATCCAAAATAATGTGGAGTGGGGCTGGGTCGAGGGAGCACATAACTTGAGGGGGCAGAGGGTCAAGGGGGGAACCAGATTTGATGCCCTGGAGGTACTTTTTTAGAAGCGCGGGTGAGATGGGATCCCAAGAGCACAGTTGGGTGGAGGTAGGCAAGGGAGAAGCGTCCAGGGGAGGGTAATTGGGATCTTGAGCAACGTGAGTAGAGGCGGTAGGAGTGGAATTAAAAATGGCATAGATTTTATCAATCTTTTCACGGAAGAAGTTGGCTAGAGCATTACACTGGGTAGTGTCTAGACAAGGATCTTTAGGAAGAGAGGAAGCACCTGAGAGCTCCTTAACTATTTTAAACAGGTCCTTGGGCCTGTTTTGAGCCGTAAGTATGGTGTTATTGGCAAAGTTAGCTCTGGCGATGTCACATGCCGCATGGTAGGTTTTAAGAGCGGACCTGTATTTAACTTTATGCTCAGGGTTATACTTTGAACGCCAAAGACGTTCCAATTTTTTGCAGTTGGATTTTTCAAGGCGTAAAGAGTCATTAAACCAGGGAGCCGGAGGGTGATGAACTTGAGATTTGTTTTTTTGGGTGGGGAGGCAGGAGTCCAGAGCTGTAGTTAGCCATGATCTAACGGCGGGTAGCCTTCAAACCTTCAAACCATGATCTATTATTAAGAGCAAACATGTTTCGTGGGCCAAGAGATAATTTGGGCAACTTCGTCAGGGCTACTGGGGTTCCAAATCAATACTTCATGGGAGGTTCAGATCAAACCTATGATGGTATAAAATACAAGAAAAAAAGGAGAAAAGCGCCAACTGTGAAAACACATTACTCAACAGTGATATACTCAGTCTTTACTAATGATACCGTATAACTCCTGTACCATCTGGTTGCGTCCATACTGCATACCTGCAACCATCAAAAGGGGTGAGTCACGCGCAATAGATCGTGTTTCCCAGCGGTGACCGCCCACAGGTCCTATCACCTGCAAACATTTGTAGGACAGTCATGCCTCAACAGTATGTAAAATCCAACATTACTAGCATGCGATGATCGGCATTCTCCTGGCCGCATCACACGTTTAAAATCATGAGCAGGATGTATCACACTATTGGCCATTGTTATCGTAATGCAACCCCTGCGCCATTATCTGCTAACCCGCGTTGTTCAAAATCTGTCTGCTTCTGCAGAGTACACTCAGCAATCATGTCCAATTAAAATGAAGCACAGGGGAATCTTGCGTTTATAATAATGAGCAGAGTGTATAACACTGATAACCATTATTATCGCAATACACTCTCTCTCGAGCTGCACCATAGTCAGCCTACCCGCGTTATTAAAAATCTGTTTACTTGTGCGGAGTACACTCAGCAATCATGCCCAACTAAAATGAAGGCGGCCCGGGAGCTCCCGCCCCGACAACTCCAAATGGTGGCCCTCTTCAACAGCCCACTCACTCACTCAAGCAAATGCTTACCGCTACCGAACACGTCCGGTCACCAACTTGATGAAGCCTGGGGCTCATCTGGGGCGTTTAAAGATAACTACTCAGCCAAAGTGAGCTGATGACATGATTCTCACGGGATCTCCCCAAAATGGCGGCCACCTTTGAGCAGGTTAGATGAACTAAAAACATGTCGGCCATCTTTAGGCAGGTTAAAAGCACTGGATTTTAATAGTATTGCTATTCATAGACACAAAGTTAGTAATACAATTCATAATGTTATATCAAACCCCGCGCAGAGAATGTGGTTGATTACACTAAATAACTCCGGGAACATTTTCGTGTGTACAGTTTCAAATTAATTTATTTTTCGAAACTGTTTATTTGAAAACAGGGTGACCCCCTTATGTTGAGGCAGAAAATTATGATAAGCCAATGCAGACTCTATAGAGATGATGTTCTCAACTCCCTATTCTATCATGTGCATAGTATATGATCCCCTCAGTGTTGTTTTAATATCTATATTTCAGGGTGCACGATGCAGTACTCAACGGACCAATGACCACCTGGCGTGTATGGTAAAGTAACCAGCACTTATACACTGTACTGTAAGAACAGAGGGCTCATGGGCACTATACTGGAATTAAAAATAATATATACAGATCAAAAAAGGGTCCCACATGGCTTTGCTCATCTGAAACAATTAGGGTCTTGTACATTTATTCCACTCTAATGAGTCATTCAATCTGAGCTTATCCGCTTTCTCAGAAAAGATCCACTTAGTCTCCTTTCTCGCCAGAATGGATTCAATGTTATGGGTCTCACCCATAACCCTTTCAAGAATAGTGCAGCTCAGATCCCTGGTATCATGCTGTTTATCTTGAAAGTGCTGAACCAGTTGTGTGGTTTACTTCTTTGGCTTCAAAGTACTGAGGTGTTCTGGACGTAAGGCCAATATAATGCAATCCACAGTTGCACGTCAATCTGTAGATAACATTATTGGTGTTACAATTGCTGAAACTGTTGAGGTACCACTCTTTACTCCCTTCCAAAATCACGCTTTTAGTCGCTTTTGTTAGTCCTCAGACTGTACAATCTCCACAAGGGTAATGACCGGAGGGGAGCTTAGGAACCAATGACATTGTTAGGGTACGGGTATGTACCAGTTTGTCCTTCAAACTTGGGGCCCTCTTGAACGCAAAGTGCGGGGTGGAATTTCGTTGGTAGAAGTGTCAAGAATAGACCAGTGTTTCCTCACTATCTGCCTAACTTTGGTCGATAGGGGATCAAATGTGGTTAAAAAAGATCAAATGTGGTAACCACCAGGAGACCTTCAGTTTTCGCTTTCATATTTCTCTCTAAGAGAGTGTCTCGGGGAGTGTTCAATGCTTGTTTGCGTGCTTGCTTAATGGTTTTGAAATGGATACCCTCTTGCTTTTAATTTAACCACTAGTTCATCTGATTGTTCCATAAACTGTTCGGTCGTAGAGCAGTTACGCCGATACCGCAAAAACTGACCTACCGGAAGATTATCCCGGAGGGACCTGGGATGAAAGGAGCGAGAGTGTAACAGGGAGTGCCTATCACTAGGCTTTTAGTGAACGTTGGTAAGTAAACCCTGACCAGTGGCTGTCATGTCCACATCCTGATAAACAGCAGATGTCCTGCCATAGGACCAGGTGAACCGCAAGCATTCATCAGCCTGATTGAGCCACACAAAGAATGAGGTCAAAAGGTCCTCTAATCCTATCCAGCTGCAGAGCACATCATCTATATATCTCCTCCGAAGAGAAATATTCTCCATGAAGGGATTAGAGATGTGATGAATGACATTTTCCTCAAACTGGCCTACATAAATGCAGGCCAGACTTGGAGCAAATGTCTACCCCATTGAAGTTCCAGACACCTGGAGATACAGCTGGTTCTGGTATTCAAAGAAATTCTTTGTGAGGGCTAACTCAATGCTTTTAAGGACAAAAGACTGGGGGGTGTCATAAAACCACTCCAATACCCCAAGCGCCCGCGCTACTGCCACCAGCGTTGCGTCTTGGGGTATGCTGGTGTATAGGGATTCAATATCAATCGTAACCAAAAACTGGTTACTTGGATCGAACAACACTGTTTTTAAGATGTTCAATATGTCAGTCGTATCCTGCACGAATGAGGGTTGCGTGATGACCAATTCCCTCAAAAAGAAATCTGAAGATTGAGACAAGGGCTCCAATACTGATTGGATGCCGATAGTTTCTTTTTGAGGGAATCGGTCACCACGTAGCTGCAGAGAAACAGCATAGATTTTGTTGAAATTCAGGATTAATTCCAGGGTATTATTGATTGCAAAGAGAAGTTGCATATCATCAGCATAGATAAAGGTGCACATGTTCATTTTCCTCAAGGACTGTGCCAGCAGAAATATATTTAAGTTGAAAAGAAGGGAAGACAAGAATGATCCTTTAGGTACACCTCAGGTCAGGATGACCATTGGGGAGCTAAAAGTGGACAGTTAAACCGATTGGGTGCTTTCTTCGAGAAAGGACACAAACCATTTAAGTGCTATTCCCTGAATACCCACAGCCTTAAAACTATCCACCAGAAGCTCATGGTCAACCGTGTCAAAGGTTGCAGATATATAAAGAAGTACAAGAGCCTGTGTTGTGCCTCTGTCAGTCTCTTCCCTCATTTCATCCAGCATGATCAGAATTACTGCCTCAGTTGAGTAAGATGGCCGAAATCTAGCCTGGTAAGGTTCAAGGAAGTGAGATTCCTCAAGAAAAGACCAGAGGCAGTTGGCAACATAGCTGCTGGAAAGTGGATTATTGGTAGGGGCAAATGTAGGTCTACCACTTGCAATAAGTTCACTAACACAGTATAGGGTCAGGATAGGCCTTAGAAAATTATTCCTATGCTCAACCCTTGGTAACGTGGCTGCGAGCAGGCAGGCTTAACTTCAAAGACAGGAATGTAAAGCATTTAAAAAACGCCAATTCAGTAACTATTTAAGTCACAACACAAAATAAAAATCCAACATCAATTTATAACAATAGGAAATATTTTTATCTTTTAAATGCCACTGAAATGAAAAAAAATCCACTGTAGGGAACCAGAGATATGCATTCTGAAAGATTAGTCACTTTCTAGTGCTTAGAAACCAACAGTGCCCCTGCTAGTCATTTTGTTTGCTCTGACAGGGACACATTCACCTTTAGCAATTCTTCTGGAGGTTCTCTCACCACTCTTGTGCAGCCCCCTCCAGCAGGCTGGGTCCAGTTAGAACTCCTTTCTGAAGTTCTTCTTGCATGTTCCAAAGTATCCAACACACAATACAAGGTTCTGGAATCTCAGAGAGGGTCCTTGAAAGTGTGAGACTTCCATTCCTCTTGAACAAACCCCTTAGAAATCCACTGGTAGTACTCTAGGCTGGGGATTCTTTGTGGTGATGTCCAGGTGAGCTCTGTTAACCTGTATCTGGCAGGGAGTCCACTCTTTAGTCCTTTTACAGCAAAGTAATCCACAGGCTGTAGTTGCAGATGGTGCAGAAGGTGCAGTCCTTTAGAAATGCACACCAGACTTCCAGCAGGGCCCGTCTTGCTTTCTTAAGTTTCAAGCAGCTGATCTGAGGGGCTCTGCCCTTCTCAGATACGTATTCAGTGTTCTCTGGGGTCAAGCAGGAGGGCACTCCTGTCCAATGAGCTGCAGGGTTCCACCCACAGGTCGGACCACTTCCCGCAGAGTGTGGCAAAATATTAACTCAGAAACCACTATTCTTCCAAAATTCAATGTGATAATATTCAGCAGGCAAAGGAGACCTGGTTAAACTCACCTCTAGGATGGCTATTCTCCATAGTCTCTCCCGCTTGCATCTGCTCATTCCTTCCTTAATCCTAGCATCTGGCTTTAGGTGAACAGTTTAAACTTGTAAATGACACTGAGGCCTTCTCTTTCCTTTCAAAACCATGGTATACGACTCCTCCCCCTGTCTGGCATTCCTTTGCCCAGCAACCTCTCCTCCTGAGAGACCTCCTAACCCCAGGGGTCGTTTATCACCTCTTCAAAGCAGCCAGGCTCACCTGCTTATCTCTGACCAATCAGGGCAAAGCAGTACAGGGTTGAATTTTGGCTTACAAACAATAAACAGTCTCATAACTTCTTGTCTGTACATGTTACAATAAATTCAACAATACCATATTGTTGGATCTATCATCACCATTCTACTGAGTCCTTTAATCCTAGTTTTATTGCTTGTCTTTCCCCAGTTATTAACTAATAACCTTTTCCAATGTTAACCTATGGCATGGGATTTGCAATGGGAAAAGTGACTTGGGCCATTTCTTCTGCACCAGGACTTATATAAACATATTTTATAAGTACGCTACATATATCTACAGGACCCCCCCACCCCCTCCAGGAACACCTATGGGAGACTTATTTCACCTAGGGGAAAATATTGCAGATCCTACTCCACAGTGCTCCTACCACCAAAGTCGATATTGGGCAGTACTGTATCACAATGTGGACCTAGGGGAGACCCTTGGGGTACCTAATATGCCCAAACATTGTAGGTTACCCATTTTTGAGTGCCCCAAACACAAAATTCAAGTTTGGGCACAATTAACATTTTAAAAGCAGTCCTGTAGCTCAGAGCCACTTTTAAAAAAGACCTCAGGCTTCAGTAGTGCTCACATGCAAATGCAGAAAGGGCTTCTGGTCTTTAAACTGCCATGCCCTATTATATACTGGGGACTGTTAGGTAGTTTCAATCCCCCTGCCCTATTATGTTCTAGGGCCCTATGGGGTAAGTCAAGCCAATCAAAGGGGTAGCCCAACCCTTGGTGTACCCTAGTGTATGTAGGTGTTTTCACTGTATTCTAAGTGTTTTCAGCAAAGCACTGGCCCTGGGCCTGGTTAGGCAGAGCCCAGGGTCAGTCAGAGTCAGTTTCCACCAGTACCAGTTAGCACAAAGTTAGAGGGTGCCCAGGGCAACAATCGGCTTCCAAAACTTTGGCCAAAAAAAAGGAAGCAATGAGATGGGGAGATAGTTTGTCAAAACAATTGGGTCTGCACCAGTTTTTTGAAGAAGTGGACCAAAATTGCTTCTTTAAAGACTTTGGGAACAAGGCCATATGTTATTGAATCATTGACCAAAGTTAAAGCTGGGTCAGGGAATGCAAGGAATGCTTCCTTTAGGACTTGAGGGGGACAAGTACCAGAGGGAGAGCCAGATTTTACTTTAATCAGCAAATTAAAAAAGAGTTCCTTGCTGATAATGGGTAATTTGGTAAGATAGTGGGAATTCCTAGCTGTGACAGTGTGATCTTGTGGGAATAAGAGATCATAAACAAGGTCGTACAATCAAGGACTTTTATTATGCTAATGTGTAAATGATACCGTTGTGGCAAAGTCACTCTGTCCTGATGGTGAATAAAGTTCTTGTCGGAAAAAAAATGTAGTCTCTTTGTCCTGGGTCTTCAGCTGGGTGCAGAGGGGAGAGGTGGAGTTCTGTTTTCCCCTGTCCGTAGGGTAGGTTCCCATTGGGAGACGTCTCTTGCCCAGATTGGCCAGCAAAACGAGAGAACAAACAACAAGAAAAAATATGGTTTTAGGATTATGTCCTTACATCAGGCAAATCACCCAGGAGGGACTGGGAGTGCAGGGATAACCGTGAATAGTGAATTCTACTTAATAGTGCAAACGCCTCACTTTGGATGAAAAGAGGTGAGAGTGCGGAAGTGCATAATATTCGTGTGGTGCAAGCAACAGGAAAGTGACTCGGGTATGAGGGGGGGTTTCAGTCAGACGAACTTCCTCGCCTCCCAATCCAACCCAATACCTTTCCCCGTGGAGCAGCCACGTTCCTCCGGGAACGTGGCTCGACGTATCGTCGGGTCTTTGTCCTTTCGGCTCCTCCGTCCTTTTCTCGGTCTTCGGGTCTCTCTGGGCTACTCGTTCCACCTCCTCAATTCGTCCCCGGGTTCATCGCCTTCTCTCTTCAAAAACGCCACCAGCCCAGCTTCTGGCTTCTCCTCTGAGTTTGTACCTGTCCCCGGTTGTACTTCCTCCTCCTCTTCCAATCGTGGTACGCTAACGTCACTGTAAGACGGTCCCTCGTTGAAAGTGCAGTCCCAGTTAAAGGGACCGGCGTTACTCCCATCTCCCGCGGTGTTTACACGGAGGTTGTCGGGACTAATCCATACATCCTGTGGGAGAGGTACAGAGGTAGGGGTTGGAGGTAATGTTGTCCACTATTCGTTATCTGATATGGCTGGAGATAATGTCTTGCTTGCCCCGTTACAGACAGGTAGGCTGCCAGAAGGGGTACTTATAGGAATGCTAGCTCTAATGACAATACATTTGTCAATAAAAACATAACTAAGCACATCACAAAAAGATTGAGCAGAGGGTATTTTTAATTTTAACTCTATCTAGATTAGATAGCTCAAAAACAATTGCAATTATGTCTTTATGTTTGTTGGTTGATTTTAAAATCTTTCTAGAAAAGTAGGTAGCATTAGCTTGAGCTGGGCCTGGTAGATACCCTTTTTCTCTGGAGAGTAATTTCTTCTCCAATTACATTTAGTACGGCGTTGAGCCAGTTTTGCGAATTTAAGATCTTCTGAGAACCATCTCTTGGAATTATAGTGCCTAGCTGTTCTGACTTTCCTAAGAGGAGCATGGATATTACCGACATCTGCTAGCCATGAAGTAATGTTTTCCTCTTTAAGATCTAGGTTAAAGTGTTTCGTAGGCAGAGTCATTGCAAGGAAATTGCAAAACGTATTGATATTAATGAGTACAGTTCTTGGCCAGTAGATCCCCACTGGCTGAGAGTTTAGAAAAGGCAAAATTGCTGAGAATAAATATTACTAAAAAATGATCAGACCAGACACTGGGACTAACCATTAGATTCGACACAGTGGGATTAATGGTACAAACTTCATCAAGGGTATGTCCTTTTATATGAGTGGGGGACGTCACATGCTGGTCAAAATTCAGCCAATTCAATAGTTCAGTTAACTCCAAAGATCCTTGGGCTCTCAACTTGTCTTTAGCCCAAACATTTTAATCTCCAATTAACAAGATTTTAGCATGCTCGATTACCAGATGGGAAACTTGTTCTACCATTGAGTGAGGGAAGGGAGGCATATAATGTGGAGGGCTATAAACCAGCACACAAATCAGGGGAGTATAGGTGGAGTCAATTTAATGACCAAACTATCAACAGAAGTAATGTCCAAAACAGTTAGAGTGGCAAACTCCAGGTCCTTGTGCATAGTGGCAGCCACGCCTCCGCCCATCTTTCCTGTGGACCGGTTAGCCTGAAGGGAATAGTAATTGCCGGGAGTGCTGCGAGAAGGATTCAGAGGAAAGCCAAGTTTTTGTTAATAGTTGCAGTCCTGGCTGTGCAGAATTTAACAGATGAAAGATTCCTAAGGGCTGTTTCATCAATGACATTGTGATTAAATACATGATTATTAACCGACTAGTCCTGCAATTAGTACTCTTGGTAAAAGTGTATTCAAGCGTGAGGGACAGGCACAATTCAGGCATAGAATAATTCCTGTTTAAAATCCCTAAACTGCCCAAACGAGACAGGGTAATGGGCTCTAGCAGATAACTTGCTGAGTGACATTGTGTAAATTGAGGCAATGAATAGGTACACATTTGAGCATGGCAAGTAGCCTCTAGCCCTGGAAAGCTGTTCACAAACAGGCTTGCCTTTGGTGCCCCACCACTGTGCCCGCTACGCTCCTGTGATACTGCTGGCATGTGGGCCTTTGAGTTGATGGGTATTGAGTTGTTCGGGGAGATTGAGGTGGGGGAGCTAAAGGTATTGGAGGTTATGGTGATGAAGATGGTTGTGGAAGAGATGGGCTGGCAGGTGTTGTATACTTCTGAGGTTGAAGTGCCTATGTAAAATCGTGAGCCCTCATGGTCCCTTAAAAACAACATTTGCATATTTTGGATTTGCCTCTATCTTCTACATGGCAAAAGGCATGCAACTTGCATTCTCTTCCCTCAAATGAAAAGATGTTCTTTGTACATTGTACTGTGTTTTTGTAATGTTTCACAGCATTGTCTAATGAACTAATCTGCTTGTCAATCACCTGAGGGAGTCCTTTAGGAGAGACAGTTACCTCATGGGGCAGAGTCCCTATTGCATGCCTATCCCGCTGCACTGTAGACTTTTGATGGAAATAGTGTAAATCCCAGAGAGCAGGAATAGCCCATGCTAACCTTCTCTTCCACATACATGGTCATCGGACTGGGCCAGAAGCCTAACCATCAGAGAGGGAATGCATTTTGGGAGGTTATGGATGAGAGAAAGATGAATAGGAAATGCCTTTTACTTATCAGAGTTGTTTTCTCCCACAGATGAATGGGAGAAGACAAAAGATGCACCTTCATGGGAGGAGTATGTAGAATATTGTACACAGGTGCCTGTAAGTTGAGAGCTACATAGAGGTGAGTCTTGCGTAGGTGAAAAATGCATTTGTGGCTGCATACCTAATGGCCCAGCACTGGTAATCACTAGAAATGATTTTGAAGGAAGACTGCTGCTCAGCCGTGTCGCGGTCTTCTTGGAAACATTCTATGTAGGGGCAACATTGTCCTCCTCCTCATCCGGGTCTTCCTCCTTCTTAACCAGCTCTAGCTTCTCCTATGCATCTGTTCCAATTCTTCAGCAATGTCAGCTGCTGAGATATTTGCTTGGAGGAGAATTGTATTCCCTCCTTGGAATGCACACCATCCTTCACCTAAAGAAGGCTTACACCCAATTTGCACATTAATTGTACTTATAAGTCCATTGTAAAGTGGTACTACATGTACCCGTACCCTGGGCCAGTAAATTAAATGCTACGAGTGGGACTGTAGCACTTCATGTGCCACCTTCTTAAGTAAACTTTTAAAATATGTCTCAGGACTGCCATTACAACCTATGTGCAGTTTTAAATTGCTAATTCACCCTGGAAAAATAAACCTTTCGCCAGGCCTAAACCTCAATTTTTAATACACATACCCATATGGCAGGGTGGATTGTATTTATGAAGTAGAACATATGTTTTTAAGTTTTATATCTCCTGGTTGTCAAAAATTCCTACATTTGGTTTTCACTACTGTGAGGCCTAACTCTCCCATAGGATTACATTGGGTTACATTATTTCCATTATTAATTGCTAACATTTGATTAGAAACAGGTACAAATGTCATGTTTGGTAACGTTGGATTTTAAGTCACAATTCTGAAAATGCTACTTTTAGAAAGTTATCAACAAAGACGGTTTACGCCCATATATAGCACCCACACTAGGCCTCAATAGTATCTAACAAGAACTGTACAGTGTGCGGATGCTACAAGTCAATTGAAAAATTTCAAAAAAACAAGACCACTGTATTAAATATTGTGGTCTTAGTCTTTATTTCTTTGAAAAAATTCATGGACATTTCAAACATGTCGTACATGAAAGAACACTGGTTCAAAACATATATGAGACAAACATAATCACAATAATGAATACAGCATGAAAAACATGTGAATGAAAAAACATAACAACATAACAATTAATAGGCAGACCTATCCTTCATTTGTGATTGAAAAGAATGGCGGTCAAATAGTTTATATATTATTCACAATGTGAAACCTGCCCTGACAAGCTAGTTGGGAGCAAATGAGACTAGAGGCTGAAAACCCTTGGAATCTTTTTGGGTTCTCCTCAGGACCAGGACTAGGTCAATCACTACAAAAAAAGGTTGGAGGGCAAATAGTGGTATCTGTAATTCTTCGCCCATATCTTTGATAAGGTGCCAATTTTGACGAATAATCTTTTTGAATGAATTGGTGTGTGGGTCAAATGTGGACACACAAACCAATCTTGTCATTGCGGTTTTTTACTTCTTTTTCAACAATTCCTCCCAGGTGTTGAATTCAATTACCTCATTAGTGAAAGTGTGAGCTATTGATGTTGCAAATGTTAATTATTATTTTGGTTAAAATGATGCCAGCGGAAGCATAATAAGCAAAGAAATTCCACATGAAGGAAAGGGTGCCCCAGGGACACCTAGGAACAGTCTGTGGTACTGCACCCTTTCCTTAAGACCTAATATAGGAATTCTATTACCATGAGGCTCAAGGAACTAGCCTGAGCATTTTGTCCGTAATACCTGGAATTTCTGTTCTTATCACAAAGGATACAAAAGCCTAAACAAATGCACAGAAATGTTTGTGCTTGTTCCTTAAACCTTGTGGTAATGGAATTCATATATTAGGTTTTAAGGAAAGGGTTCAGTACCATAAGGTCGTTACTAGGGACACCTAGTAACAGACGTTGGTACTGCACCCTTTCCTTAAGACATATTATAGGAATTCCATTACCATCACTACATATTACACTCTAATTTCACCAAGTGCACTCATCTCCTGGAATACCTAGGAACTCTACAGCAAAGTTCACAGACACTGGGTAATAGAATTAAATATTATGTCTTAAGGAAAGGGTGCAGTACCACAGGCTGTTATTGGAACACCTAGTAACAGCCTGTGGTACTGCACTCTTTCCTTAAGACCTAATATAGGAATTCAGTTAGCATGAGGCTTAAAAAAATAGCACGAGCATTTCTGAGCAGTTTTTTAAGCTTTTGTAGCCTTTGTGATACATAAAAGTATTCCACTAATGAAAGAAAAAATGCTCGTTATAAATTCCACTAATGAAAGAAAAAATGCTTGAGTTCTTTCCTTGAGCCACATAGTAATGGAATTCCTATATTATGTCTTAAGTAAAAGGTGTAGTACCACAGGCTGTTAATAGGTGTCCCAGTAACATCATGTGCCACTGCACCCTTTCCTTAAGGCATAGTATAGGAATTCTAATACCATTAGGCTTAAGGAACTAGAGCGAACATTTTGTCCTTAATAAGTCGAATTTCTGTTCTTATCACAAAGGCTACAAAATCCTAAAAAGATGCACAGAAGTGCTTGCGCTTGTTCCTTAAGCCTTTTGGTAAGGGAATTCCTATATTAGGTTGTAAGAAAAGGGTGCAGTAGTACAGGCTGTTACTAGGGACACATAGTAACAGCCTGTGGAACTGCACCCGTTCCTTAAGACATAATATATGATTTCTAATACCATGAGGCTTAAGGAACTAGTGAGAGCATTTTATGTAATAAGTGGAATTTCTTTTCTTGTCACAGAGGCTACAAAAGCTTTAAAAAAGGCATTGAAATGCATTGAAATGCTTGCGCGTTCCTTAAACCACATGGTAATGGAATTCCTAAATTGTGTCTTAAGGAAAGGGTGCAGTACCACAGGCTGATACTAGGTGTCCCAATAACAGCCTGTGGTACTGCACCCTTTCCTTAAGACATAATATTTACTTTCTATTACCCAGATAGAGTGGGCTACAGTAATGAGTCCCAAGAGTAAGAAAGCGCTACACGAGGAAGCAGTGGCTGAAGGGGCTGGGTGAAAGTGCTCCGGAATAAGGCCTCTCTCTGGTGAAACTGCCCTGGAAGGAAGCAGCACTAATTACTCAGGACTGGCATGAGTAGCCACTCAGAAGCGTGAGGATGAGGCTACACTAGAAAAGGCAGCACTGGAGGAAGGCTGCACCTTGTGTGCAGTGAATAAAATATTGTGGGTGCGGCAAGGAGAAACATAAAAGCAGGCTTGTGAAACAGGAGCCATGACATAAAAAAAATGAAGTAGACCTTAAACCAAACATGTAACTAAACTGTAGTTGGTTTGTGCTGTCTGATATGAAACGGAAGTGACCTTTCGTAAGCCCCAGCCAATAGGGATCCAGGGAAGCAGAACAATGCCGGAATGACCCAGTGGCATAAGCAGGCGGGATTATACTCCGTATACCCTTACACCAGGTTCTGCGCACTGCTTAGGCTCGACCTAAAAATGTGAAACAATGGCAACCACAAACTACAAAATCTGAAACAGTTATTTCATACTTTTTATATCCTCTCCCAACACTGGTCCCTTCTGAGGTTGCAATAGTAGCATGTGCAGACTCATCACCACCTGCAGCACGGCTACGAGTGAGCTACACACTCATGGCTTCTAAAACAGAGATACTAGTTAACTGCAGCTTTTTCTCTTTCCTTACTACCTAACGGATGTATGTCGTTACTACGCATGCTTTTACAACGCATGCCTTTACCTCGCAACTTTTACAACGCAAGTCGTTACAACGACTTGCGTTGGGGGGCGCTGGATAGTGAATAGTTTAATTTACTATTCCAACTCCAGTCCCCGTGGATAGCAGGGAAGGTTTTGGATAGTAAATTAAACCATTCCCTATCCTACAGCGCCCCCCAGCGCAAGTCGTTGTAACAACTTGCGTTGTAAAAGTTGTGTGGTAAAGCTAGTGCGTGGTAAAATTTGCATTGTAAACGCAGTACCCCCTACCTAACTGACCAGAAGTAGGTATTTGTGTGGTTTGGATGCTTTCTTAGGCAGTGATCATCTGTACAAGGCCACAAGTCACATCCCCAATATAGTGCCTCATTAAAACTTGTAGGTTAACTCTGCACCTTGAGAAAGTGGCATGAGCGACTCTTAAGCGATCAACTGAAACCATCAGTACTTGTGACATATGATGATTATGTCAACATCTATGTGGTACACTTTCCTGTTGCATAACAGTACATAGTTGTCTTATTGCCTCAATTATATTATCACGTTTTTTCCTGTGACCCTCCTCTAAAGTGCTAACAGTCTTTTCAAAGGCATTTTTAATAGTTTTTTTCAATAGCCTCTAAGTGTTTGCTAACCACTTTTATACTTGTATGTTGTAGGTGCATCCCTAACAAAATGGATGCCTCTAAGTCACACATAATTGAGAGGTTGCTGCCTCATCATGTGATGTACATGGCCAGAAGTTCAGGCCCCTAAAGCACTGAAATGCCTCTGTAAAATCCTCCTGCGCATTTTCCTTGGCATTATAGCAGGTTGGAATGTCCCCGGGTGTTGGAGACACCTCAGCTCTTCTGAAACAGTTGGGAGTGTGCTAACTCTTGGTCTGCATTTGAAGGCACCGGTGGCATGGATATGTGCAGTGGCTCATTGACTTCCTCCAATTCTGATTTTTGCCCCTTTTTTGATGGCACATCTGTGTAAGAACAGACAGTATATTAGAGCTTTTTAGAGCTCTCCCTAGTCGGGAGTACTAGGGCTGCGAGCAAACTGTGTTCAGCCATCATTTCTGCTGGTTTTTAGAAATTGAAATATCGATTTTAAACGTGTGAAATTTTATGTTGTGAAAAATCCTTGGGGGCTTCTAATTAGATTGTTCTGTAGCGGGAATTGAGGTTAGGCACACTGACACCTTTCACGCTTGACCTACTTTCTTTCTGCCTCGCCTAGCCGCTTGTTTGCGTGAAAGGCGGCGGTGGGCGCCATCTTGGGTGTGGGCTGGGGCTGCGCTCCAGTCGCGCCGGCCTCCCACCCTCCTCACGCCCCATATATTGGAACCATGGCCAGACGGCGCAGCGGGCTGGCGCAGCGGGCGCGCGCCGAAGCCGCGCCAAAGCCAAGCCCGTCTGCGTCCGTCCGCGGCCGGACCCGGCCCAGGGCCACAACCCCTGGTTCCCGACTGCTGTACACTTCCCGGCATCTACTAGAGCTAAATCCCGGTAAGCCATGTCAGGCCTGTACTAGTGCCATCCTGACCGCTGCGACACCCACTCGCCCTTTCATGTGCCCAGGCTGTAGCTATCAATTTTCCCTAACTTGTCTACCAGCCTACTCGGATCCAAACCACGGCATACCATATGTCAGAGAGAATACAACTCCACATGGTTGTCGAGCTGCGCTTATCAATGCGCGCTCGCTCCCATGTCACAGTTTTTACATTAGTGAGTTTATTGTCACCCATGACTTGGATTTATTATTTGTTACTGAGACCTGGGCAGATGCCGGGTCAGGTCTGGATTTCTGCAACGCTACTCCGGCTGGATATAGTGTCGCCAGACATGATGTCATAATTGGCCCGTTCGGATTAGCGATTAGCTGAACCTACACGTTGTCCTCCTTAACTTGGCTATATACGATAAACGCCATTTTGAATGTTGCAGCGGCCATCTTAGACCATGAGCGGCCTCGTGGCCGACGTGCCCTTTAGTCCATTGTCCGTTCCACTGACCACTCTCATCTGCCCAGCAACAGGCTATTTTTAGTACTGGTCAAGCCACACATGCGCAGTTCTCACTGACCCGTAAACCTTCAGGAATGTGCCGCTAACTGACCAGTGGGTTTGAAACTCTCCAATGAGCTGGCAGTATTCCAAAACATGACCATATATGTCTCTAAAACTGTGTCTTAACTTGTGCCGCCTATCTTTTATTGCCCCAAAATTGTATATAAACGGGGTCACACCGGTGTTCGGTGTGATACCTCTTGCATTACCGAAGGGTGCTGTTTGAGTGTACCACCACCCCATGGGGTTTTAATAAACTTGTTCTTTGCATTTTACAGTTTCCGTGCCAACAGTTCTTGTGTAAGTGGGTAATCTCTGGAGCGTGTAGGCCTTGGGAACCCCGAAATACTTCAATTGGCGACCACGAAGGGACTCATCGGCGACTCGGATGCCCGAAGGAGAGGTCGTGACGAAGGCTTGGAAATCCGCCATGGGCGCGCGCTGCCACGAGTGACCCGAGTCTTGGCTGCCACGGTGTTTTTTCCTTTCCTTCCGATCTGACCTTCCAGGTGGCGCCGGTCTCCGACTGAGTTTTCGAAGTGTCCGCATCGCTGAGAAAGTGCCGTTTGGCTGATTTGGCTTACAAGACCTTGGCAGTTGGAACCTGGATCTTTGGGAATTTGGTAAGATTTGTGTTCGGTAAGGTAGTCTTCGGACGCTTACTGAAGTGCTACGATTTGTGTTCGGTAAGGTAGTCTTCGGACGCTTACTGAAAATTTGTGCTTTGTGATCGGTGAGGACGCTTGCCGAATTCTACGAACTTTGATTTGAGTTAGCTAACATCGTGAATTTGTGATCTTTGAACTTATATGTGTAGTGCACTTCACATAGGCAGGCATGTAGAGATGTTTCTCTAACTTTGTTTTTTTCCTTTGAGCGGCACAATCGTGTGGAGAACTGTAAGTGCCATTTGGTCTGGTGTCACGCTTTCGTGATACTTTTCGAACATGCCTGTTTTTAGTACACTCCGAGGAATGTGTTGTCTGGGAGAAGGTGCCTCAATTAGGTTAGCGGAATCACAGCCGGCTCCCCCAGAGGGGACTCCAAATAGGGAAATGTATATCAAGTTTGGCCTCCCTCCTATTATGTACAGTAAATTATGGCATAAATACACCAAGGCCGATCCCGAATTGCAATGGCCCCTACACGGGTCGTACGATTTGAGTAAAATCCAATTTGTAGAGCAATGTATGTTTCAACGCAGGTCTAGACAAAACATGTTTGATTGTGTGCGAATGTGGGAGAAAGCGGCGCGTGAGCGAATGAAGCGTGAGGTTGCCTTGGCGGACAAAGAGCAGCGCAAGGCTGCTCAGGATAAGGCTTTACAGCTTGAGGAAAAGGAGGCTCAGGAGAAGAAAGAAAGGGAGGAACGGGAGCGTAATTTGCAAACGACTGGTCAGTTTCCTATTCGCCGACCACTCTATCCTGTCCTTAATAATGAAACTGATGATTTTTCTTTGTTAGATCGGTCACCGCCTCCGTACGTTCTGCCGACGGCTCCGGCTGCTGATTCCGAGGATGATGGACAGGATAAGTCGAACCAAAAGGGTGTATCTGCTCTCAGGTTTACTGCGGATAGGTCCGCTCATTTACATAGTTGGGCTCGTAAAGTGAATAAGCATTGCGTTACTCAGGAGCAGTTGTTAACAGAGAAGAAAGGGTGGTCGGATCTTGAATTAATGTATTTTCTGTCCAGTTTGGCGGATGAAGTTGTAAACGCATATCGTGAACTTTCTGATACGCTTGAGCCTAAAGTGTTGTCGGTGTATCGTGAGAATTTAGCTAAAGGTGATTTTGATCTTACAGATGTTGACGACCTGTTCAAGCAATTGATCAAGCTGCGGGATGAGACAACCCAATTGCGACAGGAACGAAAACGGAGGCAAAAGGAGTCCGAGCCGGGAAATAACGGGGAGGCTAAGGAGTGTTCTCTTCGTGGTTCAGATAAGAATTCTGCGTTGCATGTTATGCCTATGCGTGAAGCTGCGCCTTTGTATGTTCCACCAAAAGGGGAAGGTACGGATGATGACAAATTGTCGAAGGATGCGAAAGGGTATTTTGTGTATAATTGGGTATATACGCCATGGAATAGAGCAGATGTGATGGCCTTGAAAAATTCTTTACCTGATCTTCGGAAGAATCCGGCGGCATTTTATGAAGCGTGGAGGGGGCTATATCGTCTTGTGTGATGACTCTTGTAGATATAGATTTGTTTTTTGGGCTAATTTTACCACCTGATATGTGGAGGCAAATTCGTAAAACTAATGATGAAACGATCTTGGGGGGGACTTGGAAAGAAATAAACGCTGCAGATTTAGATAGGGAACCAGCATGTAAGCCTTGTCCGCTAATCTTAGATCTCCCGGCAGCTATTTTGCATAAATTGAAAACGCTTGTTCCTGCCAAAAAGATAGATTGGACCATGTTAACGTCGTGCAAGCAGAAACTCGATGAAACGGTCTCCAATTTCTTTACACGCTTCGAGGAGGCATTTCATGATTACAGTGGTCAATCTTTAACTGACGATACGGGTCGGCATTTGTTTGTAGATAAGTATGTGGCTAATCTCCTACCAGAGATTGCAAAGCGATTGAAGTCGAGTGAGAGTTCCTGGGCAACGGCGACCCCTGCGTCCTTGTTAACTATGGCTCAGTATTATGAGCGGCAGGAAGTGGAGGCTAAAGAAAGTGTAGAGAAAAAGACGAAGGAATTGAAAACGAAGGTGATGTTGGCGCAGGTTCGGGGAACACAGGGTAGAGGGAATGAGAGAGGTAGACGAGGTGGAGGTAACGCATCGTATGGTCGTACGGACATTGCGGAGGATCAGTGTGCTTATTGTAAGGAGTTTGGGCATTGGGCCGAAGATTGTCCGGTACTTCGTGAACAGCGTAGTCAGCGTGGTCGAGGCAGTGGAAGGTCAAGAGGAGGTTATACGGGAACAAGAGGTGGCGGAGGTGATCGTAGACAGGTTGAGGAGAGGGGCCGTGGGCAGGACGAACGAAATACGTTTGATAGACGGAACCAATACCAGATTTTGGAAGGAGAGAATGTGGAACATCAGGATTATGTGCATGCATAGGATTGCGTAGGATGGGGTAAGGAATCAGTTGAAGTGCCAGTAGATCAGCAAGGTCCATATGTAACAGCGGGTATTTTGGGTTCTACTGATCAATTTCTTGTCGACACTGGAGCTACTCGTAGCGCTCTGTCGAAAAACTTGGTTCCGAGGGCTCCCCTGTCTGGCGAAATGATTACGTGTGTAGGGTTTGATGGCACACCCTCCCCCAGCCCATTGTCCAAGCCCCTTGCACTATGCATCGACAAATACTTTAGTTTTGGCCAATTTTTGTTATCGCCCCATACCCCAGATAATATCTTGGGCATTGACTTGCTTAAATATTTTCGAGCAACAATACGCTGCGCTCCAGAGGGAGTGCGGGTTATTCTGAATGACAACTACCCTGACCCTGATGATTGCCCTGACCCTGACATATTTTGTGTCATTTTAGATATTCCCGCTTTGGCCTCTCTGCCGCACACGTTGTGGGCGACATCAGATACGGATGTGGGAGAGATGCGCATTCCACCAATACACATTACTGTTAAGGAGGGGGCCCCTCTACCACGAGTGCCACAGTATAAGATCTCGAAGGAAGGTGAAATTGCACTGACACATATTGTCCAGGATTTGATTTCTGCAGGGGTAGTGGAGGAGGTCCCTTATAATGTCTGTAACAGCCCTATTCTACCGATTCTTAAAAGAGACTCAGATGGCAAGATCTACCGATTTATTATTGATTTGCGTGAAATAAATAAAATTGTCATTCCCCAATACCCAGTGGTGTCCGATATCATGACTTTGCTTACTTTAGTTCCACCGACGGCCACCACTTTTAGTGTTATTGACTTGAAGAATGCGTTCTTTTCCATCCCTGTGCACCCAGATAGCAGATATCTGTTTGGTTTTACGCTCAATAATAAATCGTATAGATTTTGCCGTGTTCCCCAAGGATATACTGAAAGTCCTAGTATCTACAGCCAGGCTTTGAAACGACAACTAGATTCTTTTAAATTGCAGTCTGGCGTTGCGCTCATCCAGTATGTGGATGACCTTTTGCTTGCCGCCGACTCCTATGCACAATGTGAACAGAGTACGCTTGCATTACTTTCCTTTTTGGCACAACACAATCACAAGGTTTCCAAGAAAAAGCTTCAATACTGTAGACCCCAGGTGACCTACCTCGGTCATCTGTTGTCTAAGGAGGGGCGGGCATTAACATCTGATCGAATTCAGGCGATTTTAGATACACCAGTCCCCCGCACGCAGAGAGATGTGCGTGCCTTCATAGGGTTGACATCTTTTTGTAGACAATGGATCATGGGTTTTTCACATATCATAAAACCTTTGCTAGCATTATTGTCCAAAACTACACCGATGCCTCTTGAGTGGACAGACGAATGTCAGAAAGCCTTTGAACAGTTGAGACAGGCCCTTTGTTCCGCACCCGTGTTAGGAACACCAGACTACACGAAACTTTTCACATTGTACGTACACGAGAATGATGGGTGTGCGTTGTCAGTGTTAGTGCAGTTGCACGGGGATAAGCAGAGACCATGTGCATACTTCTCTGCTATTTTGGATCCTGTAGCACGAGGGTTGCCTGGGTGTTTTCGAGCGGTAGCGGCAACAGCAGTAGCCATACGACAGAGTGAGGGCATAGTGTTATCACACAAACTGTTGGTGTTAGTTCCTCACGCAGTAGATGCCCTGTTAAACCAAACAAAGACCCAATACCTCACGAGTGCACGACTTACAGGGTACGAGCTGACACTCTTAGCGCCACACATAACATTGAAAAGATGCGCTACTTTGAACCCTGCCACTTTATTGCCCTATCCGGCCGAGGAGGGTCAGGAAGAAAAACATCATGATTGTGTTTTCCTGACTGAGGAACAGACAAAGGGTCGTGTTGACTTACAGGATGTGCCACTTCCAGATGTGGATGGGGAACTGTGGGTTGATGGATCATGTTTGAGGCTGCCAGATGGCACGACTTCCGCAGCATATGCGATCACGACTCTTAAGACGGTGGTTGAAACAGCTAGGATACCACAAAAATCGGCTCAGGCAGCAGAGCTGATAGCTTTAACAAGAGCCTGCGAATTGAGTGCTGGCCTATGTGTGAACATATACACAGACAGCCGGTATGCCTTTGGAGTGGCCCATGACTTCGGACTTCTCTGGAGGGAACGCGGGTTCTTGACGTCACACGGGGAGCACATTATGCACGGAGAGCTAGTGCGTGATCTCCTGAATGCGTTGCTTAGTCCTAAAAAAGTAGCGATAGTGAAGTGCAGTGCCCATAAAAAGATCACGGATAAAGTGGGTCAAGGAAATGCCTTTGCAGACAGCATAGCAAGGCAGACGGCTATGTCCCGAACTAGCTCCCCTATGTACGTGGTACAATCACAGGCTGAGAGATGGAGTGATGCTAGAGCAGAGATACGGGATATTCAAAAATCAGCTACGGAATCTGAACTTGCGGCTTGGGCAGTAGATGGGGTACTAGATGACGAAGGTTGTTGGAGAAGCAAAGACATGGAGAAGTGGAAATTGCCTGCGGCTTACTTACAGGCGATGGTCCAGATGACTCATGGACTGGCCCATGTCGGAGCTCTTGCAATCGCTCGTCTTTTAACACGAGTTTGGGAACATCCTGAGATTGCAAATACTGCAAAGAGAGTAGTGCAGACCTGCCTGGTGTGTTTGCAACACAATCCTGGGAAGGGGACTCATACTCCGAAAGGAGGGTTCGTTCCACCTTCAGCACCGTTTGAAGTGCTTCAAATGGATTACATCCAACTCGAGCGCTGCAATAACCTGAAGTACGTCCTAGTGGTGGTGTGTGCTTTTAGCAAATGGGTTGAGGCCTACCCCACGAAAGACAATACGGCTTTGACAACAGCTAAGGTGTTGCTTAAGGAGTTCTTTCCTCGCTTTGGAGTTTGCAAATTTTTGTGGAGCGATAATGGGCCCCATTTTGTTGGAAAGATTGTGGAATATGTACTGAAGGGGTTGGGGATTCAGCAAAAGTTCCACGCTGTATTCCACCCTCAGTCAGCAGGTTTGGTCGAGCGGTATAATGCAACGTTGAAACTTAAGCTGGCCAAGATTGTGGCGTCTACATCGTTGAAGTGGCCAGATGCGTTGCCGCTAGCACTGCTCTCTCTTAGATCAGTACCCCACTCACGAACTGGCCTTACGCCCTATGAGGTGGTGTTTGGCCGCCCCATGAATATCTGGGGGGTGCCCAAGCCGCGATTAATACATGATGTGCCTTGTGTTATGATGAATGATTATTTGGCACGATTAACAAATGATTTGCTCTCTATTCATCAACAGGTTCGAGAAGCGCTCCCTGATAACTCCACTGGAGAAGGCCACGATCTTCGTCCTGGGGACCACGTGATGATCCGCTCGTTTGAGAGAGCAAGGAGTTTGGAGCCCAGGTGGAAAGGCCCCGAGCAGGTCCTCTTGGCGACCCGCACCGCAGTACGAGTGACGAACAGGAAGCGGTGGGTGCATTCGACCCATTGTCGCCGTGTCTCTCCGGACCTGGTGACTCCTGCTGTGCTGACCGACTATAAGGAGATCTTGGAGAAGGAAAAGAGCCCAGCTGTGACGTCGGCCGAAGTGGAGGGAGCCTTCCCGGACCAATCTGCTACCGGAAGAGAGCGCTACAATCTACGCCCGCGATAAGAAGATTTTTGTTCCTTTTTTTTATGACTGGTTGGTTACCGCTCCAGGTTTGTGAAACGGAAACCGGGAATTCCAAGGGGGGGGGATCAGTTCTGCCAGAGTAGCGACACCCGTCTTGGCCCGGAGAAAAAAACAACGGCTACCTCGGAGTTCAGCACCGCATTTTTCTTTTTTTTTAGGTATACACGCACGTGTATCTGGGACAATTTGTGAACAATTTGTGAACAATTCGTGCTACTTGAGACTCTGTACAAACTTTCTTGAACTATGGCATCAACGGCATCTCGTGACAAGAAAATATTGGGTGCCTTTCTCTTTGTTCTAACCATTGTGGTGATAGCTGTTATAGCCTGGGTAGTCGAACTTGTGGTGCCTGTACGTGAACATTTGCTGCCGACTACCCCGGCACCGTCTGAACATTTCCATTTTACATTGCCATTCCATGAAGAACGCCATCGTCAAACGTACTTAAATAACAGCTTCATTCAGATTCTTCACCACACGCATAATATGACCAATACCTCTAATTGCTGGGTGTGTGGAATGTTGCCTGGGCACCAGAAGAGGGGGGGCACCCCACTTATTCCACTCCCGTTTTCGCACAATGGGTCATGCAATGCCTGGTACACCCTCCTCTTTACTTTGAGATGGCCAACAAAAGGGGGGGTGCTTTTCCGTTTGAATAAAGTATGTTCCCATGACAAGGATGGGTTTCCCCGGGCTGAGGGTACACGTTTCGAATGGGAAGAATACAGGCCTGATAATGTATCTGCTCCACGAATATATAGCAATCAGCGAAATGTGAATGTATCCAGTTCTCATGTCATAAATGTCATTGCCACAAAAGCCGATTTATGTATCCGAAACAAGGGCACGATTGCAGTGGGGAAAAGCGAATGTAATATTACTCTCACGTTTGATAGCCCAAATGGCATTTCATTTGTTGCATCTCGAAACACCTACTTCATCTGTGGAACGAAAGGGTACCATCAGCTTCCAGTGGGGTGGTTGGGCACATGTTATGTATCGTTTGTACTACCTCCTGTATTCATTGCCCCTCCGATGTACCACAACGACTACACTCTGTACCATGATTTTGTTTTGAACAGAGTTAAGCGAACTGTTGCCCTAGAGGACATTGATCAAACGGACACTGCATTACAACAGTATGTGGATTTCAATCTGGGACTATTCTCCTTTGTGGGGGCTGCATTGAACAGCCGGAAAATTAGACGGCTGACTCGCGTTGTCGAGGCTGTTGCGAATGACACTGCTATTGCCCTGGGGAATATTACCGAAGAACTGCAGATTTCCAGAATTGTCACCCTCCAAAACCGGATGGTGCTGGACGTTGTTTTGGCTGATCGTGGGGGGGCATGTAGAATTATCGGAAGCAGCTGTTGTGTTTACGTACCTGATAATTCTCCATCTGTGTATGATGCGATTTCCAAGCTGCATAAAATAGCTGCCGAAATACACCCGGACAATGGAACTTGGACACTTTCTGGATGGTTCTGGTCCATGATTGCAACTTGGGGCTGGAAACTGTTGACAATTCTCTGCATACTTGTGGGAGCAATGTTCTTTATATGCTTGTGTATCCAATGTGGCCCTGCCTTATGTTCAATGTGTCTATCAGCTTGCTTACCATCGAGGCGAGCTTTTGCCCATGACAAAATAATGCTACACAAAGAGGTGACACAAATTATGTTAATAGACATCGAGGACGAACATCCAGACTATGTTCATTATGAGGTAGATTCAGCTAAACGCTAAAAGGGTCGTCTGTCGTAATTGGCCCGTTCGGATTAGCGATTAGCTGAACCTACACGTTGTCCTCCTTAACTTGGCTATATACGATAAACGCCATTTTGAATGTTGCAGCGGCCATCTTAGACCATGAGCGGCCTCGTGGCCGACGTGCCCTTTAGTCCTTTGTCCGTTCCACTGACCACTCTCATCTGCCCAGCAACAGGCTATTTTTAGTACTGGTCAAGCCACACATGCGCAGTTCTCACTGACCCGTAAACCTTCAGGAATGTGCCGCTAACTGACCAGTGGGTTTGAAACTCTCCAATGAGCTGGCAGTATTCCAAAACATGACCATATATGTCTCTAAAACTGTGTCTTAACTTGTGCCGCCTATCTTTTATTGCCCCAAAATTGTATATAAACGGGGTCACACCGGTGTTCGGTGTGATACCTCTTGCATTACCGAAGGGTGCTGTTTGAGTGTACCACCACCCCATGGGGTTTTAATAAACTTGTTCTTTGCATTTTACAGTTTCCGTGCCAACAGTTCTTGTGTAAGTGGGTAATCTCTGGAGCGTGTAGGCCTTGGGAACCCCGAAATACTTCAATGACAGGCCTATAGGACGAGGTGGGGGCCTTGCAATTATTTACAAGGACAAATATCGCACCACACTCGATCCTATAAACTCGGTTAACTGTGAATCAGCGGTTTTTGCTATCAGTATTAATCCCAAGCGGGCACTAAAGGGTATAATACTCTATCGACCCCCTGGCCCCCGTAACTCTTTTCTCTCTACCCTCTCTGACCTGAGTGACAATGTCATCTGTTCAGATAAATTTACTATATTGGGAGATTTCAACTTCTATTTGGAAGACCAGGACAACCCAGACACCGCCCAACTTACGACTGATTTTGCCAATTTTGGACTGCACCAATTAGTCAGGGTACCACACATCAAGCTGGACACTCCCTTGACGGGCTGTTTACTAATGATCCTGACATTACTGTATCAGACATTATTCCAATTACATGGTCAGATCATAGGGCCATTATTTTTCAACTAGATACACGACTTTCTGCCTTTCCGCACCCTAGACCTCGCACCAAGATAGGTACCCGGGCCTGGAAAACTGCAGATCTCCCTCAGATGTTGCACTCCTTGGCCTCCTCCTGTCCTCAGGGAGGAAACAGCTTGTCACCGTCAGCTTCAGAGTTTCAGGACTGGATCCGAAGTGCCGCTGATCTAGTGGCCCCAGAGAAATCCACGCAACCCAATAGAGTATCTCCTTCCGCCCCCTGGTATAATGAAGATCTCCGTCTACATCGCCAACATTGTAGGAATTTAGAAAGGCGTTGGAGGAAAGCTTACTGTCCCACAGCTAGACAAACCTATAAAGACGCTCTTATGATTTATAAAAAGGCGATCTTGGCCCGAAAAACAGTTTTTTACTCAGCACAAATCGAGACTGCTGCTAACTCTGCCAGAGAACTTTTCTCCGTCGTCACCACCTTGTCCACCCCCTCCATTGGGCCTGGAGTGGAGCCCTCACAGACTTTCTGCAATGAGCTGGCCATCTTTTTTACCACTAAGGTTGCTGATATTTACGCTTCATTTGAAAATGACATCAGAACTGAACATAGAGGTGACAGCAGGAAAGAAGTACTGTCGCACCCTAATCCTGACTCCTTCCCTTGTTTCTCACCTGTTTCACATCAGGATGTGATTAAAATCATCTCCACTATTAAATCAGGCTCTCCCTTGGACCCCTGTCCTCCGTCCGTGATGCAGAAACTCACAGAAGTGATCTCCCTCCCTTTGATGGAAATCTGCAATAATATATTCCTAACAGGCCAATTTCCTAGTATATGGAAGAAGGCTGTTACTAAACCCCTCTTAAAAAAACAGTCCTTAGATCCTACTGCTGTCGCAAGTTATAGACCAATTGCGTGCCTGCCCTTTCCTGCCAAAGTATGCGAATATCTGATGAATCAGCAGCTCTCAGAGTTCGTCGAGACTCACCAACTTCTCGACGAAACGCAGTTTGGGTTCAGGAAAGGGCATGGAACAGAGACTGCCTTGATAAAGGCCTCTGACGAGATCAGGACGATCATGGACCAGGGAGGGGCGGCTGTTCTTATCCTTTTGGATTTGTCAGCAGCCTTTGACACGGTCGACCATGTCACTCTTGTCGACCGTGTCACAGCTCTGGGGATAAATGGTCGGGCCAAGGATCTTATTTCATCCTTCCTGGCAAACCGTACCCAGACAGTAAGGCTCGGAGACTTTTATTCTCCCATCTCTGCACTCCCTTGTGGAGTCCCACAAGGCTCCTCGCTAAGTCCCATGCTTTTCAACATCTATGTAGCGGACTTAGCGAGGACAATAAAGGCCTATGGGATACAGTTAACATCGTACGCAGACGATACCCAGCTGGTGCTGGGTATCCATAAGGATGGCCTTACTGTAGCAGCCAACTTCCAGAAAGCTATGCTCGAGGTCAGTACTTGGATGGCCTTGAATTGCCTCAGGCTTAACTCGGACAAGACCGAGATCATGACCTTTGGAAAACTTTCCCCTGAATGGTCCCTCGGTTGGTGGCCAGAAAAGCTCGGCCATCCACCTGTCCCAGTGGAAAAAGCCAGAAATCTGGGAGTGATTTTTGACAACAAGTTGGTTTTTGATCTCCATATCAATAAGGTTGTGTCATCTTCATTTTACATTTTGAAAAAGATCAAGAAGCTGCTACCTTACCTCCCTCCGTCAGCTGGGAAGACTCTGGTTTCTACCTTAGTCTTCTCAAAAATAGATTACGGGAACGCTCTCTTCCTCCACACTCAGAAGCGTGTCATAACGAAGCTGCAATCCATTCAGAACGCGGCTGCTAGGATTCTCCTCAACATCCCTCGCCGCAAATCTACCACTCTTGGTATTCGTCAGCTTCATTGGCTGAGAGTTGAGAGCCGCGTAAAATTCAAGGCCCTCTGTATTGCTTATAAGGCCATACATGGCGCAGGACCCAGATTCCTGATCGAAGCTTTTCAGCTCTATACCCCCAGAAGGCAATTAAGATCGGCCAATACCAGTCTTCTGCCGGTGCCACGTACAAGATCAGTCACCTGGGGCGACAGGCGCTTTCTCGTGGCCACTCCAAAACTTTGGAACCTCTTGCCAACTGCCATTAAAGCCGCTCCGAATCTGATTAGTTTCCGTAGGCTTTTGAAAACATGGTTGTTTAACCAGTGAGAAGACGGTAGGATGATGAACTTTAGTTGCTCCACAGCGCCGAGACACCTTCGGGTATTTGTCGCGCTATAAAAGTTGCGTAAATAAATAAAATAAATAAATTACTGTGATGATATATAATAAAACAATGACTTTAGTTTTTTGCTTTAAAAATATATATTAGATATTCATACTAATGTAGTTGTTAAAAGTGGATGTATTGTATGAGTCATGTTAAAAAAAGTTCTGAATGTATTTTAATAAGTAAGATTAACTGATAGCACTACATTTCCCAAAATGCACCACAAAGCGAAAGCCAAAATCTTGTCTGGAGTGCATGTTGCATACTTTATGTCACTTTGCATAAATGTAAAACCTAACCATAAACAGGTCAAATGAATTAGATATGTAAATGTCAAGTTTAAATATAGATATTGAAAAAAGGTACTCTTACCTTTAGCAGCTGATGGTGATGTGTCTATTGCACTGAAGCCTCTAATGCTCTGAGATTCAAAGGTTGACTCAATTAATTCCTCAAAAGGGGTCGGTGGTGGCTAAGTGGAGGGTCGTCCTCCTGTAGCACATGCCTGGTTACTTGCCACTTTTTCCTTTGTACTTGATCTTTCCAGCGCTTTCTTTTTTTATTGATTGTACACTGTGTGACATCCATGGAAATCATTTTTTTCTGAATACTCAGCGAGATTTATTTTGAGAATCAGGCACATTTGCAAGCGATTTGCCAATTAACTCATCATTATAGTGCACCCATTCTTCTGTGAGAATTTCTAGCTCATCCTCACTAAGGCCCACATGCATCAAAGTCCGTTTTTCGATTCCTAATTTGCGATTTTTAGGGAATCGCAAATAAGGAATCGCAAAATGGGATGCATGATTGAAATAGCATAACATTTGCGATTCAGTAAAAATCGCAATTTTTACCGAATCGCAAATATTATGCGAATTCCAATTTGCGATTTCGCAATTCCCATTGATTCCTATGGGCCAAAAGGCCCATAGGAATCAATGGGAATTGCGAATTTGCAAATTGGAATTTGCAAAATGTTAATGCATTCCATGGGTGCAGGGGGGGGTCCAAAGGATCCCCCCTGCACCCCTGAAATGTATTTTGAAGTGCATGTTTCACACACACATGTCCTAAGGACATGTGTGTCTGTAACATGACAGTGTTTTAAAATGCATCTTTCGGCATTTTGACACAATTTCGCAAATTACCACGAGGTTCAACCTCGTGGTAATTTGCACCCCCTAATTGCGAATTCGCAATTTTAAAAGTAATCATGCATTGCTTTTAAGGAATCGCAAATTTGCGATTCCTTAAAAGCAATCGCATTTTTGGAATTCGCTAAAAATAGCGATTTTACCAAAAATGCTTGATGCATCCCAGAAACCTGTTTAGGAATCGCAAACGGCCGAATTTTGCGATTCGCACCATTTGCACTTCCTAAATAGGTTGATGCATGTTACCCTAAATTCCAGCTTTCTTTTACTCCCTCTGGTGACCTTCTCAAAAACCTGTCTGTGATCCTCTATGTTCCCCATGCATCAGCAGTGGTGATACACTTCCCTGATTGTGAGGTAATCACCCAGTACCCGAGTGCAACATTCGCACTTTGCAAATGCATTAGCAAAATACCGAATCGTTAACTGTGATTCAGTAGATTGCGAATCCTACCTGATTGCAAACAATTTCTTAAGGCCTGAGATACTTATGGAATACTGAATCACACATTGTGAATTGGTGTTAATAACAAAGTGCGATTTGGTATTTTCCACCTTAATATATATGGCCCATGATGCCTTATTTTTTCTAATGTCTGTTCCTCCAAAGTGATGGCAGCTACTGTACACTGTAAGTAACTATCCTCCACAGATCATGCTGGACTCTAGATAGGTTATAAATTGAGTCTAATATCAAGTGATATAAGATGCTATTTCACTGGGGGGTGTGGAGACTTGCCCCATTTGTTATTTCGTTTGAAATATGTCCTTCCATTTGGGTAAGGGATAATCACCAAATCCAGATTAACTCCCATGTATAACAAATAAAACCACTTCCTTCAATTGAAGACCACCCCCGCCGTCCATAACACCCATGGGTTACATTGGGGATGTCTTTTTTTTCTCCTTTATACTAACAATCTGGAATAGTCCTATCCATGTTGACCAGATATAGGAATGTAATTTCCCCATATATCACCAATGCTCTGTGTGTTATCATACATAAATCATGCACTATCTACATTGTTTTCTTCCCTTCTTTGTTATTATGTCGGCAATCGGTACTGCTTCATCTGCTCCCTCCTTCCATTAATGTAGTTCAATTGTCCAACCAGTCTCTTGATGGAGCTGTAATTGTGACTATCTGAGATTACTAATTTAGTTGCCTGATTAATTATCCCTATACTGTCTCTGGTATTTGGTATTTTTGGTGGTATATTCTGTTTTGTTCATAAAATTCCGTAAAGAATTAAGAGTTCTAAAAATGGGATAGGCAATTAAGGCCATTTGGGTAAAGGTAGCAAGATAATGGTGCACAGCAGCAAATAATACAAAAAAAAAAAGAAGCATTTTAAAAAAAAATAAACATAAAAGTTTTTCTTTTGCATTACAGAGAAGACACACTATCTTGATCGTTTTCACTGACACTGATAACGATTTGGAATATTAGAATTACCTCTGGAAAAGAATGATTACATATATATATATATATATATATATATATAACTTTGGCAATCACCTGTGGTTTGGCAGCAGCAATGGTGTAAGGGGTAACCTTTGAAAAAGTCCAATGGTGGACGAAACGCGTCAGGAAATTCCCCCGTAAAGTGAATAAATTACCTGTTTGGCAATCCGTTGGTGTGCGACTCCGTTTCCTGCGTTGGTGGGAGTTTGGTAATATATATATATATATATATATATATATATATATATATATATATATATATATATATATATATATATATATATATATATATATATATATATATCTATTACCTACTGGCGGTCGCCAGTAGGTATATATAGTTAGGATTTTTTCCCTCTGGGATTTCTGAAAATTCTATGTCTAATAACTTTGGCGTTTGTGGACGGAATTGGCTGAAATTTTCAGGAAAATGGCACATTTTGTTTCTGAGCAGCCCCTGAAAATTTGGGGGGTGTCCGGCAAGGGGGGGCCGAGAAAAAAGGGATGTCCCAAAATGCGTTTTTCCCATGTTCATTTCCATAGGGCGGTTGGCCTCACTTTTAGCTCGAACGGCTGAATGGATTTGCACGAAACTTGGCAAAATTGTAGGGACTGTTAGCCCGATGTGCATTTGCTAGGTCTCAATATATGTGCTCCAGTGGATTTTGAGAAATTAACGTTCAAAGTACGATATATATCTGTAACAGCGCTCCGGGTAGCGCTCCGGTTCGCGTACTTTTCGCGTAACGGAACTTTGCGATGCGAAGCTGATTGGCTTTCCGGTGTCTGTCAACATTCTAAACAGTCCGGAGCGGCCGCCATCTTGTCTCTCGGTAGGATCGAGAGACAAGAGGAGGCCAAAACAAAGGGGGAAATTACCATAAGGGGGCATAGTAGATCCTCGTTGACCCCCTAGGTTTTATGTGGAGGTTTTAAAAGGTCCCAGCAGAGCAAAAAAAAAAAATTTTTTTTTTTTTTGCGTGGTGAGCGCCTAGTACGCGAACCGGAAAGCGTTCTGGGCAGCGTACTATAAGGATAACAGAATGATAGACTTTTCTAATACTGAATGTTAATTGTTTGTTGTTTTTGTTGGTTTTTTTTAGTTTTCTTTATTTTTAAAGTATTTTTTTTATTTTGATTGTGTTTCATAATTCATTAAACTTTCTAACATTTCATTGTCAGAAATTTCAAAATTGAATATAGGGTCTAACATGTCCTCATTTTTAAGCAGGTTATCCACTGCTTCAACACATTGTAGTAGTTCCTGGTCTCTACTTTGATCCATAAAATCATCAATTTTTCCTTGGCTGCTCTCTTCCAGTACAATTGTAAATTGAACTTGCTGCTCGCCTTCCATTTTGCCTGAAATTTTGATTAAAAAAATATATATTAGTAGAGATAGGGCACTGTTGGGATTAATTTTAGATAGGCAGTTTTTATCAGTGAATTTATCTTTTGGCAGTGTATAGTATCAGAGTGGAAATAGGACTATAAAAAAGTGTATGTGATTTAACCAAGACAAGCCTAACTCCATTCATAACTATAACAGAGAAGTCTATCTAAATCCATAACTACTACAGAGGGATAGTATATATCTATCAGAAAAAGTCTACCATATTAAGTTATAGTGCACAATATACTTCAGTTTTAAAAATAACAACTTACCTTCACAAACAAGTTGAAGTGTTTGGTAGCTATTCAAATGTGATGTACAACAAGAAGTAGCAGTCAAAATGGCTGTGTTTTCTTCTCTTCCTTTATATATATTCAGGTATATAACCAATCAAATGTCAGGTAATATAAGTAGAAAATGAAAGTAACATTTTCATTGGTTGTCAATTCCAACACTTCAGATGTGTTTTGTGAAGTAATTTACCTCACGGTATTTAGAGAGGTCTACAGGCTTAATGGCTAAATGGAATTTCAATCAAATTTGTGAAAATGAAAGGGATTGTTATGTAGTATGAGCTAATCTATATTTGGTGAGAGTGTCTCCAGTCGTTTTTCTGTGAATTACTTTCCCACCTTTTGTTTTGGACCGCTTCCCGGGTAGCGGTCCGGTCCGCGAACTAGGAGCGTAATGGGAGTCCACCATTTTGTGTTTCGGTCGAATTAAGATATAAAATGGAGGGCAAATAATGTTCAGAATGGGTAGAAGGGGGCACGTACAAGTATTTTGACCCCCTAGGTTTTCTGAGGGTGGCTGAGGAGGACCATATGTGCGGGGAAAAAACATTTTTTTTTTTAATTTTGCGCGGTTAGCTTCCAGTTCGCGTACCGGGTAGCGCTCTTTGAGCGTAGTTTGTTGAAAATTACAGAAAAAAGTTAGAGAAAAATAATAATTGTGAGTGATCAGATGTAGGGTAGCTCTGAGAAGAGCTTTTGGGTTTATGGTACATTTTGGTACTTATAAGTAGGTACCAATGCACAGTCTTAAATTCAAAATGAAAATTCTGTTGCCCTCATCTGAGAAGTGAACTCCATCTCCTCTGTAGATATCTTGCATGTAGTAACGCAAGTTATTGTTGTACAAGGAGCCCATTCCATGGTCTCTCATGTATGCTGAAACAGATTTGTTTACATGCTTCCTCGCTTTCTCAATTTGTGGACAAAATTGGTTGGACCACCTCCATTTCTGTCTTTGGCATATATTGGAATATACCAAGGCAGTTTGAGGAAAAAGTGCCATTAATTGCTCAAAGGTGTCCTTTAAAAGCATTTCCAGACCTACCCCAGTCAAAGTGCCCAAATCATTACCTCCACAGTGTACTATTAACAGGTCAGGTTTTGGCAAATGCATAAAGGTTTTCACCAATGGTATCAATTGGTGACATTTTAATCCTCTTTGGTCCAACCACTTAATTTCCACATCTTGTAAATTGAGGTTAGGTAAATTTCTGTTCTCAGCATACCTTTGAGCCCAGTAGATGTAACTATGTCCAACAATCCAGACATTAAACATGGTGAGAGAAGGTTGGGCTGCAGTCAGATGAAGTGTGGTAATGAAAGGGCAGTTGAAACAGTAGGAGTTGGTAAAGAAAAAAAACTGTGGATTTCCAGTCCTAATGATTCATTAGCAGTGATTGGTGTATTTTCATTTCTGAAAACAGAAAGTTAGGGTGCATGGTTGTGTTCTTTGAAAGATGTAATTTGAATGGTCAAGGAAGAAACATTTAATGAAAGATTGCACTGGATACGCAGGTGCACTGAGAGTTCAGAGTTCAATTGAAACATTGTTGTGTGAATTTGCAAACATGAGAGGTCTTTCAGGAGGTGGTTGCTAAGCAAAAAAGGCAGAGAGGGCAGAGGGGGGAAGGGTTTTGATTTGAAAAAAGTGAGGGAAGAGTTATGATTGGCTAATATGAGAGATATGTGTAATGCATATCTGTATTTGTGTGCTTTCAATAGCTGCAGCCTCTGGAGTGCATCCTCTTTGTTCTGCTGAAGACAATTTAGAGTATTTCTGAGACTGTTTTGAAACTCAAAAAGTATTTGCTAAGGTGAGAAAAGATTTATTTAATTTAGATAGAGAATAGTATGATTTAAGGAGAAAATGATGAAGAAAGCTGTGTTTTTAAAATGTGGCTTTGTCTCAAGTGATATACAAATAGATTTTGTTTTTTTGGAGAAATTGTAATTGCATATTCGGTGTAGCATTCTGGCATGCAGTAACACAAGTTATTGTTGTACATGGAGCCCATTCCATGGTCTCTCATGTAAGCTGAAACAGATATGTTGTTTTTAAAAACGATTTTTGAAAACAATTACATTTCTGGATATGTACTGCTAGAGCTTCATAGGTTGTTTGGGTCATATTTATAAGGCATTTGAGTGTCTATGATGTTATTTTTCCCATTAAAATTGAAGAGCTTTCTCCATGGGGCAAGTTTCTTGTAAATATGCTCCCACCTGTGCTTGGCAAATTTAGATTTTGATTATGGTAGTTACATAGCCATGTTAATAATGTCCCAAAAATGGTGCAAGGGCATTCAATAAAACGCTTTCATGTGTCTCAAGGACATTTTCAGTCATTTCCTCTTGAATGCAGGTATACAATTGATTTATATGCTGTGTTTAAAAACGATTTTTTGAAATCAATTACATTTCTGGATATGTACTGCTAGAGCTTCATAGGTTGTTTTGGGTCATATTTATAAGGCATTTGAGTGTCTATGATGTTATTTTTCCCTTTTTAAATGGAAAGCGTTCCTCATGGGGCAAGTTTCTTGTAAATACGCTCCCACCTGTGGTTGGCAAATTTAGATTTTGATTATGGGAGTTACATAGCCATGTTAATAATGTCCCAAAAATGGTGCAAGGGCATTCAAAAAAACGCTTTCATGTGTCTCAAGGACATTTTCAGTCATTTCCTCTTGAATGTAGGTATACAATTGATTTATATGCTGTGTTTAAAAACGATTTTTTGAAATCAATTACATTTCTGGATATGTACTGCTAGAGCTTCATAGGTTGTTTTGGGTCATATTTATAAGGCATTTGAGTGTCTATAATGTTATTTTTCCCTTTTTAAATGGAAAGCGTTCCTCATGGGGCAAGTTTCTTGTAAATACGCTTCCACCTGTGGTTGGCAAATTTAGATTTTGATTATGGGAGTTAAATAGCCATGTTAATAATGTCCCAAAAATGGTGCAAGGGCATTCCTAAAAACGCTTTCATGTGTTTCAAGGACATTTTTAGTCATTTTCTCTTGAATGTAGGTATACAATTGATTTATTTGCTGTGTTTAAAAACGATTTTTTGAAATCAATTACATTTCTGGATATGTACTGCTAGAGCTTCATAGGTTGTTTGGGTCATATTTATAAAGCATTTGAGTGTCTATGATGTTATTTTTCCCTTTTTAAATGGAAAGCGTTCTTCATGGGGCAAGTTTCTTGTAAATACGCTCCCACCTGTGCTTGGCAAATTTAGATTTTGATTATGGGAGTTACATAGTCATGTTAAAAATGTCCCAAAAATGGTTCCAGGGCATTCAAAAAAACGCTTTCATGTGTCTCAAGGACATTTACAGTCATTTCCAACTGAATGTAGGTATACAATTGATTTATATGTTGTGTTTAAAAACGATTTTTGAAATCAATTACATTTCTGGATATGTACTGCTAGAGCTTCATAGGTTGTTTGGGCCATATTTATAAGGCATTTGAGTGTCTATGATGTTATTTTTCCCTTTTTAAATGGAAAGCGTTCTTCATGGGGCAAGTTTCTTGTAAATACGCTCCCACCTGTGCTTGGCAAATTTAGATTTTGATTATGGGAGTAACATAGCCATGTTCAAAATGACCCAAAAATGGTGCAAGGGCAATCTAAAAAAACGCTTTCATGTGTCTTAAGGACATTTTAAGTCAATGAGGAAACACAGGTGATGTAATTCTGAAATGAGGAAAAGAAACTCCACATTTTTCAATTACATCACTAGTGTTTCCTAAGTTTATGAATGACATTGTGCAGATGAAGTTTAGGTGTGACCACAGATTCAAAAGAGGTCTGCCCTTTGTTCAAGAGTGAAGTGGACATGACTTACTTCATTGGTAGGCCTTCACATGTATTATCTCCTTTGTTTTCTTCAACAAGTGAAAATCTCATCTGCAACCATGTGTTGGCCTCACCTCAAACAAACAAAACAGGTAATGGACCGAATGTGGATCAATGACACACATTCACCCCAGTCCAAAGATCTGGGCCCAAACAAACCTTTAGATAGGCCACACCTTATCGTCAACCTGAATCAATCATTTAAAATGTTAGGGAGAGATTTATGATTGTTGTATGCCTGTTTTGTACCACTGTGTGTCATTTTTGTGACGCAGTGCTGGTGCAAAAGATTTGCTATGTTAAATAATAAGTAGGGTGTTAAGTTTTTGATGACTGTTATTCATTTACTGTTTGGTAATAGTGGTTAATAACATTTTTTATTATATTTTTCCACAGATTCAACTGCAGATCATTTCAAAATTTGAAAAATGCCAACTAAGAATCGAATTAGAAAGGCTAGAAAACGTCAAAGACAGCAAGATCATGTATTATTGCAGCAGTCGTCTCCCCAAAATACTTGTGAAATCACCAAGAAAGCTCCGGGTAAGAGCACGAAATCATTCTTAAGAAATATTTGTAGTAAAAAATGTATTTCTCCAAAAAATGTTTCAGTCCAGAAAAAGAAAAGCAATTTAAATGGAAAGGAAACACCAATCAAAAATGTTACTGGTAGAGCAAGAGATAACTCTGTGCATGATAGTAGAAGGAAACAACAGTTTAGGGACATTCGAAAACCAATGTTCCGCAACAGGATAATAGTTAATTTATTAAAAAATATTAAGAAAGGCCAACAGAAAGTGGCATTTTATAAGAAGATGAAAAATGTAGAGAAAATATTGATCATGCTTCTGAAATTAAGCGAAAGTTGTTTATTTTGGTAATCAATAGAATTAGGAAACTAAGCAAGGTAATTTCTGATTTCAAATCAAATAGTAGATGGAAGAGAGTAGTAAATCGTAATAACTTTTGTGAAGTTTTTTCCGGAGAATGGATGCATAGTTCAAGTTGTGAGGCATTTTTTAATGAGGAGAGTTATTTTCAGGATAATGATTTGGTGTTTGCAGTTGACACCAGTGGTCGAGCTTATGAAGTGAAGGATGGTTGTCCAGTTGAAAAAGAAAAACTTGTGACAACAGAGACAGGTGTTAGGTAATGAGGTTTTAGGAAGACGTCCTAAGGGTCCTGTGTACATTTGGAAGTGTAGTTCTATTTGCAGTGTGCGACAGGTTTCCATCAATTTGCTTTGTGATTTTATACGGACATTTAATAAGAAAAGTTTGAAGCAGAAAATGAAGTTGTTGCAAGATTTAGATCCTTGCAGAGTGAGACAAATGACAGGTTTGTGTGGTCATTCACTGGCTTTGTCTTTCCAGGAGAGTATGCCAGAGTGTTTTTCATCATTTCAGGATGCTAGCAGTGCATCATAATAAAGTGAGAAAATTAGTGAGAATGTTGTATTATGCTAAGAGTCCAGCAATTATGCTTAAACAATTATGTGCTGCTCTTTTGCATGGTTCTGAAATAGATGTCAAGAATATTTGTGAAGAAATTGAGTTTTGTTACTTTGGTAGTAAAGATGAGAATGTTCAAATTGACCCAGAAGTAGAAGGTAATGTTGAAGATAATGTACAGGTTTCTAGTACAGATAAATTTCAGAAGGAAATTGCCACGTTTCAGATGAAATCAAGTGAGAGGCCTAATTTCACTTGTGTATGTTGTCGACGCACTTATTATAAGAATCAGACTAAGTTAGTGGATTTATATGCAAAAAGTGAAAGGGAAAATAATAGTGAATGGAAGGATTTCGCCACATACTTGATGGTAGAAAATTGTTTTGATTTGGGATCGGATCAACGTGTGTGTACTTATTGTTGTAACAAATTAAACCAAAACCAGATGCCTGCTAGGGCGGTTCATAATAATCTTGAATTGGTTGAGGTTCCTTCTGAATTGAAGGATTTAAATACTTATGAATCTATTTTGATTCAAAGTATCCATCCCTTTCAGGCTATTGTAAGAATGGAGCCAAAGACAGGGAAGTTGCCTCCAGCAGATTTACAGAGAGGATTAAAGGGAAGAGTTGTTTATTTGCCTCTAGATTTGAACAAAAACATTAATACAATTGGAGTAGAAAAAGTTGAAGAGGAACCTCTGGTTATCTTGGTTAATGGGGTTCCGACAAAGAATAAGAAAATATGGCAAGATTTAGTGGATGTTAGGAAAGTCAAAAAGGCAACATTGTATTTGAAGAAAAATAATAAGTACTATATAAATGTATATGTTGCAGAAGAGGAAGTAAGTGATGAAGAGGATAGCGATTTGTGTGCTCGCCAAATTGAGAAAGTAGAGGCCTCTAAAAGTGAAGAAATATATGAACATTATAGTGTTCATCCTTTGCATTCCAAGGAAGTCATGGGGAATGCAATTGAGTTGTTTCAAATGAAACAAGCCAAAGGGAGTCCCATTAGTGTTTGGGAGGAAAGTTTGGAAGCTCGGTGTTTCCCACAGCTATTTCCCACAGGTCGAGGAGGAAGATATGATGAGCGACCTCATCAAATTCCTGCGTCTGAATACCGGACTTTACGATTGTATGCAGAAGATCCTAGGTTTCGTCAATGTATTCCCTATTTGTTTCATCTCCTGTTTGAAAGCGATCTGTCTGGACTGTCATATGCAGTGAACCACATCTTAAAAAGTGGTATACAGATGCGAAACATCTCGGCAAGTGACTTTATGCATAAAGTCAATGTCCAAGACAGTATTTTGGATTCTCACCTAATTAATCTCATGGCGTGTCAGCGTGGTACTAATGAGTACTGGTACCGTCGTCAGGGTGATTTAAAATGTATGCTGAGGAACTTAGGAACTCCAACATGGTTCCTTACTCTGAGCTGTGCCGAGTATGGCTGGGAAGACTTACTTGAATTTCTACGAGAGGCAAATGGAAATATTGAAAACATTGAATTCAAGACACCTGGAGAACTGTGTTCTTTGGATCCAGTGAATGTATGCAGGTACTTCAATCATACATTTGAAGCTATGATGTCTTTTATCACAAATAAGAAGAATCCACCTCTTGGAGAGGTGTTGGATTTCTTCTGGAGAAAGGAGTACCAAGCAAGAGGTGCTCCTCATATACATATGTTGTTGTGGATCAAGGATGCACCTAAATTTGGAACAGATCCGGATGACTTAGTGATGAATTTCATAGAACAGTATTCTACATGTGCTATTCCAAACGCAACGGAGAAGAAAAGCCTAAGAGAACAAGTTCTACGTTTCCAAAGGCATCGTTGTGGAAAGTACTGTCGTCGTAAATTCAGAAACAAGGACAAGTTCTACACCAAATGTCGTTTCAACTTTCCACGACCGGTGATTTCTAAAGGAAGAGTGAACAGTTTGATGTCTTCACTGTGACATAATGTGACGAGGAAATCACCCAAAAATACATACAATTTGAAAAGGAACGAAGAGTCCAAGTACATCAACGACTACAACCCAGTGATTTTGTCCATGTGGAATGCTAACATGGATATACAGTTTGTGGCTGACAACTGTATGGCTGTGGCTCGGTATGTGACATCTTACATCACCAAAAAAGAAACGACAGAATTGAAGGATATGTGGGAGGACATTTCCCATGAAAAGAGCCTCAGCAAGAAGTTGTACATGTTCAGTCTGAAGATGTTGTCGCATCGAGAAATCGGAGCTTACGAATGTTGTGACCGGTGGTCTTCAGCAAGTCTCTATGCCAAATCCAGGAGTATCGTTTGGGGGAGTCTTGGTCTTGCTGCAACGCGAAATCGAGTTCTAAAACCTGTCCGGGAAATTGAGTATTTGGCAGAAAAGGAACCAAACAGTACCGACATTTTGAAGACCAACATGTTGGATACATATTATCTAAATCGAAGCAGTCACCTTGAGAATGTTTGTCTATATGAGGTTCTACAAAATTATATATTCAAGAGGAACATCAAAGAAGATATTGAGAAAGGAGTGTATGCTGTAATTGGAAGTGAGGGATGTCTGGTCAAGCAAAGAAAATGCCAATTAGTAAACCATCGAAAATTGAGTGGCGAATCTCCAGAAAAAAAGGAGTTTTTCTATTTAGCACTTTTGCAACTTTTCAAGCCTTGGCGTGCAGAAGAGGAACTGCTTGGAGATTTCTTCTGTTACGAAGACTCTTTCACTGCTGCTAAGGAGACCATAGAATGTCCTGCTTTTCCCAAATATCAAGAAATGTTGACTTTGGAAATTGAGCAGGAAGCAACGATTGCAGCCGAGATTGCCAGAGACAGTTCTCAGGACAGTCAGAGTTCTGTTTCATTGAGTCAGGATCCACTAGGAGGACCTATTATCGAAAATGAAGCTGCCACTGCTATGAATGAAGTGGAAAGAGCCATGGCACATGCTCAGGAGGATGCAGTTAACTTAGAAGACTTGGAAAAACAACTCAACGTTGAGCAGAGGAAAATATATGATGAAGTTACCAAGCAAATTGAGCATGGATTAAGTCATGAGAAGAAAGAGTGCTCATGTACATCGTTGAAGCCTGTCCGACTGTACGTGAGTGGAGAAGCGGGAACTGGAAAAAGTTTCCTCATTAAAGCAATTTCATGTTATTTGCAGGAAAGGACTGAGACATCGTTGTCTTGTGTTGTTACCGCTCCTACTGGATTGGCAGCACATAACATTAAAGGGATTACTTTGCATCGTCTACTGATGCTGCCGGTGGAGCATGACAACAAATTACAATACCACAAGTTATCTGGGGATGCTTGTTGTGAAGTTTCAAGAGTCTTGAGGAAAATGAAACTTCTTATCATTGACGAAGTAAGCATGGTTTCCAATATCATGCTTGCCTTTGTGCATTTGAGAATGCAAGAAGTTCTTAAAACTGAATATGATGTGTTATTTGGTGGCAAAAACATCATTGTTTTTGGAGATCTTCTGCAGCTGACACCAGTAAAAGGACAACCTGTGTTCAAAACACTCATGCATGAAGATACCAGGAAGTGCCTAGGGAGCATTGGCAACGTCAATATATGGTTAAATTTCAATTATGCTGAACTGCATGAAAATATGCGTCAGGCGAAGGATGAAGATTACAAGAATATTCTACAAGATATTAGAATTGGAAAAGTGACCGAGCATGGGAAAGAAGCTTTAAATGCACGATTACTGTCAAATTTATATCCCGAACAAGACATTGTGCCTGAGAATATTTTTCAGAAAATTACTGAGAAGAAATCCGGAATATGTTTGATGCCAACTCTTGCAGAATGTGCCATCTTCAACAACAAAATGTTGAATTTAGAAAAGCAAGAGATTGTGAAACTTGAAGCTATTGACAAAATAGAGCATATGGGATCAACAATTATTTTGTCTGAGAATTTGAAATCAAAATTGGATTCATTAGAGAAGACTATATCTAAAACAGGGGGCTTTGAAAAGACTTTGAATGTGTGTTTAAATTGCCGAATCATTTTGAGAAGGAATTTACATGTTGAAAGAGGTCTGGTAAAGATGGTATTGAATTTTTAAAAATTAAATTTGATGGCATTGAGGAAGTACAGCTAATTGGTCGTTGTTCTGCTAGGTTTTTGCTTGTTAAAGATTTATATGTTCGCCGTAAACAGTTCCCTGTTTGCTTGACATATGCGGTGACAATCCATAAATCGCAAGGTTTAAGTGTAGATACTGCATTGGTGAATATTGGCAGTTCTGTGTTCAAGGAGGGTATGGCATATGTGGCATTGTCACGAGTTAGAACTTTATCGGGATTGTACCTGATTGACTGTGATGTCACAAACATTTGTGCGGATCTAGATTGTGTTAAGGAATACAATAGGTTAAGAAAAGAGTATGCGCCACATTTGCCTCAATATCCTTTGTTTGAGAAACGTGTGGTAGGCCGGAAACGAAGAAATATCAGTAATAGTAGGGAGGTTGTAGCAAAAAGCCCAAAAGTCGATGAACCGAAAATTGTAAGCAGAAAGAAAGTGGATTCTGTTGAAGATGTTGTCGGTTTTCAATTTGAAAACAGTTCTGGTGTCAACTGCTGTGCAAATGTAGTGGTTAATGTTCTCTTTTCACTAGAGACTTTAAAAGAACAGATTGTGTTCAATTCGGAACAAAGTTTATGCTGCTTGTTGAATTCTGTGTTAGAGAAATGTAGCACTGATCGAACAAAAGTAGAAAGTGTGTCTGAAGTTCGTTATCTGTTAGATGAATGTTCAGGTCAAACAGACTTCTCTGAAAATAATCAGCAGGATTGTCAGGAGTTTTTAATGTATATGCTTGATGTATTGCAAGATGAGGGTGTAGATGTAGATCACCTGTTTGGGCTTTCTTATCAATGGCAGCATGACTGCGAGAACTGTATGGTATCAAGTACTACTAGTGTAGACTCAGAAAGATTTATATATTTAACTTTGCCAGACAGTAAATCAGTCTCCTTTAATAAGATAGTAAATGCAGCGGATCACAACATGGAGTGTAGCCAATGTAAATCTGAAATGATGTCAACATTATTTATACGAAGATATGGCCAGTATGTCATTTTAATGATCCAACGATGTAGGCCTGATCGATCAAAATTGTCAACTTTAATAAAAAATGTTGTTGCTTCTCAGCTGTCAATATCAGGAAGGACTTTTGTAACTGTAGCAATTATCTATCACGATGGTCCTTCAACAACATCAGGACATTACACAGCTTATTTAAAGTCTCGAAACGGCTGGTCATTCTGCAACGATTCTGTTGTAACTTTCAAAAAAAATTTGCCGTTTGACCTTAAAAATTCTTACCTGGTGTTTTTAAAACCAAAATTTTAAGGAAAGAATCTTGGGATTTCCTCTGAGGAATTGCAAAAGGTTCATGAAGTAGAGGGAATGTAAGTCTGCAATGCTATCTAGATTATTGGTCCAAAACTTTTAATTATAATGTCAATTTAAAAATCCAACTATATAAACCTGATGCAAGTAAGTCTGCTTCATAGTAAGCAGTATCAGTGTCATAGGAAAAGGAGAACTTGAGTGAGAAAGAAGGGTAAGATATTAGTAGTACAGGATTGTGAAAGTAATTGGACAAGAATCCAGAGCACACTTAGTGTATCAAATCAAATTTCAATCTTCAAATGGTCAAATGGTCAAAGCAATGGGATAGATCAAACAAACATAAGTTTTCAAAAGGTTTTATTGTTCAACAGTGTTCTTTTCTCAGAATCACTGTGCTTATCACTCTAGCCTACACGTGTTTCATCACAGCATGTGGCTGTGAATCTTCAGGGCTGATCTGAATGATCGAGGCGCGTTATCGGGAGACCGGTGATAATTCCGTCCCGGTCCTAATCGGGATGTTTCTGTTTACAGGAGAGCGGTACCGAAAATAATCGGTTTCCGTTCCGTCAGAATGGGGGTAGTGTGTAAATTTACACAGCGTCGGTATTTTCGGGCTGTTTGATGCCCGTGGGTTGAGCTGAGTGCAGCTCCTGTTTCCGAGTGCGGAAACCGATTATTTTCGGTACCGCTCTCCTGTAAACAGAAACATCCCGATTAGGACCGGGACGGAATTATCACCGGTCTCCCGATAACGCGCCTCGATCATTCAGATCAGCCCTGAAGATTCACAGCCACATGCTGTGATGAAACACGTGTAGGCTAGAGTGATAAGCACAGTGATTCTGAGAAAAGAACACTGTTGAACAATAAAACCTTTTGAAAACTTATGTTTGTTTGATCTATCCCATTGCTTTGACCATTTGACCATTTGAAGATTGAAATTTGATTTGATACACTAAGTGTGCTCTGGATTCTTGTCCAATTACATTAGAGAGAGGTCCCTGAACCTCTTCTCTTACAGAGGTTAAGGTTTTCCTCTGCCAAGAAGCACCTAATTCCATACCACGACATCTTAATACTTACCGTGATAAGCTGAGCGCCATATTTCTGAACACTTAAAAACCTGTTCACTGATTGTATAAGGATTGTGAAAGTAATCTTAAATGTTTTCTTTTTGAAAGTTGCGAAAATAGAAAATGACGGGATTTCATTAGAAGAATTACAAGAGTTGAAAAACGCTGCAACATGATTTGGCCAAGTGGAAACATGTGGTAGAATGTGAGAAGTCTTTTATTGTATGTAACATATTTTTCAAAACGATGGAGGTTTTCTTTCAGAAAGTGGTGGGCTGAAAATATTTATAGCACAACAGAGTGGACGCTGTTCATAGGACATCCTTCGACGTTATGGAAAGTAAGTTAATTTTAAGGAGTTTTGAATTCAGATTTCTTAGGTTGTATGGGTTTTTTAAACACAATCATTTTGATTGTGTTTTTTTTCCCCGCTGTTACATGATGAATACCTTCAAGTCACTGATTTAAGTGAAATTTGATACATTCTGAGAACAGCAAAAATAAACCATTTAACATGTATAATTAATGTTCTACTTTTTGTACTTATGATATACATTTAGAAATGTGAGGTAGATATGGAGAAACTGAGGCTTCTGTAAGTGTCAAAGTTAATGCTTACAGTGCTGCACTTCTGGGTACTGTTTTTTTTTTAAAACTGAATAGGCCTCACCTTAAAGAAACCTCTTGAAAGGACACATCTTATTTGCATCCTGAAACAATCATTTAAAATGTTAGACACAATTTTATGATGGCTTTACATCTTTTTTGCGCTGCTATTGCATCACTATTGTGAGACATCAGCAGTGCAAAAGATGCACCATATTCCAAAATAGGCCTCACTTCATCAGCATCAAGATACTGTTTGTTTAAAATATATATCTTTAGGATTGTGTAGGGGACGTAGAGCAGCAGAGGCTTCTGTAAATGTCAAAGTTGTTGAAAAACTGTTTCTTCTTGAACATTTTCCCTTGTCTTTTCAAATTTTTAAATACATGTTTTAATATTTTTGAAATGTTTCTTCTCTCTTTTACAGATTGAAAGTATGAAAAAATATTTGAAAAAGTTAACAAGAATTATAAGGTAAATGTTTTCTACTCTTTTAACCCGCAATCCACTGCTGATGATGTCACTGACTATGTCATGAATGATGTAATACGTGGACATGACTTACTTCATTGGTAGGCCTTCACATGTATTAATGCATACACTGCTGCACTTCTGCGTACTGTTTCATATGCTGGACTACATCTGCACTATGAAATACCTAAGCAAAGGCAACACAGGTGATGTGATTGTGAAATGAGCAAAAGAATCTCCACGTTTTTCAATTACATTACTTGTGTTTTCTAAGTTTACGAATGACATTGTGCAGATGAACTTTAGGTCTGTCTATGGACACAGAAGAGGTCTGGCCGTTGTTCAAGAGTGAAGTGGACATGTTTTACTTCAATGGTAGGCCTTCACATGTATTATCTCCTCTGTATTCTTCAACAAGCATAAATTTGATATGCAACCCTGAGTAGGCCTCACCTTAAACAAACTTTTGGAGAGGACACACCTTATCGTCATCCTGAATCAATCATTTAATCTATCACATTTAACATCTATTAGTTCTACTGCTTCATTTCTTTAATCCTTACTTTCCTGTGTTTGCTACTTCCCTCATTCCTTTCTCTATTACTTAATTATTCTACTCCTTCCAGTATTTTTCTCAGTCCCTCTCTTCTCATACTTCTTCATTCTTATTCACTCATTCTGTCTCTATTAATGTTACTGTTTCTGAATGATCTCCAAAAAATTTTTAAAACAAGAACAGTAAGTATAAGGATAGGAAACAGACATTTATGTTACAAGAAAGACAGCTATAGGAAGTAAACAAAAGATACTGTTACTCGCAATCCACTGCTGATGATGTCACTGACCATGTCAAGAATGGTGTAATATGTGACATGATCAGAAGTGGATTGCGGGTAACAGTATCTTTTCTTTACTCCCTATAGCGGTCTTTCTTGTAACATAACTGTCTGTTTCCTTCCCTTATACTTACTGTTCTTTTTTTTAAATTTATTTTTTGGTTCGCTCCTGGTTCGCGTACCGGAGTGCGAACTGGGAGCGAACTAAAAGAAATAGAGGTTGGCAGAGTTTCAAAAATTCTACCAATTTTTTTTATAATGGGGAGGTAGTTCTGAAAAGAACTTTTTTTTTGGTTTTTGTTGTTTTAAATTTTTTTTATTATTTTTCTGAACATTTTTTATATTTTTTTTGTTTTTTCTGAACATTTTGTAATTTTTTTGTTTTTTGGGGGGGAGGGGGGAAACAAAAATGATTCATTGAAAAGGGCTCAACAGGAGCAACGAAAAAAAGAAGAATTTATTTTTTGGGGCGTTTCGGGCAAACATGATTATTGATAGCTTTCACTATAAGAGTAATGCTACTTTCTCGGTAGCATATTAATTGGTTGCACCGCACGCACACTTGCTTTACTTCCCCCATGTCCATTTGAATGTTCGGGACCACCTCCCTCGCCTCTGGTCCCGATACTTATTGGACGACAGATCTTCTCGCCATTGCCGGGGGATTTTGCTGTTCATCGCAAAGCTGGGCAGCACTATAATTGTTTGGGTGCCACCTACTCATATGCCTGTGCATCGTGTAATTTCCAAAGCTATATTTCTTGTCAGTCCCCCTTGAAAGTCGATTGTCGCAAATACGGCAAAAGACATATCTGGCATTGACTTTTTTTTGCCCTGCTGGAAATTAAAAAAATTGCCAGATGTAGTTTTCTTTTCTGTTGTACCTCCTGGGCTCCTCTGGCAAAAACTCAGGCTCTTCCTCCTCTTCCTCCTCTTCTGTATCTTCCTCTTCTTCAAAGATTGCTTGAGCAGGTGGTCCTTTCTTCCCTTGAGGAGGTGGAGGTGGTGGTGGGGGAACACTAGCTGAAGCAACTATTGAAGCCATTTCTCAACAATGAAAAAGGGTCTTTCTCTCACCAAGATGAAAGTCAGAGTGAGGAAAGAAGGAGGGGTTTTCATCATTTGGGAAAAGCAAAAGTTCTAAACCAATGAAAAGTGTTAATTTTAGATCACATGACCTAGTATTACATCATTAGGAAACCAAAAGTGAAATGAACCAATGAAAAGTGTTATTACCGAGTCACATGACCTGCTGTGTTTACGTTTCGCGCTTTGCGCCGCTTTCCGGTCCGCTTCCGGGTCCGCTAACTTGGCGCGTCCAATGACGTATTACGCGACAACGCAAAACGTCATGCTAACGTAACAGTTACGCTAAAGGAACGTTTACCGGTTCGCGGACCGAGCCGCGGCTTTAAATTGAGCTAACGGGAAGCAGACCGGTTCGCGGACTGGGAGCGAAACATAATTTTTTTTTTTTTTTTAAATTGTCTAAAAAACATGTAAAATATATTTTAAGATTTAAAGAAGAATACATTTTACAGCTACAGATATTAGCTTTTAAAAAACCATTGCAATTCAATGAAAAAACCATAGGTTAAAGACCATATATAGTTAGGAATTTGCATTTACAAAACCTTGAAAATTCACTGAAAAAACCATAGGTTATAGACCATATATAGTTAGGGATTAGCATTTACAAAACCTTATTTTATTCGCACAAAACCATTGAAATTCCATATATAGTTAGTTGCACTAACTATATATCGCGCACCCGCAATCCACTGCTGATGATGTCACATATTACATCATTCATGACATGGTCAGTGACATCACTGATGACATCACTGATGACATCTCAAATGACATCACTGATGACATCACTTATGACAACACCCAGTGACTATATGTTTCTGTAAAGTTAAAATATGTCTTACATATTGAAGAATGAGTAGATGTATAAGTGTCTGGATGAAGGATTTAGTAGGTGCATGACTGACTGTATGAGAGAATGATTAAATGTGTCTCACTGAGTGCATGGGTTAGTGACTAAAGTGTCTTAATATGGCAATCATTATATATGTTGTTCTGTAAACTGCTGCATGTTCAAATCAGTAGCTATATCAGTAACTATATGGGTTATTGAATGGTTGCCCAAGTATTTGTATGGGAGACTGAATGTGTGTGTGGGTGGCTGGGAGGTGTGTGACTCTGTGCATAGATGTGTGAGCAGTTGATTCATTATATGTGTGGGTTCGAAAGTGCATGTGGAAACAGCTGTATGGGCGGTTGACTGTCTGCCTGAGTATATTGGTGAGTGAATGGATTTCTCAGTGCTACATGTCAAAGTAAGTACATATGTAAAACACAGTACATGTGAGAGTTGACATATATAAATAACTGTGCATAAGAGCCAGTGAATGTGTGAGTGGCTGTGTGGATCATTGTGAACTTGTATCAGGGATTCTATAAGAGAGTAAATATGTGTTATTATATGTTTGAATAAGTAAGGAGTGTATAACTGTATAGTTGAGAAAATGGAGGTGTGATTGATTCTTTGCATGACTGACTAGGTGTGTGAGTAACTCCATGGATAAGTGACAGTCTGTGAGTGTCTGTTTACACCGATTGTATCTAAGGTTATATTAGAGTCTAAAGATGTTCATTGTATTATCACATAAATGATATCATCAGTGATGTGATCAGTAATGTCAAATGAGATGTCCTCAGTGATGTCATCAGTGATATCATTTGAGATGTCATCAGTGATGTCATTTGAGATGTCATCAGTGATGTCATCAGTGATGTCACTGACCATGTCATGAATGATGTAATATGTGACATCATCAGCAGTGGATTGCGGGTGCGCGATATATAGTTAGTGCAACTAACTATATATGGAATTTCAATGGTTTTGTGCGAATAAAATAAGGTTTTGTAAATGCTAATCCCTAACTATATATGGTCTATAACCTATGGTTTTTTCAGTGAATATATATATAAATATATATGTATTAAACGTATAAAATATATTGTCGATGTCCTCGTTGTTTTAACGCATATGCGAACATATTAGATTTTAAGTACAATGTTGCCGTGTAATTGCCTTTTCACTGGCTCAAAATAAAGCGTGGCTTTTCTATCATAATACAGACTTTTGTATTTTTTTGAGCTTCATCATTCCGAGGTCATGCTGAATCTACATATTGGTCTTTTTTCATTCACTCTATTTATCACATTTTAATTCAAATTTAACATGAATACAGCTAATATTCTAAATGCAGGATGGTACCATCAGACCCTGTCATCTTTGTGCCTTCCTATTCGGTCGCAAGTGAAGGTATTGAAATCCCAACTCTATTTCTTGCTATACCTTTCCTAGAGATATGATTCATATACTATGTTTCATTGTCCCTAGTGAATCATTCTTTGACACAGACGCGTTTGTAAACATCGGGCTCCTGATGTGCATCACGTTCACTTGTGCTTGAAGCATACTTTGTGGGAATATATTTCAAAATGTTGCTCAGTACATGAAATAGGATAAATCCTGTTCACTGATTGTGTGCGTTTGTTTACTTTATAAGGTCTGCTCTACCACAGTGATGTTATTGTTTACCTTAGGCAGAGCCTTTTGTGATTAATTAGTATAACCTACCTGTCTGGAAACTCTCTCTATGTTATGTTATGTTATGTTATGTTATATTGATTTATTATGCGCACAGATACCCCAGCCAAGGGGCGTCCCGGCGCAGAGACAAGGTAGAACATAACACAACAGGAAACTAAAAACATGAAAGCAGCTAAAACAGGAAAGTTTTTAAAGCCCTCCGGAAAGTCAAGAGGTCCTCCATCAGACGAATTTCAACAGGAAGGGAGTTCCATGCTGACGCAGCCTTTATACTAAACGAGCGGCCACCCATGCGACTAAGCCTAAATCTGGGGACCACCGCAAGGGCCAAACCCTGGGAACGGAGGGTGCGGGTGGGAACATAAAAGGAAAGACAGCTGGATAGGATTTCCGGGCCAATACCTCTCAGAATCTTAAAAGCGAGACACAAGACCTTAAAAAGGATGCGCTTCCTGACAGGGAGCCAATGTAGGGTACGAAGGACAGTTGCCACCGAGCTGAATCTGGGCAGGCCGACAATCGCCCTCGCCGCAGCATTCTGAACCCGCTGCAGACGGGTTAGCTCGGCCTGGTTAGCCCCAGCCAGAAGAGAGCTGGCATAATCCAGGCGGGAGATGATAGTTGCCTGGATCACCAGCTGCCTGGTCGGGGCGTCAAAGAACTACAGAAACTACATATTGTTTGGAGTTATCTTTAAGTCAAATCCTCTTTTTTTGGCTTCCTTTCCTAATTATGGAACTGTACACCATTCCATGACTGTCTCAAATCGCACAATATGAGGTGCTCAGGCGACAAGGACTGTCACTCTTCTATGCACCTCTCACTGTGTCCTTGATCAGGTGACCAGGCCATTATGAACTGCAGACAAGGTAAAAGGGCAGTGACCTTAGGTGGGTCTCTGTTTGACCCACTTTGGACCTGAATGTCAAAAGGCCTGACTCCGACTTGCCCAAAAATGTGATCTGCCACTAAGAAGAATTACAGGGTACATTTACAAGAAACTGGTGGAGCATGGTGTTCCGCCAAAATTGGTAACTCCGCAGCACACATGAAATGAGGGAAATACGAGGAGAACTAAGGCATTTCTGCCTGTATCGGCTTCTTGAGACCAGGTATTCTCTACCAGTATTTTTGGCACTGCCCCATACCTTGTAAATAAGGGGCAACATCTGTTACACCTCCGTTTCATGCTAAGTACTGCGTGAATACGGGTATTATTTACAAGGCGTCTTCGCCTTGTAATTAAGGCAAAGGAGTTAACGCCACCAGAAGATTGGAAAAAGTGACGTGCTGGTGGCGTTAACTTCTTGTAAATATGTCCCTACATTTGTTATCACTTCCTCCATTGATGTCCAGCATAAATATTTGGGTAACAATAATTATGTAAGACAATATTTCTGTATGTAATATTCTGACATACAACCCAGGATATTAAGTCTGAAGTCTTTAATATTGTGCTATCCTAATATCATATTAAAAATATTGACAACCAAACTATTGCCATATTTAAGCATAGGTTTATGGTACCTTACTGCACATATATGTACCTTAACAATATATATCTTAAAGAATGGCAAATCTACCTTCTCAACATTTTGGTTGTCAATATTTTTCTGTTGGTGGTATCAATCTGACTACTGTATGAGCAATAAACTCCAGAGTTTTCATTAAGGCCTCTTCCGTCCCTTTGTCAAAATAGTGGAAACAATATAGCTGTAAGGTAAAACATATATACATAATTGCCCTGAAGATACTGCATGGCGGTAGAAGGAAACCATACATGAATAAAGCAATTAATGTCCAGTCATGATTTTTACTTATTTTGATCTTGATATTTATTATTCATGAGAATCAGTTTCACACTTAATAAAAGCTAGAAGCACATAGGGAACCAGGTTTGAATCCCAGCCTCAGCTCAGCATCCTTTGGACACTGCAAATCTCACTGTTCGCACAAAAAACAATTTGTTGTGTAGTCTGTGCCTTTTGTGTGGTGCTCTTATTTTTTTTAAAATTTATTTTATATCCTCATGTGTTTGACCAGTATATAAGTGGAGAAAGAAGAGATAGCCATGTAAGTTCCTCACTTTCCAACCAAGAAGATACCCGCACTCTCTGCTTGGGAGGGGATGGTAGCCATCACGGGATTCTCTTCTGTATAGGCTTTACTCTTTCCTCCTTTTTTCTTTTTTACAGGCTCTTATTTAATTGTCATGCTAGTATCACCAATCCATCTTGGTAAAAACCCTAGCTTTATGAGATTATCCTGTATTTACTGATTCTTAATCATTGGATTGGTAATACACACATAAAAAAAAAGAAAGAAAAAAAAGGATGACAGATGAAACTGTGCGTAAATATGTGCATTAAATTAACATTCATAACGTGTCTAACAGGGTGCCTGGATAATATTAGGAAGGTTAGGAAAGGTGTTCACTTGTGGCTGGAATCCGAATTAGTGAAAACAGATACTCCTGATATGGAGAAAAAATAAATTAAAGGCATTAAGATAGACAATAATTTTTAACCCAATTACCCCAAATACTCCAGCGTTTCATTCTCTTACTAGAATGTATTATTCTGTCCATTTTGGCAATTTTATGGATTGAATTTACCCATTCATATTCTAGATGTGGATTAGATAGGATCCATTTAATACATAGTTCTCTTCAAGCTAATAAGATTAAAGTAAAAATAAGCACTTTTAGTGATTTGGGTATATTAACAAAGGATTCTTCCTCCGGAATCACCCCAAATATAACCACTGAAAGACTCACCTTTACTTCCTGGCACACCAACTCTGACAAAACTTTACCCACTTTCTGCCAAAATGGTTGGATGGAGGGACAACACCGGAACATATGAGCTTCATCCACATTGGGTTCACCGCACTTCTGACATTGTCTCACCGATTGTTGGCCCATCTTTGCCAATCTAAGCCTTGTGGATCGTAAAAAGATGATTTTTCTTTATAGGCGCCGATTTCAAATAGTACCATAATAACGATGTAGATACTTGCCATAATGTTTCGAGATCAGTCTCCGGTTGCTCCTTCCTCCATGTCTCCGTGTGCCATGTAGCGGGGTCTTCTAGAGAATGTACCATTGCCCAGTACCATACCAAAACCTCTTTATGGAGACCCGGGCGTAAAGCTATTTTAGCCTCATAAAGTTTGTTTCGGCTCCCCGCCTTACTCAAAGTTTTAACCCAGCCTAATAGCTAGCAATATTTGAAGAGGGATACTGCCCCTTCTGAAATCTCTTGAAGGTCCTGCCAGGATATTAGTTGATTGCCTTCCAGTAGCTGGCCCATCTACATATCCCCTTTTCCCTTATCTGGATTGCAAGAGAGTCTTGTAGGCACTCCGGGGTACCTGGAGAATTCTATATTGGGGCTTAGTGGCTGTAATATGGAATCTGAAGGATCTTCCTGGTATGATACCAAATTTCACATGCACATTTAAGAGTCTTTCATCTGATTTTTTTGAAAAATGTAGGGTCTCCAAACTTATAAGGAAAGTGATAAGATATATCTGGTGGACCATTTGTCAGGGCACGGAATAAATGGGTGATATTGTTTGAATCCTTTAATAACTGTTGACAAATGTTCAAGGGAAATGCTCTCAGATACTATAGGAGGCCTGGGCTTGCTATGCCCCCATTTTCCTTTTTCTCCGTGCATTTCCTCAATGCGACTCTTGGCCTTTTGTTTCCCCAAATAAAACTAATAAAGAGACCTTGAACTTTCTTGATCCAGTCAGGTTTAAATTCTAACGGAATTGAGTTAAAAATGAAGGTATACCTGGGAAGAATGGAAGGATAACGGTAACGAGTCCCACTGCTGCAATTGTTTTTTAATTTTAGATGTTCCTGAGTCAAAATTCACTTTTGCCACCATGTCTAAATTATGGACCAGCTCAATCCCCAAGTATCCTACCTTATTCTTAATAAGGTCACTATTCCAGCTCGTATTCCACTGCATGATCTCTGTTTTGGAGGGATTTACCGCATATCCAGATAATTTACCAAATTCATCTAACTTTTCCCAAATAATAGAAATGACTGGGTCAATGTGGGTTGTAAGAATCATCAGGTCATCGGCATAAACACCTATCTTTGTCTCCCAATTATTACATGAGAATGGACTTATATCTTTACATCCTCTCAATTTAATGGTGAGTTTCTCAATTTATGAACTAAAGAGAATAGGGGAAAGTGGACAGCCCTGTCTGGAACCTCTACCTATTCGTACTATTTCAAAAAGAGACCCATTTACCAGTAACCGGGCCATCGGATTTCAGTACAATACCTTGATTGCTGACCCGAATACTTCCCTCATATTAAAGCTTTGAATTACTTCATATAAAAGGGGCAACTAACCCTATCAAAGGCTTTCGCCGCTTCGCATGGTATTATAGACAAGGGTTTTTTGTACTCTATAGCTAAGTCAATGGCTCCAATTAAGTTATGCGTCAAGTCCTCTAAATGCCCCCTCTTCATAAAACCTTTCTGATCCTTGTGAATAATTGAGCCAACTATTTGCTCCAACCTTTTATTAAGGATCTGCGTTTAGATTTTATGGTCCCTGTTAAGCGCGATATTGGTCTGTATGATTCACATACTCTAGGGTTTTTATTGGGTTTAAGTAAATTGGTAATGGTTGCCAGAACCCAAGAAGGGGGTGTAACCTGTTTTAAAATATATGTAGAGTTGAAGAGGTCCAACAAAATTGGAGAAAAGACTTCCCTCAGCAAAATGTAAATCTCATTGGTGATAGCATGCGGGCCGGCCGCCTTGCTGATTTTCAAACTTCTGATTACGCTGTAAACTTCTTCCAGGTATATGGGAGCTGCTAATTCCCCTTTATTTTTGCCAGATAGCAAGGGAATATCTATATCGCTAAAAAACGCATCTATCTGGTCTTTATTAAGAGATATGTCTTCTGTAGAAAGGCCATAAAAAAACAGACAAATTCCCGCTCTATGGCTCTATTCAGTGATGATGTCACCCGTATCCTGCTTTTTCAGATCTGTAATATTGTTCCTAGTTCTATCTACTTTGGCCTTCCAGGCCAAAAGTTTACCACTACCCTCCTCATATTCATAATTTGCCAATCTGATTGCCTCACTTTTTTATTCTAAGTTCTAAAAAATCTGCAAGATTAACTTTAGCCTTAACAAGTTCTACTTCTAGTAGGGACTTCGTTTTGGCCTCTGAGGTTTGAGTAAGCTTCCCTTGAATTGCTTTAATCTGCTCTTCTAAAGAGAAGAGTTCTCTTTTCCTTTTCTTATTTTCTATTGCATTGCAACTAATCAGTATGCCTCTAAGGAATGCCTTATATGTGTCCCAGACCTTGTTTAATGGGGCCATGTCGAGATTAAAAAGAAAAAAAATCTTTTGTTTGATTTATTATATTCTTGACAACTGACAGGTCAGAAAGAAGAGACCGATTTAGAGTCCATCGCATCTCTGAGAGGGTATTTCTGAGTTCTAAATGTTACACAATTGCTGAGTGATCTGATAAGTGTTCCGGAAGGTGGGCGGTTTTCCTAACCAAATTAGTTATTCTCATGGAAGTCAGAAAAAAATCTATCCTGGATCGATGCCCATATTTTTTATTGTGGAATGTGAAGTTCCCTAAAGAGTTGCTCAACGTTACCCTCTGTCTTGTATTATGTACTCCCCAAATATCTACTAAGCCAAGATCTTGGATCATAGCTTTCAAGACTGATCTCATTTTGGAGGTTGCCTCATTGCAAAATTTGGGGGTAGTATCCTTATCTGGATCGAGAGTGACGTTAAAATCGCCGCCCATAATAATGAAATCATCATAATCAAGTAAATGGAGCATCTACATTAGGGCCATAATATGAAACAAGAATTAGCCACATGCACTGCCTTCTTACCATAACAATCACCCATCTGCCCTGACTTTCAACTTTCACTTCATCTATAGTACAATGGGTTGATTTTTTAAATAGTATTGTGACCCCCTTAACTACAACTGTTTGGGATGTGCAAATGCAGTGCTCAATCCATGGTTGAGTTTTAATACTACCCAGCCATTCCTCTTTTAACAGATGGGATTCTTGAATGAAAATTAAATCTGCCTCGCACAGCTTCAAATTTTCTAATATTTTATTTCTCCTTGGTGCCACTCTCAGGCCATTTACACTCCAAGATAAAATTCTCAAGGAATTACTTTTATCTAATCCTGCTATGATATGACCTCCTAATATAACCTACAACATACAGTTTCCTTTAAAAGATGGCAACCCTTGTTTTCTGACATTGCGTAAAAGAAAAGAGAAAAAACAAAAAACAACTCAACTGCCTAAAACAAAAAAGGATACATTTGTTTTTATTTTCTCCCAAATGCTCCCACACCCAATGTGCTTTGAAAATGTCCTAATGTTTTTACCAGTGACCCACCCCTCCCACCCTTGGGAACCCTCCCTGATACCTCAAGGTATAATGACACCTCCTATGAGCTCTCTCACGCCCCGATGGGGCCACTACTCTCAACTATACTGCTGTCTGTGCCCTTTTCTGGTCAATACATTATTTTACATCTTCTGGGGCTCTGAAAGTATGCATTTTATTGTTCCACATGACCTTTAGCGTGGCAGGGAACCGGATGTTAGCTGTGGCGCCTAGAACTCTTAGTTCCTAGATGTATTTCCCTAATTCTCACTGCCTATCTAAAGTTTCACGAGAGACATCAGATCTGATGGGGGAACGACCAGTCTTCCTTCTTATATGTTCCGGCTTTTAAAGCCGCCGCTAGGATGGTTTCTGTTAACATGTAAGTTTTAAAGTTTACTAAAATCCTCCAGGCGGCTTTCCTTCCAGGTCGTGCCACGAACAGATCGCGATGATCTCTCTGGATGTCTTGTTCTATACCTTCGGAGTCTAATTGTGGATTAAACTCTTTAAGAAGGAAGCTTATGAAAGCCTTGATGTCACCTTCTTCCTTCCCTTCGGGAACATTCAGAATTCTAATATTGTTCCTCCTTGCAATATTTTCTAAGGACTTCAACTTGTCTCTGAGCTCCCTTTCACTTTTCTTAACCATAAAGATCTCTTCCTGGTTAGTATCCACTTTATTTGAGATCTATTTTTGTGCTATTTCCATTGTTCCCACTCTGTCTATTAAGCTGTTAATTTTCTCTTCCATAGCTTCACAGTACACTTGTATTTTCTGTTGGTTGGACTCTGATGTTGAGAACCGAAATTCAGAGTGAGTTATAATCTGCCAATGCCCTGGAGATGTTGCCCTGACTTCAAGTAGCACAGAGCCATGCTCAGATTATACGTCCCACCATCGGTGGAGAGAGCTCCCGACCGCGACTAGCTAACAGACGCCATGTTCCCAGCCTCAGCTCAGCATCCTTTGAACCCGGCAAATCTCACTGTTCGCACAAAAAACAATGTGTAATCTAGTCTGTGCCTTTAGTGTGGCGCTCTTATGCCCTTGGGCGTACTTGGCTCTATGTAAAACTGGCAGAAATAAAGGGGCATATTATCAAGGGGGCTTATCTCCGCTTTTTTGGCTTTAAAAGCCAAGAAAGCGGAGATAAGATTATCTCCCTATTACCTAGCTGTCGCTAACACCAGTTAGAGACAGCTAGTAGGAGATAGCGACCATCTTGGGCCCCGCTTTACATATCAGTGATATTTATCACTAATGACATGCAAAGTGGGCGTGCCAAGATGTTAGCGACTGGAAACAGTCGCTAACATCGCTATCTCCTATTACCAACTTTTGGAGATATTCGCGCTAAGCGTGAATATCTCCAAAAGCTAACACCTGCCCTGAGCAGTTCTTAGCCATGTTATCCAATGGGAGGTGGATTACATGGCTAAGAGCATTAGCTCAGTAATACATGAATATCGCTGACTTTTCAGCGATATTCATGCATTGCGGCCAATTTTTATCACATTTGCGATAAACCTTGTAATACCAAGGTTTATCTGCGATAAAAATCGCCGCAGCTCAGCGGTAAATTTTTGTCTCTAACCAAGCAATAGCGATAATTATCGCTATTGCTTGGTAGTATGCCCCAAAATGTGGATTCTGCCTCTCAGCCATATGTAGAACTGGCAGAAATAAAATGTGTGGATTCTGCCTCTCAGCCAACTTTAGTCTCATCCGCCAGGATGTAAGTCAACACATTTAACTTTGATGTCAGACAGAGATATCCATCTAACAGCAGAATTTCAGACTATGAAACTGCAAAATCTGAGATCAATCCCAGCTTATTTGCTTGACCAAATTGTGTGATCTGAGGCAAGTACTGTTTTGCCAAGTCTCGTTTTTGGTCATTATCACATGAGAGATGGCCTTCAAAACTCGAGTTCAGGATGTACACTGTACAAAAGCTTCTCATGTTTGATCTAATAGCCTAAAGTGTTGCTTCAAATATAATAAGAATCTAGCACCCACATGCATCAACCTATTTAGGAAGTGCAAACGGTGCGAATCGGTAAATTCGACCGTTTGCACTTCCTAAATAAGTTTTTGGGATGCATCATGCATTTTTGTGAAATTCGCTATTTTTAGCGATTTCCAAAAATGCGATTGCTTTTAAGGAATCGCAAATTTGCGATTCCTTAAAAGCAATGCATGATTGTTTTTCTAATCGCGAATTAGCAATTAGGAGGTGCAAATTCCACGAGGTTAAACTTCGAGGTAATTTGTGAAAAGTTTTGAAAATGCTCAAAAATGCATTTTTTTTACTTTCATGTTTCAGACACACATGTCCTTAGGACATGTGTGTGTGAAACATGCACTTCAAATTACATTTCTGGGGTGCAGGGGGGGGGGGGGTCCTTTGGACCCCCCTCTGCACCCTTGGAATGCATTAACAAATTGGGATTTTCAAAAAGAAAATCGCAATTTGTTAAAGCCTTTCCATTGATCCCTATGGGCCTTTTGGCCCATAGGAATCAATGGGAATTGCGAATTTGCATAATATTTGCGATTCGGTAAAAATTGCGATTTTTACCGAATCGCAAATATTCTGCGAAAATATACATGCATCCCATTTTGCGAATTCTAAATTGCGATTCCCTATTTTTCGCAATTTGGAATTCGCAAAAGGCCGGGATGATGCATGTACCGTAGGCCCCTCATAGGGTACACATGGCCTTGACGTGCCTCTAAGTTCATTAATAGTATTGTAATCAGGGATGGGAAAGAAACGTTTTCGCTAATCACATTTAAAAACCCTGAGCCATATATATGGCAAAGTAATGCAGAGCAGAGTTAAAAAAGTAAAAAACAAAAAATGCCTCACTCTCCATGGGAGATGACTTCCATGTTGAAAGAGGCATTGTTTTTTTTATTGTTTCTTAACCCTTTTGATGCTGATGACGAGCTGGGCTCGTCATGGTGCACGGTGGTCGTGTGCTGATGACGAGCCCAGCTCGTCATGAGCCCCACCCTCGGGGGAAGCGATGGCGCTCCCCCCGAGGTTCTCTGATCCTCGTTGTTTTGCTCGGGGCGGCAGCGGAAGAGCTTCCGCTGCCGCCCCCGCCCCCCCCATGGGAATCCCTGCTGACGTCAGCGCGCACAGCGCGCGCTGACATCATCAGGGATTCCCAGCGCTCGGGAAGCCATCTGCTTCCTGCGCGTCTGGGGAAAAGGTAAGATTGCGGTGTCTGGCGGGTGTTTGGGGCAGCGAAGAGGCATCAGGGGAGAGGAAAGAGTTTTTCCTCTCCCCTGATGTCTCTTTGCAGGGCATTTCTGCCTCACGATCGCGCACAGCATCGCGATTGTGCGGCGGAAATGCCCCCACTAGCACCAGGGATGTAATTTTAGATTATAGGAAGCGACCCCTTGGGCAAGGGTCGCTTCCAGGCGGGCTGTGATAATGTTTTCGTTTTTCTGCCCCCCCTGGGGGCAAATCGGCCCGTTTTTTCGGCCGTTTTGCCCCCAGGGGGGGCAGAAATTCCCCACTAGCACCAGGGTTGTTTTTTGGAGCCAAGATGGCGGCCATATTTTTTGTTTACGTTTTTCTGTCCCCCCTGGGGGCAAATCGGCCCGTTTTTTTGCCGTTTTGCCCCCAGGGGGGGACAGAAAATGCCCACTAGCACCAGGGATTTTGTTTTTAGCTTTTAGGAAGCGACCCCTTGGGCAAGGGTTGCTTCCAGGTGGCCTCACACTTAACTTTTTGTTTTTCTGCCCCCCCTGGGGGCAAATCGGCCTGTTTTTCGGCCGTTTTGCCCCCAGGGGGGGCAGAAATTTCCCACTAGCACCAGGGATATTTGTTGGGGCACTGTGTTTCTTTTGGGAAGCGACCCCTTGGGTAAGGGTCGCTTCCAGGTGGCCATGATTGTGTTTTTTGTTTTTCTGTCCACCCTAGGTGCAAATCGGCCCGTTTTATTTGCCTTTTTGCCCCCGGGGGGGGCAGAAAATACCCACTAGCACCAGGGAATTTATATTTAGTTTTTAGGAAGCGACCCCTTGGGCAAGAAGTACTGCTTGGCTGGCGGTGTGTGTGGAGTGGCACTTGGCTTGCAGTGTGCGTGAAGTGGTGTTTGGCTGGTGGAGTGGCGCTTGGCTGGATGGTGTGCGTGGAGTGGTACTTGGCTGTCTGTGCACGGAGTGCTGCTTGGCTGGCGGTGTGTGTGGAGGTACGCATGGCTGGATGGTGTGCGTGGAGTGGTACTTGGCTGTCTGTGCACGGAGTGGTGCTTGGCTGGCAGTGTGCGTGGAGTGGTGCTTGGCTGGCGGTGTGCGTGGAGTGGCGCTTGGCTTGCAGTGTGCGTGGAGTGGCGCTTGGCTTGCAGTGTGCGTGGAGTGGTGCTTGGCTGGCGGTGTGTGTGGAGTGGCCCTTGGCTGGTGGTCTGCATTGAGTGGTACTTGGCTGTCTGTGCACGGAGTGGTGCTTGGCTGGCGGTGTGTGTGGAGTGGCGTTTGGCTGGATGGTGTGCGTGGAGTGGTACTTGGCTGTCTGTGCACGGAGTGGTGCTTGGCTGGCGGTGTGCGTGGAGTGGTGCTTGGCTGGCGGTGTGCGTGGAGTGGCGCTTGGCTTGCAGTGTGCGTGGAGTGGCGCTTGGCTTGCAGTGTGCGTGGAGTGGCGCTTGGCTTGCAGTGTGCGTGGAGTGGTGCTTGGCTGGCGGTGTGCGTGGAGTGGCGCATGGCTTGCAGTGTGCGTGGAGTGGCGCTTGGCTTGCAGTGTGCGTGGAGTGGTGCTTGGCTGGCGGTGTGTGTGGAGTGGCCCTTGGCTGTCGGTGTGCGCTGAGTGGTGTTTGGCTGGCGGTGTGCGTGAAGGGGTACTTGGCTATCTACGCACGGAGTGGTGCTTGGCTGGCGGTGTGTGTGGAGTGGCGCTTGGCTGGTGGTGTGTGTGGAGTGGCGCTTGGCTGGTGGTGTGTGTGGAGTGGCGCTTGGCTTGCAGTGTGCGTGGAGTGGTGTTTGGCTGGCGGTGTGTGTGGAGTGGCGTTTGGCTGGTGGTGTGCGTTGAGTGGTACTTTGCTGTCTGTGCACGGAGTGGTGCTTGGCTGGCGGTGTGCGTGGAGCGGTGCTTGGCTGGCGGTGAGTGGCGCTTGGCTTGCGGTGTGCGTGGAGTGGCGTTTGGCTGGATGGTGTGCGTGGAGTGGTACTTGGCTGTCTGTGCATGGAGTGGTGCTTGGCTGGCGGTGTGCGTGGAGTGGTGCTTGGCTGGCGGTGTGCGTGGAGTGGCGCTTGGCTTGCAGTGTGCGTGGAGTGGTGCTTGGCTTGCAGTGTGCGTGGAGTGGCACTTGGCTTGCAGTGTGCGTGGAGTGGTGCTTGGCTGGCGGTGTGCGTGGAGTGGCGCTTGGCTTGCAGTGTGCGTGAGTGGCGCTTGGCTTGCAGTGTGCGTGGAGTGGTGCTTGGCTGGCGGTGTGTGCTGAGTGGTGTTTGGCTGGCGGTGTGCGTGGAGGGGTACTTGGCTATCTACGCACGGAGTGGTGCTTGGCTGGCGGTGTGTGTGGAGTGGCGCTTGGCTGGTGGTGTGTGTGGAGTGGCGCTTGGCTGGTGGTGTGTGTGGAGTGGCGCTTGGCTTGCAGTGTGCGTGGAGTGGTGTTTGGCTGGCGGTGTGTGTGGAGTGGCGTTTGGCTGGTGGTGTGCGTTGAGTGGTACTTTGCTGTCTGTGCACGGAGTGGTGCTTGGCTGGCGGTGTGCGTGGAGCGGTGCTTGGCTGGCGGTGAGTGGTGCTTGGCTTGCGGTGTGCGTGGAGTGGTGCTTGGCTGGCGGTGTTTGTGGAGTGGCCCTTGGCTGTCGGTGTGCGCTGAGTGGTGTTTGGCTGGCGGTGTGCGTGGAGGGGTACTTGGCTATCTACGCACGGAGTGGTGCTTGGCTGGCGGTGTGTGTGGAGTGGCGCTTGGCTGGTGGTGTGTGTGGAGTGGCGCTTGGCTGGTGGTGTGTGTGGAGTGGCGCTTGGCTGGTGGTGTGTGTGGAGTGGCGCTTGGCTTGCAGTGTGCGTGGAGTGGTGTTTGGCTGGCGGTGTGTGTGGAGTGGCGTTTGGCTGGTGGTGTGCGTTGAGTGGTACTTGGCTGTCTGTGCACGGAGTGGTGCTTGGCTGGCAGTGTGCGTGGAGTGGCGCTTGGCTTGCAGTGTGCGTGGAGTGGCGCTTGGCTTGCAGTGTGCGTGGAGTGGTGCTTGGCTGGCGGTGTGCGTGGAGTGGCGCTTGGCTTGCAGTGTGCGTGGAGTGGCGCTTGGCTTGCAGTGTGCGTGGAGTGGTGCTTGGCTGGCGGTGTGTGTGGAGTGGCCTTTGGCTGTCGGTGTGCGCTGAGTGGTGTTTGGCTGGCGGTGTGCGTGGAGGGGTACTTGGCTATCTAAGCACGGAGTGGTGTTTGGCTGGCGGTGTGCGTTGAGTGGTACTTGGCTGTCTGTGCACGGAGTGGTGCTTGGCTGGCAGTGTGCGTGGAGTGGCGCTTGGCTTGCAGTGTGCGTGGAGTGGCGCTTGGCTTGCAGTGTGCGTGGAGTGGCGCTTGGCTGGTGGTGTGCGTTGAGTGGTACTTGGCTGTCTGTGCACGGAGTGGTGCTTGGCTGGCAGTGTGCGTGGAGTGGCGCTTGGCTTGCAGTGTGCGTGGAGTGGCGCTTGGCTTGCAGTGTGCGTGGAGTGGCGCTTGGCTTGCAGTGTGCGTGGAGTGGTGCTTGGCTGGCGGTGTGCGTGGAGTGGCGCTTGGCTTGCAGTGTGCGTGGAGTGGCGCTTGGCTTGCAGTGTGCGTGGAGTGGTGCTTGGCTGGCGGTGTGTGTGGAGTGGCCTTTGGCTGTCGGTGTGCGCTGAGTGGTGTTTGGCTGGCGGTGTGCGTGGAGGGGTACTTGGCTATCTACGCACGGAGTGGTGTTTGGCTGGCGGTGTGTGTGGAGTGGCGCTTGGCTGGTGGTGTGTGTGGAGTGGCGCTTGGCTGGTGATGTGTGTGGAGTGGCGCTTGGCTTGCAGTGTGCGTGGAGTGGTGTTTGGCTGGCGGTGTGTGTGGAGTGGCGTTTGGCTGGTGGTGTGCGTTGAGTGGTACTTTGCTGTCTGTGCACGGAGTGGTGCTTGGCTGGCGGTGTGCGTGGAGTGGTGCTTGGCTGGCGGTGTGTGTGGAGTGGCCCTTGGCTGTCGGTGTGCGCTGAGTGGTGTTTGGCTGGCGGTGTGCGTGGAGGGGTACTTGGCTATCTACGCACGGAGTGGTGCTTGGCTGGCGGTGTGTGTGGAGTGGCGCTTGGCTGGTGGTGTGTGTGGAGTGGCGCTTGGCTGGTGGTGTGTGTGGAGTGGCGCTTGGCTTGCAGTGTGCGTGGAGTGGTGTTTGGCTGGCGGTGTGTGTGGAGTGGCGTTTGGCTGGTGGTGTGCGTTGAGTGGTACTTGGCTGTCTGTGCACGGAGTGGTGCTTGGCTGGCAGTGTGCGTGGAGTGGCGCTTGGCTTGCAGTGTGCGTGGAGTGGCGCTTGGCTTGCAGTGTGCGTGGAGTGGCGCTTGGCTTGCAGTGTGCGTGGAGTGGCGCTTGGCTTGCAGTGTGCGTGGAGTGGCGCTTGGCTTGCAGTGTGCGTGGAGTGGTGCTTGGCTGGCGGTGTGTGTGGAGTTGCCCTTGGCTGGCGGTGTGCGTGGAGGGGTACTTGGCTATCTACGCACGGAGTGGTGCTTGGCTGGCGGTGTGTGTGGAGTGGCGCTTGGCTGGTGGTGTGTGTGGAGTGGCGCTTGGCTGGTGGTGTGTGTGGAGTGGCGCTTGGCTGGTGGTGTGTGTGGAGTGGCGCTTGGCTTGCAGTGTGCGTGGAGTGGTGTTTGGCTGGCGGTGTGTGTGGAGTGGCGTTTGGCTGGTGGTGTGCGTTGAGTGGTACTTGGCTGTCTGTGCACGGAGTGGTGCTTGGCTGGCAGTGTGCGTGGAGTGGCGCTTGGCTTGCAGTGTGCGTGGAGTGGCGCTTGGCTTGCAGTGTGCGTGGAGTGGCGCTTGGCTTGCAGTGTGCGTGGAGTGGTGCTTGGCTGGCGGTGTGCGTGGAGTGGCGCTTGGCTTGCAGTGTGCGTGGAGTGGCGCTTGGCTTGCAGTGTGCGTGGAGTGGTGCTTGGCTGGCGGTGTGTGTGGAGTGGCCCTTGGCTGTCGGTGTGCGCTGAGTGGTGTTTGGCTGGCGGTGTGCGTGGAGGGGTACTTGGCTATCTACGCACGGAGTGGTGCTTGGCTGGCGGTGTGTGTGGAGTGGCGCTTGGCTGGTGGTGTGTGTGGAGTGGCGCTTGGCTGGTGGTGTGTGTGGAGTGGCGCTTGGCTTGCAGTGTGCGTGGAGTGGTGTTTGGCTGGCGGTGTGTGTGGAGTGGCGTTTGGCTGGTGGTGTGCGTTGAGTGGTACTTTGCTGTCTGTGCACGGAGTGGTGCTTGGCTGGCGGTGTGCGTGGAGCGGTGCTTGGCTGGCGGTGAGTGGCGCTTGGCTTGCGGTGTGCGTGGAGTGGTGCTTGGCTAGCGGTGTGTGTGGAGTGGTACTTGGCTGTCGGTGTGCGCTGAGTGGTGCTTGGCTGGTGGTGTGTGTGGAGTGGTGCTTGGCTGGCGGTGTGTGTGGAGTGGCACTTGGCTGGTGGTGTGTGTGGAGTGGCGCTTGGCTGGTGTTGTGTGTGGAGTGGCGCTTGGCTTGCGGTGTGCGTGGAGTGGCGCTTGGCTTGCGGTGTGCGTGGAGTGGTGCTTGGCTTGCAGTGTGCGTGGAGTGGTGCTTGGCTGGCGGTGTGTGTGGAGTGGCCCTTGGCTGTCGTGTGCGCTGAGTGGTGTTTGGCTGGCGGAGTGCGTGGAGGGGTACTTGGCTATCTACGCACGGAGTGGTGCTTGGCTGGCGGTGTGTGTGGAGTGGCGCTTGGCTGGTGGTGTGTGTGGAGTGGCGCTTGGCTGGTGGTGTGTGTGGAGTGGCGCTTGGCTTGCAGTGTGCGTGGAGTGGTGTTTGGCTGGCGGTGTGTGTGGAGTGGCGTTTGGCTGGTGGTGTGCGTGGAGCGGTGCTTGGCTGGCGGTGAGTGGCGCTTGGCTTGCGGTGTGCGTGGAGTGGTGCTTGGCTGGCGGTGTGTGTGGAGTGGTACTTGGCTGTCGGTGTGCGCTGAGTGGTGCTTGGCTGGTGGTGTGTGTGGAGTGGCGCTTGGCTGGTGGTGTGTGTGGAGTGGCGCTTGGCTGGTGGTGTGTGTGGAGTGGCGCTTGGCTGGTGGTGTGTGTGGAGTCTCGCTTGGCTTGCGGTGTGCGTGGAGTGGCGCTTGGCTTGCAGTGTGCGTGGAGTGGCGCTTGGCTTGCAGTGTGCGTGGACTGGAGTGGTACTTTGCTGTCTGTGCACGGAGTGGTACTTGGCTGTCTGTGCACGGAGTGGTGCTTGGCTGGCGGTGTGTGTAGAGTGGCGCTTGGCTGGTGGTGTGCGTTGAGTGGTACTTGGCTGTCTGTGCACGGAGTGGTGCTTGGCTGGCAGTGTGCGTGGAGTGGCGCTTGGCTTGCAGTGTGCGTGGAGTGGCGCTTGGCTTGCAGTGTGCGTGGAGTGGCGCTTGGCTTGCAGTGTGCGTGGAGTGGTGCTTGGCTGGCGGTGTGCGTGGAGTGGCGCTTGGCTTGCAGTGTGCGTGGAGTGGCGCTTGGCTTGCAGTGTGCGTGGAGTGGTGCTTGGCTGGCGGTGTGTGTGGAGTGGCCCTTGGCTGTCGGTGTGCGCTGAGTGGTGTTTGGCTGGCGGTGTGCGTGGAGGGGTACTTGGCTATCTACGCACGGAGTGGTGCTTGGCTGGCGGTGTGTGTGGAGTGGCGCTTGGCTGGTGGTGTGTGTGGAGTGGCGCTTGGCTGGTGGTGTGTGTGGAGTGGCGCTTGGCTTGCAGTGTGCGTGGAGTGGTGTTTGGCTGGCGGTGTGTGTGGAGTGGCGTTTGGCTGGTGGTGTGCGTTGAGTGGTACTTTGCTGTCTGTGCACGGAGTGGTGCTTGGCTGGCGGTGTGCGTGGAGCGGTGCTTGGCTGGCGGTGAGTGGCGCTTGGCTTGCGGTGTGCGTGGAGTGGTGCTTGGCTAGCGGTGTGTGTGGAGTGGTACTTGGCTGTCGGTGTGCGCTGAGTGGTGCTTGGCTGGTGGTGTGTGTGGAGTGGTGCTTGGCTGGCGGTGTGTGTGGAGTGGCACTTGGCTGGTGGTGTGTGTGGAGTGGCGCTTGGCTGGTGTTGTGTGTGGAGTGGCGCTTGGCTTGCGGTGTGCGTGGAGTGGCGCTTGGCTTGCGGTGTGCGTGGAGTGGTGCTTGGCTTGCAGTGTGCGTGGAGTGGTGCTTGGCTGGCGGTGTGTGTGGAGTGGCCCTTGGCTGTCGTGTGCGCTGAGTGGTGTTTGGCTGGCGGAGTGCGTGGAGGGGTACTTGGCTATCTACGCACGGAGTGGTGCTTGGCTGGCGGTGTGTGTGGAGTGGCGCTTGGCTGGTGGTGTGTGTGGAGTGGCGCTTGGCTGGTGGTGTGTGTGGAGTGGCGCTTGGCTTGCAGTGTGCGTGGAGTGGTGTTTGGCTGGCGGTGTGTGTGGAGTGGCGTTTGGCTGGTGGTGTGCGTGGAGCGGTGCTTGGCTGGCGGTGAGTGGCGCTTGGCTTGCGGTGTGCGTGGAGTGGTGCTTGGCTGGCGGTGTGTGTGGAGTGGTACTTGGCTGTCGGTGTGCGCTGAGTGGTGCTTGGCTGGTGGTGTGTGTGGAGTGGCGCTTGGCTGGTGGTGTGTGTGGAGTGGCGCTTGGCTGGTGGTGTGTGTGGAGTGGCGCTTGGCTGGTGGTGTGTGTGGAGTCTCGCTTGGCTTGCGGTGTGCGTGGAGTGGCGCTTGGCTTGCAGTGTGCGTGGAGTGGCGCTTGGCTTGCAGTGTGCGTGGACTGGAGTGGTACTTTGCTGTCTGTGCACGGAGTGGTACTTGGCTGTCTGTGCACGGAGTGGTGCTTGGCTGGCGGTGTGTGTAGAGTGGCGCTTGGCTGGATGGTGTGCGTGGAGTGGTACTTTGCTGTCTGTGCACGGAGTGGCGCTTGGCTTGCGGTGTGCGTGGAGTGGCGCTTGGCTTGCAGTGTGCGTGGAGTGGTGCTTGGCTGGCGGTGTGCGTAGAGTGGTGCTTGGCTGGCGGTGTGTGTGGAGTGGCGCTTGGCTGGATGGTGTGCATGGAGTGGTACTTTGCTGTCTGTGCACGGAGTGGTACTTGGCTGTCTGTGCACGGAGTGGTGCTTGGCTGGCGGTGTGTGTGCAGTGGTACTTGGCTGTCGGTGTGTGCTGAGTGGTGTTTGGCTGGCGGTGTGCATGGTCTGGTGCTTGGATGGTGGTGTGGGTGGACTGGCGCTCGGCTGGCAGTGTGCGAGTACTAACTTTCTGTTGGTCACTACACACACTGCTAGTTGAGTGACACTCTACCCAGTCCATCATTTTGTGTAGTTGCTGTGGCAGATACGTAAGTGATGGGCCCTTGAATGGCGCTGTCTGCTGGTGTGAGTGTTGTAATGTGATGGGTCCGCGGCTGGCGGTGGGTGGGCCAAAGGCCTGTGACTAAGGCAGTGGGACTTAACTTGTAAAACTTACATGCTACTTTTTTAAAAATTCATTTTTGGCCTGTTCTGCTTTGGGGCACCCACGCAAGTGAGGTATCCTTTTACTCGGGAGAACAAGGGGAACGCTGGGTGGTAGGACATTTTTGCCGGCACGGAGATCCCACGCAAAAAAGTTTGGAAAAGTGATATTTTTACCTAATTTTAAGGTTTGCAAGGAGTTCTGGGTAGGAAAACATTGGGGGACCCACGCATGCCATACCTCCTTGGAAGCCCCCGGGTGTCTATTTTTTAGAAATGTGTGGGTTTGGTAGGTTTCCCTAGATGGCCGTCTAGCACGGTGCCCAAAACCCAGGTAATCCCTCTTGCAAAAGCTGGTGGTATTGAATGTCAGTACCACCAGCTTTTGCAAAAGGGGTTACCTGGGTTTTTGGCCCTGTGCTAGACGGCCATCTAGGGAAACCTACCAAACCCATACATTTCTGAAAAGTAGACACCCGGGGGCTTCCAAGGAGGTATGGCTTGCGTGGATACTCCAACGTTCCTTTACCCAGAATCCCTTGCAAACCTCAATTTTTGCTGGAAAAATCAGTTTTTTCACACTTTTTATGCGTGGGAAAGCGTGGCGTCACTGGGCTCACACAAATTTCCTCCCACCCAGCGTTCCCCCAGGTCTCCCGATAAAAATGGTACCTCACTTGCGTGGGTAGGCATAGTGGCTGCAACAGGAAACGGTCCAAATCGTACGGTGGAGAAATTACAATAACCAATAGCAACATTACCTTCTTTTTTGGGGGGTAGGATTGAGTTTTTGGACCGGGGCTCGGCGGGCATCTTTGGAAACTACCAAACCCAAACAGTTCTGAAAACTAGACACCCAGGGGAGTCCAGGGAGGTATGGCATGCGTGGGTCCCCCAATGTTTTCCTACCCAGAAATCCCTGCAAACCACAAATTTAGGTTAAAAAAACAGTTTTCCATACATTTTTGCGTGGGATCGCCGTGTCGGCACAAATGTCCTACCACCCTGCGTTCCCCTTGTTCTCCCGAGTAAAATGATACCTCACTTGTGTGGGTGGGCCAAAGGCCTGTGACTAAGGCAGGGGGGCTTAATTTGTTACACTGAAATACTACTTTTTTCAACATTCGTTTTTGGCCTGTTCTGCTTTGGGGCACCCACACAAGTGAGGTATCCTTTTACTCGGGAGAACAAGGGGAGCCTTGGGTGGTAGGACATTTTTGCCGGCACGGTGATTCCACGCAAAAAAGTTTGAAAAAGTGATTATTTTACCTAATTTTAAGGTTTGCAAGGTGTTCTGGGTAGGAAAACGTTCGGGGACCCACGCATGCCATACCTCCCTGGACTCCCCTGGGGGTCTACTTTTCAGAACTGTTTGGGTTTTGTACTTTCCAAAGAATACCACCGAGCCCCGGGCCAAAAACTCAGGTGCCCCCCCCCCCCAAAATCAAGGTTGTTTTGCAATTTGGTATTGTAAATTCACCACCGTACAATTTGAACCATTTCCTTTCGCAGCAACTATGCCTACCCACGCAAGTGAGGTACCATTTTTATCGGGAGACCTGGGGGAACGCTGGGTGGGAGGAAATTTCTGTGAGCCCAGTGACGCCACGCTTTCCCACACAAAAAAAGTGTGAAAAAACTGACTTTTTCTGCAAAAATTGAGGTTTGCAAGGGATTCTGGGTAAAGGAACGTTGGAGGAGCCACGCAAGCCATACCTCCTTGGAAGCCCCCTGGTGTCTACTTTTCAGAAATGTGTGGGTTTGGTAGGTTTTCCTACATGGCCGTCTCGCACGGGGCCAAAAACCCAGGTAACCCCTCTTTCAAAAGCTGGTGGGATTGACATTCAATACCACCAGCTTTTGCAAAAGGGGTTACCTGGGTTTTTGGCCCCGTGCGAGACGGCCATGTCGGGAAACCTACAAACCCACACATTTCTGAAAAGTAGACACCCGGGGGCTTCCAAGGAGGTATGGCTTGCGTGGATCCTCCAACGTTCCTTTACCCAGAATCCCTTGCAAACCTCAATTTTTGCTGGAAAAATCAGTTTTTTCACACTTTTTATGCGTGGGAAAGCGTGGCGTCACTGGGCTCACACAAATTTCCTCCCACCCAGCGTTCCCCCAGGTCTCCCGATAAAAATGGTACCTCACTTGCGTGGGTAGGCATAGTGGCTGCAACAGGAAACGGTCCAAATCGTACGGTGGAGAAATTACAATAACCAATAGCAACATTACCTTCTTTTTTGGGGGGTAGGATTGAGTTTTTGGACCGGGGCTCGGCGGGCATCTTTGGAAACTACCAAACCCAAACAGTTCTGAAAACTAGACACCCGGGGGAGTCCAGGGAGGTATGGCATGCGTGGGTCCCCCAATGTTTTCCTACCCAGAAATCCCTGCAAACCACAAATTTAGGTTAAAAAAACAGTTTTCCATACATTTTTGCGTGGGATCGCCGTGTCGGCACAAATGTCCTACCACCCTGCGTTCCCCTTGTTCTCCCGAGTAAAATGATACCTCACTTGTGTGGGTGGGCCAAAGGCCTGTGACTAAGGCAGGGGGGCTTAATTTGTTACACTGAAATACTACTTTTTTCAACATTCGTTTTTGGCCTGTTCTGCTTTGGGGCACCCACACAAGTGAGGTATCCTTTTACTCGGGAGAACAAGGGGAGCGCTGGGTGGTAGGACATTTTTGCCGGCACGGTGATTCCTCGCAAAAAAGTTTGAAAAAGTGATTATTTTACCTAATTTTAAGGTTTGCAAGGTGTTCTGGGTAGGAAAACGTTCGGGGACCCACGCATGCCATACCTCCCTGGACTCCCCCGGGGGTCTATTTTTCAGAACTGTTTGGGTTTTGTACTTTCCAAAGAATACCACCGAGCCCCGGGCCAAAAACTCAGGTGCCCCCCCCCCCCAAAATCAAGGTTGTTTTGCAATTTGGTATTGTAAATTCACCACCGTACAATTTGAACCATTTCCTTTCGCAGCCACTATGCCTACCCACGCAAGTGAGGTACCATTTTTATCGGGAGACCTGGGGAAACGCTGGGTGGGTGGAAATTTCTAGATCCACGCAGATTCCGGAACTTTCCACCACAGAAATGTGAGGAAAATGCGTTTTTTTCCCCAATTTCTTAGCTTTGCAAGGGATTCTGGGTAAGAGAACCTGGGGGTAGGCCGTCGAGTGACCCCATCCTGAATTCCCCTGGGTGTCTACTTTTCAAAAATGTATAGGTTTGCTAGGTTTCCCTAGGTGCCCGCAGAGCTAGGGTTCAAAAACAAAAGGTAGTCTCTTTGCCCAAAACGTGCACAATTTCACTGAAAAATTGAGTTGTGACCACGTTGCGTTTTGCACTGTTTCCTGTCGCAGCCACTATGCCTACCGAGGCAAATGAGATACCATTTTTCTCGGGAGACCTGGGGGAACGCTGGGTGGGTGGAAATTTGTTGATCCACGCAGATTCCGGAACTTTCCACCACAGAAATGTGAGGAAAATGCGATTTTTTTCCAATTTCTTAGCTTTGCAAGGGATTCTGGGTAAGAGAACCTGGGGGTAGGCAGTCGAGTGACCCCATCCTGAATTCCCCTGGGTGTCTACTTTTCAAAAATGTATAGGTTTGCTAGGTTTCCCTAGGTGCCGGCAGAGCTAGGGTTCAAAAACAAAAGGTAGTCTCTTTGCCCAAAACGTGCACAATTTCACTGAAAAATTGAGTTGTGACCACGTTGCGTTTTGCACTGTTTCCTGTCGCAGCCACTATGCCTACCCAGGCAAATGAGATACCATTTTTCTCGGGAGACCTGGGGGAACGCTGGGTGGGTGGAAATTTGTTGATCCACGCAGATTCCGGAACTTTCCACCACAGAAATGTGAGGAAAATGCGTTTTTTTTTCCAATTTCTTAGCTTTGCAAGGGATTCTGGGTAAGAGAACCTGGGGGTAGGCAGTCGAGTGACCCCATCCTGAATTCCCCTGGGTGTCTACTTTTCAAAAATGTATAGGTTTGCTAGGTTTCCCTAGGTGCCGGCAGAGCTAGAGTTCAAAAACAAAAGGTAGTCTCTTTGCCCAAAACGTGCACAATTTCACTGAAAAATTGAGTTGTGACCACGTTGCGTTTTGCACTGTTTCCTGTCGCAGCCACTATGCCTACCCAGGCAAATGAGATACCATTTTTCTCGGGAGACCTGGGGGAACGCTGGGTGGGTAGAAATTTGTTGATCCACGCAGATTCCGGAACTTTCCACCACAGAAATGTGAGGAAAATGCGTTTTTTTTTCCAATTTCTTAGCTTTGCAAGGGATTCTGGGTAAGAGAACCTGGGGGTAGGCAGTCGTGTGACCCCATCCTGAATTCCCCTGGGTGTCTACTTTTCAAAAATTTATAGGTTTGCTAGGTTTCCCTAGGTGCCGGCAGAGCTAGGGTTCAAAAACAAAAGGTAGTCTCTTTGCCCAAAACGTGCACAATTTCACTGAAAAATTGATTTGTGACCACGTTGCGTTTTGCACTGTTTCCTGTCGCAGCCACTATGCCTACCCAGGCAAATGAGATACCATTTTTCTCGGGAGACCTGGGGGAACGCTGGGTGGGTGGAAATTTGTTGATCCACGCAGATTCCGGAACTTTCCACCACAGAAATGTGAGGAAAATGCGTTTTTTTTTCCAATTTCTTAGCTTTGCAAGGGATTCTGGGTAAGAGAACCTGGGGGTAGGCAGTCGAGTGACCCCATCCTGAATTTCCCTGGGTGTCTAATTTTCAAAAATGTATAGGTTTGCTAGGTTTCCCTAGGTGCCGGCAGAGCTAGGGTTCAAAAACAAAAAGTAGTCTCTTTGCCCAAAACGTGCACAATTTCACTGAAAAATTGAGTTGTGACCACGTTGCGTTTTGCACTGTTTCCTGTCGCAGCCACTATGCCTACCCAGGCAAATGAGATACCATTTTTCTCGGGAGACCTGGGGGAACGCTGGGTGGGTGGAAATTTGTTGATCCACGCAGATTCCTGAACTTTCCACCACAGAAATGTGAGGAAAATGCGTTTTGTTTTCCAATTTCTTAGCTTTGCAAGGGATTCTGGGTAAGAGAACCTGGGGGTAGGCAGTCGAGTGACCCCATCCTGAATTTCCCTGGGTGTCTCCTTTTCAAAAATGTATAGGTTTGCTAGGTTTCCCTAGGTGCCGGCAGAGCTAGGGTTCAAAAACAAAAGGTAGTCTCTTTGCCCAAAACGTGCACAATTTCACTGAAAAATTGAGTTGTGACCACGTTGCGTTTTGCACTGTTTCCTGTCGCAGCCACTATGCCTACCCAGGCAAATGAGATACCATTTTTCTCGGGAGACCTGGGGGAACGCTGGGTGGGTGGAAATTTGTTGATCCACGCAGATTCCGGAACTTTCCACCACAGAAATGTGAGGAAAATGCGTTTTTTTTTCCAATTTCTTAGCTTTGCAAGGGATTCTGGGTAAGAGAACCTGGGGGTAGGCAGTCGAGTGACCCCATCCTGAATTCCCCTGGGTGTCTACTTTTCAAAAATGTATAGGTTTGCTAGGTTTCCCTAGGTGCTGGCAGAGCTAGGGCTCAAAAACAAAAGGTAGTCTCTTTGTCCAAAGAGCGCAAGATTTCACTGGGAAATTGAGGTGCGACCACGTTGCGTTTTGCGCTGTTTCGTGTCGCAGCCACTATGCCTACCCACGCAAGTGAGGTACCATTGTTTTCGGGAGACCTGGGGGAACACTGGGTGGGTGGAAATTTGTTGATCCAAGCAGATTCCAGAACTTTCCTCCACAGAAATGTGAGGAAAATGTGTTTTTTTTGTCAAGTTCGTAGGTTTGCAAGGGATTCTGGGTAACAAGACCTGGTGGTAGGCAGTCAAGTCACCCCATCCTGAATTCCCCTGGGTGTCTACTTTTCAAAAATGTATAGGTTTGCTAGGTTTCCCTAGGTGCCGGCAGAGCTAGGGTGCAAAAACTACAGGTAGGCACTTTGCTAAAAAAGGGCCAATTTGTAACTGCAAAATTTAGGTGTCACCACTTTGCATTTTGCGCCGTTTCCTGTCGCAGGCACAAGGGCGACCCACACAAGTGAGGTACCGTTTTTATCGGGAGACATGGGGTAATTCAGATTTGTAAATCAACTGTTATTACCAATTGAGCTTTTGCGCATTTCTCCCTTTCAATGAAAGACATAGTGTAAAAAAAAAAAAAAATTTGAAAAATGACCAATAATTCTCATGCTAGTATGAGTATTCCCAATTTTGAAAATTAGCAATAATATACTGTTTCTGAACTCTATATTTTGTACCCAATTCAGAAATACATAGGTGTCTTTCATACAGATTTTTCCATGTATACATTTTCCAAGACAAAGTGCTCTATACCCAGTAAATGAAAAAATACCATTGCAAGTTGCTGCTCAGTTTTTGGATCTGGGTTCGTCGGGTTCTTGGTGAAACTACAAGTCCTATATATCCCCACAACCAGGAAGGTCTAACGGATGTAACGGTGTATTGCTTTCTAAGAGCTGTCAAAACTAGAAAAAGTTATAGGTGAAAACGTTGAGACAAAAGGCTGTTTTTTTCAACAAACTTTCAATTATTCCAATATTTAACTGTTAGTTTCTATAAAGAAACCTTCATGGATTTAGACAAATGACCCCTTTCTGAATTCAGAATTTTGTCTACTTATTGCAAATGTACAGCTTTCTAGGATCCATTATTGCTTTCAAACTCTTTTCTACCATTAATTGGAAGGAGGTGGAAAGCTCTAAAAATAGCAAAAATAGGCTATGTCCCAGAAAAATGCCAAAACTGTGTGAAAAATGTTGGTTTCCTGACAAAAGACTGTCATTACCCGAAAGCTGAGAAAACGGAGATTTCAGCCCCACAAACCCTTTTTCGATGCCATTTTCAGGGAAAAACCCAGAGGCTTTCATTTGCAGCCCGTTTTTCCCATTTTTCTGAAAAAAACAAAAAAATCACTATATTTTGGTTAATTTCTGGGACCCCTCCAAGGGAATCCACAAACCCTGGGCGCCTTTGGAATCCACATGATGTTGGAAGAAAAGGACGCAAATTTGGCGTGGATAGCTTATGTGGTCAAAAAGTTACAGGGGCCTAAGCGCGCACTACCCCAAATAGCCAAAAAAGGGCTCAGCACAGGAGGGGAAAAGGCCCAGCAGCGAAGGGGTTAAGAAATCAAAAACCCAATCAAAAAAATGCTTTAAAACTTTGCCGCAAGACTCTGTCATGTTTTGAAAGAGCAATATGGCAAACTTCCAATACAGGTGGTTCCTCTAATAAGTGAAATGTTTGTCCCGTTAATGGACATTTCAAACTTTGGAAGGTGGGTACTCAGTCAAGGCGGTCCATCTCACTGGCAAAGTACAATCAGCCACTATGTATCTAGTACTTCAGGTAGTCATGATTTCTCCCGCCGTCAAACTTAAAAACCACATGGCACATTAAGATGCACCACTAGCCGAAAAGACGTAGGTCCAGATTTTGGCGTTGTGTCACTTTTTTGATGCAGCCCAACATAAACTGTATTTTGGCATTTACTAAGCCGCACATAGCACTTCAGTGGGTTACTATGCATCAGGGAGGTGTTCCAGTGGTGGAGTTTGGGCATTCCCAAACATCCATCCATGGAATTTTGAAGCAAACCAAGATTTACTGAAGTCTGCAGACCTTGTTTACGTCAAAATGGTTTGCCTACCCGAGACTGATGTAACAAGTTGAAATACCATTATTTCTCATTGTTACTTCCTCTTTGCATGTGTGCTGCATTGTTTGGAATAAGCCTCTAAGGATTATTTTTGTGCAGGAAGGTATACCTTTCTGCACAAAAACAATTCTGCATACACAACCCAGGCACCCTTGCACCATGGTGCAAGGGTGTCTGAGTTTACACTAGGGAGTCACATATCTTTGTGAATAGCCGCAGTTCAGCTCGCGCCACTTCACCCAATGTAGTGCAGCTACATGCCTTGCTGTGTTGTGTAAAAGATTAGTAAATCTGACCTTTGGCTATGGAGGCCTCGGTGATGGTAGGGATGATTAAACAAACACAGGCGCCAAAAAAAGCTGGTTGGCAAAGTGAGCATCGGGAAAATCCAATTAACAAAAATAGCTCCCGCGATGGTATATCGCGTTTACTGCAGAATATAGATAGACATTTCAAAGAACGATGCTGTTTGCCCTCAAATGCACCACTGTCATGTGCTGTTTTAGAATTTCAAACGTGGGAGCGCAGAGGTGAAAATGCTCTTGGAGAATCCTGTTTGAAGCGGGTGTCTGACCCCAATTACTACATATGCAGCTACTCTGAATGACACTCGGAATGGACTGGCGGGGGAGTGAAAAGTCGTTTCAAAGGAGACGTTTCAACACTGCTGAAGCTGCGCACTTAGAAAGGACCAGGCTCAAAGGACGCGGATCCTAGCAACTCGGGCCCCACGGTCTTCTGACGCGCCATCGCCAGAAACATCATCTCAGAAGGCCTTCACGGGTGATCCATTTTTAGTTGTATCGTGTGAACATATAAAAATAAAGTGCAAAACCTCGAAAATATTAACATGATAGATGGGCCACATTTGATTTTATTCCTATGTTCAACTAGCCATGCGAAATATATAAGAACAGCAGTTGTCGATTGAAGTAACTGCCATTCTGCAATGCTTGTGCAAAACCAGTATAAGTACGCTGCTGGATGGAATCGATTGTAAAACTATTGTAATGTATTATATACATTCTCTATAATCTAGATCAATTCAGACGAGAGTTTCACTTCATAAAATGTCTTGGAAATAATTGGCATGCAAATCATGCAACACGCATGTCAGAATATGATTGGGTGCCTTTAAAATTCAACAAAAAGGTGCATTCTTTATACCTCACAAACCTTAGTTCAAAGATTACTTACCTGCCTTAAAAAGTATTTAATAAAAGTGAGAGGGGTACATTTACGAACCCTGTTGTGTCACTTATGCATCCCACGACGTGGAGCAAGAACAATGCAATGCAATAAAGAGATTTATGACCTTGCATGGCCCTGAGTGACTTCATCATTCTTCAGTAAAGCAATGCAGCACAAATCGCTGTGTTGCCTTCCTCTGTGCCAAGGAGGCGTTCCATTGGAGTTGTGTGAGTGTTCCCACACACCTACCATGGTTTTTGACACATTACCAGAATTACCGGAGCTGGTAAACATGGGAAGGCACCAGAAAGATACGCCTCCCCGTTTGTCTTTCTATGTGTGCTGTATTCTGCAGCACACATAAAAGAGGAATTTGCCTCTCAGATTGTTTTTGTGCAGGTAGCTGTCCCTTCCTGCACAAAAACAATTCTGTCTGACAATGTGTACTGCTAATGTATAAATCAGGCCCATATACCCTTATGTATCAATACATTTACCAATAGTTACAGAAAGGGAAACATCATTTGATACATCAGAGCCACAGAGACAAAAATGATGATTTATCATTATTTCAATTAATCTGACCTTTTCAACATATATTTCAGAAACATATTTCGTTTTAAACCCTCTATTCCTATAACTGTTCATATTTGTCAAGATAGGAATTCAGGGTTTCATAACCCTACATTTGTTCATAAAAAAACATTAAGGGCCAGATGTACAATCATTCCATTTTGCAAGTTGAAAGTTGTGATTTTTTCCCAAAAACAAATGTACAACAGTGTCTGAGACACTGTTTAAAATTCCTAAATGGGTCCAAGTGACCTTCCTCATTAATATGAATGAGCAGGTCACAATTTGCGACTCATTGGGAATGGTCAGCACTAACATGGATTGCGGCCTGCTAAGGATCAGCTGACCATCACGTCTGGGACTGCTATATTAATAAAGCATTTTTTGTAAAAAATGCAGCCCATTTTCCTTAAACCCTTTGCTGCGGGGTGTTTTCCCGCCGCTGTGTGGGGGGGGAGTGGGGCCACGCGCGGTGCCGCTGTGCTCATGACGAGCTCAGCTCATCATGAGGAACAGTGCAGCTGCACTCATGACGAGCAGAGCTCGTCACGGCCACACCCATTTTTGAACGTTCAGCACAGCAGGGAAATTATCCCCTCGTGTGAACGTTCCAACGGCCGAGACGCGCTCAGCTCGTCATGAGTGCAGCTGCACTGTGCCTCATGACGAGCTCAGCTCGTCATGAGCATAGAAGAGGTTAAAGGAAAACAGGATGTGTTTCAAAAAGAAATATGAGATGTTTCAGTTATTTTTTTTGGTAGTAGACAGTGGTCTGTGGGACCACTGGCTGCTCTTAAAAATATTTGCTCCCACATTCGCAAAGGGGAATGGGTCCCTTGGGGAACCCTTCCCATTTGCGACTGATCTATCACCAACTTTCCATAGGCGGAAATGTATTTGTTTTGCAACCGTATTCTGGTCACAAAACATTCCTACATGGTACTGCGAGTCACTATTAGGAAGGGGCGCCCTTGCCCGCCCCATCCTAATCGCGAGTCACAGACTCTATTTTGCGAGTTGGTAAGAGGTTACAGACTTGCGAAACAGAGCTTGTACATGCCATAGACATATTTAGTGGTCGCAAACAGCCCGATTGGCCATTTGCGACTTCTAAAAACGGTCGGACATTTGGCCCCAACTTCTTTATAATAGACTGTACCTTACTTAATAAATAATCATTACTTTTATAAGTACCCCTACCAGGTTTTGTTGCTAGAGAAATGATTACACAAAAAAGTTTAACAATTAAGTTATCCTCTATTGAATTCAGGTGCTTTGCAAAGTCATTTTGATTCGGGGGTGTGAAACATTTCCCAACCATCACTGCCATTGCAATTGCAGTGAGATACTTTGCGGGCAAATGCACTTGTTCGTCTGAGTGTTTGTATGTGTGTGTGGCCTCATAGATTGTAGCTATTTTATAGTGTCTATTAAAAATAGCATTAATCCAGCTCTGAAAAGCTGCAGAGCACTATCAAAAATATATTTTTATTTCAGTGGGAGCCTTGAAACTTTGCCTGCAGTATACATAGGATCCAATTCTGCATGTTGTGTGTATTTGAAATCGGACTTTAAAAAAGATATAACATGAAGAGAAGGTGTGTGATAGAAAGATCTCATTGGGAAGGTGTATGCATTACCTACATCTCCCATATAAAATATAAATACAGGGAGGGATGCACATTTTTGTCTAATTTTCCATCTACCTCTGAAGAAAATCATTGCCAGTTGACCACTGTTAATTACCCTAATTTCCTCGTTCCCATCACATTAAATATGTTTTGTCATTTTCAACACAAGAAAAAATAGCTGTAGATTTTTTGAGAGCAGTGTTAAATTTAAAAGGCTCTCTTCCACACTTAGGAGCTATCTAGTTGTTTATTTATTCATGCACTGTTCAATGTTAGAGGGAAGAGGACGGGTGGGTGTATACAAACAAGCTTGGCAAGTTTCATGAAATCATGTGTCTGTGCTATAAGGTATGCTAATCAAACCCGACCACAGACACCGCTCATGGGTCTAACCTCCAATGTCTTATTCAGGAGGTCAGTTTGAGCTACATGCAATGCTGACTTGATTTTGTTTAAGAATGTCAAATACATGTTAGAGTGGTATGGCAATCCTCTTGTCCTTCTACGTTCTAACTGTGACAGTGAAAGCACCATGCTACCCAAAGCAGTCATATGGGGCTAAATGTACGAAATTTCCATATGGCATTTCCTACATAGTCAATCCCAAGAAACTGCTATTTAGGAAATGCGAAATAGAAGATACAAAAATAGAGATTTCCTTTTAGTGATTCCTTCTCTGTAGGAAGCACTATTAGGAAATAGCTATTTAGGAAATGCTAAACCATTTGTTCCCCTTGATGCACCCCAAAACAACGTGATGCAAATGTTAAGGAAATGTTTTGTACATGTCCTTAGGAAGTCACAATTAGGAAAACTCTATTTACGTTTTCCTATTTAGGGAATCCCAAAATGCGATTTCTACTGGGTAGAAATCGCATTTTGTGATTCTCTATCTGCCTTTGTAGATATGGAAAGGCAATTTAGCATTTCTTAATGGACCGAAATATTGATTCGGTCTGTTAAGAAATGCTAAATTTATCGTACATATGGCCCACGGCTTGCTGTCTTATGTTTTTCATTAGTAAGTTAACTCCTTCAGAATGTCGTGCTGGAGTTTACTCTACATGACACAGTAAATCCCTTTTCGGATCTGGCATTAGCAAGACATTTTGATTTTATTAAAATTATAATTAGAATATATTTACTCATTGGGGCTTTCAGCCAGACCTTTTCTTATAGCCTGTTTTTGTGTCATTCACATTTTTACCCTGCCAACAAAGCCTCTTGTATGGGGCAATTAGACAGTTCACTTCAGCCATTGGTTAACTTCACTGTGAGTGATGGCATTCTGCTTTTTCACAAGGAACACATACACACATAAAGTAAATGACTGGAAAACTATGAAAATATTTTTTGATTTTAGCCATCATGTTTTTATTGCTGCGCGCCCTGTAGTTCCACTTTAGATAAAGTTTCAGAGGCTTGTGGAATACTTTCCACCGATTATCTCAATTAAAAAAGTGAGTAGAAATAGCTTTTAGAACAGGTAATCATTTTCCTTCTCCGTATTCCAGTAGGTTACCTGTAGTTCCACGATGTTCGAAATTGGGTTGGAGATTTAATGGGGTATGACCCCTAGTCAAGCAGCAGCCACAATCCTAAATTAACCTGTGCTCACCATCTGGTAGTTTGGCACTAAGCAATCAGGCTTAACTTGTAACGCTTCCAACAATAACACAGAGAAAACACCACACAAAAAGATTCCACACCTGGTTGGAAAAATAGAGCTTACTTTAACAAATAAAGCATGATCAAAATGACAACAATCCAGTAATATGAGATATTGAATTTAAAAGCTATGGGGGAAAATAGTGCCTAGAAGCAAAAAAGTGCTATTTGGGGTATCTGGTCACGGTGGGGCAAAATCGAAAGTGCAGGTCAGTCTCAAGCAATGGAGAGGCCACCACCTACAGGGACCAAGTTGGGCTTGTTGAACCAAAGTACCTTAATCCTGGTCAAGGAGCGCTTGCATGAATCTGCGTCAAAGATGCGTTGTGCAGCCGAGTCCATGAGTCGATATCAAAGTGCAGCGAGGCTGCGGTGTGAGGTCCTGATTCGGGCGCGTTAAGGATCCAGCTGACGGGGCTTGCAATGTGAACTCCAGTGTTGAGGATGCGAGGTGCAACAGGGGCGATGTGTCAGTTCTCAGGAGAGGTGAAGCAGACATGCAGATCCAGCATTGGCGTCGAAGCTGCTGCCGACAAGGGATGTGAGGAGTTTACTTCAGGTAGAGTGTCGCACAAAAGTGGTTCCAAAGGCAATGCGTTGGTCCCAGATGTGGGAGACTGTAGTAATGCAAGTCTTTTGCAAAGGGTTCAATTCACACAACAGCAGCGATGCATCGCTTCTGCTCAAAGATGAGCCGCTCAACCTAGGAGATGTGTTGGTTCTGTTTGGTATGCACGGCTCAGCAGAAACTGGAGTATACCTTAGGCCCACATCCAAGAGTCTAGGACTGGGGTGGCACCATTTGGCAGGGCAAACTCACAAATGATAGAGTCTAGGTGCAAAAGCCGGTTGCTTGAAAGTATTTTATGTCTCTGAGACTAGGGACTGCGCATGCGCGGGAGCCTGCGCATGTGCAGTCCTGGCCAGGAATGCGCATGCGCAGGCTATATGGGTCTATACTCCTTGGAACAGAGCGGATGTTATGGCTCTTAAAAATGCATTGCCTGATCCGCGGAAGAATCCAGATGCTCTTGTACAATGACTTTGCCCGACATTGACATGTTTTTTGGGTTGATATTACCCCTTGACATGTGGAGAAATGTGCGTAAAGTTGATGAACGTGTGACTTTTGGGGATATTGGAAAGAGTTAGAACAAATGGATGTAGAGAGGGAACCAGCACAGAAACCGTGTAAATTAATTTCAGATCTTCCTGCAGCTATATAGTTAAGTTAAAAACGATTATTCCCCCTAAAAGATAGATTGGCCTGTCTTAGCGTTGTGTAAGCAGAAGGCAGATGAATCAGTTTTGGATTTCTTTACACGATTTGAGGAGGCATTCCACGAGTTTAGAGGCCAGTCATTGAAAGATGATACGGGTAGGTATCTGTTTGTCGATAAATATGTCGCAAACCTGTTGCCAGGAATTAGCTAGTTGCCTAAAGGCCAGTGAGAGTTCATGGACTACCTCTTCTCCGCTTTCTCTTTTGACTATGGCTCAGTATTATGAACATCAGGAATTAGAAGCGAAGGGCAATGGGGAAAAAAAGATTAAAGAGTTCAAAACAAAGGTTATGTTGGCTCAGACTTATTGTCCGCCTTCTAGAGGTAATGATAGAGGTGGACGTGGGTCTTATGGTTCGTCTTTTCCTTGCTATACTCATTCGAATTTTTCTGTTGACCAGTGTGCATATTGCAAGAAATTTGGACATTGGGTTTCTGATTGTCCAGTACTGCATGCTCAGCAGTGTCCACATGGACGGGGACAAATGAGAAGTCGTTCAGGATATTCAGGGCCTAGAGGAAGCACGAATGATCGTGCTAGGTTTGATGCTAAAACACATGGACAGGATGGGTTTAACACTTTTGATAGACGGAACCAATATCAAATGTCCGATTATGTGCCATCTCATTTTCAAGAATCTGCTTATGCATAGGATTGCCTAGGATGGGGTAAGAAATCAGTTGAAGTTCCAGTAGATCAGAGGGGTCCCTATGTTACAGCTCATGTCTTGGGATCTACTGATCAGTTTCAGGTTGATACAGGAGCTACTTGTAGCGCCTTATCTAAACAATTGGTTCCAAGTGCTCCCCTGTCTGGCTCAACCATTACATTGATAGGTTTCGATGGAACACCTTCCCTTAGACCATTATCATAGCCACTCGCATTCCATGTTGATAAGTTTACTGCTCCATGTCCATTTTTGCTTTCTCCGAATACACCAGACAATATTGTGGGTCTTGATATGCTCAAGTATTTCAGGGCTACGATACGATGTTCTCCTGAAGGTGTATGTGTTATTTTGAATGACAATTATCATGCAATTGAGAGATCTTGTCTTGTTAAAAAGGATACTGCATTAGCTTCACTCCCTAGTACTTTGTGGGCTACTTCAGACACTGATGTAGGACAAATGGTTATTCCACCAGTGCATATTAGTGTCAAGGAGGGTGCTTTATTACCGCGCTTGCCTCAATATAAAATTTCTCAGGAAGGCGAAGAAGCACTTATTCTCATTGTCCATGATTTGATTAAAGTGGGGGTTGTGGAGGAAGTCCCTTACAATGTTTGCAACAGTCCTATTCTTCCCATTTTGAAAAAAGATACAGACACTAGGATTTACAGATTCATTATTGATTTGCGAGAAGTTAACAAGATTGTAGTACCACAATATCCGATAGTTTTCGGACACAACAACACTTCTTACTTTGGTTCCTCCTGGAGAACCTGACCTTACGGGCCAGGTGGCGCAGGGCACGCCTAAGATCTCCGGGTTCACCTGCTTTGGCATTCAGAGACACGTGACACTCTGTTAGGCGTAGAAAAGCAGATTTATTATCTGCAGCTAAGCACAGTGGTCCTGTAAGTACACCAGCGGGTATGTTATCAGGAGACTGCCACTTCATTCCGTGGCGCACAGACTATTATAGTACACAAGCTTACAATGCCAACTCCCAAAACATACAAAACTGACAAATAGGAATAGTTCGAAAACAAGCTATCGAATGTCTAAAACACACCCTCCTCTCAGACCCTGTGTGCTCTCCTCCCTTCAGGTTAATCAACACTAGTGCCCGTAATTAAATTTGCAGGTGGTAGAACATGTTGAATGCTTCAAAGGACAGTCTATGTAACAGGAGAACACATGAAGAGAATAGCGAAGGCCAGTTAAACAAGATAAAGCCAAGAAGAATGGCGGGACCCAAACAGTGGAGTAAGACATGGATTAATCAGTCTAGACATGGATTTTCGAAACTCGGGAGCCCCTGACATCGGTTTCATAAACGTAGGCAGAAGTTACTCTTTAACAGGAAGGACACGTAGCATCTGAAAAAGCAAAAACATCGCGTTCACCACGTCCGCCGTGCTGCCTGTGTGAGGCAACACAAAATGGCGGTTAAATACAAAATGGCGGCTAGATACGAAGCGAAGTCGAAAACCACGTAACCTCAGACCCTCCTTTTGCCATACTCAGGCAAAGCACAAAAGACTCATTTTAGTCTGAATCGATATCGATGGTCATGAGGTCATTGAGGTGTTGCTGCAACATCATTCTGATGTTCTCTGTTTCCTGTGTTACTGGCTAAGAAACACACACAGTGGCACAAAGTCCGCAAATAGCTGGACAGCACTGTAAACAAAGACAACAAGAAAAGAAGATTGCTAGAATCGCTCCAAGGAAAGTTAACACTTTCCATCCCCATGTGGACAGTAGTCCCCAAAACCATCCCATCACAGACCAGTCTCCAGTGTCCTGATGAATGGACTCAGAGATGACATGTAGCTTAGAGATGGCTTGGTATACTGTAGGGGCATTAACTGGAACGTAAACGCAGCAACTGGACCTAATCAATTTACTCCGTCTCTATCAGCCAGGACAATGTCTAGAACCATTTGGTTCTGCAAAGTCATAAGGCGATCCGCCTGAAGTTCAGCTGTCAGAATATTTAATGCTCCAGAAGTTATATTTATGGTAGCATCAACCACACGAACTAGCAGCTGATGTTTCTACTATTTGCCATCGGACCCCAAAAAGGAAGGAATCCTTTCAGGAAATCTCCTCCCTCTTGTCAGGCTGGGTCTTCTGCATCAATAACCCCTCTACCAAATCTCTTTCTATGGTGATCTGCAGGAGCAGTATATGTTAGAGGAAGAAGAAAAGCTATATAACATGTCCCCGAGAAATGTGTGGGAAGCCATGTATAAGCTTTATCGTGACAGATAAAGTATGTGCCTTGAGATGGAACTAACGGTGAAGGAGTCAAGGATGTATAGACATATATGTGAGAACAATTACTCCTTTCTTGCTTAATTTTGGTATTCTGGCCATTTATTTGTAAACACAGATTACCTCTCTGAGGTAAAACACAAAATGGTGAAAATGTCTTCTGTTTAATCTAAGCATGAGCGGGAAATCCGTTACGCTCGCGGATTTTGCGGATTTTTGGGAAATCCGCAATCCGCGAATTTTGCGGATTTTCCGCAAAATCCGCAAAAAAAAATCTGCGAGCGTAACGGGTTCAAAAGTTGAACCTCCACTCATGCAACTATTTTACAATGGCGCCAGCAAGCTGCCAGCGCCGTTGTAAAATAGTTACAAAGTTAGCTTGCACAGGAACCACTAGATAAAACGAAGCAGGTGCTTCCTGTGCAAGCTAACTTTGTAACTATTTTACAACGGCGCTGGCAGCTTGCTGGCGCCATTGTAAAATAGTTACAGCCTTACACAGGTCACTCAAGGGACCCCTGCGTCCTTCAGGGCGATTGCATAGTAACACACACATGGTCACTCGAACTAGTTGATGCTCAAATTCAGTGACTCATTCATTAGCCCAAAAACAATCATGAGCGTCTTCGAGGCTGGACAGGTGTGCCTCTTCCCAAATCTACCGTGGAAAATCTGCTGTGATGCTGGGTAGAGGGCGGCATTTGCATGGTTGCTCGAACTAGTTGATGCTCAAAATCAGTGACTCATTCATTAGGCCAAAAACAATCATGAGCGTCTTCGAGGCTGGACAGGTGTGCCTCTTCCCAAATCTACTGTGGAAATTCAGCTGTGATGCTGGGTAGAGGCCTTTGCATCCTTGACTTTCATGAGCGCAATCCCCGTGCTGTTCCTGTGACCAGGAGCTTCTTTCTCTTCATATAATTGTGTTCGCACGGGTTGCTGCAAGTTCGCACGCGTTTTGTACAATTTCGCAATTTGCGAAATTGTACAAAACCCTCGCGAACTTGCAGAAACCCGTGCGAACATAAAAAAAAAAAATCCGCGCGGATTTTGCGTATTTTGGCAATCCGCAAATTCGCGGATTGCCAATCCGCAAAATCCGCTCATGCCTAGTTTAATCTTATCAGTGAGACTAGTGACATACCGAGTCACGTTCCATCCATCATATGTTCTCTTTTCATCTTTGGGAATCTTAATAATATCAGCTATTTTTGCCATAGTCACTATTCCCTTTATCAAAGAGCTATGACTGAAATCCACTCTACCATTATAGGACCCACCAGGAGGATATCGGAGTAGGTTCTGGTATGCATTAGAAAACATAGCCAAATAAGCCTAGGCAGAACCTTCATACATAAATGGAAGGACTAAATATGGCATCTCTCTCTCTGTGTTGTGTGGTATGAGCCCACAAACCTAACAATCAGTAGTATTCACTACCAATTGATGTTGATGTAACAGTTGGATAAATGAATTGTTAAAATACTCCATTCTTCTCATCTGCTCATGATCTGGTAGTGCGTAAAATTTGTGCGGAGAAATAGTAGTAGAGGAAATCAAAGAAGTAGAAGTAGGGAAATGTGTTGGCTGCATACTGTGTAAGATCCATCCTACACATGCTAATAAACTGCATAAACACACTGAAATACATAATGCTACGCCACAACAACTGAATAATAATTTCTTATAATGATTTATTTTCATAATTTTGACATCATTCTCTTTTCCTGCGCTATCCATTACTCTAAAGGCGTTGCTCATGATAATCTTCCTTAATCACTTAGCTGTGGTTGTTAGCCGTCCTATGACACTGCAAGTCCTGTTGACCTAGTCACTAATCAGGTCACAGCCTCAGACTCCTACCGTGACCCTGCAACTTGATGGATAGTGGAAAAGGAATCTTTCACTTTTGAACACAAGACAAAATTATAAAGCACAGAGTTTAATTGTTCTTAGGCAACCTTTCTGTCAGGTTGTATTGTGTCTTGCCAGGTATCGTCTGTTCCTTGAATAAAGTCTCTGGATCCGATGTGTTTAGTCGTAGGTGTGGAGGTACAGCTTCCTGCAAAACGTCGTCGTCCTCTTTCTCAGAACTAGTCCAATCCAGGCGTGCACTGCTGAACGGGATGAACCTAGGTACTTTTTCACATTCACTGTCCCCAATGCCTTCTCGGACCCACTGGTCGTAGGGGAAAAAAAAACTTTTACCCGCTTGCAATGCACGCCGTGGTTCCAGTTTCTTTTACCGACGGCCTTCACTGCTGTACGGGTAGTGAGTAGGACTTGTCTCGGTGGCCCCCAACGAGGTTCCAGATTTTTCTACCTCTGGAAGTTTTTCAGACAAACCCAGCCACCGGGTAGGATGGAGTGTCCTGGATCTGAGGAGGCCTCCGGCAAGGCGTTTTGGACCTGTTGACGAATAACACGCAATTTAGTGATGAGGTTGTGCAAATACTCAACCAACAATGGATACAGAATGTCTGAGTACTTTTTGGGGCGAGGGACTCCCCAAACATTAGCAGGGCGCCCGAAAACAATCTCATATGGGCTAAGCCCCAAACGAGAATGGACAGTCCTTCTTGTTGAGAGGAGTGCCAAAGGCAGGGCATCAGGCCAGGAAAGGCCTGTACTGGTCTGGATCTTTGCTAACTTAAGTTTGAGAGTGCCATTATAACACTCTACCAAACCTGCTGACCGAGGATGGTTTGCCGCATAAAATTTCTGTCTAATGCCAAGACCCACACACACTTTTTTCATAATCTGACCTACAAATTCACTTCCATTGTCACTCCAGACAATGCGCTGCAAACCAAACCTCGGGAAAAATTCCTTCAGAAGGACTTTGGCAGTAGACAAAGCAGTATTGTCCTTTAGGGGGTAGGCCTCTATCCATCTGGAAAAGGCACAAACCACCAGCAGGACATACTTAAGATTACGGAAACGTTCCATATGGATGTAATCTATTTGCAGTACCTCAAAAGAATACGTAGGGGGAGCAAAGTGACCTGCTGGAGTTGGAGTTCCCTTTCCTGTATTATGCATCAAGTAAACAATGCAATGCCTCACTACATTTTCTGCACATTTAGGGATATTTTCGTTCTGCCATACTGGAGCTAGGAGTTTACATATACCCCTTGCATTAATATGGGCTGGTCCATGAGCCATAGTGACCACAGGTAATACATACGCATCTGGTAACAACCATCGCTGATGCTCTGACAATTCCGTCCAACATCCCATTGTATCCAACATTCCCGTACTTTCTTTCCACTTGCTCAATTCTTTCTCAGTTGCTTCTTTCTGAATCATTTTCACGCTTTCTACTGTGTCTTCACACATACCAGCATCTGGGACACAACTTGCTGTCCTGCAACGTATATTCGACTCTCAATATTCCGTGCCATTTCCCTCGCTATTTCATCCGCAAATGCATTTCCCCGACCCACGTCATCAGTAATCTTTTGATGCGCACTACACTTCACAATCGCTATTTGAGTGGGCAAGGCAAGTGATTCAAGAAGGTCAGTCACCAACTGACCATGCTGTATTTTAGTGCCGTGGGAGGTAAAGAATAATCTTTCTCTCCACAAACGGCTGAAACTGTGGGCAACGCCAAATGCGTATTGACTATCTTTCCTTTCGCCAAAACACATGCTCTCGTCAACGCAATCAACTCTGCAGCTTGTGCTGAATTCTGTGAAATGCGTGCAGTTTCCACTATCGTATGTAGACTTGTAACAGCATAAGCTGCTGTCGTCTCGCCATTAGGAAGCTTGAAGCAAGACCCATCTACCCACAGGATCCCGTCCGGATACATAAGTGGTGTATCTTTCAAATCAACTCGACCTTTAGTTTCTTCTACCGTACGAAGAAAACAATCATGCTGATCTTGTACATTTTTCTCATTCAAAATAGGCAACAATGTTGCTGGATTCAGAACATTACATCTCCTGATATGTATGTGACTTGCTAAAAGCGTCAACTCATATCCAGACAAACGAGCACTCGTTAAGTGCTGAGTTTTCGTCCTGTTCAAGAGAGTATCTACTGCGTGTAGCACCATAACATTAAGAGTATGATCCAACAACAATCCAGCAGATTGACGAATAGAAATCGCTGCTGCCGCTGTTGCTCTAAGACAACTGGGTAATGCTTTAGCAACTGGATCTAATGTAGCCGAGAAATAGGCACATGGCCTTTGTTTCCCTCCAAATTGCTGTGTCAGGACTGATAATGCACAACCTTCCCTTTCATGAACATAAAGTGTAAAGGGTTTACTGTAATCTGGAGTACCCAACACAGGAGCCGAACACAAAGCAGTACGTAAATCAGAAAAACTCTTTTGACATTCATCAGTCCAAGGAAAAGGTTGGGGCGTATCTTTCAGAGTGAGTGCCAACAAGGGTTTAGCTAGTAAGGAAAAGTTCGGAATCCACTGTCTACAATAAGAGGTAATGCCTAGAAAAGCACGCACCTCTCTTTGTGTGGATGGTATAGACATTTGCGCAATTGCTTGAATACGTTCTGGGCTCAATCGCCTTCCCTCCTTCGACAAGAGATGACCTAAATAGGTAACTTCTTGTCGGCAATATTGTAACTTTGAAAGCAATACTTTGTGGTGTAGATCAGACAAATGTTGCAAAAGTGACACAGTCACATTTTTACAGACATCTTCCGAATCAGTAGCCACTAACAAATCATCCACATATTGGATAAGAGTAGCACCTGATGGCAAAGAAAAGGTGTCAAGCTGAGACTTCAAGGCTTGACTATAGATGGAGGGACTCTCACAATAGCCTTGAGGTGCACGCTTAAATCGAAAACTTCGGCCTCCAAGAGAGAAACCGAAGAGATCCCTACTCTCCACAGCAATGGGAATGCTAAAGAAAGCATTTTTGAGATCAATGACCGAAAACCAAGCGGCCGAAGCAGGAATCATAGTAAGCAAAGCAGTAATATCTGGAACAACTGGAAACTGAGGAACAACAATTTTGTTGACCTCTCGGGAGGTCTATCACAAAACGATACACAGGTGGCTGAGAAGGATCAGTACGCTTTAGAACAGGCAGAACAGGACTGTTACAAACATTTCCTCTGGTCTCCTCGACCACACCCTTCTGAACCAAGTCATGAACAATAGCCAACTGCGCTCTCTCACCATCGTTAGAGATTTTATATTGTGGAATGCGTGGTAACTTAACATCAGGCTTCACAGTAATCACATAAGGTGGAATTTGAAGCAAATCAACATCTTTCGGACCCGGAGCCCAAAGCGTAGCAGGAAGCAAACGCAGTTCGAGTGGCAGTTGGTCTTTAGATACGTACATCTGAGAAGTCAACTTAGCACCTAAAGTAAGATGTACACCAGATGGCGAGCAATACAATGTGGCATGCAGCCGTTTCAATAAATCCAAACCAAATAAATTCTCTCCGCAACCCGTCGTCAAAAGAAGTGGAGCTTCTAAATCGTACGGACCAATCGAAATAGGCAAAGGACAAGAAACAGGGTTGCGAACTGTGGCGCCAGAGAATCCTACAGAAACATTTGTTAAGCCAGACAAAGGTGCCCCAGGGAGTTTGGAATGCATAATAGAACTTCTCATTGCACCAGTATCCAAAAGAAATGGTTCCGTAACACCCAATGCTACAACATTAACATAAGGTCCATCCTGATCCACTGGAACTGATACGACTCCCTTACTCTGTCTATGGCTGTCCTAGCAAGTGAGGAAATTAGCATTCTCACCATCTGCGCAATAATCGTCATTGTAATACTGTGCAGACTGAGAATTTCGCTGGTCAAAGTAATTTTCAGAGTCCTGAGGGGGAGAGGGACGTCGTTCCTGAGACGACGCACCACGCCCTCCACCTCTGGACACTGACCGAGAATCTCCACGACCTCATGGCTGTGATCCTCCATAACGCTGCAACAGAATGGGATAACTAATCTTAAAATGACCTTCCTCTTTACAGTAGGCACATTGATTAGGACCCAACGGAAATCGCGGAGCTTGAGATTCAGGTTTTTGCAACAGCTTCTGAAACTGTGGGGGCTGTTGAAATTGGGGCTGAGCAGAACGAGGAGGATAAGCCTGTTGCAGAAGAACCTTCGTTTTTAATTCTTTAGTTTTCTTCTCCGCTTTCTCCTTATCTTCCTTATCCCTATTCTCATAATATTGAGCAGTAGCTAATATCTGGGAAGTTGAAGAAACAGCCCATGCACTCTCAGATTGTTTCAGTTTATGCAACAGTTCTGGAAGTAAATGAAAAATGAATTTATCTACAAACAATCGCTGTCCACCATCAGTACTCATATCTTGACCACTATGGTCGATGAAAGTCTCTTCAAAATGAGTAAAGAAATCGGAGACACTTTTATCGACTTTTTGTTTGCACGCTGCTAACTTATCCCAGTGAACGCGTACAGCAAGCATCATCGTTTTCATAAGAGCTATTATTCTACCGGGCAACTCCGTAATCAAATCATCAGGTTTGGCACCACCTACTTGTCCTTCATCTGCGGCCGCAATAGCAGCCCAATTACCACCTAAAGCTTAATCATGGTCTTGTCTACGAATTTTAGCCCATAAAGCTTGTGGGACTACATTTCCCATAAGCAGATCAATATCTGCCAAATTCATAATGCATGCATTAACAGTCTGAGACAATTCCTTATAATACCCAGCAAGATTCTTACGATGGTCCGGTAAGGACTGCTTAAGTGCCAATACTTCTGATCTTTTCCATGGATCATGTACCCATATACGCTGAAAATGAGCTGGGCAGAGTCATTCTGCAGAGACTCGGTGAACACCTGGAAGAGAGGAGGGTCCTTTCTGAATAACAATACGGGTTTAGGGCCATTAGGGGTACCCTCGACCAATGGCTCAACATCCACATGTTAATTAGCAAATACACCTTGGCTAAGGAGGGTCTGTTATATATGGCCTTTATAGACTTATCATCGGCCTTTGATTTGGTCAATCGTACCAAACTCTGAGCGGTTTTAATCAACATAGGGATAGATCCTCCTCTAGTAAACTATTTAGCGGCACTGCATCAAGATCTGCGTGCCACTATTAGAACTCACAGAGAGGGTGGAACTACTAGCTTTTTTAGATCAAAACGAGGCGTAAGGCAGGGGTGTATTTTGGCACCCCTCCTATTCACCTTATACCTAAATTCCCTTGAATTAACCTTGAAGGGGTCCTCACCTGACGTCCCACGCGTTGGGGAGTACATGGTGCCGGTACTCCTCTACGCGGATGACGCAGTACTGCTGGCCCGCACCGGGGTAGGGCTACAGAGACTCTTGGACGATTTTGGGGTATTTATGTCCTCCCTGGACCTACAGATTAATAACAAAAAGTCACACGTTATGGTTGCAGGGAAACGCCCCAAAACTGTAAAGATAAGAAAGTTTCTATGCAACGGCAAAGAAATATCAAGGGTCCCGGTTTTTACCTACTTGGGCGTCATATTTGACTAAAGGGGCACTTGGAGGCCACAACTAAATGCCAAAGGCTTAGCTGTCACCAGATCAACTTCTGCTTTACTGAGCTTTGCAAAACGGTTGGGATCGCGCCCAATAGAAGCACTCTTGACAGTTTATAAATCAAAAAACCTTTCAATAGCAAAGTATGGTGCTTCCATATGGGGTTATCTACCACAAGGCAAACTCCAGGTGGCAGAAAATAAGTTTCATAGATCTCTGCTAGTGGTCCCCCAATCAACCCCAGTACTCTCAGTCCATACAGAGCTGGATGTTGGCTTCATCAGTGACCAGTTACAGCTGGCACCTCTGACCTGTTGGGCCAAGATCTGGTTGAACCCTGAAATCAGCCTAAACGAGAGGTCTTCAAACTTTTTGATGCCGAGACCCCCTTGTAAAACCTTTTTAGGTGTAAGGACCCTCTTCCGACAAAAGTTTCTAGAAACTGGTACTCCTCATCATCACTTTTTGACAACCATAAATGCGCCTGTTAGACCTCATCACATCCCTCCATCATGCATCCACTCACACTTTCACACATCCATCCATCCACCCTTTCATCCTTCCATCCATACATCCATCCATCATCCATCCACCCTTTCATCCTTCCATCCATATATCCATCCTTTACCCATCCACCCTTCCTTCCATCCACCCATCATTCATCCACCCACCTTTTCACACATCAATCCATCATTCATCCATGCAACCTTTTATCCATTTATCCATCCATCCACCCTTTCATCTTCCCATCCATACATCCATCCTTTATCCATCCATTCACCCTTTCATCCTCCCATCCATAAATCCATCCTTCATCCATCCACCCTTTCATCCATCCATTCATCCACCCACCCTTTCATCATCCATCTACCCATCATTGATCCCCCCACCTTTTCACACATCCATCCATACATACATCCTTCATCCGTCCACCCTTTCACCCATCCATCCATACATCCATCATTCATCCATCCACCCTTTCATCCATTCATTCACCCATCATTCATCCACCCATCTTGTTACACATCCATCCATCCATCATTCATCCATCCACCCTTTCAACCATCCATCCTTCATCCGTCCACCCTTTCATTCTTCCATCCATACATCTATCCTTCACCAATCTATCCTTCATCCACCCACCCTTTCATCCTTCCATCCATACATCCATCATTCATCCACCCTCCTTTTCACACATCCATCCATCATCCATCCATTCACCCATCCTTTACCCATCCACCCTTCCTTCCATCCACCCATCATTCATCCACCCACCTTTTCACACATCCATCCATCATTCATCCATGCAACCTTTTATTCATTCATACATCCATCCACCCTTTCATCCTCCCATCCATACATCCATCCTTCATCCACCCACCCTTTCATCCTCCCATCCATACATCCATCCTTCATGCATCCACCATTTCATCCTCCCATCCATACATCCATCCTTCATCCATCCACCCTTTCATCCATACATCCATCCACCCACCCTTTCATCCATCCACCCATCATTCATCCCCCACCTTTTCACACATCCATCCATGCATCATTCATCCATGCAACCTTTTATCCATCCATACATCCATCCACCCTTTCATCCTCCCATCCATACATCCATCCTTCATCCATCCACCCTTTCATCCTCCCATCCATCCATACATCCATCCTTCATCCACCCACCCTTTCATCCTCCCATCCATCCATACATCCATCCTAAATCCATACACCCTTTCATCCTCCCATCCATACATCCATCCTTCATCCAGCTACCCTTTCATCCTTCCATCCACACATCCATCATTCATCCATCCACCCTTTCATCCATCCATTCACCCATCATTCATCCACCCATATTTTTACCCATCCATCTACCCATCCTTCATCCATCCACCCTTTCATCCATCCATCCTTCATCCGTCCACCCTTTCATTCTTCCATCCATACATCTATCCTTCACCAATCTATCCTTCACCAATCTATCCTTCATCCATCCACCCTTTCATCCTTCCATCCATACATCCATCATTCATCCATCCACCCTTTCATCCATCCATTCACCTTTCATTCATCCACCCATCTTTTTACACATCCATCCATCATTCATCCATCCACCCTTTTATCCATCCATCCTTCATCCGTCCACCCTTTCATTCTTCCATCCATACATCTATCCTTCACCAATCTATCCTTCATCCATCCACCCTTTCATCCTTCCATCCATACATCCATCATTCATCCATCCACCCTTTCATTCATCCATCCACTCATCATTCATCCACCCACCTTTTCACTCATCCATCCATCCTTCAGCCTTTCATCCATCCATCCACCCATCATTCATCCACCCACCTTTTCTGTGGCTCTCTCATGGGGGGGGGGGGTATCAGTGTCTCTCTGCGTCGTCTTCCCCGCTCATGGGAGGACATCTCTGTGCCTCCCTGCTGGTGGCGGGGGATGGGTCACGGGACCCACAGCTCCAGGTGCGCAACATCCATTGAACTCAAAGGGCTACACTACAGCCCCCCAGCCCCCGCCCCCCCCCCCAGGTTTCCCCAGCCCGTGTATGTGAGCCCGGCTGTAACAGCTTCAGAGACACACACACAGTCACACCCAGGTACTTGACAGGTCTTTAAAAGACCTTTTTCTTGTTAATGAGGCGTTGATGTTTTTCACACCTCGGTGTGAATTAGGCCTCCGCCGTGAGCACCCTCGATCATCCCAATGCCAGGAACTGCACTCTGCAGAATCTGCGACCCCCTTCCCAGGACTCCACGACCCCCCTGGGGGTCGCGCCCCACAGATTGAAGACCTCTGGCCTAAACCATTCCATCCTTAAAGACTATATGGCATTGGAGAAAGTCAATAAAATCCCATGGTTGGTTTACATTAAAAACACTCTTTGTAAACTGGGGAGGCCAGAACTTTACTTTGCCCCAAGTAACATCAAGAAGGGTGACGTACTGTGGATTAAGAACAACTTTCTGGGACGTGTGGAGATGGAACGGGAGGAAGTAGAGGTCCAAAAACCGGGAGTTAGAGCTAATTACATACTTCAGACTAACACCTAAAATGGAACACTATCTGACTATTGTGACCCGGCCCTTCCATCGCAACCTCCTGGTGAGATTTAGACTTAATATCATCCAGTATTCCTTAGGGAACTATCCAGTTTGTGGAAAATCGGATCCATCTATCCCCTGTAGCTGTGATAGTTTCTCCGAACAGTCACTGATGCACTTTATTATGTTCTGTGGGCATTATGAGGAATGTAGGAAACAGTTTTTATTACCTATCTTGAGAAAAGCAGGGTTCACACAAGTCCGGCCCGCTCTCTGCTACCTACAGCTCTTGAGCGGCACCAGAGTAATATTTGGCGTCGCAAGTTTCTTGGTTGCTGCTATGCGTATTAAGTCTAAAAAATTGAAGCTAAATGTTCTCTGACATGTGTTAATAATTATTATCCATTAGTTCTACCGATGAAACGATCTATCCTATGTATATATATGAAATCGTTCTCTTAAATGCTCTTTTTAAATGTGACATCTGTATTTATACATGAATTGTTTTTAACACATGACTTTGTCTTTTTATATATGTGATGGAATTGCTTTTATGATTTTAATTAATCGAATAAAGCTTGCATTGACTTGACTTGACTTGAGCTGGAATAGGTGGATTAGCACCTGCTTGAGGAACTTCATCCCTCCATATCGGAGGAACTTCTCGCATAGGATATTGTGCCATTTTACGACGAAATGCAGGATCAGGCTCAAAAGAACTTTGAGAAATGAAGGAAGATCGGAAAATAACAAGCTTCTGAACAGCAGACTCTACATCAGGACCTACAATAAGTCCCTTATCAAATTGATCCCGTATCTCAAATAAACCCTGAGGAGATGAATCCAAATCCATATTTTCCCACTCTTTGATAAGAGTGTTGCACATAATATTAAAGACATACCTCTGCGTAGGCGCATTCCATTGCAAAAAGGTGTCTAAAATGTCGTGAACACTATATTGTAAACTACTCGTAATCCAATTACGAGCAAGAGAATCTAACTTAGTCTCTTCTTCCAAATCAGGGATCTGACTACGAGATGGTCTTCGAGATGAAGCAGGAGAAAAGAAAAGAGATCCAAGAAAAGGTGACAAAAGACCAGAAACAGTTTCAACAAAATGATGTTGAGCTGTCGGAGAATCTGACAATAAAACATGAGACAACGTATTCTGTAAAGCAGGATAAGAACCAGTAGCAGCAGAAGGTAAAATAAACTGAGGCACAGGAGCTTGTGGTACAGGAGTCAGTGGCAAAGGGGGTGGAGGTGGATTCACAGGAAGAGGCAACTGTGCAGGAAACAGAACAGCTGGATTAACAACAGGTTGTAATAGAGGTGCATTAGCGCCTAACGCATAAGGTGGAGGTAACGTCAAGAGATGGGACACAAAAGGATCTTCGTCAGGACCCTTACTTTTTGAAGCAGTAGGTAGCACGGGATAACATCTGTCTATTGCCATACGATGCTGTCTCTCCGAAACCTCAACCATCTGATCAGCTTCTGTTGGGCAGCCTGTAAAATCGTCATATCCTGCTCTTTCTTATCTTTCTTCATTTGCTTAATTTCTTTCTGTTTGGATTTTTTAAGCCAAAGGCGGAAGGAGTCAAACATTGCCGGCTGGGCTTTTCTCTTAAATAGAATCGTTTCTAAATTGTCTAATATAGCAGGCTCTAAGGTACCATTTTGTGGCCACCGTAAAAAACCATCTTTTTTAGTGTATCGAATCCATGTTTCATTAAAAATAATAGATCTAAACTATGTTTTGAATAGAGCTCATAAGTGGGAGTTCCAACCGGAGGAATCGGACAAGAATCCTCTAGCCGGGAATCCCTAATACAACCAAAACAACAAAATTTCCTAAACTTACTAAATCCAGGCATTTCGTAACGAACTGGACTACTTACAAACGTCAAGGGATTTTAGACAATATAGTCACAGCACAAACGCACTTACCCCTTGACTTCCGTTAGTGCACTAATCAAATAACAAACACCAAAAACAAAAAGGTGGGCGCTACCCACGAATACTTAACTAAATGTTTTCTCGCGCCAACAGGTGTCCGTCTAACGTCCCGCGATACTAATCATCACCAGGGGCCAAAGCAGGGCGACAGTCAGGGCAGCAGTCGTCAGCAGCCGTCGGGAAGGAGTAGCTGCGCCTCAAAAGACCTTCGGTCCACTTCGACATACAGGGGTCGCTCACATGGCTCGTGAAATCCTCCAGAATTTTCTGGCGAAGCTCCTCACGACCTTCGGGCAAAACTGCTACCGCTGAAGTCGCCCACACGTTGGGCTGCCAATTGGAGAACCTGACCTTACGGGCCAGGCGGTGCAGGGCACATCTAAGATCGCCGGGTTCACCTGCTTTGGCAGACAGAGACACGTGACACTCTGTTAGGCGTAGAAAAGCAGATTTATTAGCTGCAGCTAAGCACAGTGGTCCTGTAAGTACACCAGAGGGTATGTTATCAGGAGACTGCCACTTCATTCCGTGGCGCACAGACTATTATAGTACACAAGTTTACAATGCCAACTCTCAAAACATACAAAACTGACAAATAGGAATAGTTCGAAAACAAGCTATCGAATGTCTAAAACACACCCTCCTCTCAGGCCCTGTGTGCTCTCCTCCCTTCAGGTTAATCAACACTAGTGCCCGTAATTCAATTTGCAGGTGGTACAACATGTTGAATGCTTCAAAGGACAGTCTATGTAACAGGAGAACACACAAAGAGAATAGCGAAGACCAGTTAAACAAGATAAAGTCAAGAAGAATGGTGGGACCCAAACAGTGGAGTAAGACATGGATTAATCAGTCTAGATATGGATTTACGAAACTCGGGAGACCCTGACATCGGTTTCATAAACATAGTCAGAAGTTACTCTTTAACGGGAAGGACACATAGCAGCTGAAAAAGCAAAAACATCCTGTTCACCCCATCTGCTGTGCTGCCTGAGTGAGGCAACACAAAATGGCAGTTAAATACAAAATGGCGGCTAGATACGAAGCGAAGTCGAAAACAACGTAACCTCACTTCTTGATCCTGTTGCTTGTGCATTACCTGGGTGCTTCCATTCAGTTGCAGCAACAGCTGTGTCCATACGTCAGAGTGATGGGATAGTTCTGTCACACAAATTGTTGGTGCTAGTACCCCATGCGGTCGATGCCCTTTTGAATCAGACCAAAACACAACACTTAACTAGTGCCCACTTGACAGGATACAAATTGACACTGTTAGCACCTCATATTACCTTGAAGAGATGTGCAACACTAAACCCAGCCACTTTGTTGCCATATTCTGCGACTCAGTCTCAGTCAAAGGAGCCTCACGATTGTATATTGCTTACTGATCAACAGACAAAGGGTCGCGTTGATTTGCAAGATACGCCCCTTTCAGATGTAGATGGGGAACTGTGGGTTGATGGGTCCTGTTTGAAGTTACCAGATGGTACGACCTCAGCTGCATATGCAATTACTACACTACAGATGATAGTGGAGACAGCTCGTATACCTCAGAAGACAGCTCAACAGCTGAACTAATAGCTCTGACACAAGCGTGTGAACCTAGCACTGACTTGCGTGTGAACATCTATACAGACAGCCGCTATGCTTTTGGATTGGCCCATGATTTTGGCCTGCTTTGGAAGGAAAGAGGCTTTCTTACATCCCAAAGGATGCAGATAATGCATGGATAACTAGTGCATAATCTTCTGACTGCACTGACATATCCGAAGAAAATAGCTATTGTGAAGTGTAGCACACACAAGAAAGTGACTGACAAGACAGGGCAAGGCAATGCCTTTGCAGATCGCGTAGCTCGTGAAACTGCAGTGCAACGAAGCACTACTTCTATGTACGTAGTGAAATCACAAGCTGAGCGTTGGCATGATTCTAGACAAGAAGTGTTAGACATACAGAGATCTGCTTCAGTGGAAGAGCTTGAGCAATGGGCTAAAGAAGGATTATTGGACGATGAGGGCTGTTGGCGCAACAAAGACATGGATAAATGGAAACTACCTGCAGCCTATTTACAACCTATGGTTCAAATAGCACATGGGCTGGCACATGTTGGAGCTCTAGCAATAACTAAATTGCTTACGCAAGTTTGGGAGCATCCTGAAATTGCCAGCACAGCTAAGAGAGTAGTACAGTCCTGTTTGATCTGTTGGCAGTATAATCCTGGTAAAGGTACATGGTCTCCTACAGGAGGGTTTGCTACACTGACTGCACCTTTTGAAGTTTTGCAGATGGATTACATCCAACTTGAACACTGCAATAACTAAAGTACGTCCTAGTGGTGGTATGTGCCATCAGTAAATGGATAGAGGTATACCCTACAAAGGATAATACAGCTCTCACTACAGCGAAGGTGCTTCTAAAGGAGTTTTCCCTAGATATGGTGTTTGTAAACTTTTGTGGTGTGACAACGGACCTCATTTTATTGGGCAAGATGTTGAGCATGTCCTGAAAGGATAAGGGATCAATCAGAAATGTCATGCAGTCTTCCACCCACAATCAGCAGAATTAGTGGAGAGGTAGAACGCTACACTTAAACTGAAATTAGTGAAATTACTGGCTTCCACGTCTTTGAAGTGGCTAGACGCATTACTTTTGGCATTGTTTTCCATAAGATCGTTGCCACACTCACGATCTGGGCTTGCACCTTTTGAAGTGATATTTGGGAGACCAATGATAATTTGGGGAGTTCCTAAGCCACGCTCCATATATGATGTACCTTGTGTTCTGATGATCAGCTATTTGGCACAGTTAACTGACAGTTTGATCTCTATTCATCAACAGGTTCGAGAAGCTCTTCCTGGCAGATCCAAGGGTGAGGCCCACGAACTCTGGCCCGGAGACCACATAATGGTAAGGTCTTCGAGAGGTCGAACAGCTTGGAGCCGAGGTGGCGAGGACCGGAGCAAGTGCTCCTAGCGACGAGGACAGCAGTTTGAGTGACAAACAGAAAGAACTGGGTCCATAGCACTCACTGCAAGAGAGTGTCACTTGCCTTGGTGGAACCTGCTGTGCTGTCCGACCATCAAGAGAGTCAGGAAACGGAGAAAGGCCAAGCTATCTCACCTGACGAATCTGAGGAAGTCTTCCCGGACCACATGATCACTGGAGCATCGCGATACCAACTGAGACCACGGAAAGAGCCTGCGTTGTCGAAAAGGGCTGGTTGAGCTACCGCCTTGGGTTAGTAAAACGGAGTGCCGATGTAGCAAGCGGGGGATCAATCTTGCAAAGTGACACCCGTCTTGACCCTCGGTGAAGAAATCAATGGCTGCCCAGGGATAAAAGCTCCAACGATTGTTTCTTATGACGAAGAGATCATGTCTGCTGAGAGATCAAAGATTGCTGAGATCTGCAATAGGAAAACCATTTGTGCTGTAGGGTTTGTTGGCGCTATGGTGGTTATGGCAGAAATTACCTGGTATGTTGAGAAGGTGGCTCCTGTTCAAGAGCTTTTGATCGCCACTACTCCAGTACAAGTTGAGGACCACTACTTCACGCTTCCCTACCATGAGCAGAAGCATCAACAATCCTACTTAAATAATACGTTCATTCAGATGCTGCATCACACTCATAATGCCACAAATACTACCAACTGTTGGGTGTGTGGGATGATATCTGCTCACCAGAAAAAGGGAGGAACACCTTTTATTCCTCTTCCATCCTCGCACAATGGTTCTTGTCAAGCTTGGTTTGCGCTTTTGTTTGCTTCTGGAAAGCCTTCAGTAGGTGGGATTAACTTTCATCTCAATAAAGTATGCTATCAAGATAAAGATGGGTATCCTCAAGCTAAAGTGACTAAATGGGAATGGGAAGAGTTTCAACCTGACAATATTTCCACACCATATGTCTTCACGGATATGAGGACTATGAAGAACAATGGACCTTTTGTAATTTCTGTGACAAGAGCTAAAGCAGATTTATGTATTAGTAGTGTCGGGAGAGTTCCAGTGGGGAGAAGTGAATTTACTGTAATTCTGACAATTGAAGGTACCAATAATAGCAGCTTTATTTTGTCACATAATACATACTTTGTTTATGGTAATAAGCGATACTACCAACTACCTGTGGGGTGGTCTGGGGTCTGCTACGTGTCCTTTCTGTTGCCCCCTGTGTTTCTGGCACCTGAATCGTATCATCTCAACTTCAAGCTATACAATGACATTTCCAAGAACAGGATTAAGAGGACAATAAGTATGGATGAAGTTGACCAAACTGACAGTGCTTTTCAACAATGTCGACTTTAACTTAGGCGTATTCTTTTTTGTGGGTGCTGCATTGAACAGCAGAAAGATAAGGCGATTGACTCGTGTTGTGGAAGCTGTGACCAATCAGACAGCTATCACACTTGAGAACATTACAGAAGAGCTGCAAGTTGCGAGGATTGTAGCACTCCATAATCGCATGGTGCTTGATGTGATTTTGGCTGATCGAGGGGGTGCATGTCGCACCATTGGCAGCAGTTGTTGTGTTTTCATTACGGATCACTCGCCTTCAGTATGTGATTCAATCTCTAAACTATATAAGATTGCTGCAAAGATTCATCCAGAGACTGGTACATGGACTTTTTCAAATTGGATGTGGACACTCTTTATTACTTGGGGCTGGAAGCTACTGACTATCTTATGTGTACTATTGGTGATACTATTTACATGCTGTATATGGATATATTGTGGTCCTATGATTTGCTCTATTTGCATCACTGCTTGTACACCTGCCAAGAGAAGTGTTGCAGAAATGAAAGCCCAACAAATGCTAAATAAAGAGGCCACTGAACTGATGAACATCGATGTACAGGATGCATATATAGATTACCCCAGATAAACGAATGTCTTCAGCTAATGCTAAAAGGGTCGTCTGTTGTAACTTGGCGGCAATTGGGTTAGCGTTAGCAGAAGCCATCCTGAATTTAGAAGTTATCTTATCCGTTTTGTGGAATCCATTTTGTATTTCTGGCAGCCATCTTGTTTGCCATGTGCTACCACGTGTGTGCCATGTGCTCTTTCCTACCTTGCTGTTGTCTGCCTAGAGACAGGTTATACTTAGCTTCTTCTGCTTCGCACATGCTCAGTTGAGCTTGCAGCTGTCCATGCAGCTGCTGTTAGTCTGTAACTGCCAGGATGTGTTCACCAGCATTAGCAACGGTTAGCTCCTCCCACTTGTTGACTGTGCATTTTCTGTACCTAAAACCTTCTTGTTGTACTTGTACCGCCTACTTTTGAGCCCCTGTGTGGGTATAAAAGGACCTTTCCTTCTATTCAGTGTGCTACTTCATACACTACAGAAGGGTGTTGTGTGTGAATGTAATTCCACCTCATGAGATTAATAAATACTTTGTTTTCTCTTCCAGTTTCTGTGCCAACTTCTATCCTATTGGTTTGAGGACTTGTGGACTTAAAAAATGATTCCAAAGCATTTCGACCTTGTGGATTCTGAACCATCACTCTATAAAAGGTCTTCGTCAGGGAAAGATGGATATGAGGTAGGACAGTGTTCAATCAACTTTACTAGCAGGATACTTTTGGTAGAGGTTCATTCTCTGAATAGCTATTGGGTATCGCTGTAGGGCGTCTGTTTTTTTTTCTTTCTTTTATCTTTTCTCTTTTCTGATATATCCAGGCTTAACCCGTTAAGCGCGCCGCAAATTCCGCCCCAGTGCGGACGTTCCATTGCGCTAACGGGAATGGAACGTTCAGCGGACGTGCGCAGCACTAGCGATGTAGTGCACGCAACGTCCGCCGAACGTTCGCAGCACTAAAGGGGTTAATTAGACTGCGTGCATCTGATTCGCGTTCGGCATTCTGCAGTCACAAAAGGTTGCAGAATCCACAAGGTCGAAACGCGTTGGCATAATTTTTTAGGTGAATTAGAATTGAAAAAACAAATAATGGACACTGTTTAACTCAGTGGGTAGTACCAGATTATTTGGGCTCACCCCAATAAATCCCCTAACTATTTCTGACCCCGAATAGAACCTCAAAGACATAAGGTGCCTAGAAGAAACAAAGTTTGGATCAGGCATAAAAAGTAGGACTCGAAAGAATACTGGAGCACCCATTTCGCTTTTGATTTGTTGATTTTTTTCGTGTATGTGTTTTGAGTGTATATACATTTGGTAATAATTGTTCTCTTGATTCTGCAAAAGTTATGTCTTTGTATATATGTTGTGCATAATTGCGATATAAAACACTGTTGAGATCATCATGTATTAGATGTTGGGTTACCTAAGCCCTTAGAAAGGTTTGCTAAAGTAAAAGAAGCAAGACGCTCAATCACAGAGTCAATAAAAGGGACATCTGTGTTTAAATAACTTTGTGCGATTTATGGTATAAGAGGTAAAATTGTTGTTAAATTGTATGTTTTTTATTCTGGCCTCTGTTCACCTTAATTAAATCATCCCCTTAATTTGATATCCAAATTTTGAATACCCTGCATCCATTATAAAATCGATTTGAAGAGGCCAAGATAAACCACATTTCCATAAACTAGCCTAATTATAATGAAGGCTTACTGTAAGACTTTCTTCGAGGTTCACAAAACAGATACGAAAGCAAAGTATGACTAGAAAACTGTAGTTTCACTAATAATTGACCACCGATCTGAATTCAAATAGTTTTGGTTTGTAGCACAGGTTATGGGAGAGTACTCCTAGAAGACCACTGGTTACCAACCTGACCAGACATGGCTAGAGACACCAAACTGAAGGACCTCAATTTTATCAGCTTTAGCTTGAGTTAATTCTCAAACATCCAAGTGGAAATATATGGAAGGTACAACAGAAAGAAGGCACAAAAGAAAGTTGTCATGAGGTTGAATATGCAGAAATATGATATATGTAATTTGCTCCTTATTAGGGATGACATCCATGTGATGCATGACACAGCACAAAAAAGTAGTGAGAGTAACAGTAGCCTTACAGCTAGAGCAGTCAACCTCGAAGCTGGGGAACCGGGTTTGAGTCTCGGCAACGATGCTCAACATCCTGTCATTCTGGGCAAATCACTAAATCTCCCCGAGCCTAGCAATAATGAACATGTCTGTCTGTAACAAAACTGGTGCTCATGTAAAGCGCTCTGATACCCATCGTCTTGGGTCTAATTTGCCCTATATAAAACACACAAAAAAAGAGTAAAGCCGCTTCAGCCCAGGGTTTGCCCGGACCTTTTGATTTTACTAGAATTGAAGTGACTCAATTCCCTGACTAGAAGGGAAATCCTAAAAAATGATGACTGAAATTGAAAATGACTTCAAGAAATTGAAAATTAGAACCAAAATGGCCTTTGTTAATGATTTGTGGCGAAGCAGACTATTCCAGATATGTGGGACTATTCCTGGCTTTATCAGTGGTGGTGGCAAAGCGCAATATTGCCAGGAGTTGGTGGGCATCTTCACCCCTGCAGGTGAAGGAGTGGAAACAAGATCTTGATTGGTGCCAGAGGGCCGAGGTAACTGTCTACAAAAGTAGGGGATGTGCCAGAAAATGGGGAAAAGATTGGATGCCGTGGAGAAGGTATAGAGGGCTGGGGGTGAAAGACTAGCGACATGACAGGGGGTAATGCGCATGCCTGCTTTATTCATTAACATAATGTCATTGATTCTCTGCATACGACAACTGATGTACTAATGGCAATGTTGTTGAATGAAATGGTCTCTCGAGCTTTGTTAATAATAAGAGTTTAAAAAAAAATGTGTTGAAAATTTGCTTTTTAATACCAGCTTCAACAATTCTAGAAGTCATGAGAAGCAGAAACAATGGCCTGTATTTAGAGTGGGCCAGAGAATCTGCATGGGGTTTCTTAGGTATGTGTGAAAATATGGCCTTTTTCCAAGATGAGCACATCTGTCCCCTGCTTCTAAGATTTTGGCACAGAATCAGTGCCTAACTGTAAAATCCAGATATCTGTAAGAAGAGGGTGGGCGAGAACAACATTCATCCTAATTTCAAATCATTTGAGTGACCAGAGTTCTAGAAGAAATGGATAGCACATACAAAATCAGACAATGTGGAGTATATTCAGTGAATAACTATGAAACGTCTGGAACTGTCAGGACGAAGAGCCTGTGTCATATTTCGGGCTAAAAGTAGGAGGAAGATCAGAGAAAGATCATCTTTGCTAATATTAGAAACCCGTAAAAGATGACCGGAAAACAATGCGTACAGGGTCTTTGAAATGGATTCGGTATGGATTTTGAAAGCCTCAAGGAAGAGGAGTTTAGAGTCGTCACAGTACAATTTACACCAGTGGAGATCTTAATACTTCTATTTAACCCTAAACTGCCAAGGTCACTGTCAAATCAAGCAGCAGAAGGGTTATTTTTGCTGTGTAGATTTACAACAAAGCAGAAAGGTTATCAAGTGTTGAATTAATCGAGTTCAAGAACAAATCCAGTGAGACTGCCACATGCAGAGAGAAATAGACCATGATGCCAGACATCAGTTTCTTGTCTGTCCAAGCTGCATAAGGAAGGAACTAACAATAATCCTGTCTCGACTCCACAGCTGTAATATTCTTTATTTTGTACTGTTCAATTTGGTAATATGTAAATTACAAAAGTATCAAACTCCAGCCCCTAGAAAGCTAATCAGTTCAAAACGTGGGAGCATGTTATCATTGACCGGTACATCCTTAGTGAGCTGCCACAGAAAAAAAACGGTTCCAAATAAAATGACGGTATCTTGTTCATAGAGCCTGCAACAAAATTAATCTGAAATTCCTAATCCTCAAATTCAAGGCGCAGGGGCCCACTCACCCATTGTGATCCACTTCAAGTGTCCTTTTTAATTCAAGTGATAACAAAAGGAAATAGTCTATTAGTAGCTGTCTCAGGTGCATTATTATGCATGCGCATGGCTGATGTTTACCAGAGCAGACTCAGGCTTTCATTATCTTTTTTAAAAAGCTATGGAGCATATTATCAAGGGTTTTTTTTCCGCTTTTTTGGCTTTAAAAGCCAAGAAAGCCGAGATAAAATTATCTTCCTATTACCTAGCTGTCGCTAACACCAGTTAGCCGCGTGTATTTAACAAGGACCCCCTGAAGATTCGGATACACTAGTTCCTAGGCCAGGGAAATAAACTGTATGACAAAAAACAACCTAGGCAACTCACATCAAGACACTGCAATGTATTAATGGACAAATGGCTACAATTACTTAGGAAAATATATGTCTTTTTATTTTAAATCATTTAAAAACACAACATATGAATAATTAAAAAAAGAAAGACATTGAACATCAGTAAAATCATGTATCGTACACTAGAATTAAGACGACCATACATTTGTGACAATAAATGACAACATATATGAAATAAGTTAAAAAACTGGAAGTGGCAATTTGTGTCTCTACGCGCGTTTCGGCGAACCAGCGCCTTCTTCTGGAGTAGCCACACAAGCTAAATAATATTCGAGATTATGACATCAATAGTTGATGGAATGCTCAGTTGATGCCCAGACCTGTTCTGGTTAGGTGATGTATTTTGGATCCTTATATTTTATTACATGGTTTGATAAATTCCACCTGCCGGATAGCTCATGTAGATAAGTACAGTATAGATCTTCAAGTTTCGTCGGTATTAATAGATTTATCGATTTATTTAAAAGATCTCTCTGCCCGAAAATGTTCAGCAGAGCTCTTAAAGGTGAAATATTAAAAAGATCTCCCTTAAATTTAAGAGGAGATGTTCCGATACAGATGGTTGTTTTTGGGTACTCCAAAGGTAATTGGTAGTATAGTTAAAAGATCTCCCTGCCCGAATGATTCGGCAAGGCTCGTTGTAGATAGTGGAGCAGGCGTCCCTGTCTGTAAAACGTTAAAAGATCTCCCTGCCCGAATGATTCGGCAAGGCGCGTTGTGGACGGTGGGATAGGCGTCCCTGTCTTGATGTAGACAAAGGGCTCCGGATGTCCGGCGGCGGGATGGCGAAAAAGGATGGCGGCTCGGCAACAGCGAGTGGCGTCTCGTTTGCAGGATAGCAACAGCTAGTAGGAGATAGCGACCATCTTGGGCCCCACTTGCATGTCAGAGAAATTTATCACTAATGATATGCAAAGTGGGCGTGCCAAGATGTTAGCCACTAACATTGCTATCTCCTATTACCAACTTTTGGAGATATTCGCGCTAAGCGCGAATATCTCCAAAAGCTAACACCTGCCCTGAGCAGTTCTTAGCCATGTTATCCAATGGGAGGTAGATAACATGGCTAAGAGCATTAGCTCGGTCATGCATAAATATCGCTGACTTTTCAGCAATATTCATGCATTGCGGCCGATTTTATCGTATTTGCGATAAACCTTGGTAATACCAAGGTTTATCTGCGATAAAAATCACCGCAGCTCAGCGGTAAATTTTTCACGCTAACCAAGCAATAGCGATAATTATCGCTATTGCTTGGTAATATGCCCCTGTGTTTTATGCGTAGGCTATGAGCAATGGTTAAGAGAATAAAGCACACACACGTGACTTTCTACAGTTCAGGTGTCACGATCATCCCCTTTACACTTAGTGAAAACAAATGGAAGCCCTCATGGTCATCCGCAGGGCCAGGGGATTCGGTGCGCCTAACCAAATGCTGACAGTGAAGTGTATTTAAAGGAGGAAACTCTGTAACTGCTCCCTAAGATTACCCTCGTAGAGTAAAGGGCGTAATCCATCTGTGCCATACTTTCACCAAGACGCCCAGAGCCTCTTATTTCGTATGCAGCTTGAGTAATAAGGAGACGACACCAGGGGCGACTGCTCCATTAGGGCAGAGGAGCGCCGCCCCACTGCTTTCTCACAGTGTGAGAAGCAGAAAGTAAAATGGTATTTTAAATACCATTTTATTTTGTGCTGCTCGCGCTGCGAGAAAGCAGAAGGCAGGAGTATGCCTGGTCGGGGGCCGGCGGGTTGGCGGTTCGAGGAGGAGTGGCTTGCACCACTCTTAGTACCCTGACTGCTTTGGTCGCAGCCTACACAGAGATAATGGCCTCCCTACACGTTCCCGGCTGGCCGGTGTCCGGGACTCCACACGAATCACAACGCTGCCATTGCAGCGTTGTGAATGGATTACAGGAGAAGAGGGAGCATGCCTGTTCCTGTTCAGCAACCGGAAAACACGCACCCGGCCCAGCAGCAGGGGCAGCGCAGAACCGGTCAGGTAAGTTTATGTTACCCCCAGCCCACCCTCGCGGTAACCCCGCGTGACCCGCCCACCCGTGAAAATTGCAAGCCGCGACTAGACTAAACGCAGGTAAAGGTATTATTTAATTTGCATGTGAAGAAGGTCCCATACAAATGACCAGTCTTTTTGGAATATGTATTCACTAAATTACACCATATACAGTCACTGGGGTGTAACTTGATGAAGACGGAAGGGACATGGGGTGTCACCCTTGATATGTACATTTTGGCCTTCACAGTCAGGGGTGAAGACTCACTAGTGGGTGTAGCAGTGTCAATGTTGAGTATCCACTAGCATTGGTTCAACTCGAAGAGGTTAGAGGGTCTGGAGACTGAAACAGTGTGACAGCAGCAATCTATAAGAGCCAGAAAGGCAGAAAATAGAATAGCCCTTAGCTCAACCAGCAGACCCCACTTCATCAACTGTATATACTCTTAACTGGCTTCCATGTAATATGCTTAGCTAGACCGAAGCGGTTTCGCCAAGCATATAGATGCCTTTCAACCACCACGCGACCACCAGGAAATGGTAGGGTTCCACGGCAGAGTCGGTGGTCCCAGACCACCACCACTGCGCCACCATGACTAGACTAGTAATCAGGCCCTCAGTGTAGCGTGAAAGGGGGCTTTATTTACAAGATGGCTTTAAGCCACATTAAGTGGCTTAACGCTGCCTTGTAAATAAGGCAAAGCCCCTATCGCCACAGGAACGTCATAAAAAGTAACGTCACTGTGGTGATAGGGGCTTGAAAATATGCCCCTTGAAGCACAGGATAAAGTGAAACATTTTTGCTTAGTAAAAAGTTACCGACTTCCCCAGCACAGCGCCCCAACTGTTGTTATACTAAAATATTCTCATTAGGCCTGGAGTTAGCCACAACCTTTTGTTTGCACTAACATTTTAAGTAGATATATACATACATATCGGGGCTTTCTGACAGCCCTCTTCAACCATTTGTCTGTTGTGGTGTCAAGTAACATTTTGCTTTCTCTCACCAGGGCATACAGTACAGGGCATGGGGTCAGCCCACTTCATCCATTGGGTATCTTCCCCAAGGGTGACTGCATTTTGTATGTACACATGCACACAGCCATACAAAAAAATATTTCACTTCGATGTCTTGGTCCATTTTAGAGCAGTCACTTATAGGTTACCGTCATATAATGTCACTTTTATTGCAGACAATGCAGTATCTGGACGGGATGTCATAAAGTAGTATAATTAATGATTCTCCTAAATGTGTGGCTATGCACCTTGTCCATGTAAACACTAGCATATATGTCTCACATTTAGTCATTTCATTTAGAAGTCTATATTTACTGAGATTTATTCATCTGTTATAAAGCAAAAGTAAATACAGTTTATACAAAAACAAATACTGCAGCTATTTCAGAAAGCATGCAAGTACACATTAATTGCAAACTCCTTTTCTAGATTCATTTCACGTTGACCTGTTGATGACCTGCTGTTGTTAAATGCCATCAGGTACTTGAAGCCAACACTAATGAATGTGCTATTTGGAAAACTGCACTCTGAAGGCTCTCATCCTTCTTATAAATTGACATTTAATGCTTGCACATATTACATTGGCAGGAACTATTAACATAAACATGGCCTTTGACTTTTCTTTCCCAGTTGACAGTACTAGCCTTTATTTATATAAAGTAGAATGTGGGTTATTTATAAAGTGCCACTGCTAAGAGAAGTTTTTTCTTATTTGCAATTTGTCATTAAATAAAGCAAACATTATAACCATTTCCAATAAAATCCAGACGGCTTCTCCTGTTTTTAAACATATCATGTAGTATTAAAAATATTAATATCCAGATGATTGCAATAATGTAAATGACCGTGCTATGCTATATTAATTCATGACTTTGTCCCCGCTATTTATAATTCTAGTCCACAAAAAAGCAACTGAATATAGTAAATGGCATTTCTACTTCGAAATGACCTGGAGTGCACTTATGATTACTTTTCTAAGTCTACATATTTTCTTCTTTTCCTGTTGCCATTCCTATTTCAGTAATTGATGGGACAGCATCTAGGAGCATTTCATTCAAGTGGAATATGGATTTTGCATTTCTCTTTTTATTTTGTTAGGCTAATTAGTCTTTCTGGTGTTGTTTAATTTTATTTTAGAAATTCAACTAAGGTGGTGCAGTGAAGCATAATAAAAACTGGATCTGGTGGACCAATGAATCCACTTGTGGAATCTGTGTTTGATCTCATGTTTACAGGTGTGTATACCTATGGTTCCACATGCACTTTCATCCTTCTGAAGCTGATCATATGATAACCATGGAGTTCTACAATTTTACATTTCTGCTATTCATTGTAGTATAGCTTCCTCATTGTCTGTTTTATCGTGTGTGAAGCTCCGCTAACAAAGCCAATGACGCTTTTATGTGCTACAAGCATGCAGGCACTGACATGCACAATGCTATTTACATGCAATGCTGGCTCATTAAAGCCAGCCATATTAGATTTTTCCTGGGGTATTTCATAACCCATAAGACGGTATTAGTGAAGCTACATCACACACGTCGTGTCTGCATTGTAACATAACAAATGTACTTGTAAAGCCAATGGTCAACGCTTCCGGCATCTTGGAGCTGAATAATTGATATTTATTGATACAAATCTCCTTTCCCTGACCTCAAAAAGATAAAATGCTAAGTAGACTCATTAGGATTGACTTTGATGAAAAGCATTCTATAATGGCTCCCCAGGAGTGAGTATGGGTGCGCATGCACAAGAAGCCATCTTTGAATGTTTATAACGTAGACCTTAGTAGTGCGCCCACACGCATGCCTCCATAATGTAAAGCTTTTGTCTCTTCTTAACCTTCCAGGATGTTAAAAACATTGATCCCAAGCATGTTGACTGTCTTGGAATGGTACATTAAAATATAGCAAAGGAAACAAGCATTGGCAAAACCAATAGCTCAATGGCAGAAGGCAAATCTTTTTGCTTTGCCAATGCATGTTTTCCCTGTGGAACCGAGAATTTGGGTTCTGATTACATAATTACTGCATATTATATGCTTGAAGGGAAAACACGCTATCTGTTTCTTCCTGAAATTGCAACAAAAGTGAAATGCCAACGCAGGATCCATTACAATGCATGCCTTTACAACGCATGACATTACATAGCAGATGCTTTTACAACGCATGCCATTACAACGTAAGTATAGGTAAGTATATAATTTTAATTTATATATTATTTAACATTATTTAATTAATTTAATTAATTTTTAAATAAATAAATATATTAAGTTATGTATTTTTAAACAATTAATTAAAGATTTTTATTTAAGTAATATTAAAAAATAAGTATGTGTATAGGAGTATATGTTTTGGGGTACTGAGGTATATGTTTTGGGGTGTTTGGGTATTTTAAGGGTTCAGGGCTAGGTTTGGGTTATGGGGTACAGGGGTATTTTTAGGGTTCAGGGCTAGGTTTGGGTTTTGGGGTACAGGGGTGTTTTTAGGGTTCAGGGCTAGGTTTGGGTTATGGGGTACAGGGGTATTTTTAGGGTTCAGGGCTAGGTTTGGGTTATGGGGTACAGGGGTATTTTTAGGGTTCAGGGCTAGTTTTGGGTTATGGGGTACAGGGGTATTTTTAGGGTTCAGGGCTAGGTTTGGGTTATGGGGTACAGGGGTATTTTTAGGTTTCAGGGCTAGGTTTGGGTTTTGGGGTACAGGGTTTTTTTTTAGGGGTCAGGGCTAGGTTTGGGTTATGGGGTACAGGGGTATTTTTAGGGTTCAGGGCTAGGTTTGGGTTATGGGGTACAGGGGTATTTTTAGGGTTCAGGGCTGGGTTTGGGTTTTGGGGTACAGGGGTATTTTTAGGTTTCAGGGCTAGGTTTGGGTTTCGGGGTACAGGGGTATTTTTAGGGTTCAGGGCTCGGTTTGGGTTAAGGGGTACAGGGGTATTTATTAAATAATATTAAATTAATTAAATTATAATAATTACAATTTTTAAATTAATTAAATTAAATTAATTAAATTAAATTAATTAAAATAAATTAATTACAATTTTATAATTAATTAAATTAATATAATTAAATTAATTAAATTAAATTAATTACATTTTTAAAATTAATTAAATTAAATTTATAGATTTAAATTAATTAAATTAAATTAATTTCAATTTTAAAATTAATTAAATTAAATTAATTACATTAAAATAATTATATTAAATTAATTACATTTTTTTAAAAAAGATATACTTACCTATACTTACGTTGTAATGGCATGCGTTGTAATAGCATCTTCTATGTAATGACATGCGTTGTAAAGGCATGCATTGTAATGGATCCTGCGTTGTAAAAATCACGTTGTAATGGTCTGCGATGTAAAATTATGCGTTGTAACGCCATACATCCTAAAAAACAATTGTAGTGTGGTGCATTCTAGCAATGCCTCATTAACATTTTGAAATATTCCTTCTCCTCATCTGGTTCCAGTTTTTGTAACTTAGCTTTACCCAGACCCAATGCATGCAATGCTATTCTATGCCCAGCACATCAAGATGGAGATACCCCTGATAACATGAAAGTGTTATCTGTAAAGCCCTGGGATGCTTCAAGGACTTATATTCACTATATAGTAAATACCTTTCACAAATGAAACAAACCTTTACATATTTGAAACATACTTACAGACTCACATAGAACCATTTTCTTTGTGTGGCAAGTACATTAGCCTATAAAACTGCCTTACTGGCTTTGTAACGTTTGACCTGCAAGATACATGGTGATCACTGCAGTAGACACTACACATCTCGTACATCCGCTGTGATTGGGACATTATTTCAATGGTGATCCTAACTCACCACTCTGCTTATTGCCAATTTGTTTTTCTTGTGCTCTTTTTATGTAACTGTTGGAACTGACACATTCTGCTTGGCTGAGGCAAGGCCTTATCCAAGCAGAACCTACCACTTCCATCAGGGGTGGGTGATTATATTCACTGTATAACCTGCGCTCAACCTTGGGTAGCTTGGCACTGAGCAGTCAAGCTTATCACGCAGTCAACGTGTAAAGCATTGCACAGCACTCTTTTACACAATAAATACACTGAGTATGACAAAAAAGACTTCCTGCATCCTGCAATTATTATAATTCAATACCACACTGCTATAGGATACAACAGTCCTGTCTGCCATGGAGCCATGGATTGCAGATCTTAATCTTTAGTGGGGCCATGATCTGGCTCCCACGGGAGAAGTGTCATAACCTCTTTCTCCAATCTATCCAGCCAGGCCCTCAAATGGCAGAGGTCTGTAGTTTCAGTTGCATGCCCAATTAATATATCTGTTTCTGGGGAATGCACAGATGTGCTGCCTAATCCTCAAGTGTGGACTGGAGTCAAACTAAAAGATACACAAAGAGTTTTGGAGCAAAGAAATTCCCACTTTCTAGAAGTGTCTTTTCTAAGTTATTGATGACAAATTCCTCTTTACCACAAGCGAGGTTTTTTCATTGTGAATCCAATGACAGGAAAAATTATGAGGCTGCGCCACTGTAAGCCACTATTGTAGCTTGAAGTAATTTCAGCCATTTCCCCATGTTAACCTATGGGTAGAGCAAACCACATGGGTAGTGAAAACACACATGGGTATTCTTCACTACCTGGGCAGGGAACACACGTGTTCCTGTCTTGCCTTTCACCTATTGTTTACTTCATCCGTTAAAATTTACCTGCCCTGCTCGAATGGTAGTGAAAGCTCATCTCAGGATTGGCCAGTGGTTTAGAAAGACCAATCCTGAGCATAAGTGCAACAGCGCACACACAGGCTTGCCATGGCAGTTTCTGATACATGTTTAAAAATACCATAGATGCAAGTGCGCACACACAGTCCTGCAATGGCAGGCAGGAGTCATGTTTCAAAAACATCATATATGCAAGTGCACATCCCCAGGCCTGAAATGAAAGACTTGATCCATGTTTCAAAACATCAGGTAAGCACCACTTCCTAACATGTGTAGGAAGGGTGTGTGCACTTTCACTCTGCATTTACATTGGGAAAGTGCCGGGGGCCTTAAGGCCACTAAAAGAGAATCAGCCAAACCCATTAGGAAAAAGTAAAGTGTTTGGGGAAACACTACCTCAAGCGAGTAGGTCCAACAGCAACACACAGACCTCAATCAATGGATTTGAAGGACTTTGAGAATGCTGTAATCTTAATATTTTCAGACTAGTGTCTCACCTTCTACTATCTCCAGTCTCCGTCCCCAAATACTTTCCTATAACCTTCTCCACGTCTACTACAACATGACACGTCATTGCACTATCTTTTTAGTTGGGTACACCCTGGTGATTGCTGGGAGATTTCTTGCTCACACACAACCTGAATTCCAGGAACTAGGATGTGCCTGTGTCTTTCAATTGTACAGTAGGGACGTTATGGTTCCTTATGTAACACCAGTCAGGGCCTCCTGCACAGAAATAGTTGGGTGACCATTTACACAAAGGGCACAGATTTGTAATTCAAGCAACCTGAAATTAGCTAAAACAATGAGTGAATGTTCATCAGCTATCTCTGGAATCCAGTCAGTTTCAGTCTAACCCCAAAAAAGTCACATCAATTATAATTCTGATCACTAAAAAGGAAAAAAAAAACCTACAACATAACATTCTTGAACATAAAGTAGCACGCATTCTTTCTTCCAGGGGCATTACTTGCAACTTCCGGTGATGTCACCTCTGACATATCTACCTCTCATTGTATCTGTTCTTGTTTTAAATTAATTTTAGACCAACTCTTTGCACTTTACCACATTTACTGAAGGTACACCCAAATATCATTAATAACTCAGCTTTCTACCTGTTCTCATATTTTGCATTTCTTCTCTCCGTGAATCATATACGCACTACAGTTTCTATAAATGGTAAAAAATACTTCTCGTTATTTCTATTTTAAGCTTAGAGATTGTAGAACATTTTTCAAATGCAGACAACCAAAGTTTGTATGCAAATCAACCATGGAGAGGATGCATAATTTAAGGGATGTGCCTCCGTGTAGGTTGGCTTGAGTGCTGAGAAGCTGTAACAGAAATAGGTAGAGAAACAAAAAAATGTGTCGAGAGACAAAGAAGAGAACGAGAGTGAGAGGGACAGAGACAGAGTAAAAGAGGGAGATGGATAGAGAGAGTGAGAAAAAGATGCAATTGAATGGATGAAATACCGGCACTTTATCACACACCTTATAAAAAAGCAGGAACAAATTTACTTCCAGGCCTGTGCTTTTTACCCAGAGAGGCTAGCACATCCATTCCGATTCTAATCAGCCACTTTATTACTGTGCTTCACGCTGTGTTCAGTGCTGTATACTCTCGTTAGCCTGTTTGAGAAAAAGGCCTGTTTTTAAGTGGTTATTTAAATCAAGCGTAAATCCTGACAAGCGCAGTATTCAAGCAGGAATAGCTACCCGGGAAACCACAAATGCACGCTGCGATGTAAAACATGTTATATTCATAAAGTGTGCTTGTCATATAATTGTATTCATATGGAATCTATGGGCAAAATCCCACGCGAGCAGACTAACAGGTACACACATCATAACTCAGCTGAACACTGCGCGCATTTCCTGAGGCACGCTGATTAATGACAGTGAGGCTCCATCTCAGGTTATGTTTTGACTTAAAAGTAGGACTGTATACACCGGGGACTCTTCTCCCAAGGCATGACGCACAGTAATCCCTCATCGCATTAACCCAGTGCAGATAGCGATTATTGCACGGAAATCTCTGGAACCGACCGGTGAAACCTGTAGACCCAGTCCCTAGCATTCACATAGCCCAGGGGCCCAGATTTTGTACAAGTGAAAGTGTCTGGCTACTTATTTTTTGATGGGTTTGTGTGTACTGCATTGGGTTGCGTGTGTTTTTGCGCGCGTAGGGGTGCATACGTTCCTGTGTTTGGAATGATGCATGAGTGTGTGCAGGTGGATGGATGAATGAGAGAGTTAAGATGTATGAATGGGTGAATGGGGTGGGTAGATGACTGAGAGTTTGGAGATTGTTGGACTTGACCCTTTTTGCAGGGTCATCCCTGAACTTTTTGCCTCCCTCCTATATTTTTTCTGACCTGATGTTGGCTATTTTATCACTCTGGGCACTTTACCACTGCTGATCAGTGCTTAAGTGCATATGCTCACCCTACTGTAAATGAATGTATGAATTGGATTCCATGATTGACTATTTGGTTTACTTGTCAGATCCTAGTACAGTGCACTGAGTGTGCCCAGGGTGTGTAAATCAAAATGCTGCTAGGGGGCTTGCAGCACTGGTTGTGCCACCCTCAGAAGCAGCCTTGTAAAACGAGTCTAAGGTCTGCCATTGCAGAGCCTGCGTGCAGTCTGGTACTGTCATGCTGACTGGGCAAGTGCACCCACTTGTCAGTCTCTAAACCTTCACTTTTCTTCATATTAATCACCCCTATGGTAGGCCCAAGGGCAGGGTGCATTGTAAGTATAAGGTAGGACAAGCCCTGATGTGTGTGGCGTGTCCTAATAGTGAATTACAGACATTTTGGTTTTTCACTATTGCAAGGCTACCTGTTCTCCATTGGCCAGAATGGGCTGTTAGAATTATTACACTTTATAATCCTAACAGACTCAGAGAACATGGTAGAAATTCGAGTTTAGTATGCCTGCACTCAGAATAATAAAATACATCTTTTAGTGAAGTTTATTTTAATATTCTGTGTTTGCAAATACCACTTTTAGAAAGTAGGTATTTGCTTGCCTAACCTTTCAAGCCTGCCTCTGCGAGGTTGTGTATTCCTTTGTCTGGAGTTTGAGTGACAGGCCTAGAGGATTCCAGGTGACAGAATGTTAGAACCGGGGTCTCTAGTTGGCAGGGGTATGTACCCTAGTCCAAGTACGGACCACCGCTTCCGACCTGGTAGCTTGGCGCAGAGCAGCAAAGGCGTAACTTCAGAGGCAATGTGTAAAGTATTTGTGCAACACGCAACAACAAGGACGCAGTAAACACACTCACAAAAGGGACACCACACCAATTTGTATACAAAAATATAAATATCTTTATCTAAGACTTAGGCCAGATCCACAATTGACACGTTCAATAATCAGGGGAATCCAGGTGCATATAAAGCCAGTAAAGTTATCCTTATTTAGAAACTGTGCAAGGCTCTCAAAGAATAAGGATTCACCATCTGGAACCCACAGGCATCAGTCGTGTGTCTTTTGGTATGGTTGGAATGCAGTTTCTAGTAGGAACTGACGTGGAAGGATCACACAGTGAGCCAAAGCAGTTCCTCAGCCACTTAGGGCAGAATTAGCCAATCTCTGCAACTTACGTGATGTTTCCTCTGCTGGCGGGGGCTGGGCGGGTGATCTAGATGACCTTAAACAACAAGTGGCAGGGTAGTTGGGCCCCCGCTGTCTGATGTACGCAGTTCCCCACAGGCTAGCGACAGGAGGCAAAGTCCGATCAAATGGGCAACCCGCAATGTTCCCAGCCCAGCCAGGCAGCCCCCCCTTTGTTCAGGAGAGGTGCGCAAGTCATCCCAGGCAGTTTATGCAGTTCCTGGTGAGTCCGCTTGTCACTTCAGGCAGTCCCCGGCGCCTATCACTCGCTCCCGCCCGCCTTCCCCGCACGGCAGCTCGACTCTACACGCTGTCCGTTACCTGCGGTTGGAGGGCAAGCCAGGCGTCATCGGGGGTGCTCTTCTTTCCTGCGGGGCACTCTCCAGCCTTCGCGGCAACTCTCCCAGTCCCGGCTGAAGCTGGGGGAATCCCTCGAGGTACAGCCAATGAGGAAGTGGCAGGCTGATGACGCGACGGGGACTCCTGGCAGTTGCAGCCAATCCCAGAGCGGCCTAGGGCTGACGTCGCACCAAACCCTGCGCGGCTTCTCGGATGCTGGAGATGGCGCTCCCGGGGCTCCCGGCCACGGCGGTGATTACGGGACCAGTATCCTATCCTGCTAAGTTTGAATGTGGGCTCCAGTGAAGTGCGGGCACCGCGACCAGCGCCAAAGGGTTTATTTGGTTTAGGCTCCCAGTCCGTGCCGGCGGCGGTGACTTTGGGGGCGATTGCAGTAGCGTCCTGCCTCTGCCCTACGGGGGTAATTTCAGGGGGGCACGCGCTTCACTTCCACAGCGCTTCCCAGTGCCCCATGGGCCCGGCGGCAGTGGTGCTCTCCTGGATCACAGCGCTTCAATTCCTTTCATAGCGCTAAGTGGCACAGTTCGGTCCCGGGCTGCGGCGGTGACTGTGGGGGTGCTAGAGAAAAGGATTCCACACCCCCTGGGCGGCAGAGGCAGTCTTAAAAGGTCCCAGGGCCAGTAATGCTGGCTGCAGGCACAGAGATGCAGGGACAAGCCTTATGAGAGTTATTTTCCCCAAAAGGCAGTCCTTAAAACGAGGTGTCCCAAGACAGATGGCTCTCTGTAAGTTAAAAGGGATACAGTCCCAAAGGCAGTTCTTGTGAATATGGTGGAGACACTCTGGTGGTGTTTTCTTCAGTCTCCTCTTGCGGGGCAGGATCAGCAGGCAGTAGGGCAGCTCAGCAGGTTGTGGGGCAGCAGTTCCTTGGAGCAGTCAGCCTCCTTCCCAATGGCAATGCTCCTGCGCAGCAGTCCTCACTCCAGCCGGGATTCTTCCAGGTCCAGCAGTGTAACAAGAATGTGAGGCCAGGACCGTCCCTTATATATCTTTTTAGTCTAGGGGCTAGAAAGTGGTGGAAGTCTCTGGAAGGGTCTGGGGCAGGGGTTTCTGGAAGAGTCCAGGGAGTTCTGGTATGTTCCCTGCCTTCCCTGACCTAGCTGTCACAGTGACGAGAGACAGGCCGTTAAGGCTACAGTGGGCAGCCCATCACAGCTCATCCCAGGGAAGAAGGTGTGAATCACCACTCCCACCTCCCAACCCAGGCAGGCTATCAGTATGCAGAGGGGAGGGGGTAGTCTGCAGCCTAATCTAAGTGTAGGCAGGAAAAGGTCCACTTTATAAAAGTGGGATCCCCAGCGTAGTAATGCCCAAACCCTATATATCATTGGAAAGGGTTCCCCGCCCGAGTCCAACAAGACCAAACATGACAGACTTATTAGGTCCCTGTCAGAAGTTATCCCATAAGGAGAGGTTCCCCATATTAGCCTATGGAGGATTAGCCTTACTGCAGTAGCAGTGGCTTGTGGCAGATATGCCAGCCTCACAAGGTTTTTAGGGGAGAGCACCCGCACCTCAGCACTGTTTAGCAGTGGTGAGGCGCCCAGAGTCCTAAGTCCAACAAAATGTAAGGTCAAAATGGGAGGCAAAAAGGGCAAAAATGTAGGGGAGACCACCCTAAGGCTGACAGGTCTAACACGTGTCCCCCCCAGCTGAAAGTGGTGAGAACTACCCAACCTCCAGGGAGTTCTCATCTCATCACTAAGGAGGAAAAACCGAGAGAGACCGCCAGCATTGGCGTGGTCTACTCCGGGTCTGTGTTCCACCCTGAAGTCCATCCCCTGTAGGGAAATGGACCACCTCAACAATTTGGGATTCTCGCCCCTCATTTGCATGAGCCACTTGAGGGGCCCGTGGTCAGTCTGAATCAGGAAGTGGGAGCCAAACAAATATGGCCTCAGCTTCTTTACAGCCCAGACCACTGCAAAGGCTTCTCTCTCTATCGCGCTCCACCTCTGTTCTCGGGGGAGCAGCCTCCTGGAGATGAAGGCTACTGGTTGGTCCCGTCACTCCTCATTGAGTTGCGAAAGTACTGCCCCTATGCCATGCTCTGAGGCGTCCGTTTGGACAATGAACTCTTTGGAGAAGTCAGGGGCCCTGAGCACAGGAGCGGTGCACATGGCCTGCTTTAGAGAGTCAAAGGCTTTTTGGCAAGCCTCTATCCAGATCACTTTTCTAGGTTGTTTCTTAGAGGTTAGCTCCGTCAAGGGGGCCACAATGGTGCCATAGCCCTTGACAAACCTGCGGTAGTAACCTGTGAGGCCCAGGAATGCCCTGACCTCAGTCTGTGTTTTGGGAGGCTCCCAGGCCAGGATGGTTTCTATCTTGGCCTGTAGGGGCTGCACCTTGCCCCCGCCTACCAAGTGTCCTAGGTAGACTACCGACCCCTGCCCTATCTGGCATTTGCTAGCTTTGATAGTCAGGCCTGCCTGCTGCAGAGCCTGAAGCACTTCCTGGAGGTGACCCAAATGGTCCTCCCAGCTGCTACTGAAGACAGCTATGTCGTCCAGGTAGGCAGCAGAGAAGGCCTCTAAACCGGAGAGGACCCGGTTCACCAGCCGCTGGAAGGTGGCAGGAGCGTTTTTCAGTCCAAAGGACATCGCTCTAAACTGGTAGTGGCCCTCTGGGGTGGAAAAGGCGGACCTTTCTTTAGCTTCATCTGTTAGGGCGATCTGCCAGTACCCTGACGTGAGGTCAAAGGTACTCAGGTATCGGGCAGCCCCCAGCCGGTCATTGAGCTCATCCGCCCTCGGGATAGGATGAGCGTCAGGCTTGGTCACAGAGTTCAGTCCCCTGTAATCCACACAGAACCTAAGTTCTGGTGTGGTGCCCGGTGGGGCAGCTTTTGGTACCAGAACCACCGGACTGGACCAAGGGCTGTTGGAGGGCTCTATCACTCCCAACTCCAGCATCTTAGTGACCTCACTCTGGATGCTGGCCTTTACCTTATCTGACAGCCTGTAAGACTTGGACCTGACAGGGGGGCTGTCTCCTGTGTCCACATCATGGGTACACAGGTGGGTGATCCCAGGGATAAGGGAAAACACTGAGGCGAACTGTCCCAGAACCTGGCGACAGTCCCTCTGTTGCTCAGGAGTCAAGGATGGGGAGAGGACCACTCCCTCCACCGACCCATCCTTCTCTTTGGAAGCGAAGAGGTCCGGGAGAGGTTCACTTTCCTCTTCCTCGGCCCCATCAGTCACCATCAGTAAGGTGAGCTCAGACCTCTCATGGTGGGGTTTGAGGCGGTTGGCGTGTAGCACCCTGTGGGGCTGCCTGGGGGTCTTAAGGTCCACTAGGTAAGTGGCCTTACCCTTCTTTTCCAATATCTCATAAGGCCCTGTCCAGCGATCCTGGAGGGCACTAAGCTCTCCAGGCTCCATGACCCACACCTTCTGTCCAGGTTCTAGCTCCACAGGGTGAGAATTCTGGTTGTACCATTCCTTCATCACCGCCTGGCTGGCCTCTAAGTTGTCAGAAGCTTGCTTCCACAACTTAGCCATCTGGCTGCGGAAGGCCAGCATGTAGCTCACTACATCTTGGGGAAGCCTCCTGGGAGTCTTCTCCCACCCATCCTTCACTAAACTGAGAGGTCCCCTAACAGGGTGACCGTACAAAAGCTCAAAGGGGCTGAAGCCCACTCCCTTTTGCGGTACCTCCCTGTAGGAAAACAACAAACAGGGCAAGAGGATGTCCCACTTTTTCCTCAGGCCCTCAGGCAGACTCCTAATCATGCCCTTTAGGGTCTTGTTAAATCTCTCCACGAGACCATTGGTCTGTGGGTGGTAAGGGGTGGAGAACTTATAAGTAACCCCACACTCCTTCCACATGGCTTGCATGTAGGCAGACATAAAATTGGTACCCCTGTCGGACACCACCTCTTTGGGGAAACCCACTCTGGTAAAAATCCCCATCAGGGCCCGTGCCACTGCAGGTGCAGTGATGGTTCTCAGAGGAATAGCCTCTGGGTACCGGGTGGCATGGTCCACCAGGACCAGGATAAACCTGTGACCAGAAGAAGTCGGTGGATCCATAGGCCCAACAATGTCGATGCCTACCCTCTCAAAGGGGGTGCTAACGACAGGTAGTGGTTCCAGGGGAGCCTTCAGCTTACCCCCTGTTTTCCCACTAGCTTGGCAGGTCAGACAGGTCCTGCAGAATGTATCTGAGGAGATCCTCATCTGCGGCCAATAAAAATGTGGGACCAGCCTAGCAAAGGTCTTGTCTTGGCCCAAGTGTCCTGCCAATGGGATCTCATGGGCCAATTCCAAAAGAAAGGCCCTGTAGCACTGGGGGACCACCAAGGCCCTTGATGACCCATGCACAGGAGCCTTGGGCTCACTGTAAAGGAGCCCATCCTCCCAGTAAGTATGATACTTTGCGGAGGCATTGCCTGCTGCTTGGGCCTCGGCCTGTCGCCTCATGCCCTCAAGGGTAGGACACTCCTTCTGTGCCCGGCAAAACTCCTCCCTGGTGGGCCCTCCTTCCACCTGCCACTCTGCAGGGGTAGGTAAGTCCCCCAAGGGAGCAACGTCTCCCCCCCGTGGACTCTGGCGCAACCTCCTCAGGTGCCCCATCCATCTCACGGGGTGACTGCCCCGGGGCGGGCTTCCCACGCCCTCGGGCTCCTCCCTTCTTAGCAACTGGCTGGGCCATTTTTCTAGGCTCCAGCCCTGGTTGACTCCCTTTCCGGGCAGCCATAGACCGTGTGGTAGCACAAATCCACTCCGGTAACCCCAGCATCTCCACATGCGCCTTGAGCTCTACCTCCTTCCAGGCAGTATGCTCCAGGTCATTCCCTAACAGACAGTCCACTGGCATGGCAGGGCTCACAGCAACTCTTAAAAGGCCAGAAACCCCTCCCCACTCAAATGGAACCTGCGCTATGGGATAGTGACCCCCCCTGTTGTCAGCCATCACAACTGGGTGGAACGCCTCGGGAATTATTTGCTCAGGGGACACCAGCTGACTCCTTACCATAGTCATGCTGGCACCTTTGTCCCTCAGGGCCTCCACCCCCCGACCATTGAGGGTGACCTACTGCCTATACTTGGTAGTATTTGAGGGCACATGGACCTTAGGGACCATCTCACTGTCTCCCAGAATCAATAGGACATGCCCTGCCCCCTCACTCCCATCATCTAGGGACAGCTCCTCCCCAAGCGCTACACTAGCCACCCCGGGGTTTTTACCTCCAGTGGCCTGTGGTGCTCTCTTGCGACACTTGGGATCCCCCTTGTAGTGTCCAAGTTCACCACACTCATAGCACCGGACAGTTCTGTGCTGCTGACCTTTGTCAGGATAAGTGGGCTTCTGGTGGCCAGATTGGGGCTGGGACCCAGACCCTTTCCCTTGTGAATTATTTTGGGGGCCTTTGTAGAACTCCTTCTTTTTGTCTCCCCCCTCTTTCTTCTGGTGGGAACCCTGACCACCCCTTTGGGAATCCCCCCCAGAACCCTTGTTGGACACTCTGGTACTGACCCAGGTGTCCGCCTCCTCCACAAGCTTCCTAGGATTTGTCAACTTGCGGTCAACCAGGTGTTGGCGCAGCTCTGGAAAACATTTCTCTAGAAGGTGCTCTCTTAAAAACAAGTTATACAATCCTTCATAGTCATGCACATTGCTGCCCCACACCCAGCCCTCTAAAGCTTTACTAGCGTAGTCCAGGAAATCTACCCAGTTCTGTGTGGGAAGTTTGTGGCTATTCCTAAACCTCTGCCTATACCTCTCAGGGGTAAGACCGAACCTCTTAAGCAATACTTCTTTCATAACAGAATAGTTGGTCTGGTCTTCCTTTTCTAGGCTAAGGAGTGTGTCCCTAACTTCCGGAGGTATGTACTTGTACAGACCACCCCCCCAGTGACTCTCTGGGACCCCATGGGCTCTTAGTGACACCTCATAGGCAGCTAACCACTTATCAATATTATCCCCCACCTTAAAACTGGCCATCACATCTTTAGGCATAAAGACCCTGGACTCACGTGAAGCTTCCGTAGGTATGCTGCCACCACTCTTGATGCTGTTCGTCCCTGCTTGTAGGGCTCGAATTTCCAGTTCCTTCAGGTTGAACTCATGGGTAAGTTTCCTCTCCTCCATGGCCCACCTTTCTTTCTCACGCTCCATTTCCAATTTGGCGAGTTCCAATTTAAACTGTCTCTCCTCTCTCCTGTCCTCCAATTCCTCTGAGGACAGGGTCCTTACTGACACACTACTGCCTGCCCTGGAAGGTACCCTTGTACCTGGTAACAAGTTGCCATTTTCCACCAAGGGCAGTAGGTCAAGTTCTCCTGTGGCCCCTTGCTCCGCTCCCTGCCCGTCCCCTTCTTCATCTCCTTCTGGGTGGGCCGTTACCCATGCTCTCAAGGCTTTCTGAAGCTCTGCCCTCTTGGCGCTTCCCTTGAAGGGCACCCCTTTCTCCACGCAGAATTCCTTGAGTTGTGCCACTGTGTAAACTTCCAGATTGGCCAGCTCAAATTCCATCTTGCTAGGTAGGGCCTCAGACGTTTGTAGAGAAAACCAAATGGGACTTAGGCAAAAGGACTTTTAAAAAGAGCAGCCAATCATGAAGAATTTAAACAAAAATTAAAAATGCCAATTGAAGAGGGTAGACAAAAATTCAGTAGAGTTAGGTGTAGGGTTGTGGTGTACACTGCGTCGCTGCGTGGTGTTACACAAGCACAAGTCCTATCCCACCGCTCGATCACCAATGTTAGAACCGGGGTCTCTAGTTGGCAGGGGTATGTACCCTAGTCCAAGTAGGGACCACCGCTTCCGACCTGGTAGCTTGGCGCAGAGCAGCAAAGGCGTAACTTCAGAGGCAATGTGTAAAGTATTTGTGCAACACGCAACAACAAGGACGCAGTAAACACACTCACAAAAGGGACACCACACCAGTTTGTATACAAAAATATAAATATCTTCATCTAAGACTTAGGCCAGATCCACAATTGACACGTTCAATAATCAGGGGAATCCAGGTGCATATAAAGCCAGTAAAGTTATCCTTATTTAGAAACTGTGCAAGGCTCTCAAAGAATAAGGATTCACCATCTGGAACCCACAGGCATCAGTCATGTGTCTTTTGGTATGGTTGGAATGCAGTTTCTAGTAGGAACTGACGTGGAAGGATCACACAGTGAGTCAAAGCAGTTCCTCAGCCACTTAGGGCAGAATTAGCCAATCTCTGCTCCTTACGCGATGTTTCCTCTGCTGGCGGGGGCTGGGCGGGTGATCTAGATGACCTTAAACAACAAGTGGCAGGGTAGTTGGGCCCCCGCTGTCTGATGTACGCAGTTCCCCACAGGCTAGCGACAGGAGGCAAAGTCTGATCAAATGGGCAACCTGCAATGTTCCCAGCCCAGCCAGGCAGCCCCCCCTTTGTTCAGGAGAGGTGCGCAAGTCATCCCAGGCAGTTTATGCCATTCCTGGTGAGTCCGCTCGTCACTTCAGGCAGTCCCCGGCGCCTATCACTCGCTCCCGCCTGCCTTCCCCGCACGGCAGCTCGACTCCACACGCTGTCCATTACCTGCGGTTGGAGGGCAAGCCAGGCGTCATCGGGGGTGCTCTTCTTTCCTACGGGGCACTCTCCAGCCTTCGCGGCAACTCTCCCAGTCCCGGCTGAAGCTGGGTGAATCCCTCGAGGTACAGCCAATGAGGAAGTGGCAGGCTGATGACGCGACGGGGACTCCTGGCAGTTGCAGCCAATCCCAGAGCGGCCTAGGGCTGACGTCGCACACCAATCCCTGCGCGGCTTTTCGGACGCTGGAGATGGCGCTCCCGGGGCTCCCGGCCACGGCGGTGATTACGGGACCAGTATCCCGCTAAGTTTGAATGTGGGCTCCAGTGAAGTGCGGGCACCGCGACCAGCGCCACAGGGTTTATTTGGTTTAGGCTCCCAGTCCGTGCCGGCGGCGGTGACTTTGGGGGTGATTGCAGTAGCGTCCTGCCTCTGCCCTACGGGGGTAATTTCAGGGGGGCACGCGCTTCACTTCCACAGCGCTTCCCAGTGCCCCATGGGCCCGGCAGCAGTGGTGCTCTCCTGGATCACAGCGCTTCAATTCCTTTCATAGCGCTAAGTGGCACAGTTCGGTCCCGGGCAGCGGCAGTGACTGTGGGGGTGCTAGAGAAAAGGATTCCACACCCCCTGGGCGGCAGAGGCAGTCTTGAAAGGTCCCAGGGCCAGTAATGCTGGCTGCAGGCACAGAGATGCAGGGACAAGCCTTATGAGAGTTATTTTCCCCAAAAGGCAGTCCTTAAAACGAGGTGTCCCAAGACAGATGGCTCTCTGTAAGTTAAAAGGGATACAGTCCCAAAGGCAGTTCTTGTGAATATGGTGGAGACACTCTGGTGGTGTTTTCTTCAGTCTCCTCTTGCGGGGCAGGATCAGCAGGCAGTAGGGCAGCTCAGCAGGTTGTGGGGCAGCAGTTCCTTGGAGCAGTCAGCCTCCTTCCCAATGGCAATGCTCCTGCGCAGCAGTCCTCACTCCAGCCGGGATTCTTCCAGGTCCAGCAGTGTAACAAGAATGTGAGGCCAGGACCGTCCCTTATATATCTTTTTAGTCTAGGGGCTAGAAAGTGGTGGAAGTCTCTGGAAGGGTCTGGGGGCAGGGGTTTCTGGAAGAGTCCAGGGAGTTCTGGTATGTTCCCTGCCTTCCCTGACCTAGCTGTCACAGTGACGAGAGACAGGCCGTTAAGGCTACAGTGGGCAGCCCATCACAGCTCATCCCAGGGAAGAAGGTGTGAATCACCACTCCCACCTCCCAACCCAGGCAGGCTATCAGTATGCAGAGGGGAGGGGGTAGTCTGCAGCCTAATCTAAGTGTAGGCAGGAAAAGGTCCACTTTATAAAAGTGGGATCCCCAGCGTAGTAATGCCCAAACCCTATATATCATTGGAAAGGGTTCCCCGCCCCGAGTCCAACAAGACCAAACATGACAGACTTATTAGGTCCCTGTCAGAAGTTATCCCATAAGGAGAGGTTCCCCATATTAGCCTATGGAGGATTAGCCTTACTGCAGTAGCAGTGGCTTGTGGCAGATATGCCAGCCTCACAAGGTTTTTAGGGGAGAGCACCCGCACCTCAGCACTGTTTAGCAGTGGTGAGGCGCCCAGAGTCCTAAGTCCAACAAAATGTAAGGTCAAAATGGGAGGGAAAAAGGGCAAAAATGTAGGGGAGAACACCCTAAGGCTGACAGGTCTAACACAGAATGAGTCAGCCGAGTGGTGAATAGAGAGATCTGCATCTAGATGGGAGGGAGGAGTTGCACCTGGGACCGGAATAGGACTGTGCCCCCCCCCCCCCCACAGTGCTGGCTCCACCCCCTGTGGTGCATCTGATGTCTCTGCCCTGCACACTGAAAGAAGAGAAGGAAGACTGTCAACAAAGTGCTCCAGGGATGTATTTGCCTTCCACAATGCTGGCTTCAGCCCCTGTGGAGCGTCTGATGTTCCTGCCCTGTACTGTGAAAGGAAAAGAGAAGTCTGGTAAACAGGGTGCTTCAGAACTGGTTTGGACTGGGTACAGGCCCCTCTCCCCTCAGAGAACAAAGGTCTTGGGGTATAAATATTGGAACCTTGATCCCAAGAAATTGGATCACTTCTGGACTTACAAGACAATACCTCTGCTGAGGAGAAGGAACCTGAGGAAACTGAGGAGAGACTATTCCCAAGCTGAAGTGCTGCTTGGGGGATTGGCCTGCAGTGGTTGCCTGACTCCCAAAGAGAGGATAAAGAACTTTGTGGACTTTTCTTTCAACTTGTGCAAAAGATCTCCAAGGGCTTGGAAGAGAGCTTGCCCCTGACCAAAGTCCCAGGACCAGTGGACTTCACCAGCCTTTGTGAATAGCTGCTGGAAATGCTGTTTTAGTGGCTACGGAGACAGGGAGCTGTGACCGACTCTCACGACCAGCCCGGTGTCCTGTAGGCACCGCATCAAGCAACGTCAGCCTCTAACAACGCAAGCTCTACGCTCACCGACTCTGTCCTGATGCCGTCACCAAGCCGTAGCTTGCACCGCGACTGGTGGACACCGCGACGTGCAATGCCTCGCTACACCGACTTTTACTGGTCTGACCGAAGAGGTCCCTGCTGCTGACTCCGAGTCCTGTGACCGCACCAGAGTTGGGCACCGCCTCGCACGCTTCGCGACGCACCGCCCGACTCGCACCGCTGTCCGGACTGATTGATGACCAGCTCCCGAACTCTGGCTCTGTCACCGCACCGCAAGCTGCAAGCACTGCATCGAAGCACCGTATCGCCCTGCAACGCAAGCTTTAGATCCACCGGCTTCGTCAACAGGCCGCTGCCTGCACCGCATCGAGGGACATCACGTCCTGCAACGCTTCCTTTCTGCACGGCGACGAACATCGGAACCGGCTCGCACATCCATGCCAGCTGTCAAAAGTAAAAGGTACTGCGACTGATTCAGTTGACATTTGAGTGGGCCCGCACCAACTCGGTCCTCTGGATTTGTTAGACTCTGTGTTATTTTCAACAACGCTGTAGCCGGACCAGGCTACCGACTCACAAAGAACCTTGATTTAAGCCTTTTAACCAGAACTCTTGAAATCCAATAGTACTGTGGACTCTTTTTGTTGTTTATTGGTCTTGTGGTAACTTTATATAAAATATACTTATTTTTTATATAAAACCTTGTGTGGTGTCCATTTGTAGTGTTGTCACTGGGTTACTGTATGTGGTCGCAAATGCTTAACTTACAACGCCTCTGAGATAAAGCCTTGCTGCTCTTGCCAAGCTACCAAGGGGGTGAGCAGGGGTTATTTTAGGAGTGTAATCCCCTTATCCTGACTAGAGGAGAGGGTCCCTATTTGTCACAAGTACCTACCTGTGCCAACTAGAGAACCCCAATTCTAATAGGGATGAATGGGTGAGAATTTAAGGCTTAATGGGAGAATGACTGTCAGTGTAAGAGTGCAGGAAGTAGGGATTAGAGTGAATGTATGGATTTCGGGTGGTAACGTGAGACTAGGTGAATGAACTTGGGTAGCTAACTGGATGCATGAACGAGGGTGTAAAAATAGAAAGATGTATTAATAAGCATTTCTATGAGACCAATGTCATACACTCCCAGCTCAATGAATACAAACCACATAACAAACCACAGATGAGCAATTGTTCAGCCTTGTACCAAGCACCTCCCAGCACACAATAGTATACTGGGACCAGAACACCCACCATATAATCACAGTAATTTGTGGTTCAGGTTCAGGTTTAGAAACAAGTTTATTTAGAGTTTTGTCCATAAAACTTTCTAAAGAAAAATGCCCACTTAACAATTAAAACATTTAAAACTGTTTAAAAGGACTCAGGTATGAAAGTCAAACACAGCAGTGGGAGGACCTGCAATCCAGGTGCCAAGATGCTTTAGCAATAGCTGACTGTGTGCTATGTTAATGGCAACAACATGACACAGCATAAGATAGCATAACATAACATAACATATATCATAGCATAACATAACATAAGGATGGAAGAATGAATGCATGGTTTGAGGACCAGAAAGACAAGCATGACTCTGAATGAATATACATGTGAGAATTAATATTTACGAAGATATGAATGGGAGTATAGAGGCATGTTTCAGATAAAAAAAATGTCAGGATGGATGAATGAATGAGTGTGAGAAATGTTGATTTATAAGCGAGAGAATGGAGATGGTTGAATGATTAAATGACACAGCCGGAAGGATTTGCTATTAAATAGGTGAATGCATATGTGAGAAAGTCACCCCTTTTGCCCTGCTCACCACCATTTCATGACTAATAGTTGTAGTAACTGACTAGGACTGTATCCTTGGCTCTGCTATCCAGGACCAGGGGCAGTGCTCTGAATAAAAAGGTCTATGGTAGTTAGGTATAATTACATTTGGCAATGACAGACTCCTGTATGTCCCTAGTTTGTAAAAAGGCCAGGGGTAGTAAAACTACCTATAAGTCCCTAGTATAAAATATGGCAGGGATGTTTAGAGGACCAGTAGATTTCCTGTACTGGAGTGTGCACTGCTGTGTTGCCAGCTGTCATTTTTATAGCAACCCTGCTTTGAAGACTGTCTTTAAAAAGTTCCCTAGGTGCCCCAGGGATGGAGTGCCATGTAATTATAAGGAGGGACTTTCTAAAAGATGGTTTATATGCCCTGGTGAGGGGAAACACTTCCAATTTCAATTTTTCCCAGTGTAGATTGTTAGCTCCACAGGCTAACACTGGAATATTTTATTTAACTATCAATATTGCTAAGAAGGAGATAAAATGTAATTGAGGGACCTACAAGATTGTAATTTTAACCAAATCCCGGATTCTAGGAGCCTCCCCTGATTGGTCAGGATTAACAGGCTTACCCAAGCTGCTTTGATGAGGTGATGAATGGCCTCCATAGAGCAGAGGTTATCTTATGGGGAGCTCTGCAGCTGCAGGGAACATGCAAGGTCGTGGGCTGGGTAAATCAAACTGGGCTTCAAAGACAGCAGGACAGTAAGGAATGCCAGCCTGGTGTACCCCCACTTCCTGTACTCCACGAAACAACAGGCTAACATTGTTTCACTGCACCATATCCCTCAAGTAGTCCCCTGCCTGGAGTGCATTTAGAGAACTGTTAAGGATTTGGCAAGGTGCATTGTGGGAATTGTAGTCACATAATTCCAAGGACCATTACAGAGCTTCTAGACTCTTGGATTTGCGTTTTGAACACTTCGAACCATCAAGGAGAACTTCAGGAAGAAGTTCATGAAGTTTGGAGAAGTTTGGAGCAACTTTTGGAAAAAGCTCTATAAGTGGACCAACTTGACGTCAAGAGTCAAGCCGGCTACCTTCAACCATGACCCAGCCTGGATTTCTATCAAGAGAAAACCCTCCTAAAAAGTTTCTATATCCAAAGGTAGAATTTTCACCAGGGCTCCTGCTTAGTGTATCAAGACCTCTGACCTCCTGGTTAAGAAAATGGTTGAATGACGTTACAATGCATGTTTTTGCCCCACCTGCTGTTGCAACGCAAGTTTTTACAACTTGCTGTTGGGGGTGCGCTGGAGTTTGGAATAGTATAATTCACTATTCCAAATCAAGTCTGTGCAAAATTAAGGAAGGTGTTGGAGTTAAATCCAACACCTTACACCCCCTACAACAAGCCATTTTGTCGTAATGGCATGCAGGATAAAGGCCTCTGTTGTAAAGTATGCGTTGTAACGGGGGTTTCCCCAGGGAAACTTCTATCGCATCGTGCAGCTCCATTGTTGCACCGCTGCCCCACCTCTCGGCTTGCAAGTAGGTGTTAGAGGCCTTCCTTCACCCGCAGGCTCCTACCTGTGCCTCATCCCTGGTGGTCCAGTGGGAGAGCCTCATTCTTTTGTTGGTCCACTCTGCCAGCCATTTCTCGTTGTCCTCCCTGCTTTTGTCTGTTGTGCCCTGTTGCCTATTTTATACCATTTGACCATTGTGCAGTCTATCTCTCTTCGTCACTTGTGCCTGTCTCTCTTTGTGCCTCTGTCCTTATTGCCTCCATTGTCTTTTTGTGCCTCTGTTTATCTTTGTTTGTGCCTCTATTTGTCTTTTTATGTGCCTCTGTCTTTTGGGCCTTTTTCTTGTCTTTCTGCCTCTTCACCAATTTTTCCTTCTGCTGCCAAATTTGGTCACTTTCCTGCCACTGATGCCCCCACAGCCCCTCTCCCCTGCCTATTCCCACTCCTGTCTCCCTGCATTTCCCCCGCCCCTTACCCCCAACTTGATGGCGGCCGCTGAGTGGCTGTGCCCGCTGCCACACCAAAGGCAAGCCCGTCTGTGCCCGTCAGTGACCTGACCTCGACCAGGGACCCTGGTACTCTGACCACACACCACTTTGACTCAGCTGCACTCCACGCATTCAACCCCAGAAGAAACAACAACTGCCAGTAGTTGACACCGAACACCACCCAGGGCCAGGACTACTTCCGACACTGCCGCCACTCCTTCACCCACCTCCGAATGGCCACTATTGCTGCCAACCCTCCGGATGCCAGCAAGCTCAAACCCCTGAGCTGTATCCTCCTTAATGTTCGCTCCCTAGATAGAAACAGACCTCCTTGACACCCTATCTCTTGACGTCACCTTCCTCACAGAGACCTGGACCAATGGCAGCTCTGCAGCCGACATCGCAACCTCCATCCCCAATGGGTACAAGGCAAGATCCAGAGGAAGGACTGCCTCAACCACCCTGGAGGTGAACTTGCCTTCGTACACAAACACTCCCTCCGACTCATTATAGCCAACAGGGACGACCCCTCGTTCCCCATAGAACACCTCCATTTCCAAATCCAGACAAACCCCAGAACAACTCTACGTGGCATCCTTGCCTACAGACCTCACACAGTGTTCGCAACAACCATCACAGACCTCATTGAGCCTCCCGCCTTCGCCTCCATGGACTACGTACTGCTCGAAGGGCTGAATTTCCAGCTCAACAACCTCAGCAACCCCAACTCCAGCACCCTCCTGGAAAACCTTGCCAACCTTGGACTGAAACAGATTGTCACCACCCCCACCCACAAGGCAGGACATACCCTTGACCCCATCTTTGTGGAAGGGAACAACAACCGCTTCAGCCACACCACCAAACCTCTCTAGACAGATCACCACTGTGTCCATTTCTTCTTCTCGAAACCCACTGCACCCAAGCCTACTTCATGCCCCGCGCACAGAAACTGGAAAAAGATCACCGAAGAGCACCTCAACTCTTCCCTCAACCGCACTCCTCCTCCCACCACAACTGACGTCAACTCTGCAGCCAACAAACTCCGCCGATGGATAACCGAATGCGCAAACATGCTCACCTCCTCCAAAACTCTGATAAACAATGCCCCTCTTAAACCACCTTGTTCACCACCAACATCCTATAATCCAGACACGTGCGGAAGACTCTAAAAAACATGGAGGAACAGCAGAACCTTGGAAGCAACCACTGGATACAAAACCGCCTTGACAGAGCACCACCGACTCATCAGATCTACGAAGAGGAGCTTCACCCAGGACAGAATCCTCTTCTACACCTGCAACTCCAGGGAAATCTTCAGCATCATACAAGAATTCACCAAACCCCCCAGCAAAACATCAGGCACCCCTCCCTGCCAGGACCTCTGCAACAAACTCAGCTCCTACTTCCATCACAAGATCAAGATTCTCTACGACAACTTCATCAAACAGAACCAAGGCACCGACACTACACCTACCACTGGTAACACCACTTAGCCTACTATCAATATCTGGACCCCTGTCACCACAGAAGACACTGCTAAGACCATGGGGAGCATACACCCAGGTGCCCCCACCAAACCCTGCTTGCTGAATATCTTCCACAGAGTCGCCACTGCCAAAGCACCCGAACTACGATGCACAATCAAGTTCACCCTCGAAAACAGCACTTTCCCGATGACTGAAAACGTGCGGAAGTCAAGCCCCTCCTCAAGAAGGCCTCCTTAGACCTGACAGACCTCAAGAACTACAGAACCATCTCTCTCCTCCCCTTCCTAGCCAAAGTGTTGAGAAGATCGCCAACATCAATCTCACGAACTTCATAGAATCCAGTTTGATCCTCAACACCTCTAAATCCAGATTCCGCAGCAACCACAGCACCGGGACCACCCCTTAGCGGCCACAGATGGCATCTGCACTCTCTTAGACCAGGGCCGCAATGCAATCATCATCCTGCTAGACAACTCAGCAGCCTTCAACACTGTCTCCCACCACAAACTAACTGCCAGACTCCACAACACCGGCATACAAGGAACTGAGCTAGACCTTATCCGCTCCTTCCTCACCTGACAAACTCAAAGAATCAGTCTCCCACCCTTCCTCTCCGAGCCTACAGAGATCAGCTGCAGAGTACCCCAAGGATTCTCCCTCGGCACCACACTCTTCAACATCTACATGGCACTCCTCGCTACTATTGTCAGAATGCACAGACTCAGCATAGTATCCTACGGCGACAAAACCCAGCTCATACTCTCCTTCACCAAGGAACCTGACATGACCAGACACAGTTTCCAGGAAGGAATGAAAGACGTGGCATCCTGGATGAGCGGCAGCTGCCTGAAGTTCAACTTTGAGAAAATGGAAGTCCTCATCCTCGAATCCACCCCCTACCCATGGGACATCATATGGCAGCCCACTGCCCTCGGCAAACCTCCTACACCCACCGAACATGCCCGCAACATCAGCATCATACTCAACTCTTCCCTCACCATGAACCGACACATCAACTCCATTTCCGCCACGCGCTTTAATACCCTCCGCAATCTCCGCAAGACCTTTAAATTGATCCCCCCGAATTCAGAAAGGCCACCACCCATGCACTCATAACCAGCAGACTGGACATTGGGAAGGACCTCTATGCCGGGATCAACAAAGCTCTACTCTGCAAACTCCAGACCATCCATAACACAGCAGCCAGACTCGTCCTGTACATCCCACGACAAGACCACATCACCCAGCACCTGCGAGACCTCCACTGTCTCCCCATCGAAAAGAGACTGACCCGTAAACTGCTCACTCACACCTACAAGTCCCTCCACAACACCGGACCCCAATACCTCATCAAAAGAAACCTCACCCAAAAGAAACCTCCGCTCCACCGACCTTGCCCTGGCCAAGATCCCATGCATCCGCAGTGCCAGAATGGGAGGAAGAGCCTTCTCCTACATCACGTCCAAGACCTGGAATGAACTCCTCCTCAGCATCAGACGAACCCCCACTCTGCAATCTTTTAGGAAAAGCCTCAAGACCTTGCTCTTTGGATGAGACGGAGCTGCATGCACCCCCCTGCGCCTTGAGACCCTCACAGGTGAGTAGTGTACTTCACAAATCCCTGATTTATTGATTGATTGACCAGGGCTCCATTGGGGTAGGCCTAAAAGGTTACGTCTTTCCAGTCAAGTGGGACCAGATGTTCCACGTTGGCGCTATAAAGTCATCGAGAAGACCGTCAACAAGCAGATGGCCGCCTTCCTCGAGACGAACGGATCCCTCGACCCCTCACAGTCCGGCTTCCGAGCCAATCACAGCACCGAGACCGCCCTCATCGCCGCCACCGATGACATCCGAGCCCTGATGGACAATGGAGAAACAGCGGCCCTCATCCTCCTAGACCTCTCCGCGGCATTCGACACGGTCTGCCACCGCACCCTAGTACAGCGCCTCAGCAACATCGGAATCCAGGACAAGGCGCTGGAATGGATCATCTCCTTCCTCGACGGAAGAAGACAGAGAGTCCGCCTACCACCGTACAAGTCAGAGGCCTCCGAAGTCATCTGCGGCATCCCTCAAGGATCATCTCTGAGCCCCACCCTCTTCAACGTCTACATGAGCCCCCTCGCGGCCATCGTACGCAAACACAACCTCAGCATAATCTCCTACGCCGACGACACCCAGCTGATCCTCTCCCTGACCAACGACCCCGCCTCCGCCAGAGCCAACCTGCACGAAGGGATGAAAGAGGTAGCCGAGTGGATGACGACCAGCCGCCTGAAACTGAACTCTGACAAGACGGAGGTCCTCATCCTGGGCTCTTCACCCTCCGCCTGGGACGACTCCTGGTGGCCTCCCGCCCTGGGCACCGCACCCAAACCGACAGACCATGCATGCATCCTGGGCTTCATCCTGGACTCCTCCCTCTCCATGACCAAGCAAGTCAACAACGTCTCCTCGGCATGCTTCAACATCCTACGCATGCTACGGAAGATCTTCTGGTGGATCCCCACCGAGACCAGGAAGACCGTCACCCAGGCCCTTGTCACCAGCCGACTGGACTACGGCAACGCCCTCTACGCCGGTACCACCGCCAAGATCCAAAAGAGACTCCAGCGGATCCAGAACGCCTCAGCCAGACTCATCCTCGACATCCCACGAACCAGCCACATCACCGGACATCTGAGAGACCTTCACTGGCTCCCCGTCAACAAAAGAATCACCTTCCGCCTCCTCACCCACGCACACAAAGCCCTACACGACCAAGGCCCGAGCTACCTCAACAGCCGGATCAACTTCTACGCTCCGAAACGCCACCTCCGATCAGCCAACCGCGCCCTCGCCGCCGTCCCCCGCATCCGAAGAGCGACTACAGGAGGAAGGTCCTTCTCCTACCTGGCCGCCAAGACCTGGAACTCCCTCCCGACCGAACTGCGCCTGACCCAAGACCACCTCTCCTTCAGGAAGAAGCTGAAGACCTGGCTGTTCGAGCAGTAGCGGCACCCCCCCCCCAGCGCCTTGAGACCCTACGGGTATGTAGCGCGCTTTATAAGTGTCACTGATTGATTGATTGATATGTTTTTGAGCACTATAAACTGTTTAATCTTTAAAAAAATCATATCTGTGGTTTCCAATATTGGATTTTTATTGCTCTGGTGTCATTTTGAATATAACATTAACAAGGCTTAGGGAAAATTCACTCTCAGTGGCACATTGTTCTACGAAACTTAAAGGAAAGACAAATTATGTTGGACAAGAGGCTGACTAACTGCAGCGTTCCTGAGAACAGCCGTGAACCATGTGGACATTTTCCTTCACGTCTTCGGATTTAAGGATTTCATTTCAATCCAGTCCAGGTGATTCATCTGCACTTGAACTTCAGGACTGTCGTGCTTGGTACATCTGTCTTGATAAAGACCCGCTGCGACCTCATTCACCTTGGCACGCGAAGGGTAGAAACGTCGACATTTTTTCAATTGGCCCCAATATTTCAGAATCCCAATAGAATTGACAAGCAACAAATGGGATTCTGTAAATCTGTATTAATGGACGGCCTCTTTTGAAAGTCAAATTTGTATATATTTGTATAAACTGTCTATATTGGAAATCATTATTGTACATATTGTATGTGTCACATGAGCACTATTCACTATTGTCACGTGTTGCACTTTTTTACTATGATATTGATAGTCATTTATGAATCACTTTGAACGCATCTTGAAAAATATAAAGATATAAATAGTTCTATACAGGCTTTTCTTGTCATTTATTGTAAGAACCTGTTGTGAATTCCTGTCAGAGGGAGGAGGTAATATCACATGCAGATAGAATTTACAAATTAGTTGTTTCACTACCCGACAGAACCAATTTTCTTTTTAATCGGACAAGAGAAAGTGACAAAGCATCTCAAATCAGTATTTGCAAAGTCGCTTGTACATGAATTGTCTGTGCGCAGGGTGAATGACAGGTAAAACACGCAAGGTGAAACACAGGTAAAACAAATATATGCTGAAAAGATAGCTGCATGCAGCAGAAGCCATTATTGAAATGGAGGTATACTTTAACCAATGTTAGAATAAGCACAGTTTTCTCAACATAATGTCTTTTTCTCAGCTACAAAAATTGATTCTTAAAGATTTACTGAATAAAGAACTGTGTTTTTATTAAAACAGGGATGCTAGCATTATGCATAAACTTTTCTTCACTTCCTCTGAACAGCAAACCATTAAAAGTTCCAAGAACTTTAGGGCAAACTGCATAACAATAGAACAGAACTCTCAAGTTCATATAAATCTCCCTGTCCTCCATGTTCTTCCTCTTTTGTTTCTCTTCGTCAACGTGAACCTCTCCTTCCACATTCTTGTGTCATCAATCCTTTACCGGTATGAAAAACTTGAACACACAAGTGTATCTTTCTTCTCAATCTTAACCTTGTACCATTACTATTTACTTAACACTTATTTTCCAACTTATGATTTCATCAAGTGAAATAGAAACACTTCCTCCAAACAATCAGGGAGGGTGTGGTGGGATATTGCAAGCCTCCTTGTAGTTAATAAAATACATTTTTTTGTACACTGAACCTTTTAGAATGAACATTTTATGGCAAAACAGGAGGCTAGCATTATGCATGGTCAAAGTTTCTCAAAGCATAGTGTGAGACATGCTCTATAGAGCTAAAATAAATGTATTTGTATTGGACAAATCCGCTGCCTTCATAATCTCATCTAACCGTACCACTGACATAAATGTCTTACTTGGCATTGCACCTCCTACTGAATGTGCCAAACATTTTAAACTGTGTGAAACAGTTTTACATATGAAATCACTAACTGGTCCTTTCCAGTACTACTCTTCTACAACATTCTGTACTCTTATTCCATAATGCATTTCACCACACACAATTTAGGTGAATTATCTACATTTGTTTTGGTTCTTTCCCAATCCTTGAAAAACACCCTTATTGGTTGGTAAAATCTGTTTGATGTCTAATGCTCCTACATCTGAAACACTGCTAAAAGTGATTAAACACAAAAGAGCCACTAATTTCCAGGATAGCTCTCTTACTCCTAAATACTTATTACTAGGCCATTCTGGTAACAGTTTCAAAACCAAATTTACATCCCAAAGTAACTGATACTTTGGTTTCGCATATCTTTTCAACCATATCCCTTTCATCACCCTACAAATTAAAGCACTCCTCCTAATTGAAACTCCCTGAATCAAAGAGTGACCTGCAGTGAGTGTTGAATGATAACAATTACAGTTCTGTGAGAAAGACCTTAATCAAATAGATCTACTAAACAAGTAGTCACCTCTATTTCATCAGCTTCCACCGGATCCAAATACCTTATCACAATCCATCATAACCATACTCCTTAAGCACTCCTATATCTCTTCTCAGTTCCTGGGGCCCACAACTCATTGAGCAACCATATAACTGACTCTTACATTTTTGTGAAACTTCCTGATTCTCTGAAATTTTCCAAATCAGAAAGTTGAGTAAACCCAATAGAATTAATGGATGTACTATCTTCTGCTTCTCTTAATAAAACCCACTTGGACCTTATAACAGAATGCCTATCCTTACCAATTTCTAAAGCTATCAGAAACAATGCCAGTATCCTCCAAAAAGGTGTCACTAACACTATCTGACAATTCTGTCTCCGGCATTGTAACAGAACTCTATGAATCATGGAAAAAGTAGGGAACACATACGCTTTTGTCCCCGTCCAATCCGGCATAAATGCATCTACTACCACTGCACCTGGATCTGGTCTCCAGCTGAAATAATTTTTCAGATGAAAGGTCAAACTGGATGCAAAAAGATCTGTATCGAATGCTCCCAATACATTCAGAATTTTCATGAAAATAACTGCTCTCTAGCTTCCAATCAATGAAATGAACTTGATATCTAGAATTCTATTCTGCTACCAGATTTTGTTGTCCAGGAAAATACTCTGCTCTCAAACCAATCTTGTGTTCTAATCTAAAGTTCCACATTTCTTTGGCTAAGTGTGCTAATTTATTTGAGGTACTCTCAACAAGATTGTTGATATAGTCACCAGTTACAATGTCCATTTTCAACAACACCAACATCCCATGCAGTGATTGTTTGAAACTGCAAAGGGAAAGTAATTCTCCTTTCATCTCTAGTCAATTATTATGTCTCTTTTCCTCCACCATCTGTCTCTTGACATGAGCAAATTGCTCACCATCGTGGCATCTGTCTCCAGAACAAAGTCTGGTGTTATACCAAAAATCACACACCCATTCCATGTTCCAAATTCTACATCCACCACCTCAAAACTTCCTTTGCCTGAACACTCACTGATATCATGTACCCATAACATAACCTCCTGGTAAAGCAGTTTTCCTTAGTCTCCGCAAAGCTCTTTAATGAAATGGACCTGGGAGCGCTGGTTGAATTGAAGATGAAAGTAGACCAATCAACCCCGCCAAATCCCTTAGATTTATAACCTCTTTCCTCAATACTTTCCTTATTTCATCCCTTAGTTAATTTATTTTCCTCACTGGTAGCTACAACTAGCTCTTTATTGATTCCAGAAGATACCTCACCATTGTTGAATGCTTCCTCAATTCTTCTCCATACTAATTCATTATTAAAATGTCATCTGGATAAACTATCATTCTTGCACCACTCCCTCTCTAATAACCCACTACTGGGTGCAATACTTCGCAAAGCACAAGGGGCTAATGACATACCAGACGGAGAGTTAAAGTAAAAAGAAAACAAGGACCTCCTGCTACTTAGCTAGGTTCCTAGGGCAGGGAAATTACTGTCATTGAGAAAAAAACCTAGGCAACTATAGGACTGTGTAATATCTAAGACCTAGCAGAACCCAGACATGATATTAAGGACTCAGGGCATACATCAAATCATTAAAAGATTCATTTATTTATTACAAAATTCTTTAAAATCATCCTAATGAATGTTCTAATAATTTCAAAAAAACAAATGCGACGGCATCTCAACATAACTTAACAAAAACAACACAAAAAAAATAATCAAAAGCCATACATCTTTCCATTGAATATACAGATACATTATGATAGTAGATTCACAAAATCAATAATTAGAAAACACAAAATAATTCTGATGAATCAAAAACTAGATGAAGTGGCTAAATGATGGACATTCTTAATGTCAATTAAGAATGAAATACCAGAGGGAAGACATTGAAACTGGTACAATTGACCTCTCCATCTGAATGGAAAACCTTTTTGGCTAACAGGATGAATAGAGATAGTGAAATATGCATCCTTGAGATCCAATTTCACCATCCATTCAAAATCCAACAACATGTCTCTTAAAAGATAAATACCCTCCATCTTGAAATGCCTGTATATTACACACTGATTTAATTCCCTCAAGTTTATAATTTATCTACCAAAAAAAATACTAACATAGCCGACTTTGTCCTCTGCTAATTTTATAATCAAGCTTTTCCCTAACAGTTGCCTTACATCATCTGGCACAATATCCTCCAAATTCTTTTGAGAGCTTAACTCTATTAGTCGCTTGTCCTGATAAGGCTTTATATTCTAATATATCTGATAGCCTTTTACTGTTGATATAACCCAAGGATAATCTGTGATCTTTTCCCACTGCTCTACGAACAATCCTAGTTTTCCTTCAACCCCTTCTTAGATAGAATGAACATTTGTCCTTTTACTCAAATTGGTTTGTTGATGAACTCTGGCCTTGACCTTCAGCTCTCAACACTCTGGATATGCCTCCTCTTCGGGGATTGAAATCTGAGATCCTTATTTAGTATCCTCCATTTTGGTAGTGACTTCCTCAGTTCCCTGAATAATGGGACTTATAATACCCTTAGCCGTGAGGTTGCCCTCTCTTCCCAACCCGTCAATAAAAACTGTTCCCTGAAAACACTCTTCATAGAATACTCTACCTTATCAAGGCTTGTAAATGTCTGAACATATTTACAATGTTCTTAACCATTCTATCCCCCAAACAGTCATTTTGCTTCCTCAGTGGAATCTTTGACAACAAAATCACCCAGATTTGGCTTAATAATATTACAATAGTTCTACAACTTTCAGCCAGTAAACAAGCATTTGCATTGCCAAAGAAGCATAAAGCCCTTTGTCGCCATCCTCTTAGAACAGGCTATTCACACCCGTCCTCTTTAGATGTGCCTCTTCCACTAAATCAAAAATCCTTGCCACCGAACCAAAGATGTCTAAAACTTTGTCCTGACAAGACTTAAGTGATTTCTCCAACTCTTTTCTCTGTTCTTTGCCCATTTAAAATAAATAAGTGATCATCTCTGGATCAATATTTGATGTCATAGTCACTTTTTTTCTATAATGGGAAGTGAGCATTCTGCCCTCAATAAAATCCTCTCCTCTTTTTCCAATGAACTTCTCAGCCACAACTTAATGTAATCTGCCACATGATGAAGTGGCCAGCATTCATTGCTTTTAGGGTGAGTTATTGAGTTATTTCCCTAGGCTAGAACAATTTTTCATCCATTAGGTCCAACACCATATTTTCCTTTTTTTCCTTTTCCTTAAATTCTCACTCACTTCCTCATCCAACCCATCCTTCCAATCTAAGTCGAAAATGTGTTCATCAATAGCCTGATGCTAATCAGACTGGTCAAACTTGTAAAGTTTGCCTTCCTCATACTCAGTGCATGGCTGCCCATTTTGTATGTCACTCTTTTTGAGTCGCTAGGGACTCCTTTCTCTAAACCACTCATTAAGTGGTTATTTTTCTTAACACAATTTCCTCCTGGACATTTGTGATCATGACCTTCTCCCTCTGAAATTGAGAAATACTCAACCCCATCCTGACTCCTATCTGATCTTTTGGTTTTTAATTCTTCCTTTGCTATTTCCTTAACTACTAAGTTCAGTTCTTGAGAGGCAATATTTCTTATTAGGTTCTGCTGTGATGGTTGTGCAGACACCTACTCCGACACATTGATAATATTAATATTAAAAATATTATCTCTGTACTATTTTTCTCATATTACCTCAAAATCTAAGTTAATATATATATTATTTTCTCTCATATTTCATAACTACATTTTTCTGTCCTCAAATGACTGCTGTTCACCTCAATCGCTCCAACACGGACTGTAAACTGACGGCACTGTGTGTCACTATGGTAACGAACAACTGATTAGTCACGCAAGCTGCTCTCAGCACGTAACTTGGCATTGAGAAAAAAGGCCGAACACTTTTAAAAACCAGCGTAGAGATGCTAAAAGCTCCCTGCGCGCATGCGGGAAATGCATAGGCTGCTTTTAAGGCCCTGCACACACCTAAGATGCGACGTATCACGGGAGCCATTCTAGATGTTTTAATGTGATCAGCAGCGAAGTCAGCACTCCAACTAAACACGTCTGGGAGCTTACGCTCAACTCACCACCTAAGATGCGATGTATCACGGGAGCCATTCTAGATGTTATAATGTGATCAGCAGCGACAACAGCGCTCCAACAAAACACATCTGCAAGCTTATGCTCGACTCACCACCCGATTAACTGACAAGTGTATTTATTTGCCTCATAAACTCGTAAAAACCTGACCTACCAATCAAATATACACTGGTTAAGCTGATCTTCCATTACAACCCTTTACATAATGTTTGTTGAACATAAATACATTGATGTTGTTCTTTGTTTGATTAAAACTGTACACATAATCTCTACACATATAAATCCCCTAAAACCCATATATTGGGTTTATACGCACATAAAACATATGAACTCTAAATCCTGGCCATAGTAAACAACCTTATATGATTCAAATAAACACTGTTGATCAATACTGCTCTGCTCAGAAGCAGCACAAAAAAGAGGAGGAAAATGGAGGACATGGTGTTCTGTTTTATTGCGATGTAGCTTGTGTTTTAGTTCTTGGAATATTTATTGATTTGCTGATCAGAGGAAGCAAATACAAGTTTATGCATAATGCTAGCTTCCTTGTCTTTAATGTATTCACAAATCTTCATAAAGTAAACCTTTAGGAATAAACATTGTTAGCTGAGACAAAGACATTATGGAGCAAATTTACAATAAACTGGCACAGTGCCACCAGCAATTTTGCTCCGCCAAGCTGCGTCATTTAAAAATGCAGGGATGCGTCATATTTACATGAAAATGACACACCCCTGTGGTCTCCAATGCTCTGGCGCACAAACAGCAGCCGTGCGCAAATGCAGGCACCATTGTACCATGGTACAAAGGTGCCCGTGTTGCATGGATGATTATGTTTGTGCAGAAAGGGGCTCCTTTCTGCACAAAAACAATCATTAATGGTGTTTTGCTCCTTCTATATGTGCAGCACAATGCAGCACACTGAGAAATAGCAAAAAACGATGACCAATAAAAGTATTTCTCCTCCTTGCACCACTTTAACGCCTCACCTATGAAAACATTTGTTTTTGGTGCTACCTCATATTTATGAATCCTTGTCAATCTGGGACAGTGTCACAAAGCCATGGGTGTTGCATGGGAACACCCCCATCAGAACCCATGATTCGCCGCTTTGACGCAGGGTACTGCTTGAAAGAGGGCCATATTTGCAAGGCTGTGTAAAGCCAATAAAAGTGGCTTTGTGTGGCCTTGTCAATAGTGGCTAGCACACAACGCCACTGGAACATAAAAAAAAAGTGATGCTCTGGTGGTGCTAGGGGCTTCTAAATATGCCCCTATGTTGAGGAAACTGTGCTTATTCTAACATTGGCTAATGTAGGCCTTGATTTCATCTTTCGACATCTTCTCTGGTTCCCGATTGATGTCCTGGTTGATGACTTCTTGGATCTTGGTTGTGCCACCTGCTGGTCATGATCAAGGTGATAAATTCATGCGGAGCTTTCCTACAGCACTATCTACTGGATATATATTAAAGAACACAAATTTCAAGGATCCGCACACGCTTGCTTGACATTTGCTGGTTATTGTTTACAGTGAACAGCACACTTTTCTGCTACATTTAATGATTATTGTTATTGTCATTTGTATGTCAATATTTCTACTAGTGCCAAATCATTTTATGTTGTGGCACCACAATATTGCTATTTATATACATTGACTATCAGGTATGCAGTCTGTGACACCACTAAATCCATTTTCACATTTATTAATCACTTTTTTTTACCTCCACCTTTATTTTCTTCATCTTCCTTACCAGAAGCTATTGGCGCTTTAATGTGTCCACAATAAAACCTAAAAATTCTAATGTCTGATTCAGAGAAAACAACAGACCTTCCTCACGTTGACTATGAATCCTAATAACTTCAATAGACCTCTTACAATTGTCAGATGTTCCCTCAACTCTTCCTTATTCATTATCAAGATGTCGTCTAGATAAAAGATGATCTTTAATTCCCTTCCTCTCAAATAAGCTACCACTGCCCTCAATATCTTTGTAAAACACCAAGGGGCAGACGACAGGCCGAATATTCAACACTGAAATTTGTCCTGCTGAATTGTAACAACTTTTGACTCTCCGGATGAATTGGAATAGTGAAGTATGCATCCTTGAGATCTAACTTCACCATCCAGTCCCCATCTAACAACATATCTCTTAGCAGATGGAAACCCTCCATCTTGGAATGTCTGTATGTTGCGGATTGGTTTAGCCCTCTCAAATTTATCACAGATCTACACCCTTTGTCTTTCTTCTCCACTTGAAAAGATCACTGACATAACCTATCCTGCCCTCCTCTCATTTCACTATTGGATTTTTGGGCACATCTAGACCACTTCCTTCTGAGGCAGCAACCACCTATTGCGTCAGAAATAAACAAAGAAGCATATACAGTTGCTAAGCATTGCACTCAGTGATGGCTGTTGAAAACTGTACGGACATGAAGCAAAAGCATTTATTGACAAAACACAGGTCGCTGGAGGAGTTAATAAGAAATATTGTATCACAAGAACTGCATGTAGCTATTAAATGAAAAAGTTAATGCAGGAGTTAGGATGTTGAAGAATATTTCTCAATTTCTGAGGGAGAAGATAATTTACACAGGGTTACTGTTAGTACAGGGTTAAGTGCATTAAAAAGAGGAAGCACTTAAAGATAGCTGCGGGCAGTACAAGCAAATATTGAAATCGAGGTCTACTGTAACTAATGTTATAATGAGCACAGTTTTTCACAACATAATGTCTTTGTCTCAGCTACAAATTATTTGTTGTTATAACACTATTCTGCATTCAGTGAAAACATCTTTTTCAATGCCCACCTGTTGATATTTGAAACTGCCAGAATCCATACTTCATTAACTAGGTCGCTTTACACTGTAGTTTTCACCAATTTCTACATCTTCCTTCTAAATTACTCCATCTCATTTATTCCATCATACTCTCCGGCCTTGGTGACTTCTATCTTATGCTTTTTTCTTCTTCTGTTTCTTCCACTCATTGTTGTCAGCTGTTTTTGCATCCACAATTCAAACCCTTGTGAGCTAATACATCCCAAACATTTAATTGAAAGAGCACAACTAATATGGGCATTATTATGATCCCATATATATGTCCTCCTTGTTGTTACCAACCTTTGAAAAGCCCCTTTCATTCAGGCTAACCAATGATTTAACTGTCTACTATGGACCATGTTCCTACAAAGCATTTGCTTTAAGCATGATGTTAATAATATTTACAACATGCTTGTTAGTTTGTCTACAGCTGTGAGATACATTGATAAACAATTTCTGTGCTCACAGCTTGCAACAGACTCTGACTTCCTTCACAAGCAATATAACTAAAGCAAACTTATTCTGTATGACCATAGCATGTACAGCCATAATTTTTTCAATAATGCTTTTTAGAGCATCAACCTTATTAGTAGCAAACCCATCTACAATTGTAGATACCTTTCTAATCTTCATGTAATTTAAAGGCACACCAATGGAAGAAATCATAGCACCGAATATATTTCTCAGCACCTGACTATTCGTTTATCCCTCCTCATACTTTTAAAACCCTTGTCACACATTTTATTTCCATGACAGACACATGGAAATACTAGAGCTAAATGGCAGCTTCCCACCCAATTATGTTGGAGCATAACCTAATTGCCTTTACCAAATACATATTGCATTACTTTACGAATAAGTTTGCTCCCAGTCAAAACCTTATTAGTAAATAACTTTGTTGAGGCCTGCTCCATCCCACTAATTCTACAGATTCTTCACTCTGCCTTTTCTGACATACCGCATTATCTCCTTCCTTGCCAGATTAAGGCTAATCCTTTTTTCTCTCTAATTCAATCTCTCTAGACTCCACTTAAACGTTGACAATCCTCTCTTTTCGCTCATTTAACTCCTTTATAAACTCTCTTTCAATCTTATTTATTCAGCTTGTAATATTATTATTAGTAGTCCAAGGTCACAGTGGGCGTGTGCGGAGGGCGACGGGGGGCCGAACAAAACACGCCTACTCATTAATTCCCCAGCACCGCAGCGGAATTTGCGCCACGGTCAAGGGGTTAATTTGTTTACATTTTGTAATCAGCTATATATACTTTGATATAGCCACCAAGCCTTTTATTTCTACAACACAAATCAGAGTTCAGGCAACAGGCGCTCTCTCTCTCCAGAGAAACACTATAATCTGAAAGAGTTAATTCAAGAGAACCCTGTTAGTAGTACCTGTTTAAAAATACCCTACACAAATAAGATTATGCAAGAGGGAGATGCTGATTTGTCACACCCTCATCAACTGATGGGGGTAAAAGGTACATACATAACAATCAGTTATACCCATAAAATTGGAGTACTCTTCTAACAAACTAAAATATATGATCTCCTGAATATCACCTGCAAAACTATCTTTGTGCATAATTTTGTTATTTGCATAATTTTTACCATTTAACAACGTTTGGGAATACTATTTTGTGGTGTTGCATTCCAAGTGAAGTGTTGATCCCACTAATTAGCCAATTATGAATATTAATTTCTTATCCAATTAAATTAGCTGTAAATGTTTGCAGCAATGTATCTTCCCGCTATTTGCAATGTTACTTCTACAAAACTTTCTAAAAAAATAAAATAAAAAGTCTAACCACAAATTTTTGGGAAAAATGTCAACAAAACAGAACAGTTAATTCATGTGTGAAATGTCTTTCAAGAAGGGAACACCAGTATTTTTGACTGTATGCCTAAGGTACAAAACAAAACAGGCTCCAGAGTTAAAAAATGTAGTTAAAATTTCCGTTCAACATTTCATTAGGAAATTACCCAAGATAGCTTGTTGCAGCTTTTACTCAGGTCAAGCTCATTGAGTGTCTTAAAAAATGTATTGATAATCTGCCAAATCCACAACTTCCACATCTGATTGCTCGGATTGCTGAACATGTACTAGATATGACCATTCAGGAGCTGTTTACTTTCTTCTGTAAGCATTCTTAGTCTCTTTGGTCTTTTAACTTTTGGCTGTTCTTTATTACTGTCATCTTATTCTACTTCTTCTAATTCTTCTTCTATTCTTTTGGGTCTTCGTTCTGTCTTTCATATCCTTGTTCCTGCAATTTTTGGCGACCTTTCCTCGCGATACAAGTTACACATGAATTGCTTACAAGTGGCTATGGTTAGCAGTGCTAATGTTCACTTTCAGATCAGTTTTCAACCAATGCTGGTACTCTTACCTCATTAGCCACAGATTGAGGACTGTTTCAGTGTTATATTCTTTATCCCTCAAGGCAGACCAAGACCCCCCAGGGAATCAGGAGATATGTAACTGTAATCTTAATCTCTTTCTTCTTTTTTGAGCTTTTTTAAATGTCTTCACCTTGATTTTGCCTCTGTATCTCTAGGGCCTTATTTGACTTGTTCCGTTGATACTCATCATGGAGAGGCCCATCTGATGCTTCTCCTCCCTCAGGATTCACACTTGGACTGGGGCTCAATTTGGTGAATCAGTGGCTGTTATTAAAACTTCTTCATTAGCTTGTCTCACCCCGTGTAACCCGTAAATCCACTGTGACAAAATGGGACATTTCACAGCAGTGTTGGTCCCCTGGATCACTTGATGCGGCCCCTTCCAGTGAGGTTCCAGGCAAGTTTTACAAACAAGCTTTTTCACTGACATTCAATCACCATGGTTGAGATTGCGGGCACTGCTCCTGCCATGCTAATTGCATCGCCAAGTCAGCCTGACAAGAGATGCACTACACCAGCCAGTCCCTTGCGATGCTAGCAATGTTTAAAACATATGTTCATGAACGTCCATTGATTTGCAAAACCTCAGCCTTTTAACCCAAATTCCAGATGAATTTGAGCTGATTGAGGGGATTGATTTTTAATTGAGATGCACCATCGCTTAATTTTACCCTAATCCATGTTTCAGTCTATAATGAAAGGATGCCTTTCAATAAATTTGGAAGAATTTCCTAACATGAACGTTTTAACCATAATTTATTTCTTGGAACTCAGCCAAAGGCAGCTTTATAATCCATACATCTTAGAGTGGTTCCATTCATAAGTAAGCATAATGCCATCAATTTCTGAGGTTGTGCCCATGCTCTGCTAAAAGCTTGTTTGGTGCAATGTGATCAACCTATGTGCAGTAGCCCAATAAAGAAGATCTTGGAGCAGGAGGAATGCTAAATATTTTAACCCAATGTCTAAAATGGTTATCGGCCGGTAATTCAATGGAACTTTTGCACTTTTCCCTTTAAAAATGGGGTAAATCCCTGCACCTCTCCATGAGTCTAGAATTTCTTGTTGTACTAATGCAGCATGATAAAGTGAGAATAATCTATTAGTCCAAAATTCTGGCTTCTCCTTAAATAAGGCTTGAGGGAGGCCCCTGAGCACCCTCACATCAGCTATATTGGAATATTTCGTTTAACTGTAACTCAAGGTATATGAGTACGCTCCTTTTTCTTTGATCCATTCGATCATATTATCAAGAAAGGGCAATACATTATCGCCGCTTTTACCGGCAGGAAACTGCCGCTAAAGCAGCGATAATAGGCTTGATAATATGCCCTTGTGAATTCCCTAAATTCCTGCAACTTCTTCCTAAGAAACAGTTAATTTAATGCCAGACTGTCTGTCTGCCTCGCAGAAAGATGTGAAAATACTTTATTTCCGGACGCATGTTGACACATTATCATATCTGAGAGATTGCCTGTTTTCTATATTATTAACTATCCTCCAAAATGCCTACGAGTTCTCGTTGTTGTGTGCATGGAGGATGGTTGACCCAAAAAACAATTCTGCTGCTGTTTTTTTCACTAGCCATTACTCTATTTTATACTTTTTCCTTACATCTTTTACCTTACTCACCTGAGTGGTATCCCCTAGTTTTCTTTGCAGAAGTCATATTCCTTGATATTAAACCCTTCAAAGATCTTTAAATTTGCATGAAAACGTATCCTCATGCGTTGTGCTTGGTCAATTAAATAAGCCCTTTTTGAGGTTTAATTTGGGAATTGCATGTGTAAGTTCTTAATAAATTGATACATTCAATTATTGGGACAACCGCAGGCCAATTCCAGTTTTCCATCAGAGATAAACTCTTACAGATAATAGCTTGCACTTAAGGTACTTACCACTTTCATCTCAGTTGATTCTCTCTGTGTCCTTCCAACATGATATATAGCCATACTATTGTTACTCTAGACTCTGTGTTTGTGAACATACTCTATAAAACGATATGTGAACAATTTATAGTTAAGGCTCCTAGTTTTCTGTTTTTACTGATTTTTACAGATAATACAGACAGAAAGCAATATGTTTCCTGTCTGTATTTTTCTGGTCTTCTGGGTTGGCTTGTTCAACAATGAATCTGGCAAAGATGTTTGCTATTTCTCAGAAAGAAAAAGGAAGAGGTTAGTATTAACAACACCTGTTAATATAATAGGATCATTATTAAACTATTGTTTGACATCCATTATCAATGATTCCAATTTCACCACTATTTCATGCCTTGATGTTAGATTAATATAGATATTTAAATGGTTGTGGGCACCCCACCACCTCTCATTTTTATTTGCTAACACTCACTGCCCTGTAGAGCATACGGGGCTTATTTGTGTGATTTTGGAATATGGCAGTGCAACAAGGCACCTTGCTGCTCTGCCCTATGCCAAAATGAAAGGGCAAGTATGAACTGTATTTAAGCAATATGGTGCATTCCTGTCCTTTCTCCATGTGCTGGTCCCATTTCCGCAGCCTAGTGCCAGCGTAGGCACCCTCGCACCATAGTGCAAGGATGCCTCTGTTGCAGACAGGATTGTTTTTGTGCAGGAAGGGGCACCGTCCTGCACAAAATCAATCTTAAGATGTCTTTTCCTCTTTCCACGTGTGCTGTAGAATGCAGCACACATGGAAAGAGGGGAAACCAAGGGAAAATAAACATATTTCTCATTGTTACAGAAGGGAGCCATACGTATTTGGTTCTTCCCCAGGATTTAATACAGGGCAGCATCAAAAGCTGAAAGCCATCAACCCATAAGGTGCAAACCTGGCTCAAACATGTAGACCTGGTTCTTCCAGACATAGATGTGAGAGACACCTAATCCATCTCTTTTCACATCTCACATTTTTTAATCATACCACTACCGTTGATCTTCTTAATAAAATGTGTCGTTTCTAAAGATAGGAGGTATTATTAAACCTTTATTGCTCACATGGTGAATCCCATATGGTCTCCAAAACAAGAGACAATCTCTGCTGGTGGAGGAAAAGACCCAGTGATGTAATGATCAGTGGCTAAGTACGTCAACAGAAGACATGCCTTTTGGTGGAACAACACTGTTGAGGGTCTCACAACAATTTTGGTGTTGCCCTCCACCTGTCTCAACACAACTCTTCAACTCCTTTTGATTTTACATATAGATCTGCATTAACCTCTCATATTAAGCATTCCCTAACTCCTATGGTTCATCTGTTCCCCACATAATTATAGATTAATTCACCTCTCTCTGCTGAAACTTCAGTTTTAAATGCCCGATTACTGTTCAGTATTTGTTCATACTTCTGGGGATGGACTATTAGTTTGTTCAACTCTTGCCAGTTCTTCTGTTGAAAAATTCACAACCCCTTTATAGTCCATCCATAGACCTTTGGGAACCACAATCTCAAACAACGTATTCCGATTTTCCCAACGTAGCTTCAAAATCATTACAGGTCTTACTATTTCTGTGTACCATTTATAGGGCTATTTCCTAACCTTTGTAAAAAATAAAATTGTAAATGAAAGAAGATTAAATTGATTCCACGTTATATGCATATACTTTCCTCCTGTACTTCTCTCACATAAAATTCATTAATCACTCTAGTTTTAGGGTCACTTACAATTGTTCGCCTCTCAAGTTCACTTGCTAGCTTTTTCTTTTTCACCTTGTCCCCTTATTTATTTTCCCTTCTATCCTTTACCAATACATTAGTTCTTTAATATGCACTCTCAAGCTTTGCAATCTCATCTACTATATTTCTTCATCTCTCATTACCATACTGAAATTAGATTGAACATTTTTCTTTTAATTTAAGTCAATCCAGCCAAACTTTCCAATTTCTCGTGCACCTCAGAGGCTTGCCTACAAGTGACTTTGCTTGACTATATCATCTTAAACTCATCATATGTATTCAATTTTCCATGAAAATAATGCCCTAAAAATCTCTTTAAATTCTGTGTTTAATTTTGATATGGTAATTTCTTTGGTCACTGTCTCTCCAAAGTAAGGCTTTAATTTCAGACTAAAATGCTAGTAACAATAGCTGTGCTAGGTGGCTCTGTGAAGGTGCCAGGTATAACAGGCGGTATTCCCTCTTCTAGTGCGCTCTGTACAGTGGATACAATCACACTCTCAGTTGCACTTCGTCTATTTCCTCATGCCCCCTCTTCCTGTAGTTGTGCGGGAGTACAATGTGATATGGAGGTGATCTTGAATTCAATAAGTCATCTAAAAACCTATCTTCTTCATCATCAAACCCTGCATCTCGTTCCTTCTTCTGAACTTTAATCTGAATTTCCTTCCTCCCTGTCTGTCTTTTCTTTTTCCTTTAGAATTGCAGGATAGATCCCTACACCTTCAATTTTATCTTAACATCATGACTTCTGCATCAACATCCTTCTTGCATTCTAACCAATTGCTAACACTATGTCTAATCTGAGGGCCTTATTTATGAAGGTCTGCGCCACTTATGCGCTGCGTTGCGTCACCTTTAGTGACTCATCTGCAGAGTAAATATTGTGCCATGATGTGCCATATTTATGAAGTGACGCATCTTGGCAGATGCATCACTTCGTAAACCCCTATGCTACATTATACATGTTTGTGTGGTCACTGCATGGGTTCACCTAATTCACATTGCATTGGGAATGCAAGTTATTTCATAGCATGGTGCAGATGCCCACTTTAGGGTGGTGAAGTAGCACATTTCTATACACAAATAAGCCACTTGCCAAACTTACTGAGACTTTTTATGAATATTGTTATATTCTTAACCCAAGGCCTAGATGTATAGATCATATGTGACACATGTGGCTCACTGGACTAATGCATCCAGTTGTGTTGAGCTCAGAGTCCCAGTTTTGTGTCTCATCTGATTCACCTGGCCTTTCATCTTTCTGGGAGCTACATGTACGAAGTATTTTTGAGGTCGAAAAAGGCCAATCGGGCTGTTTCCAACCACATAAATGCTTTTACAAATATACAAAATACAAATTGCAATTCTGTAACACGTTACCGAATCACAATTTGTGTTTCTGATTCGCTATTTGAAATGGGCCTGTTTAGGGCGTCCCTTCCAAAATAATATTCACATTGGTATGTAGATTGTTTTGCAACAAAATGCTGGTGCAACACATTCACATTTTACCACAAACTTGAGGATGATGGTAAACCCCTCCCCTTTGAGGATGGTTGAAAATGTTTTTTTCCCCTAAACCAATACCTGCTCTTAAAAAATGGAAAGAAAACTTTTCATATTTTATTTGAAATGCATCCTGTTTTCCTTTAAGTAAAACGGGCTGCAGTAAAAAAAAATATTGCTTTATTTAAAAGTAACCACAGACATGGTGGACTGTTGACCCCAGCAGGCCACCATCCCTGACACTTTAGTACATTAGTGTTTGCGATTACCAAATAGTGAATAACAAAAATTCGCTATTTAGCAATCGCCAACACTAATGTTAGTACATGTGGCCCAGAGTTTAATAAAGTGAGTACCATTGAGTGAGGGGACATCAGCTTTGCAACCACCCAAGTTGTGTTGTTTTGTCACCTTACAAAAAAGAGAAGGACAGTTAACCAACTCTTTAAATAAATGTGCGTGGTATGTAGCAGGGGCTGTGCATGGGCCTGACCGTTTTGCAGTTCTTCAGGTTGTCATGAGTCTGCGGTCAGTCCTACAGCTGTGAGAGAATCTCAAAGCACTTGTCTGGGGTCAGGGAACAGGTCTTTTCCATTTTATTTTACTTATGATTATTAGTGCTTGAGCCTACTTGTTTACAGTAATTGATCCACTCATCGTTGGAGCACTGGCCTACTATGTTTTCAGGTGGCACCTAGTTTTCTGCCCTATTTTGGTGTTTGTTTGAGCAAAAATGCAAAGCATTGGCCTGCTTGGACATTTTTTCTGCTTTTATGCCGGAAGTGATAGGGCCAGCAGCATTTTCAAGAATCATCTAAAAGTTGATGTGTGAGGCAACCTTATGTTGATGCAAACTACTTTGACTTGAGGTAGGCCCATAACCAGGGAGTTTTTTTATTCTTCAATGTTTGCACTGTATTTCATCGACTATCTGTGAACCTCATAGAGGGTGTTAGCATTATAAATCTGTACGTGAATACTAATAGCATCTGAAGTTTGTGATGGTTTAAAGGCAGCTTGGAAGTGACTTGCATGGGACATGTATCTGAATAGTATTCTCAGCCACCTCATACCTTTTTCTAGGTTTTCTCAAATAAATGAGAATGATATTAATTGGTTTAAACAGACTAACGTTCATTTTTACTTGGGAACGTTGAAGTTGTTTTGTGTTGTTGTAGTAATACTAAACGGGCATTTACAATAAAATGTTGGAGCGCTCTGTTACTCTAAAATTGGTAACCCTGCACATTTGCAAAAATACGGCTCATCCCTGCATTATCCCTAGCACTGGTGCTACAAAAGCAGACTAGTGCCAGTGCAGGCACCCATACGCCATACTGCAAGGGTGCCTGCGCTGCAGGGGCGATTGATTATGTGCAGGAAGGGACACCTCCCTGCACATAAACAATCTTTGAAGGTGATTTGCTGTTTCTCTGTGTGCTGCAGGTTGCATTAAAAGTTACGCTCTGGTGGCTCTATCCCCATGTAAATATGCCCCAGAACTCATAATACTTCCTCCCTTTAAAGAAGTGGCTTCCATAGGGGAGTTGATTGTTGTACAATTCTGACATGTGCCTGAGAGGTTTATACCATAGGTACTTGACTTTGTAGCCCCAGACTCCTCATGTGCATTGTTTTAATCATGACAAGGGTTGAACGGAATAACTCAATTGGGAAGTTAGATTGGATGTTTAAAGAGCCCTTGTTCTCAGCATAAGCTGAGATTTTCTCGTGGTTTTCATGAAGGCTGTTTGGGGAGTCAGTGCTTGGAGACACTTGAGGTCATGGTGATTTTTACAAAGAAGTCCCCAAGGTGTAGTCAGGCTTGCCTCAGCTTCCTGTGAGATCTTTGATGCAACACCTTCTGTCCCGGGGGTTGGGTATTTTTGCCTCTTTGAGTCTTAGTTACATTTTTGCCAGAATTTCTATATATTTTCAAGAAGGGTGAGTTAAGAAGTCCCTTGCCATCATTAGTAATTAGTAAAAAGTTTTGAGACTTGGGGGCTGAATCCGATCTCGCTGGGAGAAGGCTCAGTTGATCCAGAGGGATTTCTGACTGACTCGTCCTCCGGGGCTCCGAGCACCCAAGCACGATGCGAATAAGCGCTGACGGACACGGGTCTCTCGGAGCCCCATTGAAGTCAATGGGGGCCTGTTGTACAATGCATACATAGGCTCCCATTGTCGAAAAAGGTATGTTACTCACAAAGGCGCCCCCTCTAGTGGTGACGCATCTGTGCCACCCGCACGGTAAATGCATGTGTAGGGGGGACTCTTGGCTCCCCCCGTAATCGACTTATATGACTACGGGTGTTGGGGGGTCTGGCGTGGACTCCCGATGTCTGCTTCCCGGAGCTTTTATGTGACGGGGGATCCGACTCGATTCAGCTGTCTGAATCGTGCATCGTACTGGCTCGGTCAAAGAAAGCCTCCATTGAACGGCATGGTTTGCTTACTGACGAGACGTACAGAGCGCTTCAGACCAGGAAACAATTAGGTTGGCGATTTCTCGTTTCACACATCGTACTTGCTCGCTCTTACAGCTGTACGAGTTGGTCGGAAAACATGCGTCCGGCTCGTAACCAGAGGCATTTGTCCAGTTTATTTCTCATATGACATTTAAAGATTTAACCAATACATATTGGTAGAATGGTTGTTTCTGGCCACCACTTTCTTTTCATTTGAATGGTGCGTTTTGTTACTTGTCTATTGAGTATGCCTTTCATTACCATCAGCTTATTAGAGAGGGTATTAAGGAAAGTCTTTTTAAGCTTTCTATAACCAGAGGTATAGTTAGTCTTTATGTTTTTGCACTGCATCTGTTTGTTTCATAACTCACCTTTTTGTGGGTGTTACATAGCATCCAAAAAGTTGGTTTATGCTTTATCCCAATAAAAGCTTTAAAAAAGCAGTATTTTTCTTTTACTCAAATCTTAAATTTTATGCCCTAGGGTGTACTGTCATACTTAGAAAAGGATATGTTAACCGATTATCAACATTTTAGACTCCATAGTATCTGGAAGAGGGCAAAGTTTACCTTTGTGAAAATCTGCATGGTTATTGTCTGTTTTACACCTCTGATTCTTGTTTCTCTGGGAATATAAAGTTTAAAGTTTCATGCATTATGGATGTTGGTGACCATCATGTCCTGGGCCTGTCCAGATTGTGTTACTTATATAACAACCAAGTGTAGATAATGAATGCTAGGTAGGCCCAAAGAAATGCTCTCTAGTGTCTTAGAACAGATCCCTTTTCAACACTGATAGGACTTCTTTAGCTGACATGCTTAGATAGGTTTATTCTCAGATATGTTTAATATATTTTTCAGCATTCTGCAACCCAGTGCGTTCTCATCCTTGCTCTATATCTACAGTTAGCTATAGTTTTCACGACCCACTCCAAAATAAAGCAACAGTAGGAAAAAAGTTGGGCTTTGGAGGGACCAGAACTACTATTTCCAGAGTAGCATATACCATACCAGAAAAAAATGTTAAACTTTATAAAGCTCGGATAAAATGTTCCATACCTAAATAAATACAAAATCCATTACATATATATGGATATCTATATAGTAAATCAGCATAATACATGTTTCCATAAACATATAAGCATATTTTGCCAACATAAAATGTATATAAAGTATTAAAAATAAAAACATAACATTAACATATAAATGTAATCATACAATTATATTACTAAGTTATAAATATCAATAGAAAATGTAGGAGATAGATTTGAAATCATTCTCACCCTGGAACCCTAAAATTTGAACAACCAGAAAAGCTAATTAAATTAATAACAAATAAGATCACAATACACATTATATTAAAAAATAATAAATCTCATACAACAAACCTTAAAAGTAACATAATTAATGCATATCAAATTATGAAAACTAATAAATAGCCAATTGACAAAAAAATTCCTATATGTATTAATTATAATTTAACTAACAAATAGCAATGCATGACAACGTTATTATCTAATTAGTAAATTAAAACTTATACAAAAATTATAATCAATTACAAATAAACATTTAGACACCTACCCATACTATTTTCCCCCCACAAAAATTTACATTTAAACGCCTTATAACAGAAAATTATTAAAACTCAATTAAATAATTGAAAAACGATATTATGTGCAACTATATTAAATAAAAAGATTTCAAAGACTTCAAAAAACGATATTCTCACCATCTAGTGTGCACATGCATCAAAATAGACAATAGCGATTCTTTAATTGCGATTTTCAAAGAATCGCAATTAATGAATCGTTATTGCCTATGCATGTAGGATTCGCAAAAATAATTGCGATTGCTACACATTTCTTAATTAAGACTCGCAAATTGCGAGTTGCAATTCAGGAATTTATTCCCTTTCATTTCTATGGGCCTAGAGGTCCATGGGAATGAATGGGAATTACATGCACAATTTGCAAGTACCCAATAGGTACTCTCAAATTGCGCATGCAAATTCAAGGGTGCAAAAAGGACACCCTGTTGCACCCCTGAAATGACAATTTATCCACATGTTGCGTACACAGATGCCCCACTTTAGTGCATTTTTCAAATAAATTGCAAATTACCATCAACTTTTGATTGACGGTAAATTGCGATTCCTATTTGCGAAATCGCTAATGGTTTTAAGGTTAACGCATTGCATTTAAGGAATCACAATTTGCGATTCCTTAAATGCAATTGCAATTTAGGTAATCGCAAATTTTGCAATTCCTTACATTGCGATTTTTGCATTTGGGATGATAGATCCCAAATGCAAAAATACTGGTTTCAAAGGGGCAGATTCTGAGAATCTGCCTGTTTGCAACTGTTTTTTTCGTTGATTCTTGGGGCCCTAGATTCTTTCCTATAATATTTTTGTCATCCCAGTATTTTCAACATGAAATTTGTGTTTTACAAAAAATGTTAAACAATATTTTGGCAGTATATCTTCATCTGGGGCACATTTGATACAAACAAAGGATCTTGTTAACACTTAGGGGTCTATTACGATGTTGGTCGGAGTTGCCCAAGACTGACACAGTCGCAGTCTCGGGACCGCCCGACCTCTGGTCGGCGCTTCCGACTGCCTGATTAGGATGTGACTGAACACTGTTCGTTCGTATACTCCCATTTCACTTTAGGAGCTTGTGTAATGGCCCTAAAGCTGCCGCATTACAGGCTCACATGCACAAATAGAGGTGTGTGTAAAACCCTGCACCCAATGCCTGCCACACAGTGCCCTCCACACATTACACGGACTTACAGGAGGACACACTAGGTACTCTCAAGGCCACCAATTGCAGGCCGCAGAGGCACAGGGCCCTGCAAAGTCGCTTTCCGACAGCTTTTCCGTATCGGAAAGGCCGGCACAAAAAGGCTGTGGGAAATTGACATTGTAATCCCGACAGCGAAAACACTATTAATAGGGATTACGGTGCTGGTCCCACCGGCTAGAAAACTGGAAAGAGCATGTTGGAACCACGTAGGAATGAACGACCGGTTTACGCTCTGACTGCCGACATTGTAATTCGGTGGTCTGACGTCAACCCAACTACGACGGTCGGAAAGCCTCCAATCAAAGTCGGAAAGCTTCTGACTAGCGGTCAGAGGCTTTCTGACCGATATTGTAATCGGCCCCTCAATTGATTTCTGCAGAATATAGACTGCAAATATATTTTTATGAAACTACTATTTGGACTTATATCTTGACGTAGTCAAATGCATCTCCTCTATGCTGGGTAGGCATTTTCACTTACTTTTAAATTGTGACATTAAAAACATTATTTTGAATTTTGCCATTTAAGTGTTCCTTGGCAATAAGTTATAATTTTTGTTAGGCATCAGCTGCAGACTATGTCAGTAAAACTAAATCAAAACCCACGGGACTTAACATGTTTGAGGGGAAAAAATCACCTGTAATTATCCCTAAAGACATTACAAGGTTAGGCCATGCTGCATGGATAAAAAGGTGTATTTTCTGTAGTGGCTGCTTGCTATTGCACTGTGGTAATCCTTACAGTTCAAGTTTCCTTTGTACTGATAGAAACTTTAATTGGTGGGAGGTGTCCAATCCAGTCTCAGACAGCTTCTGTATTTACATTGTCTCGAACGTGACAACAGTACATACCTGAGATTCCAAAGTCCTCTTAAAAATAAGATTTTCTATATTCCTCAACTGCTAAAAAGGAAAGCTAGTGTGAATCCCTTTACCTATGCATTTAAACAATGACTGATTAGTCTCAGCTAATCTGTGCTTAACTTGTAAAAGAGTGATTAAGTGATTCAAATCGTTATTCGGATACATTTTATCCATAAAAGCACAGATCGATCATAATAAAAGGGTAAATATAGCAATCCATTATCAAGAACCCGGTGAAACCAAGATCAGTATTAAAATTGATTTAACATAAAACAAGTATATACAGAAAATCTCATAAATTGATTATTATTCTAAACTCATTATCTATATAAAAAACAGATTCCTTCAAATTCATATGGGGCCTACCCAAGCATCTACATATTGATTCAGGAAAAAAAGAGCATCATAAGGTGCACATTGAATTGCGAGCAGGCACTGACAATTTAAAAAAGTTACCTACACGGGCCAATAACTCATCATTTTCTAATTTAGGAATTGTTAGGTAGGCTTCCTCTAGGTGTATAAGTCGGGTATTCTTAAAGAATGGAAGCAAAACCTAATATGTGTATAGGCTATTGGCCTCATTTATGAGGCCCCTTGCGCCATCGGAACTTCACTCTTTTTGTGAAGTACCGTGGCGCAGAAACCAGAGTGATATTTATCAGGCAGCACTAAGACACTTTTTTTGGCGTACTGCTGCATGATAAATATCAGTCCCTTTTTTAAAAAAAATTCTTTTTATTAACAAATAACAAAATCAAACACAAAAAAACGGGCAACAGGTGATACAGTACATTTCCTTTCAATGGGTCTTCCAAAGCAAAAATCAGAATCATAAGAGCAATATTTCACATTTGGATCATAGGGATTCCTGAGCTTCCCGTTGCAGACCTCGCAGCAGTGGTTCACAAATCTCTCCTCAGTGCCTATCCATGCCCCCCAAATCTTACCCCACCTCTCCGGGTAACCCCTGGCCATGTATACAGCTTTCTCCCTAAACATACACCAGTCCAGGTCTTCGGCCCACTTAGATACTCGGGGGGGCTGACTTGCCCCCCAAAGCTGAGAAATGTTTCGTTTTGCCACCATATTGCCAGTGCCACCCATTGCTCTCGATAATCATTCAGATCTGTAGGTTCCCATACATTCAATAGACATCTACGGGCTTCTGATAGGATCTCCTCACCCAGCACTTCTTTCAATTTGTCGTGAATCTTTGTCCAGAACGACTGTATCGCCACACAATGCCAAAGAATGAGCATGAAGGTGCCAGATTCTCCACACTCTCTTCTGCATGCCCCACTCTCCCCCCACCCCATTCGCACCAACCTGGGTCCAGTTATGTATGTCCTATGCAATATCTTTAATTGCACCAGCCGGAGCCGCATCTGATTAGCCACTACTTTTGGGAAGGAAACCTCCTCCACCCAGTCTTCACCATTTAGTTCTAGGCCATCTGCACACCACTGCGTTCTAACTCGCCCCAGCGGGCTCTCCATATTGTTGACCAGTTTCCTATATATGAGAGAGATAATGTAGATTTTTCTAGAATTCATGACGGAAAATCTTAATTTTATTAAAGACACGGAGGCGAGTATTATGCTTTCTTATCTTGCTTTAATTACACACAGCAGCCAAGATAAGTAAAAAACTACAGTTCCCAGAGGGCCAGGGGACAAACTGGGCCATGGGACTGAAAAAACGTGAGAATACATTAGCCAATCACAATGAACCTATCAGATAAAGACCCTAACTGACTGCGCAGCTTCCTCTTTTCGCTGGCGAGCAGATCAAGTATAGTCATTAAACAAAGGGAAAATTAATAAAATTAAGGATATAGCCAAAGTCCAGGAACATAAGTCTTGTATCAGGGGAATCCAAGGAAGAAGACCAAACAGGAGTCCAGGAGGAGGATCCGGGAGCCTTGGAATTGGAGCACTCGAAGGAGAAGATCGAAGAAGTTGAAGGGTAGATCTTCTAAGATGAAGCCGGTGGCAAGGCTGGATTCGCTGTAGGGAGGGAGAACAAAAGTTAAGACATGTTGCGGCGGGATAATACTCGCCTCCGTGTCTTTAATAAAATTAAGATTTTCCGTCATGAATACTAGAAAAATCTACATTTTATGGCAAGACCGGAGGCTCCTATTATGCTTGTTTAAAGCATATTAACAATATCAGAAGCCACAGTATGAACAGGTTTACAATAGAACATGCGAAATATGCTGTCATTTGACCAGTCTGCTGATCTCAGAATGTCTTCCAGACGAGAGCCAGACCAAAAGGCTGTAGAAGCCATGGCTCCCCTGGCCGAATGAGCCCCGAAAACGGAGACATCAATTCCGGCAAGAGACATGACCCAACGGACCCAACGGGCCAGAGTAGGAGAAGAGACAGGAAGATGGGGTTTACGAAAGGAAATAAGGAGTTGAGAAAGAGAGGGCGTTCTGAGATCAGCAGTTCGGTGTTCGTACACTTTTAAACATTGTCCCACACACAGTTTGGGATGAGCTGGAAAATAAGGATAAAACACTGAATCCAAATTAGTCTTAGTACGTCTGCGTATCTGAAACAGCACACCTGAAGGAGAATATTGGCGAGCAGAAACATCTAGAGCCTTAACATCAGAAACTCTTTTAATGGAAACTAGACATAGTAACATGGTGAGTTTAGCAGATAGCATTTTCAGCGAAAGAACAGCATTGTCTGGCCAATCATTAAACAATTTAAATATCACTGTAACATCCCATAAAGAGGTATACTTAGCCAACGGAGGTTTCGCACAACGGACACCCTTGAGTAGACGACAAATCATAGGGTGAGCACCAACTGGTTTACCATCGATTTGGGAATGGTATAGGGAGATGGCAGAGCGATAGAGATTGATGGTGCGGTAAGCCTTACCGGCACTGGCTTGTGAACCAAGGAAATTAATTATGAAATTCAGAGAGGCTGAAATGGGATCGAGGTCCCTTTCCAAACACCAGCTTGTCCAAAGAGACCAGGCGGATCTGTATGCTTTGGATGTTCCCGGAGCCCAAGCTTGGTTGATGAAGATCGAAGCCTCTTGTGAAATGAGGACGTCAGAAGGGGAAGGCCGGAAACTTTCCAGGCCGAGAGTTGCAGGGAGGAGTCGAGAATGAGACTGTGTTGTTCGCCCTGAGGATTGAGAAGTAGGTCCCCGAAAGAGGGAAGAAGGACCGGGAAGTCCACTGCCATCTCGAGAAGAGTCGGAAACCAAACCTGGGCTTGCCAGAAGGGGGCAATTAGAACCAGGGACGAGGACTGGCGGCAAACCTGAGAAAGAACCCTGTTGATCATCAGAAAAGGAGGGAAGGCATAATGAAGATGACGAGACCAATCCTGCAGGAAAGCGTCTGTCGCCAAGGCCAGGGGATCCGGGCGCCAACTGTAGAACCGGGGCAATTGGGAATTGAGACGGGAAGCAAAAAGATCGATAGAGAAAGGACCCAAAGATGGGAAAGAGAGAGGAAAACGGATGGACAAAGCTTCCAATCGCTGGAATCTCGAAGAAATCTCGAGTGCCAATCCGCCACGCTGTTGAGATCTCCAGGGAGATACTCGGCAGTCAGAGAGAGATGATGGGCGAGGCAAAATTCCCATAGACTCTTTGCCAAGTCCGCCAGGGGTTTGGACCGTGTTCCGCCAAGATGGTTGATGTAGCGGACCGCAGAAACATTGTCCATGCGGAGGAGAATAGAACAGTGAATCCTGTTTTTGGAAAGGCTTTTGATCGCAAAGGAACCTGCAAGCATCTCTAAACAGTTGATGTGCAACTTTGACTCCTCTGCGGACCATGAACCTCCAGTCGAGATTGGTCCACACCGGGCGCCCCAGCCCGACAGGCTTGCATCTGATTCTAAGACTAGATCTGGGGCCGTGGCGAAGATAGTGCGCCCGTTCCACGCATCTAAATGGTCTATCCACCATTGGAGCTCGGTGCGGGACTCGGGGTCTAGTGCCACGAGATCTGAATATGCAAGGCCTTGACGAAGATGACGGATTTTTAGGCGCTGAAGAGCACGATAATGGAGAGGGCCCGGGAAGATGGCCTGAATGGAAGAGGAGAGAAGGCCGACAATCTGTGCAAGAGATCGGAGGGACAAAAGAGAGGACTGAAGAACAGATAGGATCTCCGCTTTGATCTTGGAAACATTGGAAAGGGGGAGGCGAAGGGACGCTGCAGCAGAGTCCACCAGGAACCCCAAGAACTCCGTGTTCTGAGAAGGAGTCAAAGACGACTTGTCTTTGTTGATGAGAAAACCCAGATCTAGGAGAAGGGACTGAGTCAAAAGAAGGTCGGAGAGGAGAGACTGTTTGTCCGAATTCATGAGAAGGATATCGTCCAGGTAAATAATTAGCCTTATGCCAAGAGATCGAAGATAGGCGACCACTGGTTTCAAAAGCTTTGTGAAGCACCAGGGCGCGGATGATAGGCCAAAGGGAAGAGAGGTGAAACAATAGTTGATACCTGTCCACTGGAATTGAAGAAATTTCCATTGAGAGTGATGGATGGGGACCGTGAGGTATGCGTCCTGAAGGTCCAGACGGACCATCCAGTCGTTGGGACGAAGAGTGTCCCTCAAATGTAAAATGGTCTCCATTTTGAAATGGCGGTAAACCACAAACTGATTGAACCATTTCAGATTGATGACCGTGCGGAGCTTCTTGTTTTTCTTTTGAACAAGAAAAATGGAGCTTAGAAAGCCTGAGGAGTCGAAGGGAAAAACTTGAATTGCTTTTTTGAGGAGAAGAGCCTCGATCTCGTTTGAAATTTGAGATGCCATCAGAGTAGAAAAGACGAGAGGGGGGGGAAGAGAAGTTTGGACGGGAGGGGAAAGGAACTCTATCAGGTAGCCTTGTACCGTGTTTAAGACCCACGGATCTGAACTGAGGGTGCACCATTTTTGAAGAAACAGTTTTAAGCGACCCCCCACAGGAGGGGAAGAAGAAAGGCTTACCTTGTTGGTTGGAGTTTTGACGATAGTTTCGTTGACCTTTGCCTCTGAAGCCACGGCCACGTTGGGGATAGAATTGAGGCTTGTAGTCCTGGTTGTTGTTGGACGAACCTCTGGAGCCTTGGTTGTAGGGACGGCCGGAAGAGCGACCCCTGCCTCTGCCGGCCCGTCCAAAAACCGGAGGGGCGAAGACCTTCTTTACTGTTTGTTGGGCTTTGTCCAAAGAAGCAAAAGTAGAAACAAATCTACTAAGGTCACGAACCAGAGAATCTCCAAAGAGGAGACCATTCGCCTTGGGGCCAGGATCCATGGGAGCCAGATTTGAAAGTTTAGGATCCAATTTGATTAAGAGACCTTTACGGCGCTCATGAGTGATTGCGGAGTTAGCATTTCCTAGAAGGCAGAAGGCGCGTTGAGCCCACATGGAAACATCTTCTGCAGAAAGTTCAGAACCCTCTAAGCGGGCAGCTTCCGCTAAATCAAAGATACGGGCGAGAGGGCCCACAATATCCAATAGTTTGTCTTGGCAAGTGGTCCAAGCTTTATCCACCCCTCTGCGGGGGTCCTTGCCGAACTTGGAGAAGAAAGTGAGGAGAGGTTGGTCGATGGAAGGGACCATCGTAATTTTGTCTGGAAGAGAAGGCTTAGGACATTCAGATTTAAGCCTGGCTCTTACCGGTGCTTCCAAAGGGAGACGCAACCTGGCAGAGATATATTCTCCCACATGGTGAGAAGGGAACCATTCGGTAGAATTAGGGTGACGAATAGTGGAGGGATCAAACATGGGTAAACCCTCAGAGTCAAAAACAGGCTCAAATGAAAAAGAATCCAATTTGGGAGATTTAGCAGGGGGGGGGAAGGGTCAGTAGTATCAAACAGGTCAATCAATTGGTCAGCGTCATCGAAATTAGCATCATCATCATCGTCATCTGTGTCCAATATAGTGGAAATTACCAATTTTCTCCTAGGAGACTCTGCATGTTTCTCTTTTTGTTTGCGTTTACCCTCGGAGCCAACAAACCCCTCCTTAGAAGGAGGCCTGGGAGGAACAGAGTCCTCAGTCAAGTGCGAGGAAGACTCGCTAATCAAAGACGCTTTTTTAGGGGCACGAGATTGAGCAGAGAATTCCACTTTTTTCTTTCTGCTTTCCCCCGCAGACTGGGCCAACATTTTGGACATGATGCTTAACATTGAATTTTCCATGTTTTTTGACATTCTCTTCATAGAGACTTCCACAGCTGTTTCCACTGAATTATTAATGAATTTATTTAAATCCCTTTTAAAAGTATGAGATTCCTGGGAAGGGATTTCCTCTGAGGAACTATCACGTTCCATAATTAAGCTGTCAAGAGAGCCAAAAATATCACCCAGGAGGTAGGCGAGGGTTAATAGGCAGAGCGGGGGCGTGTACAAACTGTGGGCTGGGCAGAGCGTGAAGCGACGTCTTCACACGGAGCTTCGAAGGCACAGAGGCTGGAGCACAAGGCGGAGCAGCAGTCACACGCAGGACGGTGACCGGAGCGAGAGAAAAACCCAGAAAGAGGTTAGAAGGCGCACGAAGACGCGCGCGCTGAGACGCTACCAAGAGCGTCTGAAAACGGGGGCGGGGGAAGGGGGGGGAGAGAAACGAAGCGCCGGAGCTTCGAGTAGCTACGCGCGAATAGCGCAAAAGTACTAGCGCGAGGTCGCGCTAAACAGGCACAATGCAAATATATCACAAGCGGTCACAATAAATGTAAAACAGAGCATAAAAGTACTGAGAGCAAAGATAAAGGCACTTATCTGACTGCGAGCAGCAAGAAAAGAGGAAGCTGCGCAGTCAGTTAGGGTCTTTATCTAATAGGTTCATTGTGATTGGCTAATGTATTCTCACGTTTTTTCAGTCCTATGGCCCAGTTTGTCCCCTGGCCCTCTGGGAACTGTAGTTTTTTACTTATCTTGGCTGCTGTGTGTAATTAAAGCAAGATAAGAAAGCATAATAGGAGCCTCCGGTCTTGCCATAAAATGTTCCCAGGGATGTGCCCATCCAGCACACAGTCCTCAAGAGGCAAAGTCTCCGGGAGTACCGTGCCCCTGGGTATATGAGCCAGAAGAGCGTGACTCACCTGCCTATATCGGAAGTGTTCGGTTTCATGCAGTCCATACTGCATCTGAAGTGACTCGAATGTGTGTACCGTGTCTCCCTTCCAGACATCCCTTATCTGTGCAATCCCAATGAGGTCCCATTTATCGAACCCCCTGGATCTCCATAGGCTTCCCAACTTTTCCGAATTCAACAGGGGTGTAACCAACGTCAGCCGGCCCTCCCAACCCAAACATCGATTGGCTGCATGCAACACCTGTACCGCATGCGCAGTCGGGCCACATAAGGCAAACCTCCCTGGCTTGGCGTATAGCGCCCTGTCCAACATTCCACTCGGGGCCAGTCCACCGTCCATAGCGTACCCCGGATTGCCCGGGGGCCCGTAAACAATGTGGTTTACGGCAGCTAGCTGTGAAGCCCAGTAGTACTTTTTCATATCTGGTAGTCCGATTCCACCATCGTACCACGGTAGCGGCAATCTAACAAATGCTATACGGGGCCTACCCTCCCACAGAAGCTGTCTCTGAAACTACTCAATCTGCTTGAAATAGGAGGCCTGCACTGGGTCCATCGAGTTCTGCAGGGCATAGAGGAATCGGGGCTGAGCCATCATTTTGAAAAGGGCGGCTCTTCCGAGCATAGAAAGCGGAAGGGTCCTCCAGCGTTCCACGTCTTTCTTACATCTATTCAGCAGGGAGGCCAAGTTTTTAACATATCTTAACTGTGGATCGAGCATTATGTATATACCTGTTATATTTGAAACCAACAGTCTTAATCTGGATTGGGCATTTCTGGGGGGATCCTCTGCGGTTCTCTTACTAACACAAAGAGCACCGATTTTGACCAGTTAATTGCTAATCCTGAATATCTACCAAAAAAAGGCAAGCACATCTAGAAAGTTCCCGAAGGACTCTCTAGGTTTGGTAAGTTAGAGCAAAACGTCATCCGCATATAGTGAGATCTTATCTTCCCATTCCGGTGTCCATTGCAGGCCTCGTATCGCTCTATCCCATCTGACCCAGGCCACCAGCGGCTACATAGCAAGGGCAAAAAGCAACGGAGACAGCGGACAACCCTGTCTCGTGCCCCTCTCCAACGCAAAGTCATTTGACCTACAATTATTGACGACCACCCTGGTCAGGGCGTTCGCATGTAATATTCGCACCCAGTCGATAAACTCACCGCCAAAGCCCAATTTTGCTAATACTGCGACTAGATAATTCCATTCGACCCTGTCAAAAGCCATCGAGGCGTCCAAGGACACCAGAACCGTTGGCTCATGTATTTTCGAGGAGCCCCCAAGGCCTACGCGGCATAAAACCAGACTGTTCTGGGTGTATCAAATTCAGGATTTCTTTTACCAGCCGAGTAGCAAGAAGCTTTGCTAAAATTTGGGGCTCTGCATTAAGGAGCGAAATAGGCCTATAAGAGGCGCATTGTGTTTTGGGCTTCCCCGCTTTATGTTTGACTATTATCTTTGCCAGTCGGTGATCATAAGGGAGCTGGCCTTTTTCCTTGCTCTCCAAAAGCATGGCTCGCACATATGGGGCGATCCTATTGGCATTTAGTTTATACAGCTCGATCGGTATCACATTAGGGCCAGTCGCCTTACCAGACTTTATCTGCCTAACAGCCTGCGCCACTTCATCATTGGAGAAAGGAGAGTCCAGATAGGACCTATCCTCCTCCGACAGCCTAGGCATAACAATATCTCTAATCATGGCACTGTTTTCTGCCTCCGTAAACTCACTTTCAGCGGTATAGACCTTCTTATTGTACATAAAGAATGCCTCTGCCACGGCTTGTGGTTCAGTAATTTTATCAGACTCCGGTTCCTCCAACTCTGGCACCAGCTTCGATGCCCATTCCCCATGATTGAGCCACAATATCAACTTACCGGCTTTATCGCCATGTTCATATATGCGGCTCTGTACGGCATTAGTTTGGGCAATCGCCCTGTCTCTCGCTAACGCTCTGTACTCTTCTTAACGGAGCTTCAATAAGTGGAGGTCTCCCGTCGGGTGTGACCTAGCTACTCCCTCCTCCAAAGCCATGACCTCAGCCTCTTTCTGAATCAACTCCGCCTGTCTTTTCTTCTTTTTCCCTGCTACTAGAGACAAGACCTACCCTCTTGCAACCGTTTTGTAGGCTTCTCAAAGGGACTGCGCTGAATCAACAGTCTCCTCATTTTCCAGGAAGTAGCGTTCCGTCATTTGGAGCATCTCTTTCTTAATGGCCGGATCCTTCAACTGCCAAGCACTAATGGGAGCGACTCTACCAGCCATCTGCTGTCCGAGGGTGAGCTGCAACCATAACGGAGAATGATCAGATATACCCCTGCCCAGGTATTGTGTGTCTTGAATCATGGTAGCCATCACAGCTGGCAGCAATATGTAGTTGAGTCTTGACAAACTATTGTGTGTTGCCGAAATGTGAGTAAAAAGTGTCTGCGTTGGATTATGGACCCGCCAGCTATCAACCAACCCCAGCATCTCCAGAAAGTCCGGGAGCCATCTCTGCGACTGTCACTCGTGGTAAGCTATGGTCAACCTCTCCATCCAGCACGGCATTAAAATCGCCTCCCAGAACTACACAACCAAGAGGCAGTGTAAGGAAGACGGCACTCAAATCCCGGAAGGTGTCAGACTAGAGACCTGGCGGCACATATATTGTTACCCCCCAGCTGTCTTGACACCCCAGAATATCTACCCCTCTGGTCAATCCACGTGGCCTGCACTGACATGGGGAAGGAAGTTTTAACCAGGTTCCCCACCCCCCTAGATCCAGTAGTGAATCCCTCATGTGCCACCAATTTATACCCCCCTCTATGGAGGGCCATTCATCTATTACCCACTAGATGAGTCTCCTGCAGCAATACAACATCTGGGGAGTGTGTCCTAATGAGCTGACTAACCATTCCTCTCTTGATTTTATCACCCAAACCATTCACATTCCAACTCAGCACTTTCATGCCGATTCATGACTATGTTGTGCCATTTAACCAATGTGAGGAATATAGAACAGCATTCTCCTCACCTGTCGCAAAAACCTCTATATTCAACAGCAAATACCCACATATAACTGACCCCTCTCCCCCCACCATGCACTTCTGCACTTGGCTTGCGCCTGTCCCCAACTCGCAGTGTGCCTGTCGCCCTATAATCTAACTAACCGTCTATCTAAAGGTAGAAATGAGGAGGAAGGCAGATCCAATAGACCCCTCCCTCGCCCCCGTAACTGCACTATCAGCGCCTAATACTAATCAAAGCCCAAGAAGACACTGTGCCACCCCATTTGCGATTCCTGAGCGGCTCTCATTACTCCCTGTCCGACACATCTCCCCTCTCCTCACTTGCAGGTCTCTCAGACCCCGGCTGGGGTTGCATCTCCAGCCAGTCCAAGGTGATGTCCGGATTGTCAAAAAAACAGGTTTTACCATTGGCCTCAATCCTCAGCCGGGCCGGGAACAACATGGCATACTTCAGACCTCTGTCCCTGAGTTGTTTCTTGATCCCAAGAAATCCCTGGTGCTGTTTCTGGACCGCCTCCGCAAAGTCCGGGAAGAAGGAGAGACTGGTGTTTTCATATCTCAGAGGGCCTCCCAATCTAGAGGCCTGCAGGATAGTGTCTCGATCTCTAAAATTGAGCACCTTCGCAATCATTGGACGGTGGGGAACCCCAGGGCGTGGCCAACCTCCCGGGACTCCGTGTGCCCATTCAATAGTAAAAAAATTGCTCAAGCCCTTGGGCTTAAGGTGCTTTGAAACCAGGTCCTCCATGAACAAATCCGGGGCTGGGCCCTCCGCTTTTTCGGGAACACCAACAATCCAGACGTTACATCTCCGGGCCCTTCCCTCGTAGTCGTCCAGCTTCCGGCTTGTGATATCCCCTGCCCGCCTCAGCTCCCAGACCTCCTGCTGCAGCGATGCCACATCATCTGTTAAGCTGGCCATTTTAACATCTAGGGACATAACTTTTTCCCTGGTTTTGGTGAGATCCGCACAGATAAGGTTGACCTCAATAGTCACTGCATCGAGTTTCTGATCAAGCGGTTCCATTTTCTGTCTCAACGATGATTTCACCCCTTCTATGGTCGCCATTACATCCAGCAGTGTAGGTTCCGGGAGAGTGCCAGTTGAGTCCCTTCCCGGATCGTGTGCCTTCTTTACCTCAGGCGGGAAACCCCTGGGCAGCATGTACTGGTCCGGTTTATTGGATTGAACATAGCCGGTCCCCCTGGCAGACCGAGACTGCAGCTTCTCACTTTCGGGTTTAGCCGCCATCTTTACCCACACCAGAGCCTCCCCCCGTGTCCGCAGTCACTTCACTGAACCAAACCACGAGAGAGATCCAACCGCTCCGAGACCGTCCGTCGCACCACAGCCGAGCCGGGAATTAGGTCTACACCATCATTGTCAGGACTCGCCGGCTGGCCCCCCACGTCTTATTTAAGGGCAGTAAAGATGACCCAACAGCTTCGCCGCTGTCCACCTACCGTCCCTCGGGTACGTCCACTGGTGCATCCTAATCTTGGATGGGGTATCTGTCACGGACGTGGCTCAAGTCTCACCCCACAGGATGTCACATCCAGTCCTAAACCACCGCTCCAGTCACTGATCATCGCTCTCCCCTAAAGATCTGCCGAGGGGTTCCGATGTCAACAGGCTTGGGGCCCACTCCCCCACACTCAGGGTCATCTCACCCCCGCCTCCAGAAGATCTCAGCTGCTCACCTGCGCCAATGTCTCTATAAATCCCTCCGCCGTCTCTCCACTGGCGAGCACCATCAGGGTTTCTGCCTGGGGGTTCACACCGCTATGTCTGGGCCTACCTCCGAGCACCACAGGCCGGTTGAGCGTACCTCCTGGCACCGCCGCTTCTGCCAGTATTCTCGCTGCCAGCCGAGTCTTGTGCACCAGCCATCGACCTTCTCAGGCCACGCTGGTCTCGAACCCACCAGCTCCTCGCTCCGACCCTCTATCCCGCAACAGGGCCAGAGCTGTACCCAGGGGCAGTAGCACCCTGCATAGATCCGGCGCCACAAAGTCTGTCTAGGATGCGGGGGCGGGGTTCTCCCGCGAGCCCCACCAATCTCTCTCCGCTGGCCGGCGCCACCAGGCAGGCCCCAGGGTCCCTGCAACGGGGACTGCTTTTGAATCCCTGGCCCACCACTGCAATCCTTGGGCCGGCTGGCAACTTCCGGGAATCGGCGCAGCTCTTTATCTATTAGCGGCCGGCCACGCCCGCGACTCCAGCCCCTGGCTTAATTCGAGGCGGAGGCACCAAACCTTTAGGCTTCAAGCTCCGGTCCCCGGTCACTCAGCGGGACCGGAGCAGGACCGGATGGCACCCCAGGAGTTACGCTACCTGCTCTCTGGGTCAGCGCTGCAGGATCGTCTCAGGATGTGGGGGTGAGGATTCCGTCTCGGCGGAGCTGCTACCCTACGCGGCCATCTTGGGCGCGCGCATGGCTCCTCCAATATCAGTCCCTTTAACGCAGTGTTCTGCGTTAAAGGGGCGTGCAATGAGTGTTGCTGGGGGCGTTCCAGCACCATCCATGGCCTTTTGACAATGCTCCAGATTTGCGAGGCGTAAGAGAGGCGCAACGGGAGAAATATCTTTATTTCTCCTCATTTCGTCCTTTTTCTATGTGTGCTGCAGAATGCAGCTCACATAGAAAGAGTAAAAGCCTCTTGTGATTATTTTTGAACAGAGAGGTTTTCCTTCTTGTACAAAAATAATCATCCCCGCAAGACCGGCACCCTTGCACCATTGTGCAAAGGTGCCTGCGCTGGAGCAGGCGGCCCATTGTGTGCTGGCGCAGGGGAAAAGGACAGGAATGCATTGTATCATATAGATACGGTGCATTCCTGCCCTGTTCTTTTGCGGTAGGAAAGCGCAGCAGGAAGGCCTGCTGCGCTTCCCTACAGCAAAACCTCATAAATGAGGCCCCATAAAATGTGCAAAATAATATGAAATGGAGTGTTGTCTGCCTACTCCTGCCATCACATGGGCAAGTTAATTGATCCAGATTCGCGTTGTACCCCAAAAGAAAACAAAGTAGAAATTTTACTGTGCCTGCCCTTAAACGAAAAAATAATCACCTCTCCCAATGTCCTATTGACTTTAGGAGGTAACTAAGTGGAGTATTTGATTCTTCCACAATTGGCAAATAACTTTCTATAGACTTTTTTGGGATCTTCCTTTTAAATCTTAAAGTCCTGTAGTGATCATATAAAACCCCGAATCACTTTTTTGTTCATGTCAATGCACTCATCTTGGTTTGTAAAAATGTGTGCCTGGTTGATGCTACTAAGACCATCCCTTACTGCAGCGCGCCATGGTATATATTTCCCTTTATTACACTTGAGGCAGTCTCTAATGATCTCTCTATTCACAGAGGCTGCAGGATTCTTCCAAATCGCAAGCCAAAAAAGAACAGGTCATGCCTTTATGAGGTCTTTAACATAGTGCAATTTTAGTTTTGCATGGCAAATAAACTGTGACTTAGAAATCGGGGCTCCCAGTATTTTCCTACAAAATCTATTTTCTTCAAGTTGAATACTATTACACTTTGTGTGCTCCGATATCTCTGCGCCATATGTCGCAGTTGGAATGCACTGTGTTTTGTAAATTTTCAAAAGTGCTAGTATTATCCCTATCTTTTTAGGCTGCGGTAATCAATTGAGTTAGTAACTTTTGAGAACGTGTTCCTGCTATGTGCCACATGGTCAATCCATGAACCATTGGCAGAGAAAACAAGCCCAAGGTAAGGGAAAGTGCTAGTGCAATAGAGTTTTCGGTCATCTACAGTAATATAATTTAAAAGATGTTTTTTTGGGCCACAAGACATAATAAATGATTTTTTACAATTAGTAAACAAATCTAAACTACCCATAAAATCCACAAAACCCCGAACTAAAATTCGTAAGGCATTCAGCGACCATCCCATTAAAACAGCATTGTCCGCATACAATAAGGTGGGTACTAAGTTGCCGTTCATTTTGGGGACATCATCAGTAAGTACAATAAGGGATTTGTGCAAGTTGTTAATATATAAAATCAAATCAGGGGGGCCAAAACACACCCCTGCCTTACACCTCAATCAATTCTGGTGTCCCCTGAAACTTTCCCACTAGTGTTGATCCTTACACGAGCGCGTAGGTCTCTATGCAAGTATGGTAAAAAACGGACTAAAACATCATCTAAGCCGTACTCCAAAAGGATAGACCATAAACAGGACCAATTAACGAAAGTAAAGGCTGAGGTGAGGTCCATAAAAGCCAGATATATATAGGGGATTTGCTTGACCACAGTTTATTTTCCAATGATTAATTTGAGATTCAAACATTGTTCGATAGTCCCTACTTTGCTTTGAAATCCCAGTTGGCACGATTATAAAATATAGTCATCCTCGGCCCAAGCCCTTATTCTGTTGTAGAAGGCTCCCTAAAATTTTCAGTGTATTGTCTATTAGGGAGATTGGCCTGTAACAGTTGGGTTGCGATCGATCACCCTTTTTAAAAACTGGCACAATAATGCTTGTCGACCAGGTACTTGGGAGTGGGGCATTGATTAGATTATTAAAAACTTTTAATAAAAGGGGTGCCCAGAACTCAGGTTTAAATTTAATCAGATCAATAGGCAGCCTATCAGGACCTAGAGCTTTATTATTCAGACTTTGATTAACAGCATCTTCAACTTCCTGCAAAGTTATTTCAATTGCGGGGGGAGTCTTCAAGCTCTAAAACACTTCATTCTATGAGGGCAATGAATAAATCATCGAGAAGTGAGCTGCCCACGCCTCGCCTGTCACATTACAACTTATGGAAGATAGTGGTTGAGCAAGGGATCTCATACTTTTGACTGCAGTCCAGAAAGCATTCCCAATATTTAAGAGGGCGGCCTCTGGTAAGGCATCCCAGCGCTCATCAAAATCTGCTCTTTCCTCTGTAGGATGGCTACCTTAATGATTTAACTAGTACAAGGTCTCTTGGGGTTTTTGATAATGCCACACACAGCTGTATATCACTTAGTGAGCATTCACCATTAAACCATCTTGACCTAGGTTCCACTCTAGACATTGGTTTTGACAGTATAGACTTAATCTCCCCACATGGGGCATATTATCAAGGGGGTTTATCTCCACTTTTTTGGCTTTAAAAGCCAAGAAAGCGGAGATAAAATTATCTCCCTATTACCTAGCTGTCGCAAACACCAGTTAGCGACAGCTAGTAGGAGATAGCGAACATCTTGGGCCCCACTTTGCATGTCAGTGATATTTATCACTAATGACATGCAAAGTGGGCGTGCCAAGATGTTAGAGACTGGAAACAGTCGCTAACATCGCTATCTCGTATTACCAACTTTTGGAGATATTTGCACTAAGCGCGAATATCTCCAAAAGCTAACGCCTGCCCTGAGCAGTTCTTAGCCATGTTATCCAATGGGAGGTGGATAACATGGCTAAGAGCATTAGCTCGGTAATGCATGAATATCGCTGACTTTTCAGCGATATTCATGCTTTGCGGCGATTTTTATCGCATTAGCGATAAACCTTGGTAATACCAAGGTTTATTTGCAGTAAAAATCACCGCAGCTCAGCGGTAAATTTTTGTCTCTAACCAAGCAATAGCGATAATTATCGTTATTGCTTTGTAATATATCCCATAGTTTCCCAAAATCTCCAAAAAGATTGTAAAAGAATGAATGCTGGGGCTCAAAGCTCTGTTCAATAACCTGCAGCTGGTGCTTAAATGTTGGTGTCAAGAATATCAATGCTGCATAGTATTCCACCTCATGCCTTTTTAACTCACTACCAGATAATCCCTGCCCCAAAGTGTCACTTTTGCTGGTTACTGGATTCTCCATCCGTGACAGTTATTTCTGTCTTTCTCTGGCTCCATCTCTCTTGGCAGTTCGGGCTGGACTGTTCCCATGAGGCACAGGGTCAGACTGATCTGCATATAGCCATGTCTGAACTGGGGTGGCAGAGTGGGCTAAAGAACTGTGATGGATTAAACCCAGATCTTTTGACTGGGTGTGAGTGTTTGATTGGTTCAGATGCTCCATCCATTACCACCCCCTTTTGTATCGCTTTTGGCCACCATAAGTGTGGCAGGGTATGCTCAGACGTGAGTCCATTGCTCACTTTGCCACTGGATTCAAGCAAGCCGGGCTGAAAACGTCTGGAATGCCAGAAACCGGTCCTCGGAAGCTTGTTTCCGGTCCAGGGAAGGCATGGCTTGGCAGTTCGGGCTGGACTGTTCCCATGCGGCACAGGGTCAGACTGATTTGCATATAGCCATGTCTGAACTGGGGTGGCAGAGTGGGCTAAAGAACGGTGATGGATTAAACCCAGATCTTTTGACTGGGTGTGAGTGTTTGATTGGTTCAGATGCTCCGTCCATTACCACTCCCTTTTGTACCGCTTTTGGCCGCCATAAGTGTGGCAGGGTATGCTCAGACGTGAGTCCCTTGCTCACTTTGCCACTGGATTCAAGCAAGCCGGGCTGAAGACGGCTGGAATGCCAGAAACCGGTCCTCAGAAGCTTGTTTCCGGTCCAGGGAAGGCATGGGTTGGCAGTTCGGGCTGGACTGTTCCCATGAGGCACAGGGTCAGACTGATTTGCATATAGCCATGTCTGAACTGGGGTGGCAGAGTGGGCTAAAGAACGGCGATGGATTAAACCCAGATCTTTTGACTGGGTGTGAGTGTTTGATTGGTTCAGATGCTCCGTCCATTACCTCCCCCTTTTGTACCGCAGATTTAGAAACAGGGCATTTTCTTGCTTAACCATTCTGTGCCTATACCTGTCTGTAGAATGCACATCTGGGTGGGCTGACAGTTGGGCTCTTGTGCATTCAATCTAGACAGTCACACAAAGGGAGGTGAGGTGTGCCTCGCATATCCTGATGGGCCATCACCAGGCTTTTGCGGCTCCTTGAGCTAGAGCGGTAGGAGGAGCTGTAAATGACACCTCAATAGGGCTGAGTCTGTTCTCACACTAAGCTGTTTCCACACTCCCTCTGTAGTGTGTCTGGAGGTAGGTCAGGGAGAGGCACTTAAAAGACTTTCCTTTGAATTTTGCCTACTTCAAAGGCAGAAAGGGGCATCTGTATTGGACCTCTGACATCACAACATAAGAACACATCTGGACTGAGGACATTCTACCAGGAAGAAGAGCTGGATGCTGTAGAAGAGACTGGCTCTTTACCTGTTGCATTGTTGTGCTGGCCTGTTGCTTGCTGCTTCTGTCCTGGGAGCAAAACAACTGGACTTTGCTTTCTGTATCCTGCTTCCAAGGTTCTCTAACTGGTGTTAGCGACAGCTAGGTAATCGGGAGATAATTTAATCTCCGCTTTCTTGTCTTTTAAAGCCTAAAAAGCGGAGATAAACCCCCTTGATAATATGCCCCATTGTTTTTTCTTAATTCAGCCTGGCTGAAGAGGAAGATTCTCAACATTTCAAAGATAATTTTAAGTCTTTTATCAAAGATGCTGTACAAAAGGATGCTTCTGTTTCTATGTTGGACATTTCTAAGAATTTGGAAGCGTCCTTGTCCAGGATGTTTGCCTCCTGTGTAGAGTCTTCTATTAAAAGTAAAACACTCCCAGCCCCTTTGGATTCCTCTAGGGGTATTTACATTAAACTTGGTCCTCCTACCCGAGAGGTGTCTAAATCGGGGCCTCCCTCTTACCCTATAGTTATTTCCCATTTAAGGGATACTGATGATGATATTGCTATGGTTGATGACTCAGGTGTTTTGGATGAATCAAATGACATTTCTATTCATGGGCCTCCGGAGAAAAGGCGTAACATTTCTCCTGACGATGGTGGTGCGTTTCCCCCTGAGTCGAATGATTTAGTGGACTATCTGGGGGAACCTATGTTTAATCCCTCTCTTATTCACCACCCTAACTCTACTGAATCATTCCCTTCTTAGCATGTGGCTGAATATGTTTTTTTTTTATTTAGGTAATGCTCTTAAAAAGTCCACGTGAAATAAACTTAAACCAGAGTGCCCCCGTCCTTCCCTTCCTAACAATGTGACATACTCCTGTCATTAATCCTAACATGCTGATGTTTTTTACCAAGTCTGGCAAAGATCCCAAGAAGGGAGTAGATAGAGCCTGGTCTAATTACCAGGAGAGATTGTTGGATTTGGTGGGTCCTCTCACCAGAATTTTTGATCTGGCTGAAGAAGCCAAAATAGAAGATACTACCGTGGACCCTGATACCCTTTCTACTTGGGCCCAATGGGCTATTTGTATTTTAGATAATGCTAATGCCCATATTTCATTGGAGAGAAGGAAAATCCTTCTACTAAAGATTGATCCCAAATTAGTTTATTTTGCTTCTAAAGAAGAGGGTTCTTCTGCTACAGGTCTTCTTTTTGACGACTCTTTTATTAATTAATTGTGTAATATGTCTCTACTGATGCAACTATTGTTAAAGCCCAATCTTCTCTCAAGAATTTTTTTTACCCCTCTGGTTTCTGCCAAGGCCGGCAAAGATCGGAGTCGCTTTGCAGGCCGCTCCTTCAACAGAGGCTCCTTCAATCAGCAAGGTCAATCCGACTCCTATTCTGGATACAAACCCCACTTCTATCCTCGAGTTTCCTGAGGCTTCAGGTCCAGATGATACAGGAACAAAGGAGAACAGTACTCTGGGAAGTGTTTCTAATTCTGGCCCTCCTTCCGTAGGGGGCAGATTGGCTTTGTTTCTAGATTTTTGGATTTCTCTTTCCACAGATTCCTGGCTCATTCAGTCAGTTCAAGGTTATCTCATAAAGATTTATCACACTCAAGTTCGACATTACCTACGTCTTCCCCTGCACCTTTCCCTAGATCAGAACAATATCATTTGCATTGAGATTGCGTCTCTCCTTTCCAAACAGGCAATTCAACAAGGACCCTTCAATCCTTCAGGTTTTCTCAGCAACATTTTTCTAGTTCAGAAAAGAACAGGAAGTTTTGTTTGGTCTTAAAGGATTTCAACAATTTGTAGTTTATCGGCATTTCAAAATGGAAACCATCTTACATCTCAGAGACATTCTTATCCACGGCGATTGGCTGGTCAGACTTAATCTTCTGGACACTTACCTAACGGTTCTTATTTACCATTCACACAAGAAAGATCTCCAGTTTCAGTGGAAAGGTATTTTTTATCATTACAAGGTACTTCCTTTCAGCCTGTCCATGGCCCCCTTGGTGTTTCACCAAGATCTTATGTCCGGTGGTGGCTTTTCTATGAGCTCAAGGAATTCATCTGATTATATACCTCAACGATATTCTTATCATGGGTCAAGACAGAACCCTTCATCGTCAATTATGTCAGAATCTCCTATTTCAACAAGGTTTTCTCGTGTATCTTCAGAAATCTGTCTTACCGCCTTCACAACAGTTGGAGTTTCTTGGTTTTCTCATAGATGCCTCCTGTTCCATCCTCCAACTTCCATCTCACAAAGTTTCTCTTATAGAGAAGATGATTTGTCATTCTCTCTCGCTTCCGGTCATTTCTCTCAGGTCTTTGGGCCAGTTAGTAGGTCTTCTGGCCTAGGCAATTCAAGTCATATTTCCTGCCCCTCTTCATTATCGAGCCCTTCAGCGATTGATTCATCATCTTTGCAGGGGACTTGCCTATTCAGATCCCATTGCTCTCGACCAGGAGTCCAAGGAGGAACTTCTCTGGTGGCTTCAACATCTAGACGCCTGGAACGGAAGAACTATCTTCTCTGCCGCCCCAGATCTAGTATTAGAATCCAATGCAAATCAAATAAATTGGGGTGCAAGATGTGGCGAGTTCTTGACTGGAGGCGTATGGTCTCAGGAGTCCTTCTTACACATAAACAGTTTAGAGAGGCATGCAGGTTCCTTTCCACTCAGTCTTTCACCAAAAACAGAGTAAGCTGTTCCATTCTTCTTCGCATGGATATATTGATCAAGGTCAGATATATCAATCATTTAGGAGGTATGATGTAAAATAGTCTAGTGCATTTAGCCTGTCATCTTTGGGATTACTGCCTAAAACACAATCTTTCTGTTCAAGCAGTTTACCTTCGGTGTTCAATCAACTTTCTTTCATCTCTGGAGAAATGTCAATAGACCTTTCAGCTTCTCAGCTGAATTCCCAACCTTCTTTCTTTTTTAGTTTGAGACCGAATCCTCCGGCCCTCGCCACGGACGCCTTTCTCCAACATTGGGGTCAGAATCTTCTGTATGCTTTTCCTCCCTTTCTTCTCATTGCTCGAGTCCTAGCGCAAGCTCACAGGCAACTTTCTTCTCTTGTTTTGGTAATCCCCTTTTGGCAGGCACAACTGTGGTATCCTTCTCTGTTGGAAATGTCCTCGGACTTTCCGGTTTTGATTCTTCCTTTACCGGATCTTCTACTCAACCCATTGGGACATCAGCACAACATGATCCTAGACGGATCCCTGATGTTGATTGCTTGGAGGATTTGGGGTCATCCTAGAGAACCCCAGGAATTTCGGAAGAAGCTATCCAATTCATACAACAGTCATGGGCCCCTGGTACCTCTAGGGTCTATAAGTCCACCTGGCTCGCCTGGTGTAGCTGATGTTTGGACAGGAATTCAGATCCAATTTCAGCCAATGTCATCTTAGTGGTCAATTTTTTAGCTACCTTAGCTTTTCAAGGCAAAGCTTATCATATCATCACTACATAAAGATCTGCTATTTCTGCTGAACGTCTACGTGTCAATGGGAGACCCATTGGTGAACATCCTTTAGTTTCTCATCTATTAAAGGGAGTACAGCATGTTAAACCTCTTCTTAAAAACAATTGTATGTGGGATGTTAATTCAGTGCATACATTGTTTATTGATTGGCCGGATAATGTTTCTCTTTCTCTCAAGCAGCTTTCTGATAAACTTACTATGCTTTTATGTCTTATTTCTTTGAAACATTTTTCTGATGTGAGAGTATAAGATGTAACATCTTTTCACCTCTCTTCTCTAGGGGTCTCTTTCCAAGTTTATAGACATACTAAAATGAATCTATCCTCTATTCTTTATACCTTTTTCCTTCTCAACCTAAATTGTGTGTGGGTAATTATTTGAACACTTATGTATCACCAACTGCAGATTTGAGACTTCCTTCGTCCCCTATGGCTATGGCTTCTCAGGCTTTATGGGCTGGTGCTTCTTTACACGATAGTCTCAAATCTGCAGATTGGTCAAATGTGAGTACAGTTAGAACTTCTTACTGTAAACAAATTGTTCATGTTTCTGATTCTGTGGTTGCAATGCTTTGAACTTGCATAATAGGAGCCTCCGTGTCTTGCAATAAAATTGAGATTTTCCTTGCCTTGGTTTAAGAAAGGCTAGATTTTATTAAAGACACAGAGGTGAGTATTATCCGACCTCTTTTTTTCTAACCCTCCGTTTATTTTGCTGTGCAGGCTCCTTCTACCAGCACCTCCTCTTAAACTGGGTGGGCCTTCACCTGATTCAAAGAACTGCTCTTCGATCCTTGGATTTCTTCAAAAGTGTTTTGGACAATATTTTCAGATCTTTTTGATCTGTTTCTTGGACATTATTATTATGTTCTTTATTCTTTTATCAGTTTTTTTTTTTTTTATTTATCTGTTTAACTTCTCGCCTCAAGGAAAGAGGACTTGTTCGCAGTCAACATAATTATTGCTGTACTCGACATTTGATTGGGGGATGTATTGTGATGTCATTCAATAGTTTTTACATTGTTTTTCTGAGAAACGTCGTTCTTCTTGGCTGCTGTGAAAATAAGGCAAGAAGAGACTGCATAATACTTGCCTCCGTCTCTTTAATAAAATCTTGCCTTTCTGACACCAAGGCTAGGAAAATCTCAATTGTACAACGTGTAACCAGAAAATTTTGGTTGGATTCTCGACTTCCTCACTTGACCAAATTACATAATTCTACAAAATTCAGTTTACTTCACTGTGACTCATTTCTAAGGCCACTCTGAAAAAAATCACTTCAGAATATGTGCTATAGAAAAACCTTCCTTTGTTTTTAGTTTGATAGAAAATAATGACACTCCACGTACTACAACAATATTACATACATGATAACATTCGGAAGCAAGAAAGAAGGTGGCTTTTCCTCCTGACTTGCTTTGAAATAGATAAGATTTTAGCTACATGAAAACTAAAACAAAGCCATGTTTTCCCTAAAAATATTCCAGTCTCTCTCCTGAATCTGGTGTGTTGACATGTATGACATTTGTGATAAAAACAGTGCCAATGAAAAACTGATTTCCATTGGTTTTACTCATGGCACAGTTGTCAGGGAATAGTAGGTGAAGAGACATTCATATTTAAAATGTATTACTGTTTATTGATGTAAAAGCATTGATAGGATTTATTATACTATTCTGAAGCACAAGCTTTCAAAATTAAACTATTCTCAATTTGGAAGACTTGAAAGAGTCTTTATCATGTTTTTACTAGACATTTGCTGTATCATTAACATGAGTTTTTGATGGGCTGTCTCGTCCTTTGGCTCTTAGACTTGATCTGGATGTCTAGCTCTGCTCTGGTGCAGCTCTCTTTACACGTTAAGAACTTCCTGGGTATACCGCCACAAGGAGAACGCTCATAGCGCGATCTCCCGACCCCTTTTTATGATTATGAGAATTTCGGAGTATTCATGAAATTACACAACAATCTTGTTGCATTTTGAACAATACTACCCCAGGAACACACTTCCCTTTTGCTCAGCACAGTCAACGACTGTTACAGTAGGTCACGGGCCCTGCCGGGTCGGAAATATCACCAGTGGAGGGACCTTTCTATCCACGTAATTTGAATTACAGCACTGAGGAGTCGCGGAAACACTTTTCCAAACTCGACGAAAGACGTGTCGGCTGGCTGGTTCTGGAACAATTAAATATTTTGAAATATCACGCCACTGTGCTGCAAAATTCCTTGTGTTTCTGTTGGCTTTGGTTGTCCATACTGGTGTTGTAACATAGACCCGACTGTATGATAACTCATTAGTGTGTGCATAGGGCATTTTGGTAAAGGAAATGAAGGACAGGTTATAATAGTCTGAATAAACAATGTTATAGGGAAGCGATAAGGCACTATCAAATTGAAATGAAAACTGCTCAAGCTTCCTATTAAAAAGATATCATCAAGGAGGCGGCAAACGTGCCCAGAGAAATCTCATGAGTCGCTAAGGATCTTCTAGAGCTCCAGAGAGTCGATCCATCTCCAGAGACCAACCCGGAGCAGTGCAACGAACTAGCAGAGTTTTTTTTAGGCAAAATCAAAAATGTATATACCACTTTTCCCTGTCCACCCCACCCAAGCGATCTCATACAGATGGACGGGTCCTCCAGCAGTCCTGACCATATACTCAAGGAATTCACCACTATGGACCTGGCAAAGCTCTCAGCCCTCCTCTCCCAAATTAAATCGGTCTCCCCTCGTGACCCAGCCCCCCCCTCACATTCTACTCAGACCAGGAAACATGATACTCCTCCCGATGTTGGAAATAATAAACGCATCAATTACGTTGGGCCTTGTTCCCAGACCATGGAAGCATGCTATTGTGAAGAATCTTCGCAAAATAAACATTTTAGACCCTAATGATCTAGGCAATTACCAACCTATGTCAATGCTTCCATTAATAGCCGAAATACTGGAAAAACATGTGAACTCGTCCCTCTCTGCCTCCCTACAAAGGTATGACCTCTTGCACCCCACGCAAACAGGATTCCGCCCCAAGCACCGAACTGAAACAACTTTAATAGCTGTAGTTGAGGAAGCTTAGAGGATCCTTGATCAAGCAGGTGCAGTGGCCATCATCCTTCTCGATTTGAGCTCAGCTTTCAACACAGTTAATTTTAACATCCTAATGGAGAGAATTAGAATGTTGGGTGTTTCAGGGGAGGCGGGCCTGAGTAACTCTTATCTAGATAAGAGAACCTTCCAGGTCTTCTCAGGTGAGTCTACCTCCACAAGCGTGAAAATGGCTGCAGAGTCCCACAGGGATCCTCCCTTAGTCCCAAATTTTTTAAGGTGTATATGCATCGTCTTGCTGATATCATCTTGCCACATGGGATAAAAATCATTACCTACGCAGATGATACACAGCTAGTAATCGTGCTCAATGGGCCCCAAAGCATCCCCGCTGACTTTGAAAGCTACCTGGAGAAAGTGGCCAACTGGACGGAACACTCTTGCCTCAAGTTAAATGGAGGAAAAACTGAAATCATGTATCTGGGCAACTCTCACAGCATCGATCTCAAACAGATGGAGCCCAACTGCCTGGGTCAGGCCCCTACCCCCACGACCAGAATCAAAAGCTTGGGTGTTTGGTTAGACACCACTCTCAAGTTTGAAGTGCAAGCAGTCAGAGTAACTGGGGCCTGCTATGGCACCATTAGATTACTACGAAAGGTCCTCCCATTTCTTCCCATGAATGCAAAAAGAATCCTTATTCAGACCCTAGTCCTATCACGTGTGGACTACAGAAACTCCCTTTAGCTAGGAGCACCCAAAGCAACAAAAAGGAAGCCTCAAGTTGCACAGATTGTTACTAGGGGTTCCAAAAAACCAGTCAGCCAAACCAGCACTGAAGACTTTACACTTGCTGCCTGTTCTGGAAAGAATTAACTTTAAAGCACTGTGTATAGCCCATAAGTCTTTATAGGGAAAGGGCTCAGCCATTAATAAATCTCTCATCACCTTCCATTGCCCTGGGAGGTGTCTACGCTCAACCCACCTTAACCTTGCAGTCATTCCCAAAATCAGGAGAGCAAGAAGCAGAGGAAGATCCTATGCCTACAATGTGGCCAGACTATGGAACACAATGCCCTTACATCTCTGGATGGAACCCCGTCTTTTTCCCTTCCGTAAACTCCTCAAGACATGGCTTTTCCAAAACACTTGCCTATAACCCTGCACCCTCCTGACACTGTAAACTCATCCCTTTATTTGGCCGCTAGCGCTGGGATGCCTTTGGGTAGCTACGCGCTCTACAAATGTTAAATAATAATAATAACTTCAGTTTTTTGTCTTACATAGTTTTTATTTTGTTATTGTTGGCTTTTGTTTTCATACTTTGCCTATTATCTTGAACAAATAAATTCACCTGCTCTATCTGTATCTTGTCGACACGGTATTATATGGCACAGCTCAATACATTTGTTTAGTAGTCTTGCAGTACTACCAAATATTATAAGAAAGCGCTTACTCTAATGTTATTAATGGCTTTAAAAAAACTAGCTCTCACATTCCAGTCCAGCTATCGTCTCACAGCTAGTCAGCCAATACCACCCACAGAGAAACCTTCGATCCACGGAGGCCTTCCTGGCCATGGTGCCCAGAGTGAAAAGAGCTAGGTCTGGAGGAAGGATGTTCTCCCTAAACGCCTCTAGGATGTGGAACTCACTTCCCTTTCATCTCCGATCTAATCCAAATCTACTCTCCTTCCGCAAACAATTGAAAACATACTTGTTTGCCAAATCCATCTAATCATAACCCTCTGTCACTCCCAGTTCTGTCCTCTGAGTTCTGTCTCCACATTCCAGCGCTTGGACGCCCATTGGGCAGCAACCGCGCTATACAAATATAATTACAATTACAATTACAATTTGCTTTTAGGGTTGCTCCCTGTCTCGCTGGAGCTTGTTATGGTGGTCATGGTGCCCTTTCGATGATCATGGTGCGTGGTGAGGAGATTTATTTATTTATTTATTTATTTTCTGACATTTATAGAGCGCGAACAATTACCCTTGGGTGTCTCGGCGCTAGACTGCAGAGATGCCATTGCCTGGTCCCTGGGACCCTCTCAGATAAGTTCACTTGTAGTGCTGCAAGAACTCAGGATTTTCGGTGCTGCCCTCTGTCATGTTCCAGATTATTCACCCCAAGAGGACTTGGTAACAAGTGTCCACTTGAAAAGATACAGGGTAATGTAAACTGATGTGAGCAATCAAGTACTAATTTAAGACACAGTGAGTTTTCATATAACATATGCAACGGGGCCCAGAATTATAACCGTGCAATGCACTACACCAATTAAAGTTGCTTACTTGTGTTGCATGAGAGGAAGAGAGAAGGAAAGTACAATATCTCAAAAGACATAACAGTCTTCTGCTCTCTCCCTAGTGTTGTTTGACTACTAAGCTGCCTAGCACCATGTACACACCTTTGCACCAAATGTGGCTGTTTCATGTTTGCCAAAGGTTTTGTACTTACAGGGTGTCTTTTCAGAAACAATACTATGTTTAAACTATTTTATAACTTTTCTCACTTTTAATGTATGTTGTGCAGTGCAGTACACACATAAAATGTGAAACGTTAAAAGCAATAAAAGCATTTCCACTTTTTTAAGGAGGCATTCTTTTTTGGTACAGAGCAATGTCTACTATTTTTAGTAGATAGGATTTTGCATTGAAAACCATGGGTGGTTGCATGGAAAGGCCCATGTACTACTCATGGCATATCCTCCTGACATACAGTAGTGCAAAGCACTACAAAGTACTGCTTTGCATGACTTTCTGCCATTTTTGTCAGTGCAAAACAGGGTTTGCACTGGCATGCAAATCCGAAAAAAACATTTGTGCAGGTTAGCATCACAAACCCAGAACAAAATGTTAGTACATCAGCCCTTTGGAGCACTAACCTTAGGCTTAGCCACATAATTGGGCTAACTGGTGTCTTAAGTAGTTAGAGAAGTGGTTGTGCATTACTTTACCACTACAAGCAGAGGTAAATGGTTGATTGTCACAGGAAGGTTCAAGGAATGTGCAACTTTTTGCTGAAAATGCAGCAGCAGTTATTGGAATGTCTTAAGTAAACAGCACAATAGCTTATACAATGAAACATAACAACACAATTAAAACATAACTTGGCTCATCACAACAAACTGTCAAAGCCACACACAATGCAACAAACACAGTAAACACAACATTATCTTATACTGCTTCACAAGGTGTGGGGTTAGAGCTTTTTCCTTCACAGCCTCATACCACTGGAACAAACTATCACCTCCAGAATCCTGTTTTCAATCTGAATGTAAAACATTTTGGGAGCAAGCCCTGCCTTAACTTCTGATCAAGGATTTGTAATAGTGCTGGCCAACAACATTTTGTCCGCAGGCCCGCTGTCTCTTTCACAGTCTTTGGGTACCTGGGCCCTTATTTATGAGGACTTGCGTCAGTTTTGCGCCGCTGGTGCGTCACTTTTTGTGACGCACCAGCAGCGTGAAATATGCACCTTGTTACGCCATATTTAAAAAGTGACGCATCTAGGTAGATGCGTCACTTTTTAAACCCCTGCGCCACATTATACCTGCGTCAGGTATAATGTATGCAGAGGGGGGCGTTCCCCCGCAAAAAGCCTCGTAATAGTGATGCAGTGAAATCTATGAGATTTCACTGCGTCACTTTTAGGATGCTGTTGCGTCAAAATCTTGCGCCTGCCTCACAGCAGGCATAAGACTGATGCAAGCCCTTTCACATGGGGCTTTCCCCATGTGCAAGGACGCATTGCTGGAGTTGCGTCACTTTTGTGACACACTCCAGCAATGCGTCACTTTTGCGCTTACAGATACGTCAGAAATACTGACATATCTGTAAGTCCTTGCAACATGATGCGTCATACATTAAATATGACGCATCATTGGTGTCGCAAGGAGTGTGCAGTGAAAAGTGACGCATCGCAGTTTTCACGCAGCGATGCGTCTCTTTTCATAAATGAGGCCCCAGGAGTCTTAAATGTGTAAAGCATTGGAGCAGCACTAACCTACCACCTTGGACAGCGTAAATGGTTGCTTGTCACATGAACTTTAAAGTCTTCGTTTTTTTGTGCTTTGTTTATCTTGAAATGCAAAACCATTTGTTGACATATTTAAACTAAAAAATACGACTGAACACAACAGTATACACAAAGCAATACAATTAAAACATATAAGGGCGCAACATTAAAAAACTGTTAAACCTGAACGCAACCTAACAACCAGAGTAAAATACATCACCTTGCAATGAAGCAGCACAAAATCGCAACAGCACAAAAAATGTGCAAAACGCATCACCACCACAGCAAACATGCACAGTCATTCTTGTCACACATAATCACCTCCGGAAAACGTCTCCCATAATATGTTGGTAAAAGTCATAAACACTAGGTACTGCCTTAACTTACCACTAAGCACATGTAAAAGCGCCAGTCAAAAATGTTTTGTGACCTGGCCCGCAGGCTTATTGTGAGTGCTAAGCAGATACATATGCGGGGTCCACACTTTCTGCCAGAATTTTAACTATATTTGCAGCTTCACTTGCTACACAGCAAGCACCCTTGGGCATGTCACCCTGTACATTGAAGTCAGGTCCTATCCTGGTCATTTATTAACATGACCTTGACTGTCACTTTTACTGTGATTATCCACATTCTGTATTCTATGACCAGGGGGAGTTCTGACCTTGCATGAACTCGTGCATTTCCTAGAACTATGGTGTTTCCTATTAAGGGGCTCATTTGTCATGCACTGGTCAAGGTTAAGTGACAATTGGGCGAATTAAAGGTGCATGTTACATGGTGCAAAAGGGGTGGCTGGCATTCATCACAGCTGTTAGCAGGTCTACAAGGCATATTCTGCCGAGGTTTGTAAAATTAATTTGCATACTAATAATATGCTCATATTTCATTCTTCATTATCTCCACTGACGGTTGATGGGAAGCCTTGTATTCAACCCAGGATCATTACGTTGGTGTTTAAAACGTCAGTGCCAAGGAAAACTATAACACTGTATATCAGGGGCACAAGTCAATATATGCAAATATGAGGAATGGCATGCACCCTGGCAATTCATCGAAGTTTATGTAACATTGTCTTAACTTAATTGAGGAAGGAATAAGAGATACTGGGCCAGATGTATCAAGGCTTTTGCGACTCGCAAAGGCCGACATTCGCAGAATTTCGGCCTTTGCGACTCGCAAACGGCCGATTTGCGATTCTTGATATGTATCAAAAAATCGCAATTTAAGGAATCTTGATTCCTTATTTTGCCATAGCATTTAAGGAATCGCCAATTTTGCGATTCCTTAAATGATATGTATGACACATTTTTGGTTTGCGAATTTGTGTTTTTTTAAAAGAAATCGCAAATTACCACCAACTACAAGTTGGTGGTAAATTGCGATTTCTTTTAAAAATGCTCTAATTGGCATTTGTAAGGGTGGCATGTAACACTCATACATGCCCATAGGGCATGTATGTGTGCCACATGCACACACATGTAGATTTGAGGGGTGCAGCAGGGTGTCTTTGAGAAAACCCCTGCACCCTCGAAATAATTCTTAAATTGCGCCTGACCCATAGGAATGCATTGAAAATGATTCTTTCTTTGCGAATTCGTAAAATGCGAATTCGCAAATAAAGAATAATAAAGAATCGCAAAAAAATTGCTATTTTCCACATACATACCGTTTTGCGAATTCTAAATAGCGATTCGCAAAAAATCGCTATTTAGGATTCGCAAAACGGTATCTTGATACATCTGGCCCACTGTGTTCTTGAATCTGGACCAGATATAAAGAGTCGGTTAACGAAACATTTTCGCTTGGTGCGATTGCATGTCCTTGGTGGTCAGGTAAAGTAGTGCTTGGTGCAAACACCTTTTGACCACCATCTTAAGAAAGCAGATTTGCGGATGTTGAAATGCATGGGCAGAATATTTGTGCATATTTGTTGAATTGCATTTTGTTGTGATGTGCTTTTTTGTTACAATATTTTTGTGTTCCATTATTGCATTGTGGTATTGCTATCCTGTACCGTGGTTGTTGCGTTTCAGTTAGTTTTTATTGTTTTGTTGTTTTGTTATTTTGCTTTGTTTGACGTGATTTTGTTTTGTTCTGCTGTGCTTTGTAATTCATATTGAGATGCCTACGCGTGTTGCTAAACTTTAAGCACAAGCAGCACAATCCTTTAATGTTTCAGTGACAGTCATTTACCCCTTTTTAGGGCCCTACTTTCGAGTTTGGCGGAATAGGGTGAGGCATTCACCAAGTGTTGTAAATCTCATAAATTTTGATCTCTGTGTAAATAAGTGCTTGCTCAAGCATCTTATATTTAGCACTGCACTTATAACGAGGGACTAACATAATAAAATACTGCCCTCATGCTCTTTAACCGCTTCGCTGCAGCACCATTCCCCCACCCCACCCGTCCTAAACCTTTATTTGGCTGTTTGGGGTAGTTCGCACTTAGGCCCCTGTAACTTTTTGTCCACATAAGGTATCCACGCCAAATGTGCGTTCTTTTCTTCCAACATACTGAGCATTTTAAAGATACCCAGGGTTTGGAATTCCTGTGGATGGGATCCAGAAATTAGGCAAATTACAGCAACATTTTGCTTTATTAGGAAAAACGGGGAAAAGGATATGGCAGGAGAAAGTGTCTGTTTTTTTCTATGAAAATGGTATCAACAAACAGTTTGTAACCCTGAAATCATCATCTTCCCAGCTTTCAGGGACAGGCAGACTTTTGTAAGAAAACCAAACTTTTCGACACAGTTTTGGAATTTTACTGGGACATAGCTAATTTTACCAATTTTTGTGCTTTCATCCTCCTTCCAGTTAGTGGTAGAAATGGAAGTGAAAGCAATGTTGGAACCCAGAAATCTATACATTTAAGAAATGTAGATACAATTCTGAATTTAGCAAGGGGTAATTTGTGTAGCTCCTTCAAGGATTTCCTATAGAAACTAATGGTTGAAATACATAAATAATGAAACTGAGTTAAAAGAACAGCTTTTTACAAAAGGGAAGGTGCACCAAAACAAAGTCAATCAACTCCAAATGTAGCCAAAAATATCTTTATTGTTGTAGAAGGTAAGAATTGGACATCAACCAATGCGTTTTGTTCCACAGCTGGAACTTCATCAGGGCTGAAAAAACACATATACAAAAACAACACTTAAATCACATTGAACACAAAACAAGAACCCTAATATACATAAAAGAAATATATATATATATATATATATATATATATATATATATATATATATATATATTACAAACACAAACACAATCAATAGCATTGACTGAGCGACACAAGAATAGAAACTTCACACCACATATATATACAAACATCATAAAAAACAGGACAAACATTTAAACATTTAAAAGTGTCACAATGATTTTAGCTTGACACACAACATATTTGCTCCTGGACGTATGTCTGCCCAACTCTGCACTCTCCTTTCCCTTTTCTCTTTCTTTTACATTTTGTCTTAGTGAGCTTCTCTTAATTAAACCTTAACATGTACATATGTATAATGCACTTCATATTAGATTTATATTGTACATAATTGATGAACAATTAATGCCGAGTTTTTAGACAAAAAAATATGTTGTGTGTCAAGCTAAAATCATTGTGACACTGTAACGTTGGTATCTTTGGGCAATCGCGGTAAGGAACAGTGAAGCATATATAGTACAGATTTTGTCAAATTGATAGTATACCCTGAGTGTGAGCTAAAAATTGTGAAAATATAAAGGATCCTGTGGATCGAGGCTGATGGAGCAGCTTCATAAAATAGGACATTGTAGGCATAGAGGGAGATTTTGTCTTCATGGTGGTCAGTCGTTTTCAGCCTCTGATCATGGGGTCACCCCTGACCTAAGTCGCTAATGGTTCCAATATCAGAGCAAATATCAGAGGCGATAGGGGCCAACCCTGTCTAGTTCCTCTCTCAAATAGGGATCACCGGGATGTGTGTTGGTTGACGACTATTTGGTCAGTCGGCTCTGTATAAAGCAATTTTACCCATTTTATAAAACTGGGGCCGAAACGCATTCGCTTGAGGAGAGCAAAGAGATAAGGCCATTCAATGGGATCGAAGGTCATTTTTGCATCTTCATGACAGCAGGGCAGCATCTTCTTGGATAGTGCTAATTCTCCCCATAACCCCATGCAGTCTCCTAAGGTTGAGGGTCGTATTCCGGCCAGACATAAAGCCTGATTGATCCGGGTGTACAAGTGTGCAAATGACATGGATTAACCGGTTGGCTAGTATTTTTGCTTCGCTGTTAACAGTGAGATTGGGTGATAAGAGTCGCACCTCATCATTGGTTTACCTTGTTTGTGTATAACGACCACCATGGCTCAGCATCAAGTCACTAGGTAGGGACCCAGTCTTGTAGCTTTCTAGGTACCTAGCGAGGAGAGTAGGCGTTATCTTAGAATTCACATGTTTGAACAGTTCTATAGGGAGCACGTTAGGTCCCATGGCTTTCCCCGATTTCATACCACGTATGGCAAGCGCTAATTCCTCTTCTGTTAGATCACTCTCCAAGGATCACAATCCTCCGGAGTGAGAGTAGTGACCAGAATAGTTGCCAGAAGATCCCTGGAGTCAGTAAAGGTAGTGGTGGCGGTGGAGGAATATATGGAGGCAAAGTGAGATGTGAAGGTCTCAGTGATTTGTTGCGGGTCACTGAACAACTCTCCCGTTCCCCCTTCGATGAGGAGTACCAACCTCTATGTGGCCTCCTGCCTCTCCATGCTAATTATTGGGGATATGGGTAGCACTCCTGTTTATTAAACAGTATCAGTTTATTCTGATTTGGCTCAACTGGTACTGCCGCTGACAAGGGCTGTTGACCCCTGAATACTGTGATTATAAATAAAACAAGCAAATGTACTTGTTGCAGTCGCGCACTGTTCACTCGGTGTTACTTCACACCTGGACAACTTAATCACTCTTTAACAAATTTATCAAGTTGCAATCTTGTATTTATCAGTCAACTTATATGCATTACAGTGATTGGTAACATATACAATCAATTCTGTACTTAGTTTCATAAACTTATTGATCACAAATCATAACATTCAATGTTGCCCATTTTTCAACATAATTTTTTTTTCATCAAAACAGCACATATTTGCTCCTTGCCCAATATATTTCGGTACCAGACCGGTACCTTCCTCAGGGGATAATCTGTGGAAACTAATAAATGAAATTTGTGTTTAGTGCCTATGCTTATCAGGCTCAATATCTCAATATAATGTTCTGTGTGAAATCCAAACAATCGTACCTTTATGTGGTGATGTAGCGCTGAACTATCTACAATGATTCAAAGAAATCCCAAAAAATCTGATGAGTAACCAACTCCAATTATTAACCACATTCCAAAAACACAAAACGCTAACTTTACTCAATGTTCCATACCTAGCGCCTTGGCGGTGCGTTCACGGATATTTAGTGGCAAAACTGTCAAGAAAAATCAAAACACGTGTCTCGGTTACTGCTGGAATGAACCTATAAACTTCTGCAAGAATGGTGACAAAAAAAGGTCTCATCATACCTGTGGGCGATGGTCACAATATCAATATCTGTTGAAGACATGGTAGTCATTAATACCAGGCAATAAGATCATGCGAAAAGCCAGCGTGAATGATAGCAACGTAGATACATGTACCTCATGTGCTATAAGTGGTTAGATTCCTGAAGACGGAGAAACCAAAAGCATACTTTAAGTAATGTTAAAAGATGGTTGCTCGGTCTATGTATTAATGTATGCGCATAAGGCACCCACATTATAACCCCTATCTTACCATTTGCTGAAGAGTCTCGGGACACGGATGATCCAACGCGTTAGCAAAAGATGCAATTTCCGGACGCCTGTGTGTATATGTCGTGCAGTGAGATCAACAACAGACTGTTTTGCTATGTGCTAGTGACTCTCCTGGATATGGGGCAGCCATCTTAGAATGTGAAAAAACTGCCTAGAGAGTAGCTTCGGTGTTTAATGAATGGAATTAGTGTTCTGCTGAACATCCATAATATAATGTTGTAGTCGTCTTTAAACCCGTAAAAACATGATAACCGCTTGTGCTGAAAAATTAACCGACATTGCAACAATAATTCCTGATCTCTACTGGAATGAGAGGGGGGGCTGTACATTTTAAATGGAGAACTGAAAATCAGTCTGACACAATGTCAATACCATAGATGTTCAAAAACAATGTGTCACACTGTATGTTAGATGGACTAGTAGTGTGTTTACATGTGTCATGTGGTATTGATATCCGGTGTGTACTATGGACACATGTTGGTGTAGTTATGAATGAAGGTGTTAATACCTCATGTTTCATGATAAATATTGCTCCATTAACATCACTAAATTAACGCCACAACCAATGACAACATTCATTGAATATCCTATGTTAACAAAAATGTCTACATATATAAAAGAATAACACTCGAAGTATGCTTAATATATCAGCATTATAACTGCAAACCTATATTGACACTCTGATTGAATTTTGCCCTAGTGATTCATCTGTTATGTTTTGGGTACTATTGATGCTGATGGAATTATTCAGGCCACTATCTTATAGGTAACATGATAAATCATACCTATCATTGAGACCTATGGGAGTCATGGTATTTAGCGTTTTGAACCAGTATAATTCACGTTTCAGAAGTTTTTGATGGTTGTCTTTCCCTGATTTCAGGGTAACTTTTTCTAATTTAAGAAATCGTAATTGTGAGATAGTGTGTTTCTCTGCATGCCAATGTGTGGCTAAGGGTGATGACATTGGTTGATTTCGGATCCAGCTTTTGTGTTCAGTTATTCGAATTTTCAATTTGCGTTCCGTTTTGCCGACATACATCTTGCCGCATGGCATTTAAATCCATACACCACGTTCAGGGTGTTGCAAACACTTGTGTGTTTTAATTTGTTTGGAGTTCCTGTTGTTGGATGTGTAAATGTATTTCCAGTCATCACATTATTTCAATGTGTGCAGTTGTGACATCGCTGTGATCCCTTGTATGTAGTTTCTGTGGGTTGCATGTCGGTCCGTTTCAATAATTGCCTCAAATGTTTACCTCTAGTATTGGCATAAGTGGGTAAATCCTAAAATAAGTTGTTAAAATCTGTTTCATTTGATAAAAGTTCCCATCTTTTGTTGATTATTTGTTTAATGGCTTGGGATTGGATTGTGAATCTTGAGACAAAAACCATTTTGTCCTTTGTGCATTTCGTTTTTATGCACAGCAGCTCTTGTTGATTGATTTTCATGACCCTGTCCATAATTAATTGGAGTTCTTCCTGGGGATATCCTCTTTCTTTGTATTTTTGTAGATGTTCTTCCATTTTTATTTGACAAGTTTGAGGATCAGAGCAAATTCGCTTGATGCGTATGAGTTGTGAAAATGGCAATTTCTTAACTAGACTCCTTGGGTGGAAGCTGGTGTATTCCAATGCGTTGTTCCGATCTGTAGGTTTAGAAAACAATTCAGTGTGCAAACCTGCTGGTGTTTTGATGATTCTTATATCCAAAACTCCATGTGAATATCATCTATTTTATGCGTGAATTGTATTCTAGGATTCACCAAATTCAACTCTCCTATCATGTGTTCTAAGGTATCACTGGAGTCTTGCCAAATCAGGAAGATGTTGTCAATGAATTGACAAGACATTTTGAACTTGGTATACCACTCCGTGTTCATCAGATATTCTGCCTCGAATTGGGCCATGAAAATATTTGCATATGCAGGTGCCCCCGAAAAGCCCATGGATGTACCTGTTAATTGTGCGAAATGTTGATTACTCCAAGAAAAGTAACTGTTGTTGAGACAAAATTTAAGTAGTTGTAGTAATAAGATTTTATTGGCGGATAATTCGCCCATCTGCAACAAAGCCCATTCAACTGATTCTAAACCAGCTGTATGTGGTATAGAGGTGTACAAAGCCACCACATCTATAGTACAGAAAATCCAGTTTTTCTGAAAGTCCTGATCAATGGCTGATAATTTTGTGAGAAAGTCTGTAGTGTCCTTAATGTATGAAGTCCATCCTTGAACAAACCTTTGAAGAAAGAAATCTAAATATCGTCCGAGGGGTGCAAAAATTGACCCAAACCCTAAGACAATTGGTCTAAATGGAGGATTGGACAAACTCTTATGAACCTTTGGGATCATATACAAATTGGGACATCTGGGATACGCTGTTGTTAGATAAGCTCGAGTCTTGTCATCTATCCATTCTTGGTCAATGGCATTTTGTAGTAACTGGTTCAATAATTGTTGTAAGTGAATTGTTGGATCTGAATCCAATGGAAGATATGTGTTCTCATCCTTCACATGCTAGTTCACATTTAAGTTATAAAAGTGAGTATTCATAAGAACGATAGCTTCTCCTTTGTCAGCAGGTTCTATTGTTAGATCCTGGTTGTTAGCTATTGCCTGTATGTTGTTAAGCTCAGTTTTAGTGAGGTTATGAGAATTGACCCTCTCCAACCATGCAAGTAATTTCCCCATTTTATCGCCCATCTCATATATTTTGTCTGAAAGGGCTTTCTGTTTTGATCTAGCTGCCTCCGTTGCGAGCTGCCGGTATTCTTGTCTTTTTTTACTAAGCGTGTGTATAGCTTGGTCATCGTCTGCGGTTGCCACTGTATGTTCTAGCCCTCAAATCTCATGTTCCAGGGCCTCTAAATGTTCTCTTAGCTCTTTTTTAAGTCCTGCCATTATTGAGAGTGCCTGACCTGTAATGAATGCCCAAAGCCCCCCATAGGACCTGTTGGGATTCTACTGTGTTTGCGTTCTCTGTGCAGTAGTGGTCCACACCTTTTATAATCTCACACTTGACCTGTGGGATCTTCAGACACCATGGATTTATGGTTAGGGTGTTGCGTCTGTTCTCAGGAGGCAGAGCTAACTGGGTGAGGACAGGAGGATACACCTGGCTTCGGTGAAATTAGAAAGATCGTCGACATGTGTAAGTATTCTGGACTGACTACCGTGGGCACCTGAGTGAAATGTGGAGTTGTGGACAAGGGGGTTAAAGTGGCACCAGAGTTCAACTGGGTCGAAGGCTAAGAAGAAATCCTTCATTTGTGAGGTGCCATGTGGGTCTAATCGAGGAGGTCGTCAGTCAACTCGACCATATACTGTCGCCTCCCAGCACCAGGATGCCCATGAGGAGATTGAGCAAGGATTTGCCTAGATCGGCCAGTGTGGTTTTTTCAGAGCAGGGGGAACATAAATTGAGAATATATTGAGGGGCCTTCCTTCCCATGTCCCAGTCACTGCGGCGAATCTGCCCTGGGCATCAATCCATGTGTTACTTACTATGTATGGGCACTGTTTTTTCAGTGCAGAGGGAACATAAATAGAGAGTATATTGAGGGGCCTCCCTTCCCATGTTCCAGTCACCGCGGCGAATCTGCACTGGGCATCAACCCATGTGTTACTTACTATGTATGGGTACTGTTTGCGAATGAAGATACCCGTCCCTCTTGAAGGGGAAGTGAAGCCTGCATGAGCAGCCAATCTGTAACCCCATCAATCAAGTGCCTTACACGTGTTACCAATTAAATGTATCTCTTGCAAAAGGGCTATATCAGGGGCCAGCCTCTTGAGGTATTGGAGCTTGACCCTTCTTTTTAATTTGTCCCCCAGCCTGTTAATGTTCCACTGATATGGAGCATTCTATTCATGCTATGGGCTGACATGATGCAATTGGGAGATGTAGGTCGCCTTCTGCCCCGGGCGTTTGCATAAATGCCATTTGTTGGTACAAATATGACGCTAGCCTAAACTGTAGTTGCATTGATGACGTCACATCATTGACCGCTGCCACAACAGAACAACAACAAAAACTAAACAAACAGGTCGACCCCAAGACATCCCTTCTCTGCCTCCCTACCTAGCGGGCACTGAACCTCCCGCCACCCCAAACTTGCAGAGTGCCTATCACCCACCATTCAAAAACTAGGGAACGTAATTAGTTGTAATTATATCCTTGAAACGTCCAGCAATAGCGCCGACCGATCCCAATGTTACTGTACAGTGCTAATCTATGCTTGGGTAGACTTCTGCAGGGCATAGGCAATGAAAGTCTGACCGATGTCACATTTTGTCCAGACTGCATGATCCGATACCGGCGAGGCTTGTGCCATTGTGATATCAGTCGAAGGTCCTGTTTGGCGGTTTGATGTGCCTTTGCTTCCACTGCCACGGTTCTCTTTGTGGTTTCGCTTGCCAACACTGCGCCATCCATTGAGCCAGTCCCATGCATCCTCTGGACTGGTCAAAAACAATACCTTTCCTTCAGACTCAAGGCGTAGTTTTACTGGAAATAACATGGAGTACTTGATTTCTTAGTCACGCAAGGCACGTTTTACTTCCAGAAAGGTGCGGGTTTGCCTTTGCACTCTCAGCGTAAAGTCAGGGAAGAAAGTTATTTTACTGTTTTCAAAGTTGACAGGGTGGGGGCATTCTTGCTGTTTGAAGTTTTATGTCCCTAACCCTGAAATTAAATAAACTTGCAAGAATGGACCTGGGAGGCATGCCAGGTTTTGATCTTCCGCCTGGTACTCTATGTGCTCTGTCAATAGAAAAGTATTTGGGCAGACCCTTGGGTTGGAGCTGTAGCAACACAAGTTCTTCCATGAATAGGTACACCGCCTGCCCCTCCGCCAGTTCAGGCACCCCGAGTATGTGGATGTTGTTGTGCTGCATCCTACCTTCGTAGTCGTCGAGTTGGCGTTCCAGCATATCTTGGCCAGCTTGAAGATCCGTGACTTGGCATTGGAGGAGGGTGGTGTCAGTTGTTAAGGCTTGAGTGGTGGATTCCACGTCCTTAATATGATCATTCCTGTTACGCATGTCAGCCCTGATCATTGAGACCTCCGAGGCAACGGTATCAATCCAGGTTTCCAAGGACGTGCGTGCAGTTGCTATGGCCACCAAGATATCTTGCAATGTGGGATCTTGTTGGTTTCCCGTCCCTTTCGAAGTTGCTTGCGCATCATCTTGGCCCTTCTGCCACGCATATTTATCCAATTTTACTTGGAATATATTTTGGCGCCATGGCCGCTTGCCATTGCTCTTGGGTGAGGCAATATCAAAGGAGAAGTTGAGGCCCCCCTGGCTACTCTCCGTCGCCTGGTCAAGTGCTATGGCCCTGTCCAGCCTGTCAGGATTCACCAGGTAGGCTTATACCAGATGAAAGCTTTGTGTATCCTGCACTCACATTCAGAGGGAGGAACACTTGATTTGATACGCACTAACTCCAGCCCCCATGGCCGGTATGGCAGTGCAGTCAGCATCGGAGGTGAGCGCGTGCCTTCATGGCCCCTCTGTGCCTGCTGATGTCCGAGGCGCCACTCACATGAGTAGGAGCGTGGTTATTACAGCAACATACGGCCGCGCTGCTCAATGGCTGTGAGCCTGCAGGGTGCGATGATTTCCCAGTAATCGCGAGGACCAGGCACTCAAAAGAGCAGGTAGGGATGCGTTTCTAAGGTCCGCTTCCCCCACGATGGAATAGCACTTATCTCTGACCCCACTCGCGGTTTCCTGGTCATTGAATTGCTGGGGATCTTTATGAGGCACTCCACTTCTCACGCCTCGGCAGGTCCGGGTCAGGATAGAACTCCGCTTACACTCGCTCGATCCTTACCACTTTCCGTACCCTGGGCACCTACAATGTTGGGACTGCGGGCCTCCGTTGCATCGGTTTATAATCGGAGCATGATGTCTTTTTCCTGGATATTCGGGAGTGGCATGCCGAAGCTGAGCTAATGAGCACCATTTCCTACTGCAGTTGGCCATGCCCTCGACATCCCTATATTCTTGACACAATAAATATTTTTGTATCTCAATATTTTTTTCCCATTTTTTTCCCAAACACCAAGTAAACACTGCTACAAACCACTTTAACAACACTATAATTGCAATCATGGATGATATAACATTAGTTTAAGAAAAAAACTCACATTTGTTGCAAAAAGATCTAAAAAAAGGAATGAGAACTTTTTAGGTTGTTTGAACGCTCATGGAGGCAAATGCCCTCCAGGAGCAACCTTGAATGTCTGTGCAGCGCTAGATGATAATACAAAGCACAATCAGCAACAAATAGAAACAGAAAGATTTTCGAAATTGCCAAAGCAGCATGGAAACATAGGACCACTCATGAATTAGCTTGTTTTTTGATACGAAGGCCAGAAATATTGAAGCATCACTTCTGGTGCAAGATTTCGGGATTTGAATCACTAATGTCAGGTAATCCCTCAATCACTCAATCTCTTGTTCATTATTAGAGCTATATTTCCCACTGAAATACATAAAGTTATTCCTAAAAGCACCCCTTCTAGCCAGTTCCAAGATTCTCTACCTGCAAATCTTGTGCATGAAATGCACAATATCCTAATAATACCCTGGTCTAACAGTATAAAAGTTGCGCTACAAGAAGGCAGTACCTGGACCAGTTAAAGGTAGATCAAGTTTCTACTTTACTAAAAAAAACTGCTGATGACATAGAGGAACTTACTGTCCCATTCTCTCGGTAGGAATGAGTTAATCTTCAACTGAAGCATTTTGTGAAGGGCAACAAATGTCTGCATCATTTCTGATGAGGCGTTACAAAATGACAGACTCAGGAGACAGCCAGGCTGTACCTAACGGATGATGCTCTGAGAATCGTGAACAGTGAAGAATTTTGGTTGCTCATCATAACCAACAACTCAGTGCCTTTTGATACAGTCAATCAACCATGATATCCTTATTTGCACCCTAAAACACTGTATTGGTTTTGAAAGAAGGGTCCTTCAGTGGTTGATCAAAGTGGAGCAGGCACTGGTGAATCCTCTTAACATCTTACAAGCAGCTCCCCAAAGGAAAGGCTCAGTCCTAGCTCCTGCCTTTTCAACCTCTACCTGGAACCATTGAGCAATCTCTGAAAGGACTAGAGCACATTATGTCACCAATTAGCAGATGACACCCATCTCGTCATGAGAGTTTCTTCCACGGATGGTGTCTTTAGTTAGCCGCAACCCTGGACAGCATACAGTTGTGGATGACAAGTCACCACTTCAAGCTCAACCCCTAAAAGACAGACTTTCTTCTATTTTCTCCTAATATATTATCCATGCCAGTCAATGAGTTGCAATGGTCCTCAAACATCTTAGGCTGTCCCACTACCATTTCAGAATACTCAAAATCCTTCTACTTAGGCTTAGCCTTTTCCTTACATTTCCAACCATGCTAAGTTTGTTTGGAAGCTTCAAAATATGTAAATGCTTTTGTCTACTTATGTAATAGATTTTCCCCATATTTCAGGCTGAGCTGCTTAGACACTGTATCGCTGTGACTGGTGGCATGTTGCTGCTAGTCACTGCTTGTATATTTCCTATTATCTGTTTTGACTTCTTGATGTGTACGCATAGTATTTGCTACATAGTTCTTTACTGTATGTCCTATAGATATTGTTTGCTCCTGTATATACTTTGCTGTCTTGAATAAAGTGCACTGAAGCTCAAAGACCTGCCATGTGTAGTGTCTTGTGAGCTCCATGATGGAACCTTTATGGCTCTGAACAGACTCTGTAGAGTTGTGATTTAGGCGTCAGAGCGAAACATAATGAAAGCTTGTGTTAGAATGTTGAGTTCACAGTTACATGCACCCAATTAAAGATTTTATTACTAAGCTCCAAGTGTGGCATATTGATTAGCGGGTACCCATGCTGGGGAAGATGATACTACTAGTGACATGATAGGGTATAGAAACAATCATGCTCTCCCAGAGAGTTTGCTATGGTCCAAGCAAACTGCTGGTGCCTGCCATGTGTGTTGCTGTCGAAGTAAAGAATCAATGCTTAATGCATGTGGAGTCACAGTGCAACTCCAGCAGCTGTGAAGCAGTTCAAGACAACAAAAGCGTCACATAGAATCTACACATCATTGGCTGAGAAACTGCTGGCCAGGCCATATCTAAAGGTTGGTCGAGAATCTGCTAGTCAGGTCATATCTAAAGGTGTCAAGCTGCCACGCAAAATACAATTTTACATTGAACTGAGTGGTATAGGAACAAGGGTTAAGACTAACCAAAGACTAACCAAATAAGTAAAGCACTGGCTGACTGAAGAATGGTAAAAGAAGGATATTACCATTGCCCTTAGCAGGGTATTGATAGGTGGAGCTCTGCGACCTCAACACCAGGTGAGGAGACCCAAGAACAAGCACCAGGGTTGAACTTACTGAGCTGTCCGATACCTACAGTAGCCCACCATGAACACTGTTGGATGACGGCTCAGAACGTGAAGGGACTCCGATGGAGACCAAAGAGGTCATGGCTTCCCTATTGTCTGACTCTATGATGACTCTGGGCCTGGTACGATTGCAGAGCCTGAGCAATAGAAAGAATGATGCAGTCTCGAATAGACAGCTAACTGTAGCAGAAAGAGCTCCATCCTCAATGTCAGCCACTCCCATAACTAGTTACCACGCTGCAGATTTCCTAAAACCAACACCACCTTCCGATACAGCCAAAAAGAAAAATCTTGGTGATAAATGGACTGCTTGGATAGAGACATTTGATGATTTCATTGATGCACTTGAGGAGACTGATAACAAAAGGATACCAAGAAAATGCTCAGAACTGACAAAGAAGTCACATACCGTCAGATTAAAGAAACACTGAATATCAAGTTCAATCCAGTACCAAACTTTGATAACGAAAGATACATTTTAGTCAGGATTGTCTAAAGGTTGGTGAAACCATTAATTCATTTGTGGAAGTTGCGGAGAGACTCAATACACTCATCAAACACTGTAGGTTCGATGAATTTAATGATGTAGAAGCTAAAATTCTTAGAGTTATTGATGGATGCTTGTCAGATTCATTTAGAGAACGAATGCTGAGAGAAATTCTTAGTCTGGAGCAAGTGTTGATGGCTGCCAGGGCTAAGGAGAGTGCTAAAAGAGCTGCTGAAATGGAGATCGGAAGTCCTCAGAGTGAATCCGTCATGAGTATCAAAACTCAGCCCAAGCAAAGACTGAAGGACTCAAAGTGATGTCTACACATAAGAAGACACCGTGTTATAGATATGAGGTTTTTTTCTACACTAAGGTGAATATCCAGTTCTTGATAAGATATGTAAATGCTGTGGGGAAGAGAACCAATTTGTGATCATCTAAATCATTGTCAATTCTTCTACCACACTATCAAGTGAAATTGAGGAAGGTGGTTGTGCCATGTCAGTATGCACCTCAGAGATTCGTGGACATGTTAGACTGGTGGCGTATGAGAAAAAATGTCAGTCGAAGAAAAGTTGACCATCCAAAGCACCAAAGTCATACAAACATCCTCCAAAGATAACTTTGATAATGAATGGTTGTTTGATACCTTTCATCCTCATCGACAGTGGTGCGTTGTTAACAATGCTTGAAGAGAAATATAATGAATTATCTTCATAACCTCAAAATCAATCCAGTTCAATTCAGTTGTATTTGTATCTCGCATAGCTACCCTAACAGGCCTCCCAGTGCTAGATGACACAAAATCCTTCCACTCAATTAAACTGAGCATTTCCTCAATCAGATTAGAATAGGTGAGTCTTCAGCATTTTCCTAAAACAAGCTTCAGACAGCTGATTTCTAGAGAAAGGCGGTATAGCATTCCAATTCCTGAGGGTGAGAAATGCAAAGGGCGGTCTCCACTTCTTGCTCTTTTTTTCTTGGGCATAACCAGGAATCCTTGGTTGCTAGAATGAAGGCCCCTTCCTGGAGCACAGGGGGTGAGAAGAGAGCGAATGATAGGTGCACCTATAATATGTGGGACCGGTGCACAATCCAGACAGCCTTAAAATGAATTAATATTTAAACTGATAGCCAACGCAAGGCCTCCAGGGCTGGAGTGGCTGACTGATGCTCTGGTTGTTTTTGAAGGATTCTTGTGGCAGCATTTTGTGCCACTTGGAGTCTTATGATCACATATTTTGGGCTCCCAAGGTTCAATGAGTTGCCATACTTGAGACAAGAGTTTATAAGTCTCTTTACCACTATTCTTCTTGTGGGGAAAGGTAATATCTACAAGAATTTACTTTAAGATCGTAGAATGTCAAGGCATGAGCCTGTCAGTTTCTTTACTTGAGTCTCCATTGTAAGCTTGTCATCAATACAGATTCCCAAGCTTTTTACTTCTGTGTTGGCTTTGGTGATCACCTAAAAGGTCTGGCCATGAAAGTTTCAGCCACCTAGGAATAATATTGCCTACTGCTAGAACCTCAGTTCTTTCACCATTGAACTTTCACCAATTGCTAGACATCAATCTGTACCTCCCTAAGACAGCAGTTTAATTTGGAGATGATGTGGGTGGTATTAGAGGAAAGAGGCAGGATGAACGAAATGTCATCAGCATATGACATGCATGCAAGCCTGTGTGATTGAATAATTTCAACCAGAGGGCGTCCATATACGTGAACCAGTGTGGGGCTGTGTGAAGAGCCCTGTGGGACCCCACATGACAGAGAATGAACAGAGGAGGCAAACCACAAACGCCATTGAAGACCAAAGATTATACATGGGCTGCACCAACACCCTTCAAAAATCAAGAGGCCCGATTCACAGAACTAATTTAAGACAAAATCCTAACAAGACAAAATCTTAATTTAGGACAAAATCCTAACTTAAGACAAAATCCTAACTTAAGGCAAAATAGTAATTTAGGACAACATCCTAATTTAAGACAAAATCCTAATTTAAGACAAAATCCTAACTTAAGACAACTAAATGCCTTCTGTGAATACCAAAAGTAGTAACTGTAGGATTTTGTCGTAAGTTAGTTCTGTGAATCAGCCCCTATGTTCCCTCTGTAGCAACAATGAAACACAAGAACACTATGGTGCAACCACCCATCCACTTCCTTCAAAGTACACCGTCAAGTGCCTGTCTGCTCAGATTCAGTACCATTGCTGACATGAGATTGATTTCTGTGGATAACAGCATGAATGCTCATCATGAAATTGGAAGTCAAGTGATTGTTTCATGGTTTAGGAAAAGGTTAGACTATGAAAGTAAAAATGCATATTAATGAAGATGTCAGCCCTGTTGCTCAGAGACATAGCTGAATTGCTTTTCTTTTACAAGAAAGAACTTGAATCATTACTTAAGCAGGATATTATTGAGCATTCAACTGGTCCAACGCCATGGGTTTCTCCCATAGTGGTAGTTCCCAAAAAGAAAAAAGAAGGAGCTGTTCACATGTGCGTTGACATACCTCAAGCAAACAAGGCAATTGAATGAGAGCGACATCCAAGTTCACATATTGCTGACATAATAACAAAATAAAATGGTACAAAGGATTTGGTATCATAAATGCTCTATTTTGAGAATAAGCACAGAATTTCTTTTCATTAAAGTGCTCACAGTATTGGGAGAGAAGTTTCAAGAAAATCAAATAACAATTGAAACTGCTGCTGAAAAGGCTTACTTCAATCCAAAGCTTCACACAGAAGTTGTTGTTGACGCTCGCCTAGTTGGGGTAAGAGCTATCCTTGCACAGCACTGCAGACACCGAAATGCTCTCAGGCATTTTGTAGCATATGCCAGCAGAGGTTTGTCTCAGACAGGATGTGCTATTACAGAACCTGAGAAAGCAAGTCTAGCCGTGTTATAGGCTTGTTAACATTTCCATGTATTTCTGTATGGAAAGCCTTTACCTGGTGAATGATCATCTAATGTTGCTGACTATATTTGGCAATCCAAAAGCCCATATGCTTTCTCATGTTGAACGATGGGGACTACAATTATGAGAGTATGATTATACCAGTGGGGCGTGGCTTGTGGCCGATGAAGATGGCTGCTTACTGAATGGGCTCTGTTTCGTCTGGGGCTAATCCCCCGATATCCGTCTCAACATCCTGCAGTGTTTGCCCCAACTTGGAGAGGAACGTATGGTGAACCCATTGCAGCTGTGTGGCTGGGCGCAAGAGAATCGGGGAGATCCCACGGTGACACGGGACCAGCTCGCCGCTGACCGGGTGGCTCTGAGAAGATGGAGGCTGTGGCCCTGCTGATCACGGTGAGGAATTAGAAATTCTTAGGTAGTCAATGTGTCCCCCACTCGCACCCTATCCATGCACCCGTGCCCCATGTATGTCCTGTAATTCCCTTCCCGTGCCTGCTATGATAATGCCTCTGCATTTCCGTCCAATGTTAGCATGTCAGTTAGTGAACCCTCCATGTATAAAGTACTGATTCCGCATTAAGGCCTACGTTTCCAATGTATTTTCATGGTGCACTTTTAAATATCGCAAAGCACACGTTCTCCACGTTTTTCTGGCTCAGTCGAGCCAGGCCCTTAATTGAGGCTCCGAGCCTCTTCTGTCTCTGAAAGCTGCAGTTTTAGGTATGCATCCCTGACCTCTACCTTACTTCCTGCCCAGCCGAGCGGTGCCCGGCCCGGCCTGCCTGCCTGCCAAGACGGTATTTTGCCTACAGTTATCTGCTCAGCCTCCGTAAAAACACATTCCAGTCTAGTGAAATAGGTAAACATATTCCCGGCTGCAGAGCAAAGGGCCCGGCCTTCCTGTCTCCTTGCAAGTAATTTACTGCACCCGTTACCATGGTAGGCCCATGGCCCCCGTACATTGCATGAAGAACCATATGCACGCACTAGCATTCAGTGTTGAACGGCCTCTGCCCGAGAGACCTTTTACTTCAGATAATACATCCTCCAAACATGAGATATCAGATATGCTATAGGTGCAGGTCGTTCTGACATCCCAGACACCAGACTCCTCTACTAGTGCTAAAGTCAAGCCCCCAGCTCTCCCCAGTTACACGTCTATACCACGTCATGCTCAGTTGCGCGCGCATGTCGAGTAAAGGTTTCTGCTGACCCTGCAAACCTTCTCTTTGCATCCACGCACTTGTGACACTTCTCTGACTCATCAAGTGCACGCCTATGTGTATGCCTCTTTACACGCCTTCTTTTATGCCAATGTGTTCTTATCTCTCTCTTTTCACTTGTTACGCCTACTGTATTCATTTCAATTATACAGTTTTACTATATATAATGTGTGATGTTAATAAAAAGTTGAATATCCCTTCCTGAACCTTAGTGGTGATGGAACCCGATGTCCAGTGACTCGAGCCACTTAATTAAAGCCCGTATGACTCAGATACCACGGACTCTGCCTCTCATTTTGTTGAGCTATCCTTATCATCATTTAATGTATAGAAAAATAGTCCCGGTAATTTTATTTACCACATAATCTGGCGCCCGAACAGGGACCCCTCCCCTTCCCCACGCGCCAGCGATGTAACGCAGGCCCCTGACCCCTTCTACAGCCGTGACGGACTCCTGTGCACACCCGCGGGTTTTCCTGCTAACTCCCTCAGGCCCACGGAGGAGACGGAGACTGCGTCCCGGCGTCCAGACGAGGCGGTGAGGAATGCGGAGAGTCCCGACCAGAGCCCAAGCCGAGAGAGCAAGGTCCGAGGTATCCGGAGGCCCACCTGTTCCGAAGCGCATGCGTAACAGCCAGACGCCGTAGCAGTCCAGTCCAGTATCGAGTTTCCGAGGCCTTCAGTTTTGCTTCCCGGTGAGTACCGTTGTTGGGAACGCATCTAGACGGGTTCATTAATTTGTGCCCGGTCAAGACGGGTCTGGGTACACAGACCCGGTCCAGACCTGTTCACTTAGGTGAATACGGTATGACGTGTCTCTTTATGGGACCGGTATGTCTGTACTGTTCTAGCAGTGCATCTAGTAATTCAGTATTCTAGTATTGTATCTCGAGATTTTCAGAATTGTGTTTTTCTATGTACTAGGTAGTATCTGTCCGAAATGTTTTAATGTGTTTAATGTCGTGGTATGAATGATTGTTTGCAATTTATTACTGTGTTTATTGTGTTCTTGTTCAAGTCAGTTCAAATATGCCGCTGTTTTCGAAATTACGTCAGATAGGAACCAGGAAAGGGATACTCGAAGAGGCAGTACCCGTCCCGCCATAAACATGGCTTAGATGCCATACTGTACTTAGATTTATGGGTCGACTATACCAAAGATCTGGAAGAAAAGTATAGATGGCCTGTCTCAGGGACATGGGATGCTGAATGCATCATGAGAGTAGAAGAAGCACTATGGAAAAAGAAAGCCAGACAATCTCAGAAAGATGCCATAGAATTATGGCGTAAAGAAGCGCATAGAAGAACAGAGAAAGAAATCAAGAAAGCAGAGAGAAGTAGAGAAGAATCTGAAAAAGCTAAAGACAGAGAACTACTAGAAGAAGGTGAACGAGTTGAAGCAGAACAATTAGACAGACAAAGAAATGCCCTTATTACGGGCATGTATCCTGTTCTCGCCGAGGGCCTACCTAAGGCGACCCCGGAAGTACCCTGTAACTTGCCGCCACCATTGGTCCCGACTAAACTCCGTCATAAACAGACCGCAGCGGATATTTTTCTTTCTTCCTACTTAGATGACACTGTCCCAGAGTATGTAAATACAAATCCTCCTCCAAATATTCACCCTCAAAACCCTGTTAACACGATTCCCCCCACTGTTCATCCTGTTACCAACCCCCCTCCCAATCCTTTTCACACAGCACCTGTAACTCAGGACCAACCTACAATACCGACACCTACTTTACCAGCACCAATATTACCAGTGCCAGCGCAGCCTGCAAGCCCCGGCGGCTCACATCTAGGAGCCGCGGCAGGAGGTTTCTCCACCCCTCCTCAAGTAAAACGAATATCGTTACGAGACTTAGCACTGGAACAAACACCAAAGGCAACATACGCAACCCTTAGAAAGAACCTTACTGATTGTATATATGATCCAGTACCGGGTGAAGATTCATTGGTCTTACACTCACTACGATTAAGGCGCGTTGCAGATTATTTGATCAATTTACCAGGCATGAGAGAGAAATTGGACAAGATATATAACTTCATTAGAACAGGGGAGGGACCAGAAAGTATACAGGAGGCCATGGCACACAGAAAGGTGGAAACTCAACGCATGGTTTTACAGTTCTTGATAAATTGTTTGATCAGGGAACAAGATCAACCACACAGAGAAGTAACTAGACGTATGTTAAATTGGAGTGACAACATAGCGGTCGGAAAGCATGATAAACAAAGTTGTGTAGAGGCAATGTACAGGAAAATCCGTAAGGAAATTATTGACATACGTGAGAAAGAACGGGCCTTGGCACAGGCCGACGAGAACGAAACTGAGAAAGAGGACGACGAAGTTTCAGAGGACGAAGACGTAACTCCAGCGAACATGAGTAAAATAAGTTACGTAGGTAGAGCAAGGCCTTTTGATAGGCCAATACGTCTAGAATGTAAGAAACGTGTTCTTTCTCCCATACCAGAACAATGTTCTTATGAGCATCTATTCCAAGCCACTGATAAAGTACTGAAACAACGAATAGGTTATAGTGAACTTAGTACCATGCATGAACAGGAACTAGCCCGGTCAGCAGTACAATGGGCTGGCAATACTAGCGTATATAAAGATGACATAGTAGCGCAAACATTTTTGAGTCTTCCTCCGGAAGAACAGCGATTAGCTGGTATGTATATGATTCAACATCTCATTACATTGTACGAAAATCAGCATTCTGATCCAGGTCCCCTGTATAATATATTGGACGAGTTACTCCTAGGAAGATGGAGAGGCCTAGGTACCGATTTAATTAATGTCATTCTAGAACAGAGACACAAATTCAGAACTTTCCTGACTCCACATTTCGTTCCTGTTCCACACCAAGAAAGGAAAACATTTTTCATAGACAGACAGAATCCCTTACGAGACGTTCATCCCGTTCGGACAACAGGTGGTGAGCTTGAACGAGTATTTGTTTACACCCCCTTAACGAAAATGGAATTATTGGAAATGAAAAAATTAGTGCCCTGTCACGATAAAGATCCAGCAGGGTTCCACCGTGAATTAAAAGACATGCTCCGCATGGGAGAATATACATATTCTGATATACTTAAAATGTTGAAAGTCCTGTTGCCCGCTGGCATTTACGAAAAACTCAAAGAAAAAGAATGGGAAGTGGGAGAGAAAAAGATTAGTTGGACAGAATTAGAAAACGAAGATAATACACGAGTCCCTGGTACCGGCCTCGGGGAAAAAGCTAAAGCATTACCAGAATTATTAGTACAGGTCTTACCGAGATTATTAACAACTAAAAAGGAAGATTGGGATGCCATTTCTGCCTGCAAACAGAAACAAGATGAAGACACTAGTGATTTCTATTCTAGATTTGAAAAATGTTTCATTATAAATAGCGGCCTAAAAACAAGTAGTGAATCGTATCCACATCTGTTCGTGACCAAATTAGTAGAGAACTCCATTCCACAGGTTAAAAATAAAGTACTGAAAGTTGAGAGTACATGGCAAGCAAATAGCCCTTCCCAAATGTTACAAATGTTACAGTACCACCAGAACCGAATTAGAGAAGAACACGAACACGAACAGAGACGTATAAAGGACACGAAAATGAAAGTACTAGTTGCTCAGTCTGTTCCAGCTGATGGTCAGAAGAGGGGTACGGCACCGTCCGGTCATTCTGCAGCTCCTGTTAAAGGGAACTGCAATTACTGTAAACAGCCAGGTCACTATATAAATGAATGTGCCCTCCTGAAACACAATATAGCTACAGGCAAGACGAAAGAAAGACCGCGCCCACCCAGACAAGAACATGTTCCACAAAATATTCCACAGAACACGCAACCTCCACAGAATGCACAACAGACAGTAACTGTACCCCAACCCCACCCATTGCTGCCACACAACATGTCACGCAACAAATGTACCAGTATGCTCAGTCTGACTACCCAGAATATCAGCAGTACTCATGAAACAGCCTAGAGAGGGAGGTGGGCTTGCCCCTTATCGAGGTACCTGTAGATCAAGAGGGTCCCTATGTACATAGTCAGGTATTAGGGAAAGACAGAAAATTTTTGATTGGCACAGAGGCGAGCAGAACTACCATCAGTCATGACGAGGTTCCAGGGGCACCCCTCTCAGGCTCACAGAATGTTTCCCTGGGATTTTCAGGAAAGCCTATTGTTAACGAAGTGTCAAAGCCAGTTTCCCTAGAAGTTGGTCCATTATCCCGCACTACAGATTTGTTGCTTACGAAATCATGTCCTGAAAATTTGCTTGGTATAAAAACGTTGAAAGCGCTAGGAGCAGTAATATGTTGTTCTCCGGAAGGAGTGAGATTGTTTTTACGTGATTTTAAAGGACGTTATGTGCTGAGAGATTTTGATCCACGATTGCAGAATGTACCACAGCATTTATGGGCACAAGGTCCGACTGATGTAGGTTGTATGCACATTACACCATATCGTGTTACTCTCAAACAAGGAGTTGTACTGCCACGAATCCGACAATACAAATTACCACCTGATGCTATAGTTGCCTTACTGAAAATTGTTGACGAGCTCATTGCACAAGGAGTGGTTGTAGAAACCGACTCCAATGTATGTCATTCTCCAATCATTCCAATCCTTAAACGAACTGACCCAAATGCACCTCCGGTCTACAGACTGGTGATCGACCTCCGAGAATTAAACAAATGCATAATACCCCAGTACCCAGTGGTCCCAGACATTTCATCCTTATTGACTGCCATTGATTCCGAAGCTGCGTTCTTCACTGTAATCGATCTCAAGAACGCCTTCTTTAGTGTCCCCATTCATCCGGAAAGCCAGTATCTTTTCGGATTCTGTTTAAATGGCCGAAGCTTCAAATTTGCACGTGCTCCTCAAGGGTTCACGGAAAGTCCTAGTATTTATAGTCAAGCTCTGAAACGACAACTAGACAGTATTCACATGCCTACTGACACTGCCCTACTCCAGTATGTTGACGATCTATTGATTACAGCACGGACCGAACGTGACTGCGAACGTGCATCACTGACAGTCTTGTATTTCTTGGCCAAAAAGGGGCATAAGGTGTCCCCTTCGAAGCTGCAATTCTGTGCCCAGCAAGTGGTTTACCTTTGGGCACTTGCTGTCCTAGTGGGGTGGGCAGCTGACACCAGACCGCATCCAGTTAATTGCACATCTTCCACAGCCCAAGACACAAAAGGAAGTACGGGCCTTCATTGGCCTCACTTCTTACTGCAGACAATGGATTCCTCAGTATGCATATCTAGCCAAACCACTCATACAGTTGACAACACAGGAGGCAGCGACTTCGACTGTCCTCCCTTGGACTCAGGAACATACACTTGCTTTTGACGAATTGAAGAAAGCCCTATGTCAAGCACCTGTTTTAGCGACACCATGTTACAGCAAACCTTTTACACTTTTTGTCACTGAACGCGATGGCACAGCATTATCTGTTCTTACACAAGATCAAGCAGGAAAACACAAGCCTTGTGCTTATTTTTCTAGTACATTGGATCCAGTAGCCCAGGCTCTGCCTGCGTGCCTAAAATCCGTTGCAGCAACAGCTCTAGCAATCAGACAAAGCGACTCAATAGTGTTAGGACATCCCCTGACAGTACAGGTTCCACACTCTGTGGAAGTTCTCCTGAACCGAACCCAGACACAACACCTGACCATAGCACGATTGACAGGATATGAATTGACACTGTTTCAGCCACACATAGAGATCAGACGTTGCAACATTTTAAATCCTGCCACATTGTTACCCTCAATTACAGCAGACCCTACACCACATGACTGTGTGGAAGTCATTAATACTGTAACAAAACCAAGAAAAGACTTGACAGACATTGCATTGCCCGACCCAGACCTGACACTTTATGTGGATGGTTCATGTATGAGAACAAGCACAGGAGAGTTAGTGGCCGCATATGCAGTGACCACTGAAACTGAAGTCATAGAAACACATCGTATTGACACATTGTCTGCCCAAGCAGCAGAGCTCATCGCTCTGACCCAAGCCTGCATACGAGCCAAGAACCTGAAAGTAAACATATACACTGATTCACAGTATGCATTCGGAGTCGTTCACGACTTCGGTGTTCTCTGGCAAGAAAGAGGTTTTTTGACTTCTCATGGAGCCAAGATACAACATGGTCCCCTCATTCAAGCTCTGTTAGATGCAATACACTTACCTACAGCCATTGCCATTATGAAGTGCAAAGCACATACGAAAGTTACTGACACCATTTCCCAGGGTAACGACTTGGCAGATCGAACAGCTAAACTCACAGCTCAGACTCAAACAGACATACCGACTGACCCGACAAAGACTGAAGTATCATCACAGACACATTGCATGACAGTCAGGGACCCCACACAAGATGTACTCGACATACAGACACATGCCACTCCAGATGAAATCAAGAAATGGACAGAACAAGGAGGGGTCCAGACAGATCAGGGATGGATGACGAAGGGAAAAGCCACATGGTTTCTCCCCGACTCTATGGTTCAAGTTATCATTAATACAGCACATAGTCCAGCACACTTAGGAGAAAAAGCCATGTTAGACAGCATACAGAACATTTGGTCCAACAAACATTTACGTGCAGCAGCGAAACAGAAAGTACGTACCTGTATGATCTGTTGTCAGTTCAATCCAGGCAAAGGCATTCCCGTGGAACAAGGTGGATTTCATCCTCCTGACCACCCTTTCGAAGTCCTCCAGATGGATTATATTCAGATGGATAGATGTCGAGGATTCAAGTATGTCCTCGTAGTTGTATGTGGCCTTTCCAGATGGACAGAAGCGTACCCAGTCCCAGATTACACTGCCGTGACCACTGCCAAGCAGTTGGTTCATGAATTCTTTCCGCGATACGGCTTGCCCCGTGTCGTGTACTCAGATAATGGACAGCCATTCTCTTCTGAGCTTATGAAACAAGTATCTCTCCTGTTAGGGTACCAGTGGAAGTTCCATTGCGTACGACACCCCGAAGCAGCTGGTCTCGTTGAGAGACATAATCAGACTCTCAAAACACGGTTAGCGAAGGTCTGTGCAGAAAAAGGTGTAGATTGGATGGTAGCCCTGCCGGTTGCCCTCTTTTACATGCGTATGGTAGCTCATTCCAGAACCGGACTATCTCCTTATGAGGTAGTGTTCGGCAGGCCACCAAATATGTGGGGTACGCCTATGCCGCGCAAGATCACCGATGTTGATAGTAATATGCTGACAGATTACCTGGCTTGCTTGATGTCTGCACTACTCTCTTGTCGTTCACAGGTCGCGGCTGCTTTCCCGGACAACACCCAAGTGAAACCGCATGAAATCGTTCCGGGTGATCTTGTTTGTATAAGGAACTTTGACCGCTCAAGCCCTCTGGAGCCCAGGTGGCGGGAGCCGAAGCTGGTGTTGATGACCACGAGGGCCGCAGTGAAAGTCGAGGGAAGGAAAGGCTGGCTTCATTCCAGCCATGTAAAAAGATTCCATGGACTGTGTCCAGAGACATTTCCCAAGGACTGCCCTGATTCTGATACTGACACTAAGCTCCCCTTGTTAGAAAAAACTATAGAAGCAAATTACGGTCTAGTAAGTCAGGCAGCGTTTAATTGTTTAAGTCCCTCTCGGGTGAAGCGGTTAGACAGGTTCCTGACATGTATAAGATAGACCCAAATAGTCAGAGAGATAGGCGAATCGAAAAGAGAGAAAAATATTGCAAAAACCTGCACAGTAGATGCATCATCACTTTGATTATTATGTTTTGTTCTGAGTATATCGATTATATGTATAAGCTTGATGCTACATGTTTTCTTTCCTCCTCTTGGTTCCCATGTACATTCTTCCTTTAATGACACCGTAGAGCACACTTTCAGTGACCTGCCACCACACGAACTATCCTATCGACTTGCACTGCGCAACAACACTTTCATCCGTATGCTACACCACTCTCACCAGACCAGCAATGTCACGAATTGTTGGATATGTGGCCGACTCCCACCTTACCAGAAAATGAAGGGAGCTCTGCCCCTCTTTCCCTACCCGTTTACACATAATGGTTCATGCGGAGCATGGTTTACTTTAATGTCCTCATTAGACAGTAAGTCCAAAGTTTCCCAGGGCAATTGGATATGGGGGAACCTGAATACAGTCATGAATAAAGCATGTTTTCCAGACGCAGACGGTCTTCCCCAAAGGAAAGGGACCGATCTAGAAAATGAAGTGTATGGATTAGGAAATTTTTCCCTTAACCTCATGATTCTGAACGTTCAGTCCGAGACTAATTCGGACTTGCCGTTTATAACAGTCTTACCAGTGAAAGGTGAATTATGCGTTAGAAAGAATGGTTCAGTACATCTAGGACACAGTGATTGTAATACTGTGGTCGAATTTAGTGATAAAGGAAAGTCTACTTTCAAAGCTTCCCGCCATTCTTATTTTATTTGTGGTCAGACAGCTTATGTACGTCTGCCCTTAGATTGGGGTGGAACATGTTATATTGCGTTCCTATTGCCACCTGTTTTCCTAGCCCCATCCAATTATCATCGAGATACCCATCTTATGCATGTTAGACATAAGAGAGACGTTCCTCCTGTTATCGATTACTCTGAGTCAGCGTGGGACCAGTATAAGGATTACATTAAAGGATACTTCTGGTTCATAGGCCCCGTCCAGAACAGTAAAATAATACGAAGATTAACAAGAACCCTTGAAGCAGTAGTGAACGAAACTACGTTTGCTTTAGGTAACCTGACCGAAGAGCAGTCAGCTATGAGACTTGTTGTTCTTCAAAACCGCCTTGTTCTTGACGTCATCCTGGCCGATAGGGGCGGGGCTTGTAGAGTGATCGGATCCAGTTGTTGTGTGTTTATTCCTAATAACGCACCATCTGAATACGCAGCCATAACAAGGCTTCATAAAATAGCTCACCAGATGCACCAGAATCCTGGCACCTGGACATGGTCCGGTTGGCTCTGGAGTGTGATATCTGCCTGGGGATGGAAAGTCCGGTCATTCCTAGGAATAATACTGCTCATATTATTCAGTTGTTGTCTTTGTCTGCAATGTGGGCCAGCGATTTGCGGCTTGTGCGCCACAGCTTGTATTCCCCATCCACGTCCACGTTCACGTTCCCGTTCCCGAATGAAAAAGGATGAGCAAATGATGTTATACGAACAAATAGATGGTCTCATGAAGATAGACATATCCTAAAGGGTGAAGTAGGGGCCAAGGAGGGAATGAGGAAATAGAAATTTTTAGGTAGTCAATGTGTCCCCCACTCGCACCCTATCCATGCACCCGTGCCCCATGTATGTCCTGTAATTCCCTTCCCGTGCCTGCTATGATAATGCCTCTGCATTTCCGTCCAATGTTAGCATGTCAGTTAGTGAACCCTCCGTGCATAAAGTACTGATTACACATTAAGGCCTACGTTTCCAATGTATTTTCATGGTGCACTTTTAAATATCGCAAAGCACACGTTCTCCACGTTTTTCTGGCTCAGTCGAGCCAGGCCCTTAATTGAGGCTCCGAGCCTCTTCTGTCTCTGAAAGCTGCAGTTTTAGGTATGCATCCCTGACCTCTACCTTACTTCCTGCCCAGCCGAGCGGTGCCCGGCCCGGCCTGGCCTGCCTGCCAAGACGTTATTTTGCCTACAGTTACCTGCTCAGCCTCCGTAAAAACACATTCTAGTCTAGTGAAATAGGTAAACATATTCCCAGCTGCAGAGCAAAGGGCCCGGCCTTCCTGTCTCCTTGCAAGTAATTTACTGCACCCGTTACCATGGTAGGCCCATGGCCCCCGTACATTGCATGAAGAACCATATGCACGCACTAGCATTCAGTGTTGAACGGCCTCTGCCCGAGAGACCTTTTACTTCAGATAATACATCCTCCAAATATGAGATATCAGATATGCTATAGGTGCAGGTCGTTCTGACATCCCAGACACCAGACTCCTCTACTAGTGCTAAAGTCAAGCCCCCAGCTCTCCCCAGTTACACGTCTATACCAAGTCATGCTCAGTTGCGCGCGCATGTCGAGTAAAGGTTTCTGCTGACCCTGCAAACCTTCTCTTTGCATCCACCCACTTGTGACACTTCTCTGACTCATCAAGTGCACGCCTATGTGTACGCCTCTTTACACGCCTTCTTTTATGCCAATGTGTTCTTATCTCTCTCTTTTCACTTGTTACGCCTACTGTATTCATTTCAATTATACAGTTTTACTATATATAATGTGTGATGTTAATAAAAAGTTGAATATCCCTTCCTGAACCTTAGTGGTGATGGAACCCGATGTCCAGTGTCTCGAGCCACTTAATTAAAGCCCGTATGACTCAGATACCACAGACTCTGCCTCTCATTTTGTTGAGCTATCCTTATTATCATTCAATGTATAGAAAAATAGTCCCGGTAATTTTATTTACCACAACGGGGCTCATGGCATGGTGACTCACATGGTCCCTTAACTCTCAGGCTGGCACAGTCAGCGCCGAGGAGGATTAGTTGGAGTCTCAAACTGCTCCCTAGCTTGGGAGCGGGTCTGGTATGCCGCAAACATGGCCTGCTCAGCCTACCTCAAGGTGCCCGGTGACCGGTGAGGATCCTGGTCGAGGCTAGGTGGCCTCGACGGAGGTGAGTCACCAGAGTGAAACCCACAGCTGAGTAAAGTATACTCGATCATGCCCGTTGGCCTGTGAATCCTGGTGAGGGGACTGACAGCGTCTAGGATAGAGGCGAGCAGACGTCGGCCCTGTGCCCATGGCCTACATGGCCTGTGACAGTGGAGTATGGTGAGGGGTGCAGAGTGATCTTGATGGGGAGGCCATTGGACACCTCACTGAAATAAAGGAATAGGGCCTGAGCATGCCTCTTGTGTGTGGCCTGGGAGGCCTGAAGATGGCCCAAGGGGCCTTAGCCTCTCTGCTGCCCTGTTTTCAGTTGGAGGGGTCCAGTGAGGCCCTGGACAATGGTATTGGCTAGGACAAGTGAGCCGAGGTGGGTGTCTGTGGGCCCTCCAGGCGGGTTAGCGCTTAGAGATCCTCAAAAGGAACACAGTGGACTAAAGCCTAGGATCACCATGATTATTGATATTTCTGACAGATCGTGAAACAGGGGGTGAATCCAGTGTGTGGGAAAGGGGTCAGTGTTAGGAACTTACAACATCAGGCATGTACAATTTGCCGCTATTCTTTTGGTGTTCTTACAAATCATGTCTCTGTTCCTAATTAATTGTTTGTCACAATCATGTCTCGCTTTGTGCTTTAGCTTATGAATATTTTATCATGTCATGCTTAGCCCTCATTTGTACTAACCAAAGCCTAAGTGCTGTCCTTGTTGCTCATGCATTGCCAATGCTTGTTTTTCGCTTAGCCAATGCTTGTTGGTTCTTAGCAGGGCTATGCTTAAAAGATAGTATGCCAAGAGAACATTCTAGAAGAGCGCACACGTAACGTATGAGCCAAAGTCCTCATATTGGTTGTAAATAATCACACCCAATATGTTACGAGCGCTTGGCATTTTGTTTCCTTGCCGAGAGAACCAGCATCTGGTTGTCAAGGAAATCGTCCCGACGTTCTCAGGTCTTTCCTGCGCGCTCTTCAAGGCGGTTTGGACTTTGGAGCTTGTGTCACACAGAAGACATCACCACTACGCTTTCAAGCTAAGTACAGATTAGCTTGTTTGTTTAACTGATTGTTGATAGATTTACGGCATTAGTTTCAAGGATAAAATTACCACGCTTCAGCCAAACAGTGTTAGTTATTCAGCGCAAGTGTTTATGAGCAGTTTAAGAGCTTTTTTGTAAAGAAATCTTCTGGCCACATTTGTCGATTTGGATATTTGAAATGCACCGCATATGAATGGAATATCGCAGGTACATTAACTTCCTCCCACACATTGGATCTTTGTTCGTATTTAAAGACAGTTATTCAAAAGGTTTCCTCTCTACAAAGATTGCAAGACTTTGGGTTATAACAGACTAGAGACCTTTTTAAGACTTGTCAAGTTGGAATATGATGAAACCATTTATAACTCTCTGGTTACAAACACCAAGGTATTGAACTCATGCAAGGAAATTGGTCATTAGTGTTAATCATAAGCACATTTGCTTAATGCATATGTGCCTTGTTTTTCTTATAGTTTAATCTAGGTACCAATGGAGAAAACCTCAAAACCCCAGTTCAGTTTCAGCTAAGCCCTAAAGGTTAAAGAGTGAAATCTGAGTGTGACCACCAATACTTTTTAGGTAAATCTAATAGCAAAAACTAATGATATTAAATTACTAAGCTTCATACCTGTTTACAGGTTGACAATAGGGCGCAACACACCCCGGTGAGAATCCAAATCCGGGCATGTCCAGACGGTTGCTGTCTCTTGTCTTCTCTCTCTTTGTCCTCCCGATTCCCCTTCCCTCCTGGAACATCTGCCAGAGGTCCTGTTTCCATTCAGTAGCGCTGAAAGTTGTTCCAAGAGGACTGGAGAACTATCATCGCCCCTGCAAACATTTCTGGACTTCAGGTGAGTGGCTGGAGTCTCAACTAACAGTCAGGTGTGTCTGGCCTACCTTGGCCCGAATGGGTTGGGGGTCAGTCATAAAAGGTGCGTAAATGAGGAAGTAACACATGAAAGGATGAAGGGCCACCCCCCAAAGCTGCAGCAACAGAATAGCCTGGACAAGTATGTTTTAAGGATGTCCGTTGCCAGGAAACTGACCCAGGGGGTCGAGAAAATGGCCACATGAGGGGATATGCAACCAAGAAGGGGAACCTTCCCTGTGCACAATACTGGCTCCCCTGCAGGAGCTACGGGCACCATTGTGCCTCTAGATCTCAAACTAGATGCTGTGACAGTGAATGTTAATGTCCTCCGGGGTGATTTCCACAAAATTTCCCAAAAAGTGGAAATGGTGGAGGCACATATAAATGGACTTCTCTCCATGAAAAAATACCTGGAGGAACAAGTACAGACCTTGACAAAACAAAGCTTGGTAATGGCCGCCAGGCTGGAGGAGCAGGAGGAGCGAGTGCGGCATAACAGTATAAAAGTGCTTGGCATTCCTGAGGGTTCTTAGGGCCCCAATCTTGGTCGGTTCCTTGAAGACTAGATCCTTAATAAACTGAAGCTGAAACGCCTCTTGACCTTTTTCTCTGTAGAGAGAGCCCATTTGGCGTTGGGATCACTCCCACGACGAGGCACCCCTTCATGCATGATAATCACAGCATACTGAACTTCAGGGATTGTGATCTGATACTACAAGCAGCACTGACACAAGGAGATTTACACCTTGACAATGCGGTGATCTGCTTTTTAACAGATCTGAACAAAAATACATTATGCTCTACCCCTCCAAATTAAACGTCATCATGGAAGGAAAAACATGCCACTTTACCACCCCTGAGGATGCGTGGGGCTGGCAGGAAGGTTGAAGGGTGGCCGGGAAGGGGGTGAATGGTGACCGGAAGAAGGATGAGCTCAGGGGCTCCAGTGAGAAAAGGTCCGACACCCCTCCCTGGACGAATCTGCTTCTCCCCTTGCGGGGAACGTGAGCACATCTGACGGGAGAGTATTATGAAAGGGATGGCTTGAGATGTAAAATGAAAAGTGCCATGCAGGAATGGGGAAGGGTGGAAAGGCATGGGAGGGGCGGGGGTTGCATGGTAGTAGTTGCCAACACAATCTTATGAGTGATATGTTTCATCTGCTCTGTGGCAGGGTGTGCACATTTAAACAAATGTTTATGGGGGATGTTTCAATGGCAATTCTGATTATCTGTCATGCCGTTGACCAGGCGGCTTCAGCTCACCCCCACTACAGGATTTGTTTGGGGCAACAAGTGCTCTGTGAATTTGGGGAGTGTGTGGTTCAATGTTCTCAGAGCAGGCTAGCGGGGTGGGGGAGTTAAGGGGTTTTCAGTTTAGTTTATTGTTCACAAAGGTTTTGCAGGACTATGATTCTTATTCTCACAATGATGAGCCGGGGGGCCGAGCTGGCCCTCAGGATGTTCCCCGGGTAACATGGGAGGGCATTGAGATTCAACAGAGGTTGATGGGGTAACCCCTAGGAGATGACATCTCAGGAACAGAGGGCATGGTCAAGTAAAGTTAATGGGCTGGGGAGTGGCATCAAACGCATGCTAGTTCTACAAAATTTAAGTCGCCATGGCACTGACATAGAGCTGTTACAGGAGACTCACCTCCAGGGTCACCATTACCAGACTTTGGATAGAATTATAAATGTACTGAAGGCCCATGCAGGATATACCATGAATTCACAGGAGTGGGAATCCTGTTAAGTAAATCACTGCCCTTTGTTAGTCAGGTGGTGTGGCATGATAATTATGGTTGTTTTTTGGCTCTAAGTGGGACATGGGAATGGACTAATTGAATATCTTATCTGAAATAGTGGGATGCCCAATAAACCCTTGATGGCTTGGGGGGTTAAGTATGAGCAGGTAAATGTGTCTACTAGAGATTCAGTTTTGTATAACTTCAACAAATTGCCTCAAATATTTATTTTGCCAAAGTGTACACAATTGTAACTGAGAAGAATTTTTGATCATTTGCAAATCCTGAATTCCGGTTACATTGTGTTGTTTGTTTTATTGTGTACCCTACCAAAAAATTGATTCAGCATATAAAAAAAGAATTTTCTTTGAATATACACCCCCGTACTTTTTGTAATTGCTTCATGTAATTGGTTTTTCTTGACCAATTGATTATTGTCAGTTTGAAGATTTTTTTGTTGAATCTTTTGAAAAACTTGATTTTGAATAAGTTAAGAGTAAGTTACTTATATAGAACTTACTCTATATATTCTTATTTAAACAATTTCTTTTTTAACTAAATCCCTTGTAAGCACATTTACCTGCTCATGATTGAATATATGGCAATATGAATGCGGTACTAGAGACAGGCATGGATCAAACGGGTGGCGCCACTGGGGGAGCAGGTGTGGGTCCTTGCCCAATTAGTATTAGCAATGGGGTTGCCAGATTTATGGAGGGAATATAAACCTGAGGGCCGTAAATACACTTATTTCTCTGCACCGCGTGGCAGCTTCTCCAGAAAAGGTTATTTGATGGTGCTCTGGACCCAGGTGCTGCTGTCAGGCCCATTGGTGGGCCACCAGATGCCTCCATGGCTAAGTGCCTTGTACTTGAAAGATAGAGGGATACAGGACAAGGTATATAACCGGGCTGAGTTGTATTTCAAGGAAAATTAGGGGTAGGTGGATTCAGTGCTGATCCATTTAGAAAAATACAATTCAAAACATACTTCCTAATATCTCTATAGAAATTTCAAAAAGCATAAAATGCAATGTGGTCTGCAATGAGTTTACATCACAGGGGCAATTTGGAGGGTTACGGTTCCACTTGCCCATTGTAGGAAATACAATCAGGTGATGTAGAGTACCCAACCTTAACCTTGTTCAGTAAAACTTATGTTGTAAGTTTCTTGTCAATATGAGGTATGGTTGGATGCCCAGTGAAAGCGAACCTTCACTTCTAATAGTCAGTTTCAAACTTATTACTACATCTCTAGCAGATTCCTTTGAATTTGCTAACCTGAATTTTAGGTCCCTTTGTAGTTCTGGATCATTAAAATTGACATCCACCTTACACTTGATTAAAAGTTTATAAATGTACTGTAGACAGGGAATTTTTTTGCAGTAATCAAGGACAAGGCAATCCAGTACTATTTTCTTTGCAAATGTGAGGCCAGATGCACAACCATTTGCTTTTGCGACTTGTAAATTGCAAAAAATTGTCACAATTTGAAAGTCGTAAAAGCAAATATACAACAGTACCAGAGACACTGTTAGCAATTCCCAATGGGGTCGCAAAATACGTGGCTCATGAATAATAATGAGCCAATCGTAATTTGCGACCCCATTAGGAATGGCTGGCCCTCCCAGGGGGGGTGGCCTGCTGGGCTCATCAGACCTCCATGTCTGGGACTGCTTTCTAATAAAGCAGCGTTTTTGTAAAAATGCAGCCCGTTCTCCTTAAAGGAAAATGGGATGCATTTAAAAAATAAAAAATAAAACGTTTAAGTTTTTTAAGGGTAGGTAGTGGTTTCTGAGACCACTGCCTGCACTTAAAAAATGTTTTTCGAAACAGTCACAAAGGGGAAGGGGTCCCCTGGGAACCCCTTCCCATTTGTGACTCCATTAACGCCCTTTTGAAGAGAGCAGTCATTTGAGAGTGTTTTGCAACTGCATTTCTGGTCACAAAACATTCTTATATAGGATAGAGACTCGCTATTTGAAAGGGACGGCCTTGGCACTCCCATCCTAATAGCGGCTAGCAATTCCTAATTAGCGAGTCACAAATAAATGGCGACTCGCTAATTGGGAATTGTACATGGCCCTGTAACATTTTTCATGTGCAAACGGGTCGCAAGACCATTTATGCATGCAATTTAGGGTTGAACGTCTGGCCCTCAGTCTCCTCCTTAGTCCAAATCCCGTACCAGAGCATAAGCGCTGCAGTACTATTGTAGTCACTGATATGTGGGACAGACAGCTCTATGTGGACTATATATGAGGGAGTTAAATTGGGGACTGCTAAAAGCCTTCTTAAAAACAAGTTTTCCTGTATTTGCAGTGAAGCAGGATTTTCCGTCCCCCATAGTGCCGCTTCATAACATGTACCTGTAATGCACTTACGCCTATATAGGGTCAGGATTTCCCGTACTGGTTTATTCCCAATTTGTTTTGAAAATCTAAAGATACACTTGTTTGATTGTATGAAATTCAGCTTACAAAGTTCGATGTGTGCACCCCAAGTGCCATTTCCATTAAAAATAAGTCCTAAATATAAAAATGGTGTTGTTCTTTCAAATATGTACTCCTTCTACATTATGATCTCAAGTCTTTGTTTTCCCTTTTCCACATGTCATAATGAAGGTTTTACTAAGATTGAGTGTTGTCTTTTCTATACATAAATTGTGCAAAATCTTCTATTAAACATTGAAGCCCATTTGCAGCCCTAGATAACAGGACTGCATTGTCTGCATATAAAAGTACAGGTGTCAGGGGACATGGCCAGCGGGCAAGCAAAATGGCTGCTGCCTGAAGGGGCTCCGGAGACAACGTAGCCTTCTAAGTTGATCCGTCCACATATCCGTTACTGAAATGCACCCCAGAGGCACACGCTAAAGCCCCGGACCGAGCAGCGGCTGCCGGTGCAACTCCGGTGCCAATCCGGTACTGAGTTCAGGCACCAGCCGACGACAAGCTACAGCGGCCTACCTCCCTCGCGGCCGCCGGGGACTAAATTTCCAACAGCGCCTGGCACCGGACGCAGCGGCAGCGGAGCAGCCCACGTGGCGGCGGAGGCGCTGGGACCACCCTCGCAACACACTCTTGGGGTTCTGGAAGGAGGCGCAACCCCGTAGGAGCGCTGGACTAAACAAACCTGCCTAAACTACATTGACACTGGCTACAGAGGAGGCGGCGGCGAGGTGAGGCCTAATTCTTGAAGTGGAGCTGCGCACTAAATTGCTGAGGGCCCCGATCCATGGTGTGCCTGGTGGCGCAGTAACCTCAACGTAAAGACGAATATCCGCACTGGGGGAGAACCTTGAAGCACTGGAACACCCTGCAGGTACTCAGACCCTGCGGCCCGACCCAGGGGGGGAACCTGAGGACCCACAGGCAGCGACCCGAAAGCAATAAATACCCGCAGGCACATGCACATTAGAGTGCAGTGGCAGTAACCTGGTCCAGACGGAGGGGGACCCAGGCGGGCAAGTGCATCCCACCCTACGATCGCTCCTCAAACAACTTGAACAGTGTTCCCCATTGCACTGGGGGTCTTGGGTACGCTGCGGACCGTGTGGACTAGCGAACCCCGAGTTAAAGACACCATTACACAGAGGCACTCCCTGACAACTTCAGAAGGTATCATGGCGGGAAGGGCCCAACAGTCACAGAACACGATAGCTAAATTGGACAAATATGCCTACGGAAAGGACTTTTCACCACTTCCCGAGGGACGAAACTACTCTGGGAGGGCCACGGGAGAAGACGGCTCCAAAAAAGTGACTCTAGAAGACATAATACCGGCCCTCACGAGCGCCCAGACCACGGTAGGGTCAATCTACACGGATGTAGCACTTTGAGGGCAGATTTTCAAAAAATTGACCAGGGTCACAGAGGTCGAACAGGTGGCCAAAACGTTAGTAACTGACACAGCAGTACTGCAGAAAACGGTGTCCAGGCTCGAAACCGAAAAGAAGTTACTAGTGGGGAAGCTGGACGATCAAGAAGGACGCTCTGGCAGAAACAATGTCCGAATTCTAGGGATTCCTGAGAGTGAAGGCGCTCCTGCAAAGGATCTCTTGTGGAGGACCTTATAAAGGCCCGGCTACAACCGAAAGGACTCTCAATTTTTTTCTCCATAGAAAGGTACATAGAGTTCCGTGTGACCGGCCCAAGCCTGGGGCACCCCCCAGACCGGTGCTCGCCTGGTTGTTCAACTTCCGAGATAGAGACGCCATATTGCAAGCTGCGAGCGTGTCACCACCGATCTGAATCCTAAATTTAGTAGTATCCTTCTTCCCAGATTATACGGCGACAGTCTTGCTGTGCCGCAGATCTTTCCTGGAGGTTAAAAAAGCATTGAGAGCTAAGGAACTGCCTTATTCAATGATATTCGCAGCAAAACTTCGAGTTGTGGCAGATGGTAGCACGTGGTTTTTCGAAACTGGCTTGACTGGCTTGAAAGCTGGCGACGAGTAGATGAGCTGCGTCGCGGGAATAGAGGTGAACAACAATCAGCCAGGATCAGCGGCAATCGGACGGGGAAAACACAGAGCGGGCAGAAGCAGACAACCTTGACCACGGATAGAATGGAAATGCAGGACAATGGCTTGTTAAAGGACACCTCTCCATATTCAAAGCTGCAGCTGAACCGACTTTGGACACTGGACAGACGCGGACTCTGGAGGGAAGGGAAGGACTGCGCTGTTCCTTGGACTTCCTACCCCCTTCACGCAAGTACACTGTTCTGGGTTGGGATGAAGCACTCTGCTGAGTTGGGGTGGCGGGCAGTTCAGAGTCCGTCGGGCAGGGAGGCAGGGTGGGAGGGTGGGACAGGGAGTTGGGGAACATGGGTTCTGAGTTTTTTCATTTTAATATGTAACAGCAATGATAACATGAGGGAATACACCCTGGCTGAGAGGTTTTCACATGACACGGCTGGGCTGGCGCTCACAATTATCAATTACCACTTTGCTGGCAACACACACCATGACAGATCGTACCCAAAACACAGCCCCTGAGAATAAGGTGACTTCCCTCACACTACTTACTTGGAATGTACACGGATTAGGAGATAAAATCAAGAGAGGTTTGGTTCTACAGGCCTTGAAATGCCAAGCTCCCACATTAGTGCTCCTGCAGGAAACACACCTCACAGGCATGGCGTGTAAGGCATTAGATAGATGGGGGTATAAGATGGTGGTGCATTCCGAGTTCTCGATAGGTTCTAGGGGAACGGGTATTCTGGTGCAAAAAAACTCTTCCTTCATAACACTCTAGAGCCGAAAAGAGGATCAGGGGAGATTTGCAGCATAACAGGGCTAATGGGAAGGTAAGATTATCAATGTAGTATCAGTATACATCCCCCCGGTACTCCACGCAGTGGCACTCCCAGCTCTTAGGGAATTTTTGCTTACTCTGCCGGAGGGTGACCTGCTTATTGGGGGGGATTTTAATGCTACAATGGATGCAAGCCTAGACAAATATCCAGAGAGAACACAGACAGCGGGAGTCTCTCGCTTGCAGAGTTTCACAGAAGCACTGGGACTGGTGGATGTGTGGAGACATGCCCACCCCACAGCACGACAATACACATTTCATTCCAATGCCCATAACAGGCTCTCCCAAATAGACTATTTCACGACATCGGAAGCTGGCTTGGAGAACGTTGATGACATTGCAATCAATCCCAGGGGGATATCGGACCACTCACCAGTAGTGCTAACATTTTCCTACCACCACATGTCCTGTAAGAGGCTTTACCCAATCTACCCTGGCTATTTACAAGTCCCGACCATTTGAAGGGAAATTCGCAGGGCCACAAAATACTTCTTTGCGGAAAACACTACATCCGTTGCCTCCCCGTCAGTCCTGTGGGAGGCTTATAAGGCAGTCATTAGGGGGCAGGCAATAGTCTCCATTACGGGGCACAAACGAGAGAAACAGAGAGAACTAGCTGTTCTGGAACTAGAATTACACTCAGCTGAAACAAATCACTCAACAGACCCCACGCCTGACTCGACACATGCTCTACACCTCAGGCAGCAACAGTATAGGGACTATTTGAGACAGGAGACTGTGTCTAACCTTACAGCGACCAGACATAAGATATATGACGTAGGGGACAAGGCGGGGAAGCTCCTGGCTTGGCTGGATAGGCGAGAGCGGGGCACTAGGGGAATAGCACAGCTGCGAACAGCAGAGGGACAACACACGGCGGACCCGCGGGCCATAGTGCATGAGTTGGCGGGGTATTTCCGAGATGTTTATACTTCAGCATAGGACGTGTCGGACGCTGAGGCTGAGGCCTCCATAAAAGATATAGAGATGCCCAGACACACACGGGAGGCTTCCTTGGAGCTTGAGGTGGATTTCACTGAGGACAAAATTCACGCCACAATCCACTCGTACAGTCGGGTAAGGCATTGGGACCCAACGGAATCCCGATACATTTATATAAACAGATGGTGGACACCGTTAGTCCACACCTACTGAGAATGTACACCGATAGCCTAGAAAGAGGCAGACTACCACCTGACCAGCGACTGGCCACAATAGTGGCTATCCCGAAACCCGGTAAACCTCCATCCGAATGTACCTCCTATCGTCCAATATTCCTGCTCAATGCAGAGGCACAAATTCCTGCCACGGCTCTAGCGACCAGACTGTTGGCACACCTCCCACAGTTAATCCATTCAGATCAATCCGGCTTCATGCCTAATAGAAACACCACTCTGAACCTCAGACGCCTACATGGCGCACTAGCAAAGGCACCAGCCCTGTCAGACCCGGCGGTTGTTATCTCCCTAGACGCGAGAATGGTCTTTGACATGGTACAATGGAATGATCTCTTTGCAGTCCTTTCCCACCTGGATTTGGCCCAAAGTTTTGTGCGTCGGTCCGTCTTCTGTACGCCAGCCCACTGGCATGTGTGACAGCCAACGGCCACATATCAGACACCATTCCTCTAGCGAGAGGGACGCACCAGGGATGCCCCCTGTCGCCACTCCTTTTCGCGTTAGTATTAGAGCCCCTCGCAGCGCAGATTAGAGGACATCCATTGCTAAGAGGTATTCAGTGGACAGGGGTGGGAAGACCGTCTTTATTTCTACGCCAACAACATTTTGGAGGACCTAACAGACCCTGAAAACTCTATTCCGCTGCTCCTTGAGATATGTGACGAGTTCGGAGGGAGATATCAGAGTACACGATTAATTGGGATAAATCGGTTTTATACGTGCTGAGGGGTCCTCCACCACGGCTCCCCGAGACTTGCCCACTGGTAGTTTCACAGGATTCCTTTAAATACCTAGGCATCCACATTACAGCAAGCCCAGCGACTTTCTTTTCCAGAAACTTAGCGCCCCCTTTGGAGTGCTTGAAAAGGGACGTGAAGCATTGGGAATCGCTTCCCCTCACGCTGCTGGGGAAAGCAGCCTTATTTAAGATGGTGGCCTTGCCCAGATTTTTATACGCCCTTGAAAAGACACCATTCCCCGTACCGATAAAATACTTTAAACAAATAGCTGCACAGGTATCCACATTGCTATGGGTTAGCAAACCGGCCCGAATAGTCCAAGCGAAACTACACCGCAGCTGGTACGACGGAGGCATAGCGCTCCCCAACGTACAAATGTACTACTGGGCTGCACATCTCAAGGTCATTAATCAATGGATACATGACTCTCAGGCAGACCCGGCATAAAGGGCGGACAGGGCACAGTTGGGAGCAGGAAACATGCTTGCGGCATTGTACAATACAGGACAGGCCACGAAACTGACGGGACCAACAAACCATACAGTCATGCTATGGCACACAGCGCAGACACGGCTGGGATGGAGGGGTGTGATAACTAGACTTACCCCACTCTGGGATTCAAAGCGACTGGGGCACTTGAGGAAGAGCAAGGGTTTTGTCCAATGGGACAATATAGGTATTTCCACTGTGGGAGACCTGTGGGACAAAGGGACTGTAATACCGTTTGCTCAACTCACACTCTTAAAAAAGGAGCCTTTTTTGCACGTATACATTTTTAATAGGGCGCCTGTTCTATGGCTCAAATACGGTTTTATTTATACAACATTTGCAGAACATTTTTGCTCTCTTTTAGCACTGTAAATAGCAAGTTTTTTATTAATATCCATCTCAAAAGTACTAAATTTATAGACCTGGAAGGACCACAGTGTGAGTCGGATCCATTTCAATTCGACTGTGTGGCACAGGTGTCAACATGGTTTGTTAAAACTGCTCCTAACATCAGGCTCTTTTCACTTTAAAGACTGCTGCTAAGTGACCTACAGACTCTTCAGTGCTCTCTTAATCACAAGCGGGTGCATTTGCATTGCAATAGGTCATGCAATTATGCGAGTTTTAGCTATTGGCATTGTGTTTGTTTGTAAAACATAAATAAAAGGCATTGTCATTTACAATGCCAATAGCTCAAAATTGCGAGCCCCATTGCCGTTGTAAATGCCAATGCCTTTTATTTATGTGTTTCTTTGTAAAACATAAATAAAAGGCATTGTCATTTACAATGCCAATAGCTCAAACTCGCGTAAATGCGAGACCTATTGCATTGCAAATGCTTGTTATCATTGGGGAGATGCACGAGATACAAGCATGGGTGCAGGAAATCCCCTCATTCAGAGAACAGAGGACCGCCAAAAGCAAACATGAACAGTGCACCTCACATCTAGCAGTCGTGCGGAGGTTGCATTCTCCCATAACACAGGTGAAGAGGCCTGCCAAGGACTTGTGCTCATTTACATGGTCATTGTGTGTCATTGTTCATCTGCAGATTGATATTTCAGGATAATAGGTGTCTACATCACGCTGTTGGAAAATCAATATCACAAGTTAACTATCTGTTGAGCTTGTTACCTGAGCAACCTGCTTTTCTAGGACAGTCGCTGGGGCAATGAAGACTATTGATACGATCCATTTTTGTGACCATTGCTTCACTGCATTGTGCTCATGGCCAACAGATTGTCACTGGAATCTCCGCAAAGTATATTTTGTTTTGTTTCATTTTCTCTTATAATAAGTTTTATTTTTAAATGCTTGTTTTCTTGGACATTGTGGTGGACTAACTTTTCTTTTTACACTGTGGAGAACGCAAACTTCAGGTGGGGCGCCAGAATCGAAAAGAACCCATTGGTTAAGTCAATGTGAATGGTTTCAAAGTGGAAATTATATTTGATTCTGGAGCTAAAATCTCATTAGTTTCCAGAGAGTTTTATGTATGGAATTTGGTGAACAAAGTTAAAGTATTCAAACTAGACATAAGACCACCAGCTTATGGACTTAAACCTATAACTCTACTTGGATTTATTGTAGGAGAGATTGAATCCATGGAGCTGTTAACAATGGGGAATATTTATATTTCATCCAAAGGTTATAGCATCATCAGTTGGTTCCTTCAAAAAGATTTAAACATGGTGTTAAATTGTTATGTTTCATACAGGCGCCCAATATAGACTTAAGTAGCAACTACACCTTTCACCTATATTCCCCTGACATTACACTACATAACGGTTCTCAGTACTATCCTTTTACCTAGATATAATAATGCCTAAATGACATGGGGTTTTCTCTGAAAACTAACCTCATCCAATATGCATGAGGATTCTTAGAATCACAGCTGGACTACAATATCCTGCATGTATTAGGGCAATTCCTTCTGTCATCCTAATCCAACATAACGCAGCATGGTATATCCCTTAGGACTCCACATTTGGTATATAAACACCATATCTTTGCTGAGGCGGGAGAGAAGAAAAAGGACTTCCATGCTGAAACCCTGACGCAAGATGCTGAGGTTCCTCCACGCAGACACTCCATCATGCAGGGGTCTGACATCCCTCACGGGGTGTCCACAGTCTCTCACTTCAGGTCATGGGGTTGACTTCATTCTAGAGGGATTCTTGGTTCCACACCTGCATACATGCTAGGTACAATTAGGTACATCTAGTTAGGGTCGCATCGTAGGTGTACCCATTATTACCGTCATGTCAGTGATGTAGCATTGCAGGGGCCCCCGAGCTGCAGGGGCCTCCCTCTGCACAGTGCTCAGGTCTCATAGCTCCAGATTAAATCCAGAGCGGGGGCCCACCAAGTACATTGCTGGGGGGCCCCCTCAACCTTTGTTACGCTACTGTGTCATGTATTTAAATACTTGCCTGTAGTCATCATTTTAGCACTATTAGTAGAAATCTACTATCCTTTTACTCTGTTGGTGCTTATAATCATTTATATCTGTTTCTGTCTAATGGTTGTTTCAGTACACCTATTTTACACTTGAATGACGCTGGTTCAATAAATGCTTATTGAAAAACGTCCCCACCATTTATTCTGTGTAACTCTTTGAGACAAAGTGAGCATGAGTGACTGAGCGAAAAGTATTGCACTGTTTCCACGATCCCTGACAGGACAGGGCTGTCATGTTTGATAGCTGCCATGAACTATTCTCTCCTTGGTAAGAGAGGTTTCTAGTGGCACTGTGAGCTAGCTGGTATACAGGCTAACATACTCAGTGGGGGTGTCTGGAATCAGTTCGGACACTAATCCTGCAGTGTCTGTTGTCTAAATGCGCAGATCCTATATAGGTTTATAGGAAGTACACAACAAGATATTAACAGTGAACCTTGCATTATGTTGAAAGAGCTGCCATCATCTGTGCCATCAGTTCATCATGCCAAACTTTCAGGAAACGTTGAGAAGGGTGTACTTAATGTATACAATAAGCTTGTGGAGGAATAAATGATGTAGATGGTCTAGTTAAAGAGCTGCATCAAGAGTACTCTGATGTGCTTAAAGAGAAATTATGGTTTTTGTCTGTCAATTGATTAATTGTGTTGAAGGAGAATGTTTCTCCAGTGGTGTACAAAGTACGAGGGGTAGCTTTAGCATTGAGACAAGCCATGTTTGCAGAACTTGACAATTTAAAAAGCAAAGGTATCATTGAAGAAGCAGAGGTAAAAAATGGGTTGCTCCTGTTGTGCTTGCCAGCAAACCTACAGGTTAGGTAAGACTATGTGTGGATTCAGGAAGATTGAACAGAGCTGTAACTATAGACAGATATCCTCTTTCAGAGATGATTATACAACTAGTGGGTGTCCCTCATTATGCAGTTTGTGATGTTCAACTTTACTAGGATGCTCGTTGGGCCAATTTCTGCTGCCTCAGGCTTCCAAAGGTCAATGGGGGCACCTTGCCAAACAGCACAACGTGCCGTGAGGGAAACGGCAGTCCTGACATCGCCACCATCACCCAGGCAGCTTCTCTTGCCGTGAGGCTAACGGCAAACACCACCGGCACCGCACCGCTGGAAACTACAACTCCCAGCGGCACCGCGGCAGGCACGGCGGGAGCAACGTCATCAACGCGCCAGGCGGCGCCTTAAGGGAAGGGCACGCCGAGCACTCCTGGGGGCACCTTGCCAAACAGCACAACGTGCCGTGAGGGAAACGGCAGTCCTGACATCGCCACCAGCACCCAGGCAGCTTCTCTTGCCGTGAGGCTAACGGCAAACACCACCGGCACCGCACTGCTGGAAACTACAACTCCCAGCAGCACCGCAGCAGGAGCGGCGGGAGCAACGTCATCAACGCGCCAGGCGGCGCCTTAAGAGAAGGGCGCGCCGAGAACTCCTGGGGGCACCTTGCCAAACAGCACAATGCGCCGTGAGGGAAACGGCAGTCCTGACATCGCCACCAGGACCCAGGTAGCTTCTCTTGCCGTGAGGCTAACGGCAAACGGCACCGGCACCGCACCGCTGGAAACTACAACTCCCAGCAGCACCGCAGCAGGCGCGGCGGGAGCAACGTCATCAACGCGCCAGGCGGCGCCTTAAGAGAAGGGCGCGCCGAGCACTCCTGGGGGCACCTTGCCAAACAGCACAACGCACCGTGAGGGAAACGGCAGTCCTGACATCGCCACCAGCACCCAGGCAGCTTCTCTTGCCGTGAGGCTAACGGCAAACACCACCGGCACCGCACTGCTGGAAACTACAACTCCAGCAGCACCGCGGCAGGCGCGGCGGGAGCAACGTCATCAACGCGCCAGGCGGCGCCTCAAGAGAAGGGCGCGCTGAGCACTCCTGGGGGCACCTTGCCAAACAGCACAACGCGCCGTGAGGGAAACGGCAGTCCTGACATCGCCACCAGCACCCAGGCAGCTTCTCTTGCCGTGAGGCTAACGGCAAACACCACCGGCACCGGCACCGCACTGCTGGAAACTACAACTCCCAGCAGCACCGTGGCAGGCGCGGCGGGAGCAACATCATCAACACGCCAGGTGGCGCCTTAAGAGAAGGGCACCCCTTCCGTCCCGCGGGACGCGCGCGGGCAGCGCCCAGGCAGAGGGCGGGCTGTCTGTGGCCGTCAGTGGACTACAGTGGTCGGGCGGGTCACCCCTCTAATACTGTGACTGCGGTGAGTGAGTTAATACTTTGTATCCATGGAATCAATTGATAAGACAGCTGGCCAGGACGATTTCCCATTCCCCCCTCCCACATTTGAGACTCTACTTGAAAATGCCCTTAACCTGGTTACTAACGAAATTGCAGATACGGAAAGAAGAATGTCTTTGAGCTGTACCAATATAATCACACAGTCAACATCTGCCCAAACAAGCCTCAGAATCCCGCTATCGGCAACAGTTGTAATTTCCAAACCCGCATCAGCACCTATACTCCCTGAGCCTCTGTTGGCGGAGGCGGTTCCCGCAATAACAATTACTTCCCAGGCTGACGTTATTGCTATTGGGACTTTGGAAGCTAACAATAAACTGGGTGGGGAAAAGCGTAAAAGAGGTACAGCTGAGCCAAGTGCTAATAAAAGAAAACAACTGTCAATTAATAAGAGCCAACCCACGCCACAGAGCTTGTGGAGCAAACAAAAATCATCTGGGGTAGAAACCATCCACATTGATGATAAAGACTCAGCGGACACGGATGGCATCCCTACTGCAACCACTAGTAACCCAATGGGAAACCTTAATACGATATGGACACAGACTACCTTAATGGGAGAAAATATTACCATATCGAAACAAAATGGAAATCTTATAGAGACTATAGTTGATACTATTTTTAACCGTTTAGAGAAGCAAATGATCAAACAGTTTAATAATGTTTTTAAAAGACTGGACAGATTAGAAAACTTGGTAAAAAATGAAGAGGTAAAAAGAAAGGGGACTGTCACCCTGGATCAGATCAGGGCAGATCGCCTGTTGAAAGAGCTTGAGTCAGTTAGCAACACCTTATCGCATGGAAAGCCTGATGTTTGTTTTAAACCAGCCGGGGGCCTTAGTATTTCCGGATTTCAACCACCCACTGTACCACCTACTACCCTACCAAGTTGCACCAATGGCGCGAATAACAAGGCATCAGCCAACCCACCATCTAAACCCCCTCTCCCGCCCGTACCCACAAATCCGCCTCCACCAGCTACTGCTAATTCTAGTTCTAATAACCGGAACAGTGGCTCTACCCAGCCAACTATGACAGTAGGGTCCACCTCTGTTAACAATAGGGGTGCGGGGCAATCTGGGCATAATAGGCCATTTAACCATCAAGAGCCCGCCATGCATTTACCACCTGATGCCTGCCCCTTTGTTCTGGTTTTAGCAGGCGTACCACCACTGAGGGAGGGACAGGGGGAATCATGGGTCCAACTGCGCAATAAATGCATCGACTGGCTAACTAAGCACAAAGGGGTTGGATATGATATCTCTAGAGAGATCTTATCAGCCCGTAGGGTGTCTTGGGTGGGGCCGTTACTTAAAGATACAGAAGGTGATTGTATAGTGCTTAATTTTAAAAATCCTGGCACTGTAAGATTCTTGCTTAACAGAAATAACAACTGCTCTGGTATCTCCACTGTTGCAACTTTACTGCCTCTAAGTTTTTTCTATAGACCACCATTAAGGCAATTCCAACCAGCCCCTTTCCCCCTCAAGATGTATAACAGGTTTGCACCTCTATCGGACTTGGACTTGCTAGACTGACCATCAGTGACCAATTCGGATATCACAAATATGGATGAGCTATCCTTGGCACCCAATCTTGAATCATCACTGGACATTTTACCACTCCCTCCGCTCACTGTAATCAGTCAACAATCCTCCAACCAAAGAACTATTGTACAGGGCTCTGAACTATCCCTTGTGAGTTGGAATATAGCGGGTCTTAGTTCGAAACTAAAAATCAAAGAGTGGTCAGATTGGGTTTACACAAACTGTGATATACTGATGTTACAGGAGACTTGGTGCACGACCATGCCCACATTAGAGGGCTTTAGCTTCCATAATTTAATGGCATCCGCTTCATCTATGGGCCGCCCCAGTGGGGGCCTCTCCATTTGGGTTAAAATAAAAACCGGTGTACAAACTAAACTGATCCAGACCGAGGGTAAATGTTTTATGGCTGTAAAATACACTAACAGGTTGAAATTATGTTTAATTAATTTTTATAATAATGATTTTGTGACCCGCCCTAATAATAATTTTTCGACTTTATTTAACTTTATTGATGAAATTATAGTGGGGCAGAAACATGGAACCTTTGACGGAATCTGTATTGGAGGAGATTTAAACGCCCATATGTACCGTAACAACCCCCCTTGTAGAAATGGCGGGGAATTGAGAGATTATTTAGCATCCCGAGACTTAGTGAGTGCCATGGAAATCGCCGGTACAGGAGAAAATAATATGTTGACACCTACTTATATTGGCCAGGGGTGTGCTTCTACAATAGACTACATGTTTATTTCCCATTCACTGAGCGACATAACTTTAAAAGCGGAAGTTATTTGTTCTGCCTATAGTGACCACTACCCAATTAGAGTGCATATAAAAAACCTGGGGAATATAAAGGATGTGTCGAGAGTAGAAACCGGGGTACAAAATCTGGAAGTATCCACTGACAGACTAAGACTGGTATGGAAAGGGGTCGATAACAAAGATATTTTAGCAAGAGTCCTCAACAAACCCCCAACACTAATTGAGAATTGTCTGTCCCATGATAGATCGGCCCAAGTTGTGGTTGTTTCCTTTAGTAATCTCTGTCTGGCTATCAAAAGAGAATCCTCGAAACCTGTTCGGGCTAATAAAGATTGTGGCTCCCGCTGGTTCGACTCTTCATGTTCTAGGGCAAATAGAGAACTGAGGGAGGCCCTAAAAACCAAACCAAGGGACCCGCATATTGTAAGTGACCTGAGAGCTAAGTATAAAACCACGCTACGTATTCGATCTGAGGCCTTAGTGATTGACCATTGGGAATCTCTAGCCCGCACCGCGGCATTGAAAGACACCACGGAATTCTGGAGAGAGGTTAAGTCTCTGAGATCCTTCGGCTCTAATATTAAACCTATCAATTGTAATATAACTGGAGAGGCCTGGGTGGAGCACTTTTCCAAAATGTATGCTGTATCAGGGCCCCCCTCAGTCACTGTTCCCCCTGCTATGACTGCTAGACCCTTGAATATTGCACTATCCGAGGTCGAGGATGCCATAGTCGAAAGTGCGAGTAATAAAGCTCCTGGACCGGATGGTGTCTCAATAGATCAAATTAAATCTGAAATCAATTTTTAGGCCCCCTTACTATGCAACCTATTTAACAATTTATCCGATAGTTCAATCCCTGAATCATGGTCAAATAGTGTTATCGTACCCATTTTCACAAAGGGTGACAGACTGGATCCTGCCTGTTATCGCCCGATATCACTGATTGACAACACATTAAAGGTTCTCGGGAGGGTAATTTTTAATAGGATTAGGAGTTGGGCAGAGGACAATAATGTCTTACACTGTTGTCAACTCGGTTTTGGAAGCCATGTGGGCACAGTTGAACAATGTTTGAATTTGAATCTGATAATGGCAAAGTACACTATTGTAAAAAAAAACCCGTTGTACCTTGGATTCATGGATTTAAGTTCAGCATTTGATTTCGTTAACCGTTCTAGTCTGTGGTCACTTTTGCTTAGTTATGGTTTGGATGATTCTTTGGTGTATTTTCTTTCTTATTTACATGTGGGCTTAAAGGCCAGAGTACGCATTAATAATGAGGGTGAAGTCTCAGATGATATTTTAATTGGCAGGGGTGTTAGACAGGGCTGCGTACTCGCCCCACTGCTTTTTATCTTATACATTAGTGGGTTGAGCAGCAGCCTGAGTAAGGTAACTAAGGACGTTCCAATCATAAATGGCAACTCCATCACTGCTCTGCTGTATGCGGACGACGCAGTGCTAATGGGGCATACTCCCAATGCACTGCGTATCTTAATTTCTGGGTTTGTTGTTTTTATGTCAGATTTGGGCCTTAACACTAATTTTAAAAAAATCATTCATCATGAATTGCGGACCCAAAAAATATAATATCACCTCAATTAAGTCAGGTGAAAACATCCTAAAATGCACAAGCACTTTTCCTTATTTAGGACTGCTATTCTCTAATACAGGTTCGTGGCAGCCGCATGTTGCTCACGGGAGAAATAAAATTGGTAAATCTATCAATTCAATCCTATCACTTCGGCAACCCAAACAGGCTGACGTCACTAGTTCTTTGTTAAACATCTACCGTACCCAGTGCCAACCTACGGGAACTTACGGAGCTGAAGTGTGGGACTATTCCAATAGTACGCCCATCCAGATAGAGGAAAACAGATTTTGCAGGAAGGTTCTGGGGGGCACTCCCTGCGCCCCTACATTCATCTGTCATAACGAGCTAAAGTTATTGTATGTTGAGGATTTCATCCGATCAAGGCCCGCTCTTTTCTGGTTAAAAATATGGCTAAATCCAGCGGCACATCTAACCCATAGCTTAATATCTGACTGCCTACAAAGTGAAAGATCACACCCCGTACCATGGTTGAAAGCTGTTGAGAACAGCCTATCTAGTGTGGGCATGGGCCCTCTGTTTAGCTCCCCAAATACTTTTGTTCATGCACACAAGAACATAGTTAAACGGGCACTGTATGTTTTATATGGGGAGGAACGGATAAGATCAGAATACCTTAAACCCTCAGTTATTAAATACACTTCCTATGTTGAACCTGGAAATGAAACTTCAATTTCACCACAGAGATATCTGTCAATAACATTAGGAAGATGGAACAGGAGCCTTCTGTTCCGATTTCGGGATGGAAGTGTTGTAAACCTATTAAGCTTCCCCCTTGGTTATAATAAAAATGTAGAACAGTTGGCTTGCCCCTGTTCCGAGGAAGGTAAACAAGGTCTGATACATTAGTTCTTTTTCTGTTGTTTTTATAAACTCTACACTCTTCAATACCTAATGCCGTATTGCCGCAAATATGACCTAAGGGACTTTACACAGGCAATGAGAACTTTTCAAATGTTGCTCTCAGATGAGGTGATATTTACTGTAAGCTGTTTCCTTAAAGCTAGTGTGCGATATGCCTGACGAACACTAGTATTTCTGCTCTTTTTGCACTTTGGCTCTTTGTATACTAGAGCATGGTATATTTGCACATAGATACTTAGACGCTTGGTTTGATGGAAATGGTTTCTTTCGTGAAAATTATAAATTGTAAGTAAAATATTCATATACTGTGAATTTTTGTACCATTGCAATTTGCACTTTTGCTGTTTTGATACATAGCTGCTTCAACACTACTGGAAAAGGTTATTTTAATGTAATAGTATAATAATTGTTTTTATCAAATTTTATTGTGCTTTAACCTGTGTGTACTTTTATGGATGTATTAATTCCGAATAAAGATCATTTGACTTGACTTGACTTGACAAAGTTCAATGGCGGAAGTTTTGAAAATATTTCTGGGGTAAGATTTTACCAAGATGACATACTTATTTGTGGATCCACACAGGAGGAACATGACCATAGCTTGAGATCGGTCTTAAAAAGGTTCAAGGAGGGGAGCTCACATTGAGAGAAGAAAAGTGTAAACATAACCAAAAAGTAAAGACTATTGAGAATTTAGCTGTTCCAGATAATAAAGACCATTTAATTAAGTTTTTTGGGCTGGCCACATACTATTTTAAATTTGCTCTGTGCTTCACAAACCAGGCTTGTAATCCAAGAACATTGCTTAAAAAAGGAGAAAAGTGATCTCCACAATGTGAACTAAAATTTCAGGATATAAACAATCACTTATCTAGTGATCCTTCATTACTGAGTTGCAACGCCATAAAAAGGTCAATCTTAGTTACAGATGCTGGCTCCAGAGGAGCGGTACTTAACAAGAACTGGGTGGTGAGGAAAAAAACTATTATGTTCATATCCAGATCCTTGGTTTACCCTGAGGCTATATATTCTGTAATTGAAAGATAGGCACTGTGTATTTATTGGGCAATCAAAAAATGGAAGACATTTCTATGGGGAACTAATTTTGTTGTGAGTGCTGACATTAAGTCTCTCAAGGATGTATTTTTAAAAACAATTTGGATGTCATATCAAGCAGAATATGCAAATGGGTTGTGACTCTACAACATTATGATTTTATAGTTGGTTGATTCGCCCTAGTGTTGTAAAGAAACATTTCAACTAAGACATTAGGAATATCTGAGAATCTCAAACACTAAACAGAGAATTAGGCTACACTTCTGGTGGCCCACAATTGATACAGTAATTAGAGACTGTCTAGAGTGCAGGTCAAGTGACAATGCTTGCAAGACAAGAATACAGCCCAAGGTGTCAAAAGATACACAGGCAATAGTTTGGCTAAAATTAGCTTTGATATTTGGGACCTGCTACTGGTAGAATAGGTCAATTTCATGTGAATGTGATGATTGACATGTTCTCACATTGCCCAGAAATATGGAGTACAACTACTCTGCAAGTAAATGGAAGAATTTTTGGCTCAGAGATGGATTTAAAGATATTCTCCCTATATTCCCATAGCCAGTGGCATAGTTTAAAGATTCACCAGAGTTTTGAAAGAATCCAGAAAAAATTCTAAAACACAAAAAATACTAGAGAAAAAGAAATGATTTAAAGGGTGGAAATATATCTCCTGGCACCTCATTCTACCATGAGTGGGATGCCTTTTGAGCTGTTTAGAGGGAGAACACCCAATTCCTTGATGTTCCCATTGTGGATGAATTGTAAGAATGTGGGTACTTCCTTGGCGGAGGATGGGTGTAAAATAAACAATAGAGAAAGTTGTTCAACAAAAAAGAGATTTCTGACAAAAAACACTCAACATGTCACTCTAGGCTAAATGTAGGTGATTTGGCGAGAGTAAAATAACCTTAAAGATACGGGAAGATCTCAAAATTTTCTTCACCACTCACAGTAAGGAAACTGTTCAACAATGTTCTAAAACTAGATGACCATTGCATAGGGCATTTGAATAGAATTGTGCTGTTGGGTAGTGATAAGGTTGGTTATGAAGAGTCCAGGTACACAAACTTTAATGATAAAGTAGAGCTCGGAAAAGGTAGGAGGGTCCATGTGTAATTCAGGAAAGACTATGTGTGAGAAAATCACATATTTTACATATATTTTTTCTCCTTCTCACACCACCCACTGTAAATTATTGTTCCTTTGAAATATAATAAGGTACCTTTTCACATTTTATATGTATATATAGTTTATTCTCATTATTTAAAAAAAGAGAGGAAGATGTTTGGTATGTGTAGTCATGTCGTAATGATTCTTAAAATTTTGAATATAGAATGGATAGAATAAACAAGAACGGTGAGAAGTCAATTGGAAGGTGGCTGACGTGGTGGCTGGGATATTTCATGTGTACTGCTGAACTTCAATAAATAAACATGATCATTAATTGTGTGCGGTTTGACTTCATCACAGGTCGTCTTCATAACCTCTGACATATTTCCTAAGGGGTTAGTGGACCTTCTATGGGGCAAATGGAGGGTAGCTACAACGTCTACAAACTCTGGTTCCTGGTAGTGACACAACACAGGTACTTTATGCACACACCCTGAAGAGGGTGTAAATGGTTTTGTATGTTTCTTGGATCACCTACATTTTCGGGAGTGTCCTTATGATATACAGATAAAGCTAACATTCTCAGAAGAGATTCATTTTATGCAAAGACCTCAGAGGCATTGCAGATGGTCTGCCCAAGTCACAAAGCTGGAAAATACAGACAACTCCAGCACTGTCTAAGAGGCAGATTCTGCCAAACGGAGTAACACTACAATGTTCACCAACCTGGGAATAATTTAAAAAAATGGAACATAACTAATGGCACGATATGAAGTTGCTTATGCATGAGCTCTATGATTAGCATGTGAGTCACATTAAAAAACGTACACTCTTACCACGTCTTCCATGTTGTGTATGTACTTCCATTTATATTGAGCTTACTATCCCTGAGGAGGCTTGAAAGAACTTTACACTGGGCAGCACACTGCTCCGGAACCCTAGCTTTGCTCTGTAATAAAATAGTAATGTTCTTGCACCTGGAATAAAAATCCACTAGCATCCTTCACTGGTTGCTATTGTGATCCAATTATTAACATAATAGTTGCTTTGCCTTGAGTCTCTCAGGTTTCGATTGAGCCATCTGTCTATGGGAATTGTGAGAGAGGTATTTTGTGCTTCACAAAACACGCCCACATCTGAGGGTCTGACATTCTCTGGGATGGTAAGCAAAGGCAGGCAGGGCCGAACAGGCTACCTGGCATTTTGGTGTGCTGCCAAGTTGGTGGCTGATTTCGTTGACGGGGACCTGCGTGTGCTTAAAACCATTTGTTTTGCTTTATTTATTCAGAAGCACATGCAGGTCCCCATCAACTAAATTAGCCCTCACCGCAGTGAAATCAGCCCCCAGCTCGGCAGCACACCAAAACGCCCGGTAGCCAGTCCAGCCCTGATGCGAGGTGAGTCATTTAGGCATAACAAGGGGTTACAACTGGCATGAAAAACTTCAACCTTACAAATGTATGCTTGTCTGTTATCTACTTTTATGTTAATTTGAAGTTGTTCATTTGTTGAGCAGTTATAGTAGTATTTTTCCAACTGCTTCCCATTTTTCATTGGGTTCAAGTAATGTGAGGTAAGTAGAGTCACACATCATAAGATATTTGTTCCTGTGAAGTCAACAGGGGGTCAAAGGGCACGAGATGACCATAACATGAGTTTGTTGTAATTGTACAGAAACAAATACGAAGTGTGTCTGGTTACTGAAAAAAGGAAAGGAAGAGAAAAAGAACACAAGAGTAGGCGTCTGGTGAAGAATGCTTCTTTTACAACGAGAACCCTCACACCCCCAATGGTTAGATGCTTCATCATTGGGTACCCTCCTCACACCAAGACCGAAAGGTACCTGGTGGGGGCTGCAACTCCCCTATTGGGAGGAGGAGAGGTGCTTTTAAGTAGGATGAGCAGATAATGGTTTAGAGTGAGTTGCCGAGTGAAAAGACAGAAAGATGAAAACTATCTCCAGATGGCTTGAATTGCCTTTATTCTGGTGCCCTCTGAGATAAGATTAAAAAATATACCCCCTTTATGGGGTCAACATGCTCTTGCCCACCACTGACCCAACAAGGGTTCCAAGGCATTCATCAACACCCAAGGAAGTCCCTCTGCTAAGAAAATAAAAACAATAATACCAGCCTCACGAAGGTAGGCCAGGAGGAAATGGGATGGCCCAATGATTCACCAGGTCCACCAACATTCTACAATATATTAAACAGAAAGTGGATGAGAAGTGTTCAAATTACATCACACCAAAATATGGGACCCAATCGAGATATCATGTGTATTAGTTAATTGCTCATAGTGCCAAGCACTTATAAGCAAGCACACTCCAAGTGAAAAAATGCAGGTCATCTTACCTGAAATGGAGAGTTACAATGCACTCTCAAGCCTGAAAAGACACCTTTACAGCAGAGCTGTATCGTGTATAAAAGAAGGAGAAACTGCAATAACTCAAAGAGGATTATTAAAACAATAGCTCCAAATTACTGACCACTGGTATGGAAACTAAGAGCTCATGTCAGCGTGTGTAAAGTAGTATGTGAAATAGTATACTGGGCACTGCCCATCAACATATATGTCATGTATTTTAAGGGGAGAATATTTGGTTTAATCATTCCACCTAAATCAACTAAATACAGTTGCTTTTATGTAAAACATATGCTGGTATCTGCATAATAGACTTTGTATATGGCTGCAATAAATGCCTACAGAATAATACAGAAGCTTTGGGCAGAGATTTACTAAAGTTTGGGTTTGTGTTTCCGTCATAAAAGTTACACAAACAGTTGCAAATTTATTTTGAGACTTACTTTCAGGCACATAACTTGATTTGTGCTGGAAAGTAGACCTAAAGTAACACAAAGTACTGCTGGTTTGTGATGCTTTGATTCTCTGGGGTGTACCGTGGGAAGTACATGGGTGTTCTCATGCACCCTGTTAGACCTGGCATCATTGGTGTGGGTCTCCCTTCCCTTTTGTGCTGTTGCCTCATGTGTTTCTGCTGGTATTAGATGCTTTGGGCACTGTGCCACTGCTATTCAGTGCCACAGTGCAAGTGCTCCCTATTGTAAATTGATGTATGGATTAGTGATTCCATGTTTGGCTATTTTGGGTTACTTGTCACTCCCTAGTCTAGTGCACTGAGTGTGCCAGGGCGTGTAATCCAAATGCTGCTGGTGGGCCTGCAGCACTGGTTGTGCCACCCACAGAAGCAGCCTTGTAAAATGTGTCTAAGGTCTGCCATTGCGGAGCCTGCGTGCAGTCTGGTACTGTCATGCTGAGTGGGCAAGTACCAACTTCCCAGTCCCTAAACCTTCCCTTTTCTTCATATCAGTCACCCCTATGGTAGGCCCATGGGCAGGGTGCATTGTAAGTATAAGGTAGGACAAGCCATGATGTGTGTTGCATGTCCTAATAGTGAATTACACCCATTTTCGTTTTTCACTATTGCAAGGCTATCTGTTCTCCATAGGCCAGATTGAGCTGTTAGAATTGTTACATTTTATAATCCTAACTGTCTCAGAGAACATGGAAGAAATTTGAGTTTAGTATGCCTGAACTCAGAATAATAAAATACATCTTTTAGTAAAGTTTATTTTAATATTCTGTGTTTGCAAATACCACTTTTAGAAAGTAGGTATTTGCTTGTCTAACCATTCAAACCTGCCTCTACTAGTTTGTGTATTCATATGTCTGGTTTTGAGAGTGACAGGGCTGGGGAATTCCAGGAGACAGGCTGAGTCACCCAGTGGTGAATAGAGAGATCTGCATCTAGATGGGAGGGAGGAGTTGCACCTGAACCTTGAATAGGGCCGTGCCTGCCTTCCACAATGCTCACTCCACCCCCTGGGGAGTGGCTGATGTCTCTGCCCTGCACACTGAAAGAAGAGAAGGAGTCCTGTAAACAAAGTGCTCCAGGACTGTACTTGCCTTCCACAATGCTGGCTCCACCCCCTGTGGGGCGTCTGATGCATATGCCCTGCACTGTGAATAGAAAGGAGAAGTTTGGTAAACAGAATGCTTCAGAACTGGTTTGGACTGGGCAAAGGCCCCTCTCCCCTCAGAGAACAAAGGATTTGGGGGTATAAATATTGGGACCTTGCTCCAATGAAATTAGATCACTTTGGACTACAAGAAGAAACCTTTACTGAGGAGAGGAACCTGAAGAAACTGAGGAGAGCTTATTCCCAAGCTGAAGTGCTGCTTGGGGGATTGGCCTGCAGTGGTTGCCTTATTGCCAAAGGAAGGAGAAAGGAACTTTGTGTACTTTGCTTTCAACTTGTGAAGGATCTCCAAAGTCTAGGAAAAGAGCTTGCCTCCTGCTGAAGTCTCAGGGACAACAGACTTCACCCCCCAGGTCCCCAGAGTTCATTTGGAAGTGCCTGCTGCTGTTTTGGGTCTTCTTAGGAACTGTGTGTAGCAAGGAGCTGGAAGCGCGACTCAACGAGAAGAAGCGTGTCGCCGTTGCTGTGCCTGCCGTCGCAATTCCAAAGAAAGGAGGGTGTCGCCGCTGGAACTGTCGCACTGCACCGCATCGGAGAGAAGCGTGCCATAACGAAGAGGAAGCGTGTCGTTGCTGCTGCCGTCGCAACTCTGAAGAAGGAGAGTGTCGCCACTGGAGCTGTTGCACTGCACCGCATCAGGAGAAGAATCTCGCAATGAGGTCGGATTATGGCGCCGTCGATGTGCCTGCCGTTGCAACTCCGAGGCCGGAGGGTGTCGCCGCTGGAACTGTCGCATTGCGCCGCATCGACCAAGAGCACCGCGCATCCCCGAGAAGCGCGCAGCCGTCGGAGCTGCTGCTGTGGCATCCTGGATGTCGCCGATGTAGTTGTCGCATTGAGTAGAAGCTTCACGCATCGTGGAGAAGAGCGTCACCGCTGGAGCTGTTGACGTTGCATCGTGAGATTGTCGCTGCTGCAGTCCACGCATTGAACCGAGGACTTTTCGCATCCCCGAGAAGCGTGCCGCATCTGGAAGATCTTCTCGTCTTTATTTCTTTGCACCTGACTTTGCCACATTTCCCATCGCTGCAACATTGCTTGTCGTGGAAGCGCAACACAACTTAAGGTACTTTGACACAGAGTGTCGCATCTAAGAACTGAACTGAACTAAGCTTAAATAACCATCTTAAAGTAATCATAGTTTGTATTTTTGTCGTTTATGGTCTTGTGGTAACTCTATATAAAGTCTACTTATTTTTTTTATAACACCTGTAGTGTTGTCACTGGGTTACTGTATGTGGTCACAACTGCTTATCTTACAACGCCTCTGAAATAAGCCTAGACTGCTCGCGACACGCAACCTAAAGGGTGAGCAGTGGTTATTTTAGGTGTGTAATCCCCTTGTCCTGACTATAGGAGAGAGTCCCTACTTGTTACAAGTACCTACCTGTGCCAACTAGAGACCCCCAAATCTAACACACCCACTCATGGTTTTTGATGAAAAGCCTTATCTACTACCATTTGTACACAGGACTTTGCACCAAAAATAACAACTCTTTTAAGGTTGGTGTTAAAAAATAGAAATGGTTTTATTTCTCCAAACTTTTCTGACTTTGCATCTGTGGCATAATGCGCAGCAACCATCAAAAACAGGAAAAGTTGTAAAATGTGTCTAAGCATGTTATAACGTACCGGAAGTGTACTCTTACAGTTCAAAACATATGCTAGACATCACACTGACAGTATGATGCAAAGGTGTCTGTGCATGGCGCTGGGCAGCCTGATTGTGTACCAGTGCTAGGGAAGGGAGCTGGAGTACTATGTCCTAATAGATATGACACTGTCCGTCTCTCTTCCTCTCAATCAACGCTGCCTAGTAACTTTGAACATCTGCCCCTTTGTCTGTTATCTTGTGTCCTATAGAAAACCTCACCTCCATGCTTCAAGACGCTTGTAAAATCCCTGGAGCTTAATCCCCTAAAACTCTTTCCTCGCTCCCAGCCCCATGACTGGTCCTCCCAAGAAGTATAAGATAGTTAGAGGTGAGAAAATGTACACCTCAGCACAGAGAAACACGAGATGCTGATGTCGGGCTTTAAAGTACAGCTTTTTAAAATAAATATGTGAAGGGGAGTATGCATAAAATGTCACGAATGAACTAATTTGCCTCATTCCACTTGATCTTAAGCAAGTCACGTACATGTATTTGTTACTTTAATAATTGCTAACCTTTATTAAATCAAGGTCATCGGACAGTTACTGAATGGTTTAAATAGGATTGTGCAGATTACTGAGGGTGAATAGGCCTCTCCTGACTCCATTAAAAGCAGGAACCAACTGAGCACATTAAGCAGCCGGAATGCTGGAACAGCAGGTACACTCTAACACCTTGAGAATTGCGATTTAGGAAAAAGAGAGTTTGCAAAAGGTGTGATTAATTCGTGCTCTTCAACGGGGTCAAAAAGAAAAATCTGCCGAAACTTTCTGCAAAACTACAGGGAATTTTGTAGATAAAACTTCAAGAAATTCACATGATGTTTATGTATCCCACCTCATTTTTTAAAGTGCACTTAGGACTATAAAATCTGTCCTGGATTTATGTTGATGCTGTGGTTCAGAGACATTAAAGAAAATATACACATGTTCATCACTAGACATACCTCCTTGTACCCTTACCATGTATTATCATCTTGCATTGCTATTTATTAGGCCAATGTGACCGCTTCTGTCTGTGCAATTCTTTGTAAGAATCTATTTACAGATTCTTATATTGTTGGACTGGAAATCGCTCTAATGCCTGTGGGCATTATTCGCATCATAGATAAAAAAATAAGCTAATAAATAATGTAACTACCAAGCTGAAAGTCAAGTGCTTTGTAAATGTCACCAGAATCCCGAGATGGCACTGCTGAGGCAGTTCCAGTTCATGGATTTTTCATATTGCATGATTTACTTTGGTTAACTTGATGTGAGGAATGTGCTTTTTTGAAATAATAAATTAATCATTAAACGCAGGAAACTGAAAACGGCCGTTTGCTATTTCGTAGCAAAGGAATAGTATTCAACCGCTTTAAATAAGTGGGGTTTCAGTACAGACACATTTTGGTGTGACCCTGTGAATGAGGGATTTTGCTGTTGCTCTTTGCAATGTCCAACTAAAAAAGGTGTTTATTTGCTCGAAATGTTCATATATTTGTTTCTTTTCATGGGTACCTTGGTATAGGATATTTTCATTATTTAAAGGTAGTTCTGCACTTAGGGGCTGATTTATGGTTTGGCCAATGGTACTCCATCCATCAGGGTGGCTGTGGTCATTACAGCCACCACCCCACTAATTAACCGTCCACCAAATTCAAATGTCAGGGGATCCATATATGTACTTTGACAGAAACAACCGCCGTGGCAATTTCCGTCTCAATTCAAAAGGTTTTGTGCATGGTCACTGGTGATTTTGGTGATGTCCACTAAACTTTAATTACGTTTTCATTTTTCATAAGCAAACATCCAAACTGGGAGTTTGTTAATGAACGGCAAGCAACCTAAGGCCCCCACATCCACACCGTTTATTCTCCCTGGCTATAGGGTTCATTATTTACATTTGTCTGTCCCTCACCCTCATTTTTTACCTGCCAGTAACAGACAGAAAAAATACATCACACTATCTACTTAAATTAGTGCAGGTGGTGTAATGTCCTTCCTCCAACTGTCCCACCGCTGTCGAGCTGTCGGAGGAAACTTTCTGTCAGCTGTGTCAAAAGGGGTTCCATTGATGGAAAGCTGGCCATCATTCCTATCCTAAATTGGGAGGATAGACCGCCAGTTTGGGGGACAGGGTAATCCGTCAAGTTTGCAACAGATTATTCTGCTCAGAGACTAAAAAATAGCTCCTTAGAGACAGAAGATACACAAAAAATAATAAATAGCTAGATGCCCTGATGGACAGACAGACAGGTGACAATCGCAATGCCAAGCTAATTTCTTATGCTTACCCTCACCGATGAAACAATAAAGATTTAGCATTTGTCTTTTTCATGGTAAAGCACATTGCCTAAGAGTTTCAGACAAATAAACAAAACGTGTACAAATTATATTTGTTGAAACCTGTAATTTATATATATAATACCATTCTAACAAATTTTGGAAAATAATTCATGCATATGACATATGGACTTTTGAAACCACTCTTTTATTTTTATAACTTCCAGTTATGCTTGAAACCATGAGAAAATAGTTACTGATTTTTAATTACTCGAGCTCCATTTGAGAAATCTACAAGAATTCTTTCACAAACTATTTGAAAACCTTGGAGTTTATTTGTCAAATTTCAATCAGCGTAAACACGAAGGCAACTTATTGTAGGGGAAACCAAAAATTGCGTTGGCCTTTCTAAATTCCGTTGGAAATTTTAATAAAGTGAGCGTACAGCAACACTTATAGCACAATTTTAAATTACATCTGGCAGGCCAGCAGGATATGATATTTGTTGAGATATTAGGGAAAACAGAGAAATCTAGTCAGTCATTGATAAGCTCAGGAACCATAAGCAGTTTCTCAAACCTTTAGAAAATGATTGGCTTTTCAGTCTGAATGGCTAACTGGAGCCAATCACTTTAATACTATTTCCTATTCAAATATTCGAGTACTGGCTGTGATCGTTCTTGGATTTCTTTCAGATAAATATGTGGGAATATAAGGCCAGGTTGAGCACATATAACCTCTTTGCCCTTGCTTAGAGATTGTTTTTGATAAAACCAGAATAGTAGAATTTACCTTATTGTTCAGATGCTGGAAATCAATGCAGATTTCCAGAAATGTAATTCCTAGTTTGCGGTTCTAAGAAGGTTTACCAGAGGTGAAAGAGTAAGTGGAGCGACTGGCTTGGGCGGGTTAACAGGCTCGGGTCCAATGGCGAGTCCTTACTTTGCCATACCATTTGGGACGGGTGGGTGCACCGGACCTGGAGCTGTACTATAGGGTGGCGCAGGGGGCGCAGGCACATAGCTGGGTACACGGCGTAGCTGACATACTATACCTCAAGCTCGAGAGACTGTTCTCTGCCCCTCACCCCCTCCCGGCTGTTATTTTCAAGCCTGGGACTGGGATACTGGACTCCTTAAATTCGACTCGGCATGCCTCGAGCTGCATACTACAGCAAACGGCGGGGGCACTGCTATACTCTCCGGAGATATCTATGGAGTGGGAGGTCTGGCTGACCCCTTGTAGAGATAAGGGAGTAGTGCAAGCCCTCAGTAGACTGGGCATACGTACAGTAGGGGACTTGTTCTCTGACGGGGTTGCCAAAACATGGGATGCAGTCACGATTGCTGTAGAGACACCCACCATGCTGCAGTATTTTCAGTTTCATAGGGTGAGTGCAGCACTGAGGCAGCACATTGGGGAGAACAAAGATGAGTCCCATGAGGTCCCATGAGATCCTGGAGCTCTCGTACCTCATTAAAACTAAATCCCCCCGGAAATTGGACTCCAATTTATATAAGATAGTGATGTCCCAGAGAGCCAATCAGTACACCAAAGCCAGACTTGCCCGGCAACGTGATTTGGGCATCATAATTGATGATGACATGTGGTCATATTGCTGCACCAACACAAAGTGAATATCTCTGCATGGCAAACATAGATTAATACATTTTAAATACCTTAATACAGTATACTATACGCCAGAGAGATTGCATAGGTATATCCTACGAGACGACGCAGCTTGTGGAAGATGTCACTCCCCGACGGCAAACTTTCTTCACTTAGCATGGGGCTGCCCATGTATCCTTAAGTTTTGGGACAATATATTCCGAGAGATTAGCATAGTGGCCGAGCTAGAGATCCCCCCTGACCCTACGGTAGCACTGCTGGGATTTGTAAAAAATTGTCCAAGGCAGCACGAAGACTGGTTGACCTAGGATTACTGATGGCAAAGCGTAGGGTAACAATGTGCTGGTTAAGAGGACCTTTGCCCACGGTGTCGCAGTGATCACAAGACGTTCTCTATTGCTGCAGGCAATCTGAAAACTTCAGCGAACTCCTCCCACCGAGGAGCAGACCCAAGAACATCTGTGGTTTATACACTGCATATCTAAGAGGCGACAGGGGGGACATGGCTAAGCTCGATTATCTCCAAAAGCTAACACCTGCCCCTGAGCAGTTCTTAGCCATGTTATCCAATGGTAGGTGGATAACATGGATAAGAGCATTAGCTCGATAATGCATGAATATCGCTGACTTCTCAGCGATATTCATGCATTTCGGCCGATTTTTATTGCTTAGGAGATAAACCTTGATAATAGCAAGGTTCCTAAGCGAAAAAAAATCACCGCAGCTCGGCGATAAAAATATTGCCGCGAAGCCAACATAGCGATAATTATCGTTAGTTGTTGGTAATATGCCCCACTATTTCTTAAATATAATTTACCAAATAATTGTCCCATTGTAGTTAATAATAGAAAATCTGAACAAGTCTGCATTTTTGTAAACGATATTAAGGCTACTGTATTTAAGTCTGAGAACATTTAGGCCACAATTTCTTCATATAAAAGTTTTAAAACTGTCAGGACTTTCATACCTAAAAGGAAGGGGTGTGGAGACAATTAAACAGAAATGTGGCACCAGGACTGAGACATCACTGAGCAACAGAGTCCTGAGATATGCAGAGGCTTTGAGGTTGGGGCAAAGGAAGAGCACGGGTACACAAAGGGCCATGATGTAGCGAAAATCACATTTTATTTGTAGTGGTGCATTATAATCACATGTGTAGAGTGCCCTTGCATATTATCTTTTGTTGTATTAACATGAAGTATTAGAATTGTCAGTTGTATTAACTTGAAATGTGATGTGCTTAGGTCTTTGAAAAGTAACATGGAGAATTACCATAGTAAGTGAATGTAACTAGCAAAAACTTTAACATGAAGAGCTCGTGTAATGAAACTGACATTTATTCGTGTACTAAAAGTAGTTTATCAATTGTGTTGTTTTACATGTAGGTAAATGCATTTATTGAATGTGCCTTATTTTCCTATGCAAATTCGTAAAGTTCATATGCTGGTTTCTTATGTTAGCTGAATCTTGCAGGCTTGAAATGTATTTCTCTGAAAAATCTCACTTTAGAATTAATAGCTGAATTTTATTTGTGCTGTGAAATTTGTTCTTTCTCACGTTTTGTGGAGGAAGAAGCTCTCTTGTTAGCTAAAATAATGCTTTTTGTGTTATTTGTCAGGCAAGGAGAGAAGAATTTAAAGTTGCATAGCCTGAGTCGATAAGGGAAGGTCTTTGTGCTTCACACAGGCTAAGGCCAGGGAACCACTGAATTGTTTTTGCTAAAAAGATCCATTGGATTGTGATTCTAGAATAGGTTCAGACTTATGGGACCGGCCCTTTCAGCCACTTCAGGTCAGCCGCAAGGAACACTTTTGATTCATGTGCCAATAAAAGGAGGCAGAAGGGGAAGAACCAACCTTAGGACTATCAGCATTTCTCTGGGCTTTGTTAGTAGAAACAGTTTGTACCTATGACATTGTGCGCTTCTATTTTGTTTTGCCTCATGTTTTGTGTTGACGGCTTTTAGTCTTAGTATTACCATGCTCATTTTTTTAACTACATCGAACTCCTGTCTTTCAAGATTTTTTTAATCTTGAACGTCCATTTTTTCTGTGGAATGGGATGTATTTTGGATGCTCAGTTAAAAGTTAGCTGCAAGAACAACCGTTGAAGTAATTTACACTCCTGTGTTTCCACCATATATGCGTATGTTATCTGTGTATCCGACTTACAAATCATTTTCGATTGTTGGTAGATGACTGACTTATCTAGCTTTCTTTCTGATACCCTGATGACTTTCTGCAGATTTGTATTTTCTCCTTCTGTTACTGCCATTGCCATATTTATGACCTATGGCTCTTCTAGTCTAACAGAAGTGAAGTATCCATTTTCCCTTCCTTCTCTCCGCCATTAGATACCCATTGAAGATTTGTATTCATATACTCAGTGTGTTTCTGAGTTGAGTTTTGGGACAGTTATGGAAGTCAAGGTTGTATGCTCTATTTGATTCCTAAAAAGAGCATTCCAGAATTGGGATGAGCATTGGAAGAAAGGAAGAATTCTACCTGACTTGTTATGGAAAGAAACATGATGGACACCTGATCTGCAACTAATCCTCAAGTGTCATAGTCTGGTCTGCTGTTCACTGCCTCCAAGATTCAGATTGAAGGAGAAAAACTCTATCCTGTGAACCCACTCCCAGCTCTCAGTGAACTGCACTGTGCATTGGCTAGAGAGTGACCTGGTGTAAAGGAACCTGTCCTAATAGCGTGGGGGGAAGCAGAAGAGAACAGCATAAATAAATACTGGGAGTCTTGCCTGTACAAAGAATCAGTGGCGGACAGATCTGTCTCACTATTTGATCTGTGACTGGAGCCGGACGGAATAGCATCAGAAAGACAGAAACCATTGGGGTGTAGCAGTGGTGCAGATTCCTGATGTTTGGCCTTTGTGATGTTGAACAGTTTCCTAGTAACTATTACTTTTTCTAATATCTGCTGCAAGACCAGTGTTGGAAAGGGCAATTTGTTGCGGGTTTATCCCAAACTTTTTGCCTTTCTCCTCCTCTTTGTCTGACCATCTTTCTGTTGGGTTCAGGACTATGAGAACTTTACCACTGCTAACCAGTGTTAAGTGCATGTGCTTCTCCCCTAAACAAGGTGACATTAGTGTACTGTATACCTGATCAACACCTTTAGTTTACCAGTAAGTCCCTTGAAAAGTGGTATACCTTATACCCAGGGCCTGTAAACTAAATGCTACTAGTGGGCCTGCAGCAATGATTGTGCCACTGCACAAGTAGTTTTTAAAACCTGTCCTAGGCCTTCCATTTCAAGGCCTCTATGAGAAGTTTACTGCCACTTCGACTTGGCATTTCAAATCTTGTCAAGCCTTAAACTCCCCTTTTAATACACATAGGTCACCCACAAGGTAGGCACTACGCAGCCCTGTGGTCAGAGTGCTGTGCTGCTGAAAGATAGGACATGTACTTTGCAGTTTTACATGTCCTGGTAGTGACAAACAGCTAAATTCGATTTTTACTACTGTGAGGCCTACTTCTCTCATAGGCTAGAGTTGGGAGTTCTTTAAAACACTTTTGAGCTGTAATTTCCGATTAGAAATAAGTAGCTAAATTATGTTTAATATCTTCGGAATGGTAATGGTAAATCCTCTTTAGTGGTAAAGTGGACATTTCTCTGCTCTTAACTTTGCTGTGTGTGCCTACACACATATATGTATGGACTGGGTGACAGCTACACTTCCTTTAGACATCCACAAAAACAGGAAGGACAGGTGCGACACAGGACTCATCTGCATTCTGAAAGCCTTTCTGGGCAGGTCAAGGGAGAGGGATCTCACACTTACATCTGAATTGGTTGTGTCCCGTCTCCACTCAAAGGACTGATTACCCCCCACGGATAGCCTGGCAGACAGGCTGGGATGACAGAGGACTTGTGCACCTCAAAGAGCTGCTTTGAAGTTAGGCCCCACTTCAAAGGCACATTTGAGTATGAGTACTAGGGCTCTGACCCTATCAAATCAGTACCCTACTGGACCTGGGAAGAAGTCTACTGGAGTAAAGACTGCTGTGCTTTTAGGACTACCACTTTGCCTTCACTGACTGTCCTGAGGGCCTAATTCTTTGCTTTGGTGTGGACAAGGACTGGACCCATCTCACTTATATCGAGAGTGACTCCAAGGGCTTGCTGGCTTGCCTATTGTTTTCTAAATTCGCAGGGACACACAAAATCTCTTGAAACTCTGCTGGTGCTGCTGGACTCCACAATTCCTTCTCTTGCCTGAGGTGCCCCCTCCAGTCCTGGGTCCTCAGAAGTGGATTCTGCAGCTGTTGTCTACAATAATCGACACAGTGAGAACTTTGCGCCAATTAGAACTGATGCAGTGCCCTCCTTTGCCAATGCAGACACGGTCCAAACTGCGAGGTTTGACAACTACGCAGCACCGATCCTTCAATACTGACTATGAGGCTTGATGTTGATGCAGGGCCTATCCTTCAACACCGACTACAAGGCTTAACTCCCAAGCATTGACCCGACTGCTTTAATCAGAATTAACGAAGTGAGGTCTTCAATTCTTGCCCAGTACAAGGTACTTTTTCAGCCTCCCTCCATTGTGGTGGGCCTGATTTGCATCGGTCTAGCATGATCTCAAGAAACCTTTTAGTGCTATTTACTTCTAGGCACTGTTTTTGCATTTAATATTTAAACATATCTTAAATTCTACTGTTAGTATTTTTGTAATTTTGGTCTGTTTTACTCAGATAAATATTGTCTATTCTGCTAAACCTATGTGGCGTCTTTTTGTGGTGTTTTCCTTGTGTTGCTGTGTTTATGTGTGTGTGTTGTGCAAATACTTTACACATTGTCTCTTGAGCTAAGCCTGCCTGCTCTGTGTCAAGTTACCAAAAGGTGAGCACAGGGTAATTTAAAATCTGTATCTAGCTTACACTGACTAGGATTGTGTTCCCTACTTGGGCAGGGTGTATACCTCTGCCAACTAGAGACCAAATTTCAAACACCCAGCTTCTGGCATCTGTGTTTGGTATCTGGGTAGTGCACGTTGCCTGACAGTGACTTTTGCAGCTCCATTGTTCTTAGAGGCATGTTTTGACATTTCTGCTTCAAAAGTATAAAAATTCTTGTCTCAAGTTAGGCTAAACCATTTTATTCACATTTGTGTAATTGTAAATGTTGCTTTGTTCTTGATTTCTGGAAATAATTTTCAAAACTGGTCCAGAAATTGTGTTTGTTCTGAACCCTAAAGGTGTTTTACATTGCCTGAACTTTTCTCTAGGGTATTTTGCCAGCGGTACCAGGGATTAGATAGATTTTTGTGACAATGCAAGCTGATTATGGTAGGGGTACCTCCTTCCAAATTGGTAACCTAACTTCAGAGTGACATTGTTAGGCAAATATGTATTTAATCTACATCGAGCTCACATACTCAATGTGTGCATTTTTTAAGAAGCAGTTTTAAATATTCAAATTATGCTTTAGTTAGTTCTGGTACTTAGAATAATAATGGCAGGATAGCTCAAGAACAAAGATGTTGTGAAAAATATAAACAATTTGAAAAAACTGTTTATTCCGAAATAAAAGTGTATGTACTATTTCTTCGACCTTATCATTGATGATATATATATATATATATATATATATATACATATATATATATATATATATATATATATATACATATATATAAATAATTTGTGGTACCATCTATGACGTCATTGATAACAGCATTGAACGGTGTCATTGGATGGTAATGTCATTGATCATGACATTTGTGTCATAATGCATGAGCAGATCATGGGGAGTTACAGATGTATAGCTCATAATAACTGATCCTTTCACTTGTTGTACCCTCTGTCCTCATTCTCTGTTGGTCATAGACGTTGCTGTGTCCAGAAGGCCTTGGGCCAAAGGTGTGGCCAAATGGCATTACCAAATGGCACTGGGTGCAGTCCTTGGCTAAAGGTCACACATGCAGCATATAACAGGTCTGCACAGATTTAGGCGGATGAACCTATATGCATGCTAGTGTGCTCTTGGTGAAGAAGTGGTTTTAGGTCTTGACCCATACATTATGCCTAGAGACACGTAGTTCATTGAACATGGACATTGACTGCGTCGAGTGGGCTCTCAAGGTAGGCATGTTTTCCGGACATATCCCACTCAATCCAAGAGCCTGCTGGACAAAGACGTTGGCCATGCCAAGTAGTTTTTCACACAGGGATCATCCTTGGCCCAGCCCCATCATAGATCCAAAACTGCATTTTCTTGTTCAGAGGACCCAGAACAGGATACTAATACTACAGCTTGGGGGCCACTTGGGGTCCAACTGACCTTTAAATGTGGACTCCTTATAGACAGGTACATTTGTATGGTGCAGAGTAGTAATATCGACGTAGAAATATCGTCTGACATTAATATCTCGGCAGAAATATCGAGTGGAACAAATATCGACAACAAAAATATAGTTAGACCAGAATATCGACTGACAGGTAAGTAATATCGATAACAATAATATAGTTGTAATAAATATTGTTTACAAAAATATAGTTTACAAAAATATTGATTTATTAATAATGTTATGTATTTTAGTGTTTTAAATGAGAATTGTTTGTTATTTTATTATATGTTTTGGAATTATATTAGTTATTAATGTTTATTATGTATAATTTTGTGTTATTAATTCCGTAGCGGGTTGTGGGTTTATGGGGGAATAGGGTGGGAAGTAATTTAATTATATAAAATTAATCGGTCAATTAATGTGTTAATGAATTAATAATAGTGTAATAATTAGTTGTTAATTAATTTCAATTAGTCAATTAATAATTAATAATGTTATTGTTTAATTAATTTTAGGTGTGTGTTGGGGAGTTTATATGTGTAAATGGTGTGAAGGATGGTAATAAATTAATGTATTATTGATTAATTAATACATATTTTGTTAATTAATGACCATTATTGAATTAGTAATTATTAATAGTAAATGTATTATTAAATGTTGGTGTATGTTGTGGTGTTTTTAAGTGTATGTGGTGTGAAAGCTGGTAAATAATTAATTAATCAATCAAAAAAATACATTAATTTTCATTAATTAATTAGTAAATATTAAATGTAATTGTGTAATTATTTTAGGTGTGTGTAGTGGATGTTATAGTTTTAAATAATGTGTAATTAATTAATTTGTATTATCCTTGTTAATAATAATATATTTAAATGTATATATTAATTATGTTTATATTGGAAATAAAATTTAAAAAAAAATTGGTAGTTATTATTTTTATTGTTTTGTGTTCCAGCGCTTTCCTTACTATTGTACTCACTGGAGTGGGAATAGTCATTTTTACCCCTACGCTATCCAACGCTTTCCCTACTGGTGCACTCTCTGGAGTGGGAATAGTAATTTTTACACATACGCTATCCAACGCTTTCCCTACTGTTGCACCCTTTGGAGTTGGAATAGTAATTTTTACCCCTACGCTATCCAACGCTATCCTTACTATTGCACTCTCTGGAGTGGGAATAGTAATTTTTACTCCTACGCTATCCAACGCTTTCCCTACAGGTGCACTCACTGGAGTGGGAATAGTAATTTTTACCCCTAAGCTATCCAACGCTTTCCCTACTGTTGCACTCTCTGGAGTGGGAATAGTAATTTTTACTCCTACGCTATCCAACGCTTTCCCTACTGTTGCACTCACTGGAGTGGGAATATAATTTTTACCCCTACGCTATCCAAAGCTTTCCCTACTGTTGCACCCTTTGGCGTGGGAATAGTTATTTTTACCCCTACGTTATTCAGTGCTTTCCCTACTGTTGCACCCTCTGGAGTGGGAATAGTAATTTTTACCCCTACGCTATCCAATGCTTTCCCTACTGTCGCACTCTTTGTCGTGGGAATAGTAATTTTTACCCCTTCGCTATCAAATGTGTTCACTACTAATGTTTGTATTTTGTTATTAAATGTATGTATTATTATTTTGTAATACTTTAATGCGTTAATTAAATATAGAATAATTTTTTTTAATCAAAAAGTTTATATGTGTTTATTTTATTTTTATATAATTTTTAAAGTTTATAAATTAAATAAATATAATAAGAAAATGTAAATAAGAATATATATGTTTAGCACCTTAGCTGCTTCGCAAATATCCCTCCCCAGTGATGCGCTGTCCATTGGAACTAGTGCTGAATGGACGTCCAATGGTCGTGCGCAGCACTGGGGAGGTAGCGCTCGTGACGACCGTTGGCCTTCAGCAGCGCTTAAGAGGATATGTACACATGTATTGTGTTTATATTTATTAAATTAAGTTTATTTGTTTTAATTATTTAAAATATGAATGTAAATTAATAAATTTTGTTAATAATATTAATATTAAATAATTATTTAATTTAAGTTATATTATTTTTTAAAGTCAATATTTTTTACATCTAGATTTTTTACAATTATATTTTAGAGTCGATATTGTTGTATTTACCTGTTTAAGTATAGGGATTTGATATTTATGTAGTCGATATTTTTACATCTATATTTTTGTTAACTATATTTTTGTTATCAATATTTAAACATGGAACCCATCTGTATGACACAGCTCATGGTCTTTGCTACGGTTTTGTCATGTTGCGGTTCATGAATATCTTTAAGGAAAGGGGTCAAAATCAGTGTTTTCTATATGAGGTTCCATAGGAGTTTTTGTCACTACTAGAAAAATATGCTCAAAGAAATTACAACATACTTGGCAAGAAAATATAAATGTTCTATGACTAGATCTTTATTATGCTTTGGAGTAACTTATAGTGTTAGAATGCAAATGTTCATGTCTGACCATTGTCTTTGGAAAGTTACCATTCGCGGTGCCATTTTCTACACAGGCGCAATTTTAAACTGTTCGAAACTGACCTTGTTCAAATTCCGAGAAATGCTCCCCTTAGAGAATTGTTTTCTTAATTTCTTAATGAATACAATGTTCTTATTAGCGCATACCTTTCTCACTAGATAGAGGCCTTCTCCGACTTGTCTAGTGGCTGGCCCCGATGGAACGACCTTGGATTTACGATACTTTGTAAATGATAGCAGCGATTAAACCATTTTTTGTATTTCACTGCTTAGCTGCACCTGCCTGGAATATTCCACTGTGGGCATGTTCTAGCCCAGTTACGAAATGTGCATAATGTATCTTTATGCTTGTCGATTTCAGTCCACCCTGCAGCACTCCTAGCGACTGGGGAGACCGCGCTCCGCTCTGAGTGTATATTAATAAACAGTTATTGGTTTGTGTTCTCTACTGTCTGACTGACTCTTCATTTGGTACAGAAGGCTGAGAGGTGGTCATTAGTGACCTGGGTGACCCTAAATGGGCTACTTCCTTCAGTTGGCACCCGAACAGGCACTCCTTCGGGAGATGTATCCATCCCATTTCCGCAGACGGGGTAGGCCGAGGACATCGTCGGGCCGGAATGACGGCTAAGGGATCCCTTAGGGAATTTTTGGTTTCGGCTATCCAGGACCTGGTTTATATTATAGAAAGCCACTGGGAATCGGTTATGCAGGTTGTGGTAACAATACATATTGTGACAATTTTTATATAGAAGAACAGAATGTTACTTTGGTGGGCTGGAATTACAAGTAATTGCTTGTCACCTGGGAGGCTGGATATTATCCTGCTTGCTGCCCTATCATGAATAGCACAAACACTTCTTTGTATATCAACTGTTCTGGAAGAGTGCTCTACAAGAATACAATCTCGTTAGTGAATGACAAAGATCCTAGTACTTTTGGAATGAACACTAGATATGCTGCAGTAGATTATCAATAACCGATTTATGCACACCCAGGGTTTTACTTCTTGTCTAATGGTAAATAATCCAACGGCCATAAAGGTACACACTATGTAGTGCTTAGGATGGTATTGCCCTTAGGGGTGAGTTGTTAATATACTAAGCCTAATGTACGCTGGGTTAAACGGACTTTACAAAAGAATTTTGGGAGGAATAGTTATAGTAATGTGATCACTTTTTGATATATCCTCTCATCCATTTTCAATTTGGGTGGTACCTCAATGGCTTGGGGTGAGAAAGCTAGAGAATATTTTGGGTGCAAGTGGCAAATTTTATCTAATACTACTGTGGCAGCTTTACGCAACATCACTGCTCAGTTGGAGAGTATGCAAATATATTCAGAGCAGACCAGATATGCAGTTGATTTTATTTTAGCCAAAAGTGGTGGTATATGCGCGGTAGTGGGGGACCAATGTATAGTTGGGATAAAGAATACGGAAAATGAAGGGGCTGATTCACAGAACTAATATGAGACAAAATCCTAAACTTACTACTTTTGGTATTCACAGAAGGCATTTAGTAGTAGTAAAGTTAGGATTTTCTCTTAAGTTAGGATTTTTTCTTACGTTAGGATTTTGTCTTTAATTAGGATTTTGTGTAAGTTAAGATTTTGTCCTAAGTTAGGATTCTGTTTCAAGTTAGGATTTTGTAATAAGTTAGGATTTTGTCTTACATTAGGATTTTGCCTTAAATTAGGCTTTTGTCTTAAATTAGGATTTTGTCTTAAGTTAGGATTTTGTTTCAAGTTAGGAGATTTTGTCTTAAGTTAGGATTTTGTCTTAAGACAAAACCTAAGGCAAAATCCTAACTTAAGACAAAATACTAACTTAAGACAAAATACTAATTGAAGACAAAATACTGACTTTACTACTACTAAATGCCTTCTGTGAATACCAAAAGTAGTACGTTTAGGATTTTGTCTCAGCTTAGTTCTGTGCATCGGCCCCAATATTACCAACATCCTCGAGAATTTCAAGGGCATGGAAAGTGGAAACTGGAGTTGGTCTCCTTTTGGTAGTTAGGGCTGGATTCTTGAAAATGTGATTTACCTGATTGTGATATTGGTGCTTTGCTGTGCTCTTGTTCAGTGCCTTCCCCTCTGTTGCTCCTATTGCACCTTTATTCTTACCCCTAAAAGAAAAATATTGATTTGTGATACCAATGCCGCAATTATGGTACAAAAAGACATTGAGGCTCTCATGAATATAGATGAGGATATTTTTGAGAATGTTTCTCTCCTTAAAGTTTCTTTTCCTGATATTGATAAAGCGGAGTGTTCATAATGATTTATCGTTGTGAATTTGTATTACTGCTTATGGTTTCCTGCTTTTTGTTGCTGTTAGAAAATGTTTTAACTCATACTAAAAGGAGGGTCTGTTAGGATGGAAATGTTCATGTCTGCACATTGCCTTATGTAAGTTAGCATTCGCTGTGCCATTTTCTATACAGGTGCCATTTTAAACAGTTTGAAACTGATCTTGTTCAAATTCAGAGACATGCTCCCCTTAGAGTTTCTTTTTCTTCACTTCTGTTCTGTTTCAGTAATGTACACACTGTTCCTATTAGCGCATACCTTTCTCACTAAATAGAGGCCACTTGTTTAGTGGCGGGCCCAGATGGAACGTCCATGGAATTGAGATACTTTGTGAATGATAGAAGCGCTGAAACCATTTTTTGTATTTCACTGCTTAGCTGCACCTGCCTGGAAAATTCCACTATGGGCGTGTTCTATCCCACTTACGAACGGTACATAATGTATCTTTATACTTGTCGATTTCAGTCCTCTCTACAGCACTCCTAGCCACTGGACATACAGGGATCTGCTCTCAGTGTATATTATTAAACAGTTATTGGTTTGTATTCTCTACTGTATGACTGACTCTTCATTTGGTACAGAAGGCCGAGAGGTGGTCATTAGTGACGCAGGTGACCCTAAACGGGCAAATTCCTTCAATAGGTATTTTGATGTTTAGTCCCTGCATCCTCCATGGACCTAGATTCACAAAGGACCAGATGATAATACATTACAAAATTAACAAATCCTGTTGGACAAGTGAACCTTTTTCCCTTCATTCAATTCAGGATGCACCAATTCTATGAGGATCAGGAAATCCTTGCACTCTGCAATGCAAAAGTGGAGGCAGCACCAGGGATGAAGTCACAAACTGGTCACTTTTATTTGGAACAAGTTCTTTATTTTCCTTCATATAAACACTTGACAACAGACAACGCGTTTCGTTCCTGTAAAAGGAACTTCCTCAGGGACAGAAGTCTGTACAGTGGGTCCTTATGTCAATAGTCACAGGAGATCATGGTAGATCTCAGAGAATAGGAATCCTACTAATGTGCAGAGTCACGGCATCCTGGTCCATCAATCGTAATCCTAGGATTACGATTGATGAACCCTTCTGCCAAGAACTAAATAAAGGTCTTAGTCATGAAGGACATTTTAGGTGAAGTCTCAGCTTAATGGGGTTCTTGAATGGTAAATTGGCTTGGTGGGGGCATTTTTACCCTTGATGTAGAACATTTTAGGCCTGATTTAGATTTTGGCAAATGGATTAGGTACGGTCGTCATGGTGGAATACTTTACTCCCACCATGGTAAGGGTACTCCACCCACCAAATTTTGAGATGTCCACTGGCCCAGCGGACAGGGCATCTCTTGCATTTCCAGGAGCTGTTGTCAATGCATTGAAACTTTGACGGACAGCTCTGTCAACAAGGAGTCAAGAGTTCCTACATGTTCTTGAATGTTTTCCTTTATCACTGAGTGGGTAGTACTCTGGTGGGTGAAAGGTGAACACCCCATGACCTGTGACTGGGTCCCTCAGGTCTAGAGAGGGCTTCCCTACTTGCCCTGGTGACGGAAAGTTTGACTGGACCCCCAGTCAGAGCTCCAGCTAGACCTCATTATGGGCTCCTTTGTCCTGGCTGCCATCTAGCATAGTACCCAGGACAGGATCTAGGAGGCCTTAGGAGGGATACCCTGATTGACTGAGTAAAGAGGATCTAACTGGGCCTGCGTTAGAGCGGCTTCAAAGTGGCCCTGTAAGGGCTCCCCTGCTTGAGTGGGTGAAAAATATCTGACTGGGCCCCAGATTTGAGCTCCAGCTGGCCCAGAAGTGGAAGCCCCAAGCCCTGGCCTCCATTCTCTGAACTGCAGTGTTCCAAAGTATCCTGTACTTGGTCTGGCAGGCCAGGGAAGGTCTCCCCCACTTGTCCTTGTCCAGGTTAAGAAGCTCTGAGGCACTGGGTCAGAGCTCCAGCTTGGCCAGGGGAGGAAGCACCCTGCTCCGGGTTCTATACTCCGGCCTGCTGTGTCGCTTGGAGCCCAGAGCGGGATCCTGAAAGCCTTGGCAGGGCCCCATATTTGACTGGGCATAAAAAGCTCTAAATAGGCCGCTGGCCAAAGCTCTGGCAACCTCTGGCGTGGAAGCCTGCAGCCCTGGGCTACCTTCCTCTGCCTGCTGTGTCACAAAGTGCCTGAAACAAGATCCCACGGGACCACAAAGGCCCTCCCATCTCACTGATTTAGGAAATTCCTATTTGGAACCCAGGGTAGAGCTCCAGCAGGCCCGGGCCGACAAGGGCTGACCTCCCAGGGTGCATGCATTTATCAGACCAAGACCTATCTGTGCTCATCTGGCTGCTTTGTTCACTCTAGATACCCTGGGGCTGATCTCAAGACCCCATAAAGGCAACTATGCATTCAGATGTCCTCACTATCAACTTTAAATGTTACTATCTGTGCCTATCAGAGTGACCATGGGTGATGGGGAATAAAGGTTTGAATTCAGAGATTGAGCCTTAGAAATGGCTACTACTTCCCTGGAAGACAAGAAGAGCACAAATTGCCCACTCCCTACTCAGGGAGGTAGTGATGAAAACTAACTCTTTCATTACCCTATAATCTGAATGATTACATTTTGAGGTCCTTTAACAAGAATCCATCTAAGGGCAAATTTTTGCTAGCAGCAATGATTATTCCAGCTCCAATAGCATATAATAAATTTGCTGCAGTTAAAAAACTTGTAGTTTAATTTGATATCACACTGGAGGTCAACAGGGTGTCCTGTTGGAGCATCCTTGATGCTCTTGACTGAGTTCCTGGGAGCGCGAAGGGAAGAATTTAATTTGAAAAAATAGACTGGTTACCTGAACACTTCAGCTAGGAATAATGGAATGGGCTTGTCTTACTCGTTCTTGGAGGAACATGGCGGCCTCCAGCTAAACGGCCGTGGTAACGTCTTACCTCAGGCTTCATGACGGTGGTCTGAAGCCGCGAACTCGACATCATAAACCACGTACCTGATGCTGCTAATTCGAAGTTTTTTACCCCTTTTTTGAATCTTATGGGGACCTTCACCTTCCTTGTTTTGCGCCGCAGAGTGGGCAATGCGGGTCGCTTTTTCCCTGTGATCTCTCCTCAGGCGAGCGGATAGACTCGCTCCTCTGCCCCTGGTTGGCTGGCAATTGTCGGTGGGAGGAGGCAGCTCAGCTGAGGAGATGCCGGGCTGCTTCCTGCTTCTGGGTCCACGTCGCCGGGAGCAGAGACAGCACTGGTGCTGGTCTTTTCTTGGATATTGCTGTGAGGTTTGGGCGGCTGCGGGAAGGTAAGGAGCTGGAGCATGAGGGCAGGAGAAGGTATGTAGCACTCCAGCTTGGTTCAACAACTTGCACAACTTGCACCCTAGCCAGCTCATCATACAGAACCTGCTCAGCAAACGAAGAGCCATTGAGTGCATTGAGTGCAGACTTTTTCCCAGCTGTGGGGGGGAAGCAAGTGAGGACTGTCTACCGCATGGAGGTTGGTGAGGGAGGTGAAATAGAAGCTAAAGGGATCTCCTCCCCTCCCAAACTCAGTCGATACACACTGCATGCTACAGTCACCCACTCCTCACAGAATATCGACATCACTCAGCCCATTTTGACGCCCAAAAAAATTTCCTCCGATCTTGGAAACAAATGCAATAATTGAACAGCGTAAGCAAGGGGTTACGATTGATGAGGCAGATTTAAGGGGGACATTGGTTTCTAAGAGTAGGGGGAGAGGCAGGGCGAGAAAAAAAACATCTTTAAAGGTGAAAATTACACCCTCTTTAAAGACCTATTATACAGTTATGTCCTCCTCAGTTGCACCCACCAGTGAGCCAGAAAAATAACTACTCAAGAGGAGCTTGAGGGGGTCCCTCTAAGCCCAACCCTAAACCCAAGACCAAGGTATCAATTAATGATGAAGGGCAACCTTTAGCCCTCTCTCCAGCCCTTACTCCATTCTTGCAGTGTAAACCGAGAGAGCCCAAGCAGCAGACCCCTCTGGCCTAGCAAACTGGATCGCTGGACAGACAAGACAAACAGGGGGGCCTACAGTAACTTTGTCAGTAACTCCACCTGCTCCCCGCTCGGCAGTGAGTCTGTCTAGTAGATATAATGTTCTTAAAATCCAAGACTCTCAAGATTCCCAAGACAGTGCAAATGAAATAGTAACTGAAACTGAAACAGAAACTGGGGAAGCTGGGGCCCAAGGATCTATGCCTTGTTCTTTGTCTGATATCCTACTCGCCATAAAGGAGGAGATGTCGAGTCGGTTTAAGATCTCAGAAACAAATCAGGCTGAGTTGGCCAGTAGATTTTCCTTCTCTGAAGCAAACCAGGCAGCAATTCAATCGTCTTACGAGGTGTTAGCTTAGAAATTGGAGGAGGTTACTGCAAGGACTAATCTAATAGAGTCGGAGATCCCTATTATTAAGGAGGCCATACACTCCGCGCCAAAGGGGAAGCACAAAATAAAGAACTTAAGATGACCTAGAACGGCTGGAAAACCACTCCAAGAAAAATAACCTGAGACTCTAAAATATTCCTGAAGCCCTTGAGGGGTCAGACATCAAGGGATTCGCCATCTCTCTGATACATAGGACTGTTCTAAATAGCTTAACCAGCGTCAACCTGGTCCATGAGATTCAAAGGGTACACCGAGATCCCTATAGGAGGAATCCTAGCAGACAAAAACCTAGGAAGATTTTGATTAATTTCCTCTCCTACTCTGTCAAAGAACAAATACTATCCACGGCCCTCAAGGAAGGTTCTATAACCTTTTCACCTACAGGTCAAGAGCCATTTTCCTTTTTGATAAGATCTGACATTTCACACAGCAACAAGACAATGGGAGCAAGGGAACAAATTAGATGAGTTAAAAAGTTTGGGAGCTAAGGTCCAATTGAAATTTCCAACCCAATTACGGGTAATGTATGATAATCAGGTGCATCAGTTTCGTGCAACAGAGGAGGTGGATGCCTTCATGGCGAAGATTAAAAATGGAAAATGAAAATAGAAGAGGGAGGCAACAATGGTGTCAGGGGTTCTGCTGCTTCAGATTTCCAGACCGCTTCTATTTTTTCTTTTAGTATACGATTACAGCCCAAGGGAGCAGTGATCTAATAGGCTTCACCTATTGGAAGGGAGGGTTCCTCACAGGAGCAAGGGGACACCAGAGGGAGGAGGGATGGGGGAGCACAGGGTGGGGAACAATGGGTAAAAAAAATATATACCTTATCTCACTTGAAGTACCTAAAAAATTGGTCAATCGATTTATGTCAAGGACTTGTAAGCCGGTGGCAGGTGATTTGATAAAAAATATTAAGATGAGGTTTGTATCTTGGAACGTAAATGGGTTGAGATGTCCAAGGAGGCAAAGGCTGATATTGAAATACTTGGAGCTCTCCGTTGCACAGGTTTGTCTCTTACAAGAGACACACTTGACTTCTGGGAATCTAAAACATAATTCTCTATTATTCCTTGGATTAAAGGTTATTGTTCCTCTGAACAAACGATTAATAGTAGGGGAGTCCCAATCCTGATTAAGCAGGGGATCACCTGTTCCATAAAATCGGCACAGACTGATCAAACGGGGAGGTGGATCATAGCACAACTGGACCTTGGAGGTACAGAATTAACCTGTGCCTCTTTTTATGGACCAAACGTGGACGATCCAACTTATATTTCTAACCTGCAGCCGAGGATACTCATGGAAACCCCCCCATGATAGTTGAGGGGGATTTTAATGTCCTTCTAGATCCTCTTGAAGACAGGTCAAACCAGACGCATTATATAGGGGTGCCCCGAATTCGTCATGCCATGAAGAATCTGATGCATGACTTTGAGCTGGTCGACGTCTGGAGGAGAAAGAAGGGGGACCTCCCCGGGTTTATGTTTTATAGTAAAAAATACCATCCTTCCTCCAGGATTGACTATTTCTTAACTAACAGAAATCTCCTGGACACCATGTCTGAGGTCACCATATTACCAAGCAGACCATGCACCAATATTGTTTTCATATAAAAAAAGAAATAATTTGACACAAACAAGATGGACGCTTAACAGGGCAAAATTAGCAGACCCAGATATTACTCAGGCCAATAAATTCTCTTCCTTAGAGTTTTTGACCTAAATATTGGTTAAACGGCTAAAGAATCCGTTTGGGACGCCTTTAAAGCTAACCTGAGGGGCCGGCTCCACGGCCTCAAATGCTCCAAAAATCGAGCTGAAGCCCGGGAGCTGAAATTAATCGAGGAAAAAATCCAGCAGTTAGAAGCCGAGAGGATTCTATCAATTGGGGGGTGCCCAGGAAAGTTGGGTAAAGTGCAGGACGATCTTGATAGGGCTAGGCAAGAGTTCAGGGGGAAATTAGATGAGAAATGCAAGACTCAATGGCTTATTAAGAATATGGAAAATTATAAATATGGGGAGAAAGCAGGTGCACTCCTAGCCTGGAAGGACAGAGTTGACCGCTCCAAAAATAATATCAGTGAGCTGGTAATAAACAACAATGGGGATAAATCTACTAGTATAGAGGATATACAGACCTGTCTCCTCACATTATTCTCAGATCTCTATAAAGAGAATTTAACACCCTCAAAAGAACAAATACAAACATGGCTGAGTAGTAAATCTCTCCCAACTTTAACCCAAGCTAGCCGAGACCTTCCTAAAGCTCCTATTGCGTTGGAAGAGATAAAAACTCAAATTAAGATATCTAAAAATAATAAAGCATCAGGTATAGATGCATTGCCAAATGAAGTTTACAAACTTTTGTGAGACAAATTGACCCCAGCTTTGGGATTTTTGTTTCAATCAAAATATAGCCTAACTGGCCAAATTCCTAGCTCCTGGAAGGAAGCAACCATTGTCCTAATATTAGAACCCGGGAAGGATTCACTTAAAGCAGATTCATACCATCCTATCTCCCTGCTAAATACCGACTAGAAGATCTTTACGGGTATTTTGGCAGGGAGATTGGCTAACCTGGTTCCTAGATTAGTTAACATCGATCAGAAAGGTTTTAGAACTGGGTGATATATTCAGGAACAGGCGCAGCTGCTTATAGGCAATATCATATCTGGCCATATTGAGATCAGACCCCTTGGCAGTGGTCGCCTTGGATGCTGCCAAGGCTTTTGATAGGATCTTGATAAACAGAATGCTTACCTCCAGTTTTAATATTCAGAGGGGGGCTAGGCAATGTTGCCCCATCTCACCTCTGTTATTAGACTTATATAGAGAGCCATTGGCACAGGCTATTAGACTAGAAGATCTAATCCTCCCTTTTAAATCTCAGCTTTATCAATGAAAAAAATATCTTTATATGCTGATGATATAATCCTATACACCAGTAACCCAGAAGTGACTATCCCGCGGGTTGAAACTCTCTTGGAGGATTTTGGCTCTATCTCTGGTTATTTAGTTAATTACTCCAAGACAGAAGTGATGAGCCGGAATATCGATCAGTGGGGGGGACCGATCAGCAAAGAGTTCAAATATTTGGGTATTAATATTGTCAAATTGTAAAATCATCAAGGAAATAGATTGTCTCTTTGCAAGGTGGAGGAACGTTTCCTTGACTATCTATGGGAAGGTCAACCTAGTGAAGATGATTATTCTTCCAAAGCTGACTTATTTGTTCAACGCAGTTCCCCTGACCTTTCCCCAACAGAAATATTCCAAGATTCAAAGTAAGATTGGGAGTTTCATTTGGAGGGATATGGGAGTAAGGCTGTCATGGAAGAAACTGAGGCGCAGACTAATTAAAGGTGGCTTAGCTCTCCCGGATATCAGCTGGTATTTAGTCACATTCCAATCTAAAGCTAAACGGATGCACTGTCTAAACCAGCTGGAACAGCATGGGGAAGGGTGCTCTGCGAATTGGCAACAAACGAGGGCGGGAGAAGCGTAGAAGGGTTTCTTTATAAGTTTGGGTCTCCCAAGTTCTTTAAAAGAGTGCGCTTGAAGGTTCTTAAGCCTGCTCCAGCAACTTGGTTTAAAGTAAGAACCAGATGGGAAATTGGCTATTACTCAGATTTTACCCCTACATGGGACTCCCCAGGGACACCACCCTGCTTTCAAGATGGTTTAGCTGGCCCCATTAAGAGAGCGGGAATCTCTATATGGTCCGACCTGGGGGATGTTAACGGAATCCATTCATGGGAATTGCTAAGAGCCGAGATAGGTTCTAGTTTCTCAAAATTTAAGTTTCTACAACTTAAACCTTGGTTTGAGGCAGACAATGGGGGCATAAGAGGAATCAGGGATATAGAGATCCTTTTTCAATCTGTCCAGCCATTGAAGAAAGAAATTTCAATCTGGTATAAAAAGCTTTTGGATGCTGATGATTTAGGAATTCCACCACCGTCATCGTCTTGGAACCAATCCCCCTTCGAATGTACCATTGGTGACCTCTTAGAATCATCTTTAAAACTACTGTGTAAGTTCATTAAACCAGCTAGTCTTAAGAAAAATCACTTTTTTGTCACTAACCACATTTATTATACACCCACCAGAATTGCTAAATTTGCCCCACTTCCTGAGCCAAAATGTCCCGGATGCATGGTACCTAAAGCCAATGATATCCACATTTTCTATGGCAGTTTTTGAAATGCATGTGAAACACTTTTCCCGGAAAAGCGAGAGGAGAAGGGACATGTTATCGAGTAGAGGCAGGTATGTTTAAGGGTTGAGGATTTAGTTGCTTTACTGAGTGTGTAGTTTAATTAGTTTGAATGTTGATGAAAAAGTATGCGAGTAATTGGGTAGGAAGAGGATGTGAGATGCGGGGATGTTTGTATTTGAACGGTGTAGTGCGAATGTGTTAGAAATAGATAGCTGATGCGTATAAAGCAGATATTTGAGTGAGGAGGTATGTATGGCAGTGTGGAGGAGAGAATAAGAGAGAATGAGAGGGAGTGCAGGGATGAAGTTAGTGGGTGTTGGGATATCCTGTGAGACTCTTCTGACGTTTCCTCTCGAGCTGCAAACTCCCAACTCCCTCAAGGATCAACCAACTCAATCAGGATTACAACGCTGACTGAGCTAACTTCTCCCCAAGGGAAAGGGGAAGTGGACAGAGAGACTAACAACAAATTAACCTTGCAAGAACTTCAGTTGTTGGTCTCTCAAGGAAATGCTCCAGGCCGTTGAACATTAACTTATAGGTTGCACAACACATGACCCATGTTACACAATAGTTAAGTTGGCCCTAGAACACTCTTAAACAAAGTTAGGACTGACTCAGTCACTTGACAACCGAGACAATAGTTCTTCTTCTGTTCAGGAATTCCTGCAGTTGGAAGACAAGAAATTGCAGCCTATAACAAGAACATCATTGCTATAGGTTAATGTACAATCCTAACTGTCTTACAAGAAGAATAAACCTTATTTAACATAGTTCTTTACAAGCTCCTAATTTACACAGGCTAAAAGCATTGAGAGATAAACCCCCAAAGAGACTTTTGCTTTTGTCAAGGCTTGTTTGTACTGACACAGTAATACTTTGAGAGGCAACCCCCAAAAGGCTCTTGCCTTTGCCAAGGCTTGTTTGAACTGTCTCTGTTTTGTCCTAGAGCATCAAGCCTTAACTTTGAAGTGGTTTAAATGCCCCTTGAGAATGTTTTACTACCTAAAGTCATTTGCCTCTATCAAGGCTTGTTTAAACCTTCACTGTTATCTTGCTCAGCCTCTACAGCGTTAAACTATTAATACCAAATTAAAGTCTTTTTGCCCCAGAAGCGCTACACTTATCTTTCTGTTGCTGCTGAAATGAAAATCTTACTGTCCTTTTTTTTTGACACCAAGCGTCCAACAGGAGACTCAAACTGCCGTTAGAGAGGAGTTTTCACCGGCAGACTTGAAGAGGGAAAGTGACCCGATGCTGCGTCTTCAGTGGAACTCGAGACACAGCTGATGCAGTCTTCCGTGGAGAAGGGGCTCGGCTGGGAGTTAGGAATAAATGTCTTTTGGGAAGGGGGAATTTCTGGATAGGCTAGAACTACGAGAAGCTGGGAATCAAGGAAACCTCCAGCGCAGGATCAGAAGCTCTCGTCAGGCACAACGAGAGACAAAGCATTGAGCCGTTGACAGAGGCTCCTATTTATAGCCTCAGCCACGAGAGTCAGCGCGAGCCCCTTAAGAGTGATGACACTGGACTCGTGGGCTGGCGCGAGCCTGTCTCTGAATGAGCTCACATTCTGAACAGTTAATCCTTCCAATACAGGAAACAACAAACAAGCATTGCTGAGGGCAATTCAATGGAACTTAACCTAAAGGATAAACCTAGTACTAATTCACATTCAAACAATTCCTAAAATACCAACTGACCCAAATTAGCTTAGAAGATTCACCAGAGGGTAACAGAATCTGTTTTTAACTGAATTTAGACAAGACGACCGGTAGCACCCCTAACAGTTCCTCCCCCCAAAGGTCGTCTTACAGGTCGAGGTTTGTCAGGATGCAAGGCATGAAAAGACCTAACAAGTCTACGGGCATGAACATTTCTTTCAGGTTCCCAAGATCGCTCAGAAGGATCATAACCCTTCCAATCAACCAAATAAAACAAGGTACCCCGAACTCTTTTTGAATCTAAAATAGATTTAACCTCATATTCAATATGATCCCCAATAACCACTGGCGGGGGAGGGTTATCAGGTCGAGTGGTAGGCTCAAAAGGTTTCAAAAGGGATACATGAAAAACCGGATGAATGTTATACTCATCTGGCAAAACTAATTTTACAGAAACAGGTTTCAAAATTTTCTCAATTTGAAAAGGACCCAAATACCTAGGTTTCAGCTTCCTAGGACCCTCTAATTGAATGTTTCTAGTAGACAACCAAACTAATTGACCTTCCTTGTACAGAGGGGAAGATTTACGATGAGAATCAGCAGTACGTTTCATAGTTACCTTACTTTTAATCCACTGCTTCCTAGCCCGCTCCTGAATATCCATCAAGGATGACAACCTATCATACACCGCAGGCATAGACTGCTGTACCTCAGGTAAAAGAACAGGAAGTGATCTAGGATGTTGACCAGTGAGGAAGTAAAAAGGAGAACAACCTAAGGCTGAATGCGTGGTGTTATTGTAAGAGAATTCTGCCCAGGGTAAAACTTCATCCCAATGACCCAAGGAAGTAGTTAACAGACATCGTAAACCCTGTTCAACATGTTGATTGACCCTTTCTGTTTGCCCATCAGTCTGAGGATGAAAGGAAGAAGACAAAGCTAATTCAATTCCAAGTTGTTTACTAAGCTGTGACCAGAACTTAGATATAAACTGAGGACCCCTATCGGAAATAATCTTAGAGGGAAGCCCGTGAAGTTTGACAATATTTGATAAAAACACCGTACTAAATTCTGCTGCAGTTGGAATTTTGTGTAACGGAATAAAATGTCCCATCTTAGAAAGTAAATCAACCACCACTAGAACCGTAGTGTAGCCATTAGAATTAGGAAGATCAGTAATGAAATCTAAACTAATGGTGTGCCAAGGTTGAGGAGGAATTGTCATTGGATGAAGCAAACCCATAGGAACTGCATGTAAGGCCTTTTGTCGTGAACAAACTGGACAAGCTTTCACAAACTGCTGAATAGCAGAAATCATTTTTTCCCACCAAAAATGACGTTGACTTAAGTCCAAAGTTTTATTAATGCCAGGATGGGCAGCAATAGCCAAATCATGATTCCACTCAATTACCTTGTCCTGTAAACCTTTAGTGGGAATAAACAACTTATTATTGTGATAAAACAGACCCCCACTGACTGAATTCCCTTTCTTGGACAACCACTCAAGAATATTATATTTCTTCAATTCATCCTTAATAGAATCCAAGAAAATTTCAGAATGAATCTTAGCAGCTATTTTCTCCTTAGGCAAAAGACTAGGTGGCTCTTTTACTGAAATTAAATCTTTTTCACAAACTAATCGTGAAAGTGTATCAGATAACAATTGCTTATTTCCAGGCCGATACGTAATTAAGAAATCAAATTCACTAAAAAACTGTAACCATCTCATCTGTCTGGGAGTAAAAGCCTTAACCGTGGAATAAAATTGTAAATTTTTATGATCAGAAAATACTGTGATAGTATGTTTAGCCCCCAAAAGGTGATGTCGCCATTCTTGAAAAACATCCTTAATTGCTAAAAGTTCCCGTTCAGCAATAGTATAATTCTGCTCTCCAAACAAAAGCTTCCTAGAAAAAAAGGCAACTGGATGTAAATGACCAGTATTTGAATCCTTTTGAAGCAACACACCACCAATAGCAGTCTGAGAAGCATCCGCCTCAACAAAAAATGGCCTGTCAGGATCTGGATGAACTAAAATCGGAGCAGAAGTAAAGGCTTTCTTTAATAAAGAAAAAGCCTGATCCGCTTCTTCAGTCCAAGAAAAAACTTTCCCTTTCTTTAGCAATTGAGTAATGGGAGTAACACTTTCAGAAAATGTGGAAATGAAAGGTCTATAAAAATTGGCAAATCCTAAAATTCTCTGAGTGTCCTTAACAGAAATAGGAGTTGACCAAGTTAGAATTGCTTCAACCTTTTTAGGATCCATGTGAATTCCCTCAGGTGATAAGCAATAGCCAAGGAATTCTACCTCAGAGGCATTAAATACACATTTTTCCAATTTAGCAAATAAAGAATGATCCCTTAACCTCTGCAAAACCGCCTGAACATGTTGTATATGCTCCTCAGAATTTTTAGAATAAATCAAGATGTCATCAATATAAACAATACAACAGACATCTAACAGATCATGCAAAACTTCGTTGATAAAATATTGAAATGCTGCCGGAGCATTACAAAGACCAAATGGCATGACAGTATATTCAAAACGACCACATTTTGTACGAAAAGCGGCCTTCCACTCATCACCTTCGTTGACTCGAATCAAATGATATGCTCCTCTAAGATCCAGTTTGGTATAGATACGGGAGCCCTTAATCTGATTAAGAAGCACAGGAATTAAAGGTAACGGATATCTGTTTTTAATTGTTGCTTTGTTTACAGCTCTATAATCAATACAAGCTCTCAAATCACCAGACTTCTTCGCAACAAGGAAAAGTGGAGACGAAACTGGGGAAGTGGAGTGACGGATGAATTCAAGTTCCAAAAGTTCATCCAAATACTTCCTCAAATAATCATTTTCAGGTTCAGTTAAGGCATAAATTCTGCTGCAAGGTAGAACAGCACCAGGGACCAAATCAATTCTTCAATCATAAATTCTATGAGGTGGTAGTAAGTTTAGTTGCTTCAACAGGATCAAATACTTTCGAAAAATTCTGATACTCAACTGGAAGCCTATTTACCTCGGAATTCAAAGTAGCGCAAAAAAGAGGCATAACTGGGTCACTTATCTCTTGATAACAGTGCAATTTACAAAAAGAAGATTCCAAGGTAACTGTTCTTTTAATCCAATCAATTCTAGGATTATGTAACTCCAACCAGGGAATACCCAAGATTACTCCAAAAGTTGGAGCATCAATCAGATCAAAAATCACCTTTTCAGTATGCCCGTTGTCAGCCACTAAGGTCAAGGGCTCCGTGTTAAAACAAATCATACCGGAAGACAAAACTGAACCATCTACTGCTCTCACAGGCTCAGGTTCCTTCTTGGCCACAAACTTCAAATTTAATTTATGAGCAAACTCAATATCGAAAAAATTCCCTGTGGCCCCAGAATCCAAAAGTACAGGAATACTATGTCTTTGTAATGAGGTTAAAATAAAAATCATCCGAATAGTGAAATGTTTGGGAATAAGTGTTGCAACATTAGTGACAAACTGAGAGATCTTAGAAGAAGATTTACTCGAAGAAACGATCTCAACTTTCTTCGAGATTTCTAGTTTTCCGACTGAGTTGATGAAGAAGTCTCGACCACCAAGACTTTCTTTTTAGTAGGCTTAACTGTACAATCCTTAGCAAAATGCCCAGGCTTGCCACAATATAAACACAAGTTACCCTTACGTCTTCGTTCCTTTTCCTCGGGAGTCAAGGGTCCCTTAAATACTCCCACCTGAGCTGGCTCAACCAAAGAATTCTTAACATCAGACTCCTTTTTCTCAACTTTAAATTGCGAACTTCTAAGGTCACTCCTAGTTTTCTCATTTCTACGTTCACTTAACCTATGTTCAAGTTTGACCACAAGGTCCTGAAATTCCTTAAAATCCTCAGGCAGATTAACAATGTGCGCAAGAGAATCTTTTAAGTCATCTTTAAGACCTCTATAAAACAAAGAAATTCTTTTCTCTTCAGGCCAATGTGTCTCGGACAAAAGTCTGTTAAAGATAGTCATGTATGAAATAAGATCTTTAGATCCCTGACGAAGGTTCAATAACTCATTGTCCGAAGCCTGAACTAAAGTATGTTTCGCAAATAACTTAGACATGGCCAATTTAAAATTCTGTAGATTATGAAGCAATGGGTCATTATTATCAACTAAAGGCATTGCCCAGTTAGCAGCCACCCCTCCAAGATAGGAAATTATAAAAGCTACTTTAGCAGAATCGGAAGAAAAAATTTGAGGTTTGCACATGAAATGCAACTGGCATTGACTGAGAAAAGTGGCATATCTACCACTTTCTCCGGTAAATCTTTCAGGATTTGCCAAAGGAACAGGAGCGGGAGTTACCACTGTGACTTGAACAGGTTGAGCTGCTGACTGTTCCCCAGAGGAAAGAACATCTGAACCAAATCTAGTTGGTGTTAAAACGGGTTTCCTTTCTTTAGTTGGATCCCTCCAAACTGTGAACCCCACCCTAGTTTCATCTAACTGCTGACGAAGAGATTGATTCTCCTCACGCAAATTCTCCATCTCCAAATTCATTTTCTGTACCAACTGAGTCAGCTGAGAAACATCCATGAGGGCGAGTTTACAAGCTCAAGAGGAAACAATTTTTTTTTTTTTTTTAAGAGGCTTCGTCTACTGTTGGGATATCCTGTGAGACTCTTCTGACGTTTCCTCTCGAGCTGCAAACTCCCAACTCCCTCAAGGATCAACCAACTCAATCAGGATTACAACGCTGACTGAGCTAACTTCTCCCCAAGGGAAAGGGGAAGTGGACAGAGAGACTAACAACAAATTAACCTTGCAAGAACTTAAGTTGTTGGTCTCTCAAGGAAATGCTCCAGGCCGTTGAACATTGACTTATAGGTTGCACAACACATGACCCATGTTACACAATAGTTAAGTTGGCCCTAGAACACTCTTAAACAAAGTTAGGAACTGACTCAGTCACTTGACAACCGAGACAATAGTTATTCTTCTGTTCAGGAATTCCTGCAGTTGGAAGACAAGAAATTGCAGCCTATGACAAGAACATCATTGCTATAGGTTAATGTACAATCCTAACTGTCTTACAAGAAGAATAAACCTTATTTAACATAGTTATTTACAAGCTCCTAATTTACACAGGCTTAAAGCATTGCGAGATAAACCCCCAAAGAGACTTTTGCTTTTGTCAAGGCTTGTTTGTACTGACACAGTAATACTTTGAGAGGCAACCCCCAAAAGGCTCTTGCCTTTGCCAAGGCTTGTTTGAACTGTCTCTGTTTTGTCCTAGAGCATCAAGCCTTAACTTCGAAGTGGTTTAAATGCCCCTTGAGAATGTTTTACTGCCTAAAGTCATTTGCCTCTATCAAGGCTTGTTTAAACCTTCACTGTTATCTTGCTCAGCCTCTACAGCGTTAAACTATTAATACCAAATTAAAGTCTTTTTGCCCCAGAAGCGCTATGCTTATCTTTCTGTTGCTGCTGAAATGAAAATCTTACTGTCCTTTTTTTTTGACACCAAGCGTCCAACAGGAGACTCGAACTGCCGTTAGAGAGGAGTTTTCACCGGCAGACTTGAAGAGGGAAAGTGACCTGATGCTGCGTCTTCAGCGGAACTCGAGACACAGCTGATGCAGTCTTCCGTGAAGAAGGGGCTCGGCTGGGAGTTAGGAATAAATGTCTTTTGGGAAGGGGGAATTTCTGGATAGGCTAGAACTACGAGAAGCTGGGAATCAAGGAAACCTCCAGCGCAGGATCAGAAGCTCTCGTCAGGCACAACGAGAGACGAAGCGTCGAGCCGTTGACAGAGGCTCCTATTTATAGCCTCAGCCACGAGAGTCAGCGCGAGCCCCTTAAGAGTGATGACACTGGACTCGTGGGCTGGCGCGAGCCTGTCTCTGAATGAGCTCACATTCTGAACAGTTAATCCTTCCAATACAGGAAACAACAAACAAGCATTGCTGAGGGCAATTCAATGGAACTTAACCTAAAGGATAAACCTAGTACTAATTCACATTCAAACAATTCCTAAAATACCAACTGACCCAAATTAGCTTAGAAGATTCACCAGAGGGTAACAGAATCTGTTTTTAACTGAATTTAGACAAGACGACCGGTAGCACCCCTAACAGTGGGATGACACATAGTTTAGATTGAGCATAGTATGAGTGGGTCACGCAACAAGTCCTGGTGGGAAAAGAGATGGGAGTATGATGTCCTGGAAGGGAGGGTTAACTTCAGAAGTAAGGAAGTTGGTTAAAATCAAAAGGATGAGGAGTTATGTATAGGATTGAGCTACCTGGTAAAGGTGTCAGTGGCCGCTAAGAGAGGCGAAATAATGCAAAAAGTGCTAGTGTCAATTACGGTTTAAAACAGCAGTAACATGATATTTCATGGTAATAAAAATTGCATTTTAACTCAGAAGATGAAAAAACTGTGCAATAATTTGTTGGAAATGCAATTTGGGTGTAGCATTTATGTCATGGATTGTTATATTGGTTGGATTGCAAATTTTTTAATGTAATAGTAATGCTTGTTCCATTGGTTTCTAGTTACCCCTGATGAAGGGCATGTATTGCCCGAAATGCATCGGGCTAATAAAGCACTGCTTTTGAAGAACTTTTGTGTTTGTACGTGTTCTAGGAAAAAGGTCCGGATGGACTAACTTGAACATTCGAGAGAAAAAAATGACAAAAAGAAAAATGAGAAAAACTAGGATTTAGTTGTAAATGTGGAAGAATTGTGCAAGAAGCACTTTTGCTGTGCCATTGGATTAGGGGTGGAGTGCCGCCCCTGAACATAATGCATATTTAGACTTGCCATGGCATCTCACCAAGCAGTGGCATTTGAAAAACATTTGTCAAATGATCAGGACAACATGATCGGCATTTAAAACTATAATAATGACAGGTGGAAGAAATCAGCCATGGATTTAAACATGTATGCAAAGTACAATTTGCCAATTTGTATTTTGTTATTGATAGCTGCAAGTGAAAATCACTCTTGGTATTTGGTCAAGAACACTTAGGTGCTCTTTTCTTGTTTGATAGAAAGGTGAGGTATAAATCCTGTTACCTTGAAGTAAGGTAATTACCATTTGTGTTCACTAATCTGAGCTTTCAACTAGCAAATGAGGCATAACATGTGGAATCTGAATTTAATACACCAAGGGGCATATTTATAATCCCCTATTGCCACAGGAACATCACCTTTTGTGATGTTCCTGTGGCAATAATCCCTTTGCCCTATTTACAAGGCGGCAATTTGCAAGGTGGCATTAAGCCACTTAATGTGGCTTAACGCCGCCTTGTTAATAAGGCCCCCTTTCCCGCTACATCTATTGTGAAAGGGGTGGGCAATGTGTGTTGCAGTGGTCATTATGCCGCACCACCCATTGGTGGGCGAACCGCAGCATGACCCTATGTACAAGGGTGGCAAAATAGGAGGCAGCGCCAAAATTAAGACCAGGGAAATCCTGGTCTTAGCACAGAGAAATGAGGAGAAATGGTTAATTTCGCAGTGTTGTTGCTGTTTCTATGTATGCTGCATTGTGCAGCACACATAGAAACAGCAAATCGCCACGAATTATTGTGTATGTGCATGAAGGTGTCCCTTCTTGCACAGAAATTATAATTTAAGAAATGGTGACTTGTGACTTTTATGTGTGCTGCACAATGCAGCCCACATAGGATTTTCGAATTGGCATGCAGGTCTGTTTATGTGCAAGAAGGGACACCTTCCGGCACGTAAATAATCACTGCCCCCTACGCAGACACCCTTGCACTATGATGCAAGGGTGGGTGCCTGCATTGGCGCTATGCAGCTAAATTTAGCACCTGCACCAGGGAAACCGCAGGGGTGTGACACATTCCTGTGAATACAGCTCATCTGTGCGTTTTCAGAATGGCAAAGCGTGGGTTAGCGTTTTCTGTTTCTCCCCGCTAAATTTCAGCAGGTTTGGCCTGTCAGAAAGTATCAGGGGAAACCTGCCTAAGTGTGATAATGATCACACAATTTGCAACTTCGATCCCCCAGCAAACAAGCATGTTCACAGGGTTCGGAATTTAGACCTGAGCATCTAATGAGGGCCTTTGTCTAGTTACTCATGGATTCAAGACGTGTTTGCATGTCAAAAAGCTGTGAAGAAGCTCATTAATTTGCTGTAAAAATATCCTTGTCAGACATCCATGTCCTGCAAAAAAAATAGCTCCAAAATATGTTCTCCTGTTTTGCTGTGTTTAGCTGCCTAGTTCAATTACTCAGCTTGTGATGGATGTGCAGACTGATTAACAGGTACTTCAAGACCTAGCTCAGCAGGGGACATGACACTTCAGTTTAGTTTGTTCTTCAGTATTATGTGGCTGTATTCTAAATTAGCTATAATTCCATTGTCTACTAATGAGTCACTCTCACTCAGCTTATATAAATTGCAGAATTATTCTCAAATGCTGTATTTTTCGCATGGCTGCTGAATGACGGGGTTTCAGAGTCAGTGGACCTGATGCCCGGTGAGGTGGTAAATTCCAATCAAAGTGTAAACTTGTGTTTGCGCACCGGTATACATTTCTAAATTCATAGTAAACAACGCACGCTTGAACTCCCCCCCTGATAAAATTCAACAGGTGAAACCTGTCGAATTTAACAGAGGAAAACATGATCCAAGATATTAAAAACATCGGTGCATATTACCAAGCAATAGGGATAATTATCGCTATTGCTTGGTTAGAGACAAAAATTTACCGCTGAGCTGCGGCGATTTTTACTGCAAATAAACCTTGGTATTACCAAGGTTTATTGCAAATGCGATAAAAATCGCCGCAATGCATGAATATCGCTGAAAAGTCAGCGATATTCATGCATTACCGAGCTAATGGTCTTAGCCATGTTATCCACCTCCCATTGGATAACATGGCTAAGAACTGCTCAGGGCAGGTGTTAGCTTTTGGAGATATTCGCGCTTAGCGCGAATATCTCCAAAAGTTGGTAATAGGAGATAGCGATGTTAGCGACTGTTTTCAGTCGCTAACATCTTGGCACGCCCACTTTGCATGTCATTAGAGATAAATATCACTGACATGCAAAGTGGGGCCCAGGATGGACGCTATCTCCTACTAGCTGTCGCTAACTGGTGTTAGCGACAGATAGGTATTAGGGAGATAATTTTATCTCCGCTTTCTTGGCTTTTAGAGCCAAAAAAGCAGAGATAAACCCCCTTGATAATATGCCCCGTCGTCCAGTAATCACTGACTGCAGAGACAACACATCATTTTTCAGCGAAAAACTTAGAATGGGAGGTGTAAGAAAATGGAACTTCTTAACACTTCTTGCCAGGGCGAAGCCTCAAAGTCACCATATCAATGTGAGCTCAACCCCCTGGTAGTTTCGGCACAGAGCAGACAGTCTTTACTTAGACCAATGTGTAAAGCATTTATGCAGCACTAAAACTGTAAATTCAAAAAACCAAGCAATAAGAACCTCAAGATAGAATACAATGTAATAAACCAAATGACACCAAAATGACAAAAATCCAATAGGGTAACTGAAGATATTAATTTCTTTAGATATTAAGTAGAAATAGTGCCAAAAAGAAAATCCAATGATGGTCTACAGAAGGGTTAGACTGGGACTGATTCAGATACACTGAGTGGATTACTTCTGGTGAAAGGCTGGAAGTTAAAAGGTTTGAGATATAGAAAGTTACTTTTCCCTTTTTGGAAGAACAGCTTTGACATTTCTTCTAAGTCTCAACATAGAGTCTCATTTAGATCTTGGCAGATGTGTTACTCTGTTTCAACAGTGATGGATATCCCGTCCACCGAAATATAAATCTCATATGATACAATAGGATTTATATTTCAGTGAATGCAATATCTGTCACCTTTTCAATGCAGTAACTCGTCCGCCAAGATCTAAAACATGCTCATAGAAAGGGACTTTGTAACTTTTTGAAAAAAAATCCTCCCCATACAGGACGCAGCTCAAACTCTAGCCACAGCTGTGAAGTCAGTGGCTTGACCTGGCCAGTTGGTCCCACTTTTGCGTTAGAGATTTCTCACGAAAAAGTTTCAAAGTTCCAGTGCAGAAGGTGTCTCAGTAATTTTTCTTGAGGTCCAAGTGGGATATAGCTAAAATCCAGTCCGAAACTATAGAACTGCTGGTGAGATACTTTTCCGGCAGGTCCCACTGAAGCTGATGAGCTCTGAAGGAAAAGTTTTCAAAAGTTTCCAAATTGTCTCTTGGTGTCCAAACAACCACATGAATACACTTATAAAGGCTCCAGGACCTCAGAGAAAGGGAATTAGGGGTTCTGAGGGTGTTAGGCAGCGACAAAAGGCAAAGTCAAGTCCAGGTCCACCTGCCATTGGTCAGCTGGGCACTGCAGGAAAGAGCCTCTTGAAGCATGTTGTGTATCAGCCAAATTGACCCTTTGAGGCCATTTCTTTGTCCTGTGTGCAAAATGAAGCAGGTCCAGAACTTCAGGGCTTGTTTCAGGTGACAGACAGCAGGTCCAGTCCTCTCCTGAGCTCCGCAGGTCCAGATTACCTTAGAGTACCACACTAATGGTTGACCCTAGCTTGTGGGTGCAGTGACTCCTGGGAATTTCGTAATCAATAAGGAGTCCCAGGCCCTGGCTGACCGATTGTTTTTTACAGTTTCTGTTTGCCTTACTGTGAACAGTCACAACATGCAATGTGTCAGGGCAGTTTCAAAATGACTAATGTCTTCATCCACACTAAACTTGGGATTTGAGAGCTGGGGGTGTTTAGGGTTGTGTACTATAGTAATTGCCAGTGTCTTCCCACATCTAACATTAAAATCCAGTTTGAAGCAAGTCATGGACATACAACACAAAATTAGATGGACATATGGCAAGTCAAAGCAGGGTTCTTAAGCAAGCAAGCAGAGGATACACAAGAATTCTGTGCTGGTATTTTTGACACCTTTCCAGGTTCCATCGTTTTACATGCGCCCCAGACTAGTCTTTCAGTCAGGATTTTGGATTTTCTGTGTGTTCTACTTTTAAATACCTTGGATCCTACCATGTGACTTATTAATATTTGAAAGGGAGCTGTCATAAGCTAAATACCTGGATCCCAGATGATTATGTTGGGGCGCCAACACTAGTTCCTTAATACTCCAGAGACTTGCCCTCGGTTTACAGAAGGAGACACTGCACAGGTGGCAAATCTGAGGTCTAAATGGGTTGGTATGGAGAGAGTATGTAGAGTTAAAGATGCTGTGGCTAGTCTGCTCAACACAAACATTACAGCAGGAATTCACATCAGCCTGATGAATGGTATCGGCAGATATGGTACTTATAAATAAAACAAAAAATAAGGTTTAAGTCTAGTATTAACTCTATCTCTTAAGGTATCACCTCACAAAAGCTTTTAAAGCTACAACCAACCTTCAGTTATGTTGTTGTTTTGTTTCCGTTTAGATTGTCTGTAGATGCTCCTTTATCAACATTTTCAAAACTATAGTGAGTATGATTTCAGCATCAAACCACAAGTAAATTTTGTCTTCTTTGCAGAGCCCTGCCAATAGTATATATAAATACTGGTTACCTTTGTTTGCAGCACAATGTTGCGGCTGAACTCAGTCAGTGTGTAGTAAAATCAAGGGATTTATTTACAAGAATTGTTACTAACCTGTTTTTTGTGTTAGTTAGCAGAAAATGTATTAACGCTGTCTATCGCCAAAAACTATTGCCCTGTTAGCGATATATGCACAATACGTCGCTTCATGGCGATAGTATCAGCTAGCCGTGTCAAAAACTGTCAATAACACAAGCATCAAGGTGATAAAAAAAATTAACGTTAGTCAGAGAAAAGTGACAAAAGGCCAATTAGCGGCATTCAAACTCATTTTGTCAGCCCAATGTCACCTTTCAGCATCTATAGGCAAAAATAGCCTTTAAATCCACCTCCAATGAATAATATAAAATAAAAACAATGGAATGCAGAATGGAGTAGCAAGGGTCAAGTTCAGCATAGATCAACAAACCCCCCGAACCTCCCAACAGCCAGGATGACCAGCCAGAGCCCCAGGGGAAGAGAAAATGCAGATTCAAGGCCTCATTGATGAAAAGAGGTGCATCGCTGGGGAAAATTAGTGATGCAGCACGTTTCATAGCACCTTCCTTGTGACACCATGGCAGCTGAAGTCTAGAAATACGGACAGTCTCCGGGGCCCGGAGACCTCGCTGGGCCTGTGTTTGAGACCTGTAGTGGGAGGCAGTGGTGCTGTGAAATTGCTGAGGGCTGACTGTAGAAACTGGCCGTATCGGACGCAAGCCTGTGGGCCGTGGTGGGAGACATTTAGTCGTCCGATATCACCATTATCTGGTGGCAAGGCCTGGCAGGTCGCATGGAGATGCATTGCTGGCCTGTGTGAGAGAACTGCCTGCCTGGTGCCCCTTGGAACTGTGATTGGTAGAGGAGGTCCTGCACACCGACATAGGGAGGTCTGCATTGTCTAACACGTGCTACAGCTACACCAGGGTGAATAGAGGAAATTGTCAATAGTGGGCTGCGCATCTCTGCATCACAGGCCGGAGGATGTGGTGCTGCCCGGACGCTGTGAAGGGGGAGGCCCCTTAGCTGCGCCGCACTTGTGTTGCGGGAGCACTGCAACTTCATGGATAAGGGGTGCCCTGTTGCATCACCTGCATCAGGAGGTTTCCCGGAGGACTTGGCAGTGACTGCTGTACCCAGGCTTGTGAAATTCAACCTAGCTGAGGCTCCTGCTAGCTGAATCACAGATTTGCGGCAGATTGAGCAACAATGTTGATGTCCAGGTGAGGAGAAGGTGGGAGGCGGAGCGGAGGAGGAGGCAGGGGTGTCGTGTCTGGCCCAGGTCTAGCACCTGTAGGTAGTGCACACTGTATCCTGGGCAATCCCTGCACTGTGACTGACCTACATCACCGAGTGCACCACACAAGACTGGTGGGAGTCACCACTAACTGGCTCTAGTCATTGATATCGACCATTGGTGGCGGCGGATGCCAGGGGCATGGGGTCGATTCAGGCTCTGGCACTTGGGCACACAGCTTGATCTGATGTCACTCATTGGGGCACTGGGAAACACAGAATCTAGTCTCCACTGTTAGATCGGAGGAGGGGCTGGGTGGTGCTGCCATTCCTCACCCCCTGGTAGTGAGCTATTGGGTGTAAGGGGGATTTCCGTCAGTGTCACCCGAATGAAGATTCCTGGCTTGCATACACCTGATTGGAGAAGAGGGGCTGGCTGACCACACTGCACTGCACTCCATGTCATACAAAGTGCCTGGGCATCTGGATCAACAGTGGCCCACCTGCAGACAGGAGCGCCGTTGACATTTGGCTGTGCCTCTGTGTTGGTGAACCGAGTGGGTGTGGATCGCTGGCTGCCGGGGCAGATGACTGTGGATAGCCGGGATTCCAAACTAGACTCTGTACTCACAGTGGGTACCTCCCTCAAACAAACGGGCACTTCCTTTGAGGGTTGCATGGATAAAATTACAGTCAACTTCACCCTGGAGCACGCAGATCGCTGACTTACAAGGTACACAACAATGAGTACGAACTGTCCAAAGTCCCCCGCGTACCCTGAGTACATCGTTGGAGGTGTAGTAGCTAATGACACATGTGAAGTCACTGGCAAGAACAGCAGACGATGCTAATCAGTCTTGATCCTGTGCCCTATGGGAACAGTCCAGCCCGAACTGCCAAGCCAGCTTGATTCCAGTGGGATAGAGAGCACAGGACTCACTTCTGAGCATACCTGCCCCACTCGGGGGGACAAATGCAAAAACAACAGGACTGTTTCCATGAGGCACTTGGTCAGACTGATTTGCATCTGGCCATGTTTGAATTGGGGTGGTGGAGTGAGCTAAAAAATGATGATGGATTAAACCCAGATCAGTTGACTTTGGGTGAGTGTTTGATTTGCTCAAGCGCTCCATCCATCATCCACTTTGGTAACGCTTTGTTCATCCTAAGTTGGCAGGGTATGCCCAGACGTGGGTCCCTTGCTCTCTTTGCCACTGGATTCAAGCGAGCCTGGCTGATGACGGCTGATTATCCTGAAACTGGTCCAAGGATGCTTGTTTCTGGTCCAGGGAAGACATGGCTTGGCAGTTCTGGCTGGACTGTTCCCATGAGACACAGGGTCAGACTGATTTGCATATGGCCATGTCTGAAACTGGGGTGGTGGAGTGAGCTAAAGAATGATGATAGATTAAACCCAGATCAGTTGACTGGTGGTGAGTGATTGAGTTGCTCAAGCTCTCCGTCCATCATCCCCTTTGGTATCGCTCTGTTCGTCCTAAGTTGGCAGGGTATGCCCAGACGTGGGTCCCTTGCTCACTTTGCCACTGGATTCAAGCGAGCCTGGCTGATGACGGCTGATTATCCAGAAACTGGTCCCAGGATGCTTGTGGTCCAGGGAAGACATGGCTTGGCAGTCGGGGCTGGATTGTTCTAATGAGGCACAGGGTCAGACTGATTTGCATATGGTCATGTCTGAACTGGGGTGGTGGAGTGAGCTAAAGAATGATGATGGATTAAACCAAGATCAGTTTACTGGGCGTGAGTGTTTGATTTGCTCAAGCGCTCCGTCCATCATCCACTTTGGTAACGCTTTGTTCATCCTAAGTTGGCAGGGTATGCCCAGACGTGGGTCCCTTGCTCTCTTTGCCACTGGATTCAAGCGAGCCTGGCTGATGACGGCTGATTATCCTGAAACTGGTCCAAGGATGCTTGTTTCTGGTCCAGGGAAGACATGGCTTGGCAGTTCCGGCTGGACTGTTCCCATGAGACACAGGGTCAGACTGATTTGCATATGGCCATGTCTGAAACTGGGGTGGTGGAGTGAGCTAAAGAATGATGATAGATTAAACCCAGATCAGTTGACTGGTGGTGAGTGATTGAGTTGCTCAAGCTCTCCGTCCATCATCCCCTTTGGTATCGCTCTGTTCGTCCTAAGTTGGCAGGGTATGCCCAGACGTGGGTCCCTTGCTCACTTTGCCACTGGATTCAAGCGAGCCTGGCTGATGACGGCTGATTATCCAGAAACTGGTCCCAGGATGCTTGTGGTCCAGGGAAGACATGGCTTGGCAGTTGGGGCTGGATTGTTCTAATGAGGCACAGGGTCAGACTGATTTGCATATGGTCATGTCTGAACTGGGGTGGTGGAGTGAGCTAAAGAATGATGATGGATTAAACCAAGATCAGTTTACTGGGCGTGAGTGTTTGATTTGCTCAAGCTCTCCGTCCATCATCCCCTTTGGTATCGCTTTGTTCGCCCTAAGTTGGCAGGGTATGCCCAGACGTGGGTCCCTTGCTCACTTTGCCACTGGATTCAAGCGAGCCTGGCTGATGACGGCTGATTATCCAGAAACTGGTCCCAGGATGCTTTTTTCTGGTCCAGGGAAGACATGGTTTGGCAGTTAGGGCTGGATTGTTCTAATGAGGCACAGGGTTAGACTGATTTGCATATGGTCATGTCTGAACTGGGGTGGTGGAGTGAGCTAAAGAATGATGATAGATTAAACCCAGATCCGTTTACTGGCGGTGAGTGTTTGATTTGCTCAAGCGCTCTGTCCATCATCTCCTTTGGTATCGCTTTGTTCGCCATAAGTTGGCAGGGTATGCCCAGACGTGGGTCCCTTGATCACTTTGCCACTGGATTCAAGCTAGCCTGGCTGATGACGGCTGATTACACAGAAACCGGTCCCAGGATGCTTGTTGCCGGTCCAAGGAAGACATGGTGTGGCAGTTCGGGCTGGACTGTTCCCATGAGTCACTGGGTCAGAATGATTTGCATATGGCCATGTCTGAACTGGGGTGGTGGAGTGAGCGAAAGAATGATGTTGGATTAAAACCAGATCAGTTGACTGGGGTTGAGTGTTTGGTTTGCTCAAGCGCTCCATCCATCATCCCCGTTGGTATCGCTTCGTTTGCCCTAAGTTGGCAGGGTATGCCCAAACGTGGGTCCCTTGCTCACTTTGCGACTGGATTCAAGCTAGCCTGGCTGATGATAGCTGATTAGACAGAAACTGGCCCCAGGATGCTTGTTTCCGGTCCAGGGAAGTCATGGCTTGGCAGTTGGGGCTGGACTGTTTCCATCAGGCACAGGGTCAGGCTGATCTGCATATGGCCATGTCTGAACTGGGGTGATGGAGTGTGCTAAAGAATGATGATGGATTAAACCGAGATCAGTTTACTGGGGTGAGTGTTTGATTCACTCAAGCGCTCTGTCCATCATCTCCTTTGGTATCGCTTTGTTTGCCATAAGTTGGCAGGGTATGCCCAGATGTGGGTCCCTTTCTCACTTTGCCACTGGATTCAAATTAGCCTGGCTGATGACGGCTGATTAGCCAGAAACCGGCCCCAGGATGCTTGTTTCTGGTCCAGGGAAGACATGGCTTGGCAGTTGGGGCTGGACTGTTCCCGTGAGGCACAGGGTCAGACTGATTTGCATATGGCCATGTCTGAACTGGGGTGGTGGAGTGAGCTAAAGAATGATGATGGATTAAACCCAGATCAGTGTACTGGGGTGAGGGTTTGATTTGCTCAAGCGCTCTGTCCATCATCTCCTTTGGTATCGCTTTGTTCGCCATAAGTTGGCAGGGTATGCCCCGACGTGGGTCCCTTGATCACTTTGCTACTGGATTCAAGCTAGCCTGGCTGATGACGGCTGATTAGCTGAAAACCGGTCCCAGGATGCTTGTTCCTGGTCTAGGGAAGACATGGCTTGGCAGTTTGGGCTGGACTGTTCCAATGAGGCACAGGGGCAGACTGATTTGCATATGGCCATGTCTGAACTGGGGTGGTGGAGTGAGCTAAAGAATGATGATGGATTGAACCCAGATCAGTTGACTGGGGGTGAGTGTTTGATTTGCTCAAGCACTCCGTCCATCATACCCTTTGGTATCGCTTTTTAATAATAAAAAGGCGCTGTAATGTCAGAAATCTTACACTGCGGTGGCAATACATTCTTGTAAAAATGCCCCCAAGTCTTTTCCATCCAGGTGCAAGACTAATGCAAATGTTCTTTGCAGTGAGGCCGAATAGGAAGGATCAAGGGACCTAGCAAGACAGAGTACTAGAAGCCGGGAAATAGGTAAGTGGCAGGTGAAGAGGCTAAGTGAAGAGGTGGAGTGTGGACGGCCATTAAGTAAGACTGCTTTAGAACGTTCATAAAGGTCACATTCAAATTGTTTGTAACAAGAAGAAGGTTCAGATAATTACCTTGTTGAGGCTGCCTCCTAGAAAGTGTTTTAGAATGTTCACAAATGTTGCGTTTCTATTGCCTATAGCAAGGAACAGGTGCAGATGATTAATTTGATGAGGCTGTCTTCTAGAAGGTGTTTTAGAATGTTTATAAATGTCACATTCTAATTGCTTAAAGCAAGGAACAGCTGCAGGGGATCAAGTTGATGAGGGCTGTCTTTAGTAAGGTTCGCATTGAGATAATCTATAATGGTTGCTTGATGCTTATTCTGGTAGATTTTCTACATGTTTTCATGGTGCCTGAACCCTGGCCTTGCATATACATGGTAAAACGTTTGTAAAATATTAGGTGTTTTCAAACAAACCGGGGAACACCAGCTGCAGCTAGCTATTACTAACAGCATGTAAAATGGTCAAAAGTCAGGGTTCAAGAAGTTTGTTCATTCATAAGTGTTGGGAGGAATGATATGAGTCATGCCTTTACAATCTTAAACAGGCATTGAAAAAAAGTGCAACATTTCATTTTTTACAGCTGCAGTGTTGTTTTATATATCATTCTCCATTGAAAACCAGCACTTCAGTCGTTCCTTTAGTTTAGCAGCCTCAATGTGCTAAAGAATAGTTATACTGTTGTTTAATAAGACTGCCGTTCTATAAACAAATTTCTTACTGAACCAAAAGGTGCTGACAAACAGTGAATGGGAATATTCTCATCGCCTTTCACCTCCCTTGCCCAGTTCTACTGTAATTCACGGTGAGGAACGTCTGGTACCTTGTATTCCAGTTAGTGGAGGTGGGCTGATCAAGCTCCCATTAATTATCGCCAAAGAAAGCATTCTCTGCAAGTCGGAGCTTTAGACACTTTCAGGGCTGCCTCAGCATTGCAGGGACCTAACACCCTCGCTGAACTCAGAAACACTTCTCTTTCAAAAGAAGACAACGTACAAATTAACATTGCATCAACAGTGCAGCATCCAAGAGTGAGCATCCCATAATGTCATGTCGGGCATTAACTTATAAAACACGTTTTAGATGCTTGTGGTGGTCCCAAGATGGTGGGACCAACACCAGCAAAAGAAAAGGAGTGTTGGGGACTTGAGGAGGGTGACAGCTCCTCCCACGAGGCATAAACACATTTTAAAAAGTACTGACACCAAAACAGGTGGGTCTATAGAAAGGTTAATCTTCTAAGCTAGCTTATAGTTTCAAGCACCTCATAGGCTGGAGCATGTGCTCTGCAGCTGGGAGTGCAGTGCCCTCTAGGGGTGGAGTTCGTGATTGCAAGCTCCGTGACTAAAGATTGTTAAAGTAGACACAGAGACCTGGTGGATGTTGGAAGATGCGTTACTTAAAGGTGGTTTTCCTAAGGATTTGAGCAATGCTTTATTGGAGAAATATTCTCCATGAGAGTTTAGCAATGCTTTCTTTCAAAGTATTATTCACCATGACAGTAAGCAATGCTTTATTCTAAGATGTCAATACTCTGTTTAAAGGGTTGTTAATGCTTACAGCAGGGGTCTCCAACCTTTTATGTAGTGAGAGCTACTTCTGTTCAGTGAAAATCATTGTGAGCTACTAAACCCCAAGCAACTCGCGCATTTTCCCGAGAGACCTCCCACACCCAGTTTCATTGACTTTAAACCTAATTTCTTCAGAGCGATTCTGTGGTTTGAACACAATACTTAAGAGTTCTCTCTTAGAGGATTGTTTTTGTGCAAGAAGGTGCCTCTTCATGCGCAAAAACAATTCAGTCTGCAATGCAGGTACCCTTGCATCACAGCATGCGGTTCCTGTGTTGGCACTGGGCAGCAGTTTGTGTGCCAGTGCAGGGAAAGGAATGCGTCATATGTTAGTTTACTATCTCATCTGCACAGAAAATAGGAAATGCAATTAAGGCTAGCTGCACATTTGCTCGCGGCACATTCTGTCAACGAACCTGCCACATTTAAATGTAAAAACTTAAATGTAAAAAGCCTGTTTCATAGCTTTTCACTTCTTGTCCTTTCTGTTTTTGTTACCAGCATGCTTCAGTACTTGCTTTTACCATTTATGTTTGCATCCAACTCATCTATACTTTACTGTCCTCAAAAGATGTCACACCGATTGGCCCCACCATCCTTCAAATCAGTAACTAAAAGACAAGCACTTCCTGACACTGACAATTCTCGTCCTCTGATGTTCCCAATCGGTATGTAGCTCATTTGCTGCAGGGAGAGCCGAGCTGATCCAGCCACCACCTCCCTGTCAGTGTGTGGTACAAGACACTCCGAGCAGCTCAACTCAAATACTTGACTTGTAGGACCTATCTGCTCTGCTCTAATCTGAATTCACCCCGCATCTGAGAGGAAAGGGCGGGCAAACTGTGTTAGTCGCTCCAACCCTAAATAGAGTTTACTTCAGCGTTGCCAAAGCTGACTGTGAGATGTCACTCCTACCCCCTCCCCACACATGCTCCCTTATCTGTTAACAGTTAACTTTTGTAATTCACTTACATTTTTTGGTGTGTTAATTGTAACCCAGGACTAAATTTTACTCCAAGCTGGTATACTTATTATTAGCTGTTTTATCGAATTTAGCAACACCATTAATTTCTCCTGGCCTAACATGTCCGTTTGAAAGCAATCCTTTCTACAATGTGCATTGTAAATCAGGCCTGTTCTATGAAGGAAGGGTTGATGGCCGAGGGGGGTCAGTAAAGTGAAGGCAGTTCATTAAGAAGATATTTTACAGGTTCAAGCCTAGTAAAGTTTAGCTGGATGCATTTCTACCAAGGCCGTCTTTGTCAAAAGATATAACCATGATTGGAGTAAGGGTGACTTTTATAAGTCCCACATCATCATAAGAGAAAATATACTACATACATTTACTGGTGTACTTCAGGCAAAATACCATACTTTCTTTATGAGCACAATATTAGTATATATATATATATATATATATATATATATATATATATATATATATATATATATATATACACACACACACACACACACACACACACACACACACACACACACACACACACTGTAAAATCAAATTAAACCTACAGAAAGGTTACAATTAGATATGTGAACAACAGACTTAACACCCAGCATGAGAGATACCGAAGGAAGTACTGCATAACGGCGCCCAGCTACAAAGTCACACAAATCAGATAGCGCATGCCTCATTTCATTGGGCTGTTGACTAAAATACACAAAGTGCCAGATAGCCATCTCATTACAAATCCACCATTAGGTGCAGTCTGCTATAACATACAGAGTGGAAATCGATAATGTGCACGTCATTAGCCAGTGCTTCTGACTACTTCGCACCAGCATGCTCGCAGAATAAACACTTATCACTCCAATGTTCATAATGGGGAATACAATCGCCCAGTGGCAATGAAGTGAAGGGAGTGAATAATATGTACATACAGTTGACAAGTGGCACAGAAAAACAAACATATAGTGACATAGATTCACCTTTAGCTGTTAAGGGTGCATCACAGGTTTTTTTTCTTCTCTCATCCTGTTAACAGTTTACACTACAGCCAGGCTCACGAGATAACGATAACCGGAGTAGTGGGCTAAATAACTACTATCCCCTGGGAGATGGAGGGGAGGGGAAGCCGGGGGAAATGGCAGAATGAGAAGCAGAAAGCACGGAAAATGGGGCCTTCACAGATTAACAGCTTTAAGGAAAAAAAGTTGTGCTTTTTGCATACAGTCCACTGTAATTATAATTAAGAGTTCAGAAATGTTCTGGGTGTGCTTGCATGCCGGCTTACCTGCTGCTCTGGCGAAGGCTGCACTGCTGAAAAGGGCAGATGGCACGGGTCCCAGCAGTTCTATACTGCTTGCGAGACCGGTAAACAGCTGCTCTGCTCAGCACTAGCACCCTCCGCACTCGTGACTCTATGATCGCGGTGCCCATGAGGGAAAGGCAGGGGGTCCATAGACGCCTGGTCACGAGGTACAGGAAGGAGAGGCACGTCATCCTCGTCAGCACGGCCCGCCCCGCCCCAGCTACGCTCAGAGCCAATCAGAGCAGCTGGTTTGGAGAGGGCGGGCAACAGAGCCTGCAAACAGCCTGAAAAATTCAAATAACAGTAAAGGGCTACTAAATTCTGCCGCAAGCATCACAAGCTACTCACAGGGTCTCGGCGAGCTACCGGTAGCTCGCGATCGACCGGTTGGAGACCGGGGGCTTACAGTAATTCCTATTTTTGAGAGGCTGCAATGTTCTTTTACTTATGATGCGAACACCTTATTGAAATGCCAGATTACAAATTATGAGGGCAGAGGGGATGTCATGCTTCATTACTTATAATGCAGGAATGTCGAGCTTTATTACAGATAATGTAGGCACAGGATTGCAGTGCTTGACTAGTCTTAATAAGTGCAGCGGGATCATGGTTACTGAAGTCAGTGATTGAATGAAGTATTATCAAAACATGCGATTCCAAATGTTGACACGGACAACATTGACCTACTGCAAACTGACAACCCCATATATGGTTATGTGCTGTGTCATTCATGGAGTGGATGCACTGCTAATTTTGGGATCATGAACATTTAGGGATCAAATGTCATGTTGCCAACGGTATTTTCACCAGCATTATGCATATTTTAAATTACTGAGAAGTTATGAGTAGTGTGTATGTAATTGATTCATTTGTAATTTTATAGGAAAAGCACAGGCTGGAGATCATTTATTGAGTAATATTAGAGTGGGCTAGCAAATTGTGATTACTTGCCCACAAGACCTCCTTCGAGACAGTGGAGTGCAGTAATGGGGTGTTTAGTTTCCACTGGAAGCTGAATGTGGACCCATTGCTTATGACCACACAACTAATGACCTGTTTTCACAGAAAGAGTGATAGATAGATCGATAGATAGATAGATAGATAGATAGATAGATAGATAGATAGATAGATAGACAGACAGACAGACAGACAGACAGACAGACAGACAGACAGACAGACAGACAGACAGACAGACAGACAGACAGACAGACAGACAGATAGATAGATAGATAGATAGATAGATAGATAGATAGATAGATAGATAGATAGATAGATAGATAGATAGATAGATAGATAGATAGAGCAACCTTTGTTTGCCTTTGGTGAACTATATACTTAAAATAAAATATTTTGGACAAAGTGAAAAGAAAATATCTTTGCCAGTTTAAAAGAACACAATCACTTCTCAGTATATAACTCAAGCATTATACGTTTTGTAATTAACCAGGCATTTGAGCATGAACATTACCAATTAGACACCATGGCTCAACCTCTTAAGCTTCAGAGTGAGAGTTCCGGACATTAACCAGTAGGCCAAAGGTGACTCTTTACTGTCTGGCCTCAAAGCATAACTATGATATTCAACTCAAACATTTTGATATATTGACATTTTGAAATTCTTGAAAGAATTGTATTGAGAATCTCTCTCTCTGTCTTCCATCGTAGAATGGGATGGAAAAGAGAGAGCTAGAGAGATGGAGGAATTAAGCGATTTGTGAATGATATACTTAAAATACGATATTTTTGTGCAAAGTTAAAAGAACAATGTATTTGTCAATTAAAAATGAAAGGGGTCATTTTTCAGTATACAACTCAAACATTTAATGTTTAGTTGCTGAGCAGACTATAACTATAACATTTGAAACAAACATTTTGATATATTGGCATTTTGGAATTCTTGAATTGAAAAACCATTACATTGAGAACCTCTCTCTCTCTGTCTTCCATCTCAGAATGATTGAGATATTGAATGAGAGAGATGGTTATTGTGAAAGAGAGAGAGAGAGAGAAAGAAAGAAAAAGAGAAAGAAAGAGAGAAGTTTATTTTAGCCTTTGATTAATGATATACTTAAAATGAAATATGTTTTAACAAAGTGGAAAGAAAAATGTGTTGACCAATTAAAAAGAATGAGATTACTTTTCAGTTTGTAACTTAAACATGTAAAGTGTTGTAACTAACCATACATGTGAGCATGTACATTACACGAGAGAGAGAGAGAGAGAGAGAGAGAGAGAGAGAGAGAGAGAGAGAGAGAGTACTTTCTTTCTTTATTTCTTATTTTTACTTCAAGGTAAAACCCCATAAAAAACAGCATCAACATACTGCATATAATAAAGATAGTAATAGAATGAATCATCCACTTGATCTTTTGATTTACAGACCTACCATTGTCAGACAGATAGATTAAATACTCAAAGTGCAATGTGCAACAACTGCTGATAACAGTAAGTACAATTTTTAAAACAAGGATGAAATGTTACAAACCAAGTGACATAGTGGAATAAAACCTTCATACGAACAAGCACTTCCAAGCTACAGCAGAACATCCAATTTTATTCTGTCAAAAGTTACATTTAGTAAATATAAAACAAATTCAAAGCATGATACCTACAGAATGGCAACCTTCATAGAATCATGCCATTGCAAGCAACAGTTTTATATTGACCTGGGTTGTAATTCACAATTAATAAACAATTAAATAATTCCTAGCTTTTCCTGGGATAGTTAGATTGTGCAGTATAAAGAGAATTAAAATCCTCACAAAAAACATGGTTGGCTTAAAAAAACACTGAATAAAGGGTTAATATTTACAAGGAGTACTACAGTCCCTTTCCCATAACCCACATCACATATTAATATCGGCTCACTGTAAAAGCAATGGGGCAAATTTACAAGGGGATTGCGCCACTGGAAAATCACAATTACTGACATTCCTCTTGCGCAATTCCTAGCTCCATATTTACAAATTGGCGTCAAGTACATTTTTTGCTGGAGTAAACAAATCTAACTCAGAAAGGTTTCCAAAACTAGCCATATGTGGGGAATTTTGGAGTAATGCAAGGTGTTGGCTCCAAGAAAGGTAGATTCTGAGGCATTCCAACTGTTCCAAATTCAGAGATAGATACTACGACATTGAAGAAGGCGACTTCTTGTCACTATTGTAACAAGCGCGGGCATTGGAAAAGGGAATGTAGACAGAATCCTAACCTAGTAAATGGTGATGGGGAAAAGTAAGGTGTGAATCTCTAACGCAAATGCAAAATGTTCCAGTTCAGGACCCAGTTCAGCAAAATCAGGCACAAAATCAGTCACGAGCCCCAATGAATATGGGTACCACAAATTTAATATGAGTCAAACACCAAGAGCAAATTCAAAATGTTTTCAAAATCAGAACTCATTTCAACAGTTCCCTATGTTTTAGAACAATAGCTTTGACAGTTCACAATGAGGGTGTCTGAGGCGACAGGAAGGTTGCATAATTGGCACAGTCTTAGAGATAGACTAGAGTGAGCAGTTTGTAAAAGGTGAGGTAAATTGTCACCAAATGTCATATCTGATATGCACAGGCGCTACTCTTCCTGCTGTTAGAACAGCGGAATTCCCAGTCTTACAAAATGTGGGTGTTACAAATAAGCAAATTACTAACCCTGTTTTAAAAAGGGTCCTGTAAAATAGGCTCATTTAAGAAAAATGACCAATTTGTTGTGTATGATTCAAATCCTGTAAATCTGTTTGGAAGGGAACACTTGTGCAAACTGAATTGCATTATATATTGTACACTGGACGGTGATGAATTTCAAACACAGAATGAAGTTGTACAATTTAAAATGGCCATACAGGAAACTGCTGTCAGGTTGTTCCCTTTACAAATGATAGAGGATTTACCTCTCGACCTTCAAGATACCCTGAAATCTGAAGTAAGGGATTTTTCAGGGAAGGATATCAAACTTATTAAAGGTGTAGAACCTGTCCAAGTAACAATAAAATAGAATACAGTTTTTGAGCGAACGCACCATACAATCTTATGCCTGAAACAGTGGGTGGAAGCACTCTGGTGATTAAATTGGGACGAGTTTTGAAAAAAATAGTTGGCAGTCTTGGCAATTTGCTGATTATGGGCTTACAAAAGCCTAATAGCAAGTATTGTGCAGGATTTGCAGAAAGTTAACAGCACATTCATTCCATATTGTTCTATGCAACTGAATCCCGCTACAACAATATTGCATTATTCCCTGTGAGCAGAGTAGTTTATTCTTGTGGATCTCTGCAAGGCCTTCTTCTCTATCCCATTACATGAAGATAGTCGATTCCTGTTCTTGATTGTGTTCAAAGATAGTGTTTTTGCATGATGCCAAGTTCCACAAGGGTATAATCTTTAATCCTATCTTGAAAAAGTATATTGAGACTTTACGAATGCCTTGTAACTCAGTTCTTGTTTAGTACATTGATGACCTACTTGTGCCATTAAGTATACATGAAGCGTGTAAACCTTATAAAGCGCTTGTTCACCAAATGGTTTCTTTGTGCTGGGTGCTTGGTGTTAATGTCGGGCAAGAGATTAGTCATATGCCTTTCTGAGAAGTTTTAAGAAGTTTCCTGGATTTCAAATAGCATGAGGTTGTTCTGATCTTGATGGAGCGAGGTTTTGTACACCCCTCTTGAAATCAATGTTCCGTAACGTTAATATTTACTAATGGCATGTTATTATGAATTAATCAACCATAGTATAAGATGCATACATTTTTCATACACAGGAGTACTAATCTTGCTCGCATGTTGCAATAAAAATAAATAATATGTGTTGTAATTGTGATGTGAATGAATGCATAGCTTAAATATAATGGGATAACATTGTAATTTAGTGAGTTACAATTATGATTTTCTGCATATCCCCCATGTAGGGAAGAGAACCGATGTTACAGAGTTGATGACTCTCAGTAGACCACATGGCAATATGAGTTGCAGAGATTGATACCTAGAACACTAGCTACCTGCTAAACAAGGGTAAGAATAAATTATAATTTTGTTTTGGCATTAGCTGGCTTTTAGACACAATAGCCCACATAACGAATGATAGCAACGAGCAGTCTTCCACTTTGGACATAAGCCAGTAGATGTTTAAGAACTGGTGTACAAAATACATCTGCTAGACTCATAAATGGACCTATGACAACAACAAAAAATTATTTTAAATGGTAAGATGCAGCAACACTGTTATTGGTTGAGGATAATAGGAGTTATAAAAATGCAATAGATGGTAGATTCATTACCTGTTTTCCTCTTAAGGACTAAGTATAACTATTACACACAGGAACTCAATTGGATACAATTGAAGCAGAGGGAAACCCAACAGACTCTGAACCAAGCAAAGTGTCATAATGTAGCACTTTTGACGTTTAGTTAGAACACCACTGGCTTCAAAGATGAGGCTGATGTAAGCTGCTTGTGCCTATATTGTTCTTAACTTGAGTAAGCATAAAGATCTTACGCATTACCCTAACTGCATGTATATTCATTATAGGGAGATCTGACTGACCCCCTTGGTGTGACAGAAAAACAGAAAGTCTTGATAAAGGTGGCCATTATCATTTGAATCCACCGAAACGCATCGACGCTTCTCCTGGTATAATTCAAGACTCCGACATTGATGTTGACGCACAGATTCTGTAGTAGCATAACAATGATGGAAGTATAATGGAGCCCAAATGTACAATTTGTATTTAACAATTGTCATGTTTTACTTCCTCTGTGTATAGTCTCAATTGTGCAGGCCATAATTGATTGTCTTATTTGTTTTATTTATTTTAGATTAGGGCATTAGATTAGTTAGCCCTACATTCATTGTTTTTATCTCACTGTATGCATAATAAATTAATTTTTAACTTTCAATTTCTGGTGTATAATATGATTGTACTTTTTGTATTTTTAGGTATTTTGATGTAAACCTGTATTAATTTAGACTCAAGGGAACCCTTGTAATTTCTAGCTTAAATATGAACAAACACAGTTTAAATATGCTTATTGTACACATTTTTGTTCCATAAAGTCGTCGGATATGTAAGTATGAAAAGCATTTATGTGGCTTATTTGCTAGGTAACAACTAATGGGGAAACATTAGTATGGAGAGAGGTAAACAGAAGGGTTTTTAGTTCCATATTTAACATGAATTTGTGTTTGTTTCTACGATAGTTCCAAAAGTGGCCTTTGAGGCCTACTAAGAAAATGGCTGTTCTGATGAACCGCGAGGGAATATTAGACTGCGCATGTGCATCCAGACCCTGCAAGCGCGAGTGAGCTGACTGTGCTCGGATGGGAGGTTCAAGGCCACCTTGCACCGGAACCTAGGATGGGTACCAAACATGGACGATGTAATGTTCTGATCATGGGAATATTTCCCTATGTTACGAATCAAGGAAGCGCCTAGGCCAAGGACTGTCCTAAACAAATACCCTTTATTTGTCTGCTGATTCATTGTGAAAAACATGCTGTAATGATGAGGAGACTTTCGTCTACCCCAAATTTGTCCAATCAGAACTCGAATTGGTGATACTAGTTACTTTTTAGATGGATTAAGTTAGGAAATTAGTGTATTAAAACCCCTGATTTTGCTTAGAGGCATCGCTGTTTTCGATTTCCTCTGGAGATGCTGCCGGGCTGAGATCGATTTCTGGATGTAAGACTTGCTTACTGACTGTTTCTTTTTTCTTTGCAGCACTGTTAGGATAAGATGAAGGTTGAAGGTGTTAGCTAGGGATGTTAGGAGAGAGGGTATTTGGAACTATTTGTTCTTTGCTAAACTTCTTACTGAACTTTTAAATAAATGTCTGTTTCTGAGCTTTTAAATAAATGATCATTTTAAATAAAGTTAAACATTCCTACTGAATAAAGAATTAATAAATGCCGAAATGTTGGACATACTAAATGTTTGCTTTGAATAAAAATGAGAGAAATGGAGAAGTAAAAGCTGGTCTTTGATTTTTCCTACGCCTAGTTTTCGTTCTAGCAGATCCATTGCCATTATGGTGGGGTGTCTGAAATAAATGGTGTTTAAATGAAACCATGGTAAATCTCTTTGAATTGCAGGTGTAAATAATAAATAGTTAAATAGGTTTAGACACTCCGCCAATGTTATAGTAGGACTCCCGGTTTGTTGACCAAATCTTTGAAGACAAGTTTAAATGAACAGAGTGAGTGTGCAGTGTAATGGGCCCCACTGCTGAATGAATGTGTGTTCTGAGGTTTCTGGGAAATGGCCACGTTGATTTAGAATTTTTTTTGTAGTCCCTCTGTAGCAGTTATATCTTGGTAGCAGAGTAGTGGTTGCTAAGGAAATTAGCTAGGATTATGTATAAAGTACTATATGGAGTTTAATGTACAGAGTTATGAACTAACATCTGTTGAGTTTGTAGTATGTTATATGTAGTTCAGAAAAAGCTTCCAAGTGTTGCGTGAAGCTAGCACCTCTGACTGCAGGCAGAGTGAGGTTCCGTGACAATTTGAACCCGTGTTTTCAACATTGTCGTAAACTCTTAATTTTGGTATCAGTGAACCGCAAATGATCCATTTAGCATATCCTGGTGTTTTCGCTATGCTACGAGCAAGAGCACTCCTGTTATAAACACATTTCTGATTTACCCATGGCATCCATCTTAGATCACGGCAGCCATTTTGTATTCTTGCCCTCACATAGTCAATGGACACGCAGTGACCTCTTTCACTTAAGGACACGTAAGCTTTAGCCGGCGATTCACCTTGCTAGTGACACGTGCACCTTAGGACAGAAAACGCCATGGCTGCATGACTCGGCAGAAGCTGCCTCCCCAGCCTGAGGCCAGTCCTGCTATACTGGTTCTCGTGTTCGTTGGCCTGATCATGATTAGGCGGCCGAAGCTGGTAGCCTTGCCCATTTACGACCCACAAACATCTCTTATCCTGTTTTTCTATCTTCTGCACCTGGCTCTGCTTCTTTCCTTCTGGGCCTTTATTAGGGGGAGGTAACGAAATTTACGATGAGGCGGTCCAGCTCTTGAATGAAAAGTTGACATGGGATTATGATGGAACAGTGGGAACCCCTCGTTCGTAATGTTTTGACATCAGATATTGTTGACGATTCTTGTGTAACACCAAATATTTATTGTTTAGGATATGAAGGTTTAGAAATGTACTAGCATGTAAAGAATTTGCCCCAAGCTGAAAATTTAGTATTTAAGGAGCAACCCACTTTGTACAAATCGAACAGGCTCCTAGAATCTGCCCGTGTGTAGTTTCTGTGACTTCTGTGTCCCTGCAGTAATAAACCTTTGGTCTTTGACGCCACCATCGAGAAGCCCATGTTTCTGTTCATTTGTGCACCGAGACAGGTAGAACTCCGGGGTCTTCGGGTGTTATCCCTGACACCTCTGGACGGAACCAAAAAGTCCAGAACTCCAAGAGGAAGTGTGGCAAGTAAAGTCGCACAGTGCATTGGTCTGTTTCAAAGAAGTAGTATTGTCATATACTGCAGTGGTATTGTCGCATATCACTGTTTAGCGACACTAGGTGTGAAAGGATAAAAGTATAGTGAGGATAGTCTATGAAATCTTGGCTTTCAAGTATAGGGATCATTGCGTATCCTGACTAAATATTATTGCTGAGGAGAGTAGTAGGACTTAAACTAAGCTTGATAGAAGGGTAAAGGAGTTGGGTCTACTTTACTAACAATAGAGGAATTCTGTGGTGGGCTAGAGGTAAGCGCTGCCTACTTTTGATATAGAGTTCATGTAAATCTGGGGAGGGATTTCTGTATGAACGTGTATAAATGAGAATGCAATATGCGTTCAAGTGAAACTCTGGAATTGTCTCTAAGGAGGTGAAAAAGATCTCTGTATGTGCTTTTCTGGAGAAACGAGTTTGTTATTGCCTGATAGAAGCGTAAGGCCAGTAGTGTTGCTTTATCGACGAGTTAGAAAATTTTGTGAAGATAAGCATCGTCTACTCCTGTTACAGAATACGTGTATGATTGAAAATTCTATCACTTTATTAGCAAAACTGGCAAATGGTATTGTTTTGTGTAAGTTACTAATACATTTTGTGAAATATCTTGTAAATACAGCTTTTTGAAAAAACCCTGTAAAGGAGGGGTCAGTTGGTGCTGCAGAAGCCGGAGCGCTGGTGACATCAAAAGTGTTGCGCTGGGATTGGTCCTCGTGACCAAGACCGAGTAGGAGCTGATAGGTTCATCACAGAAAAGCAGCAAAGTGATTGGTTAAGCACTAAGAAGACGTATCTTGTTCTAATTGGTGCGTTAGTGTGAACCGCGCTGTAATAGGTTGGTGAATGGAACAGTAACAGGGAAGTGCGCGATCTTTTGTAAGACAGAGAATTACCAGAAAAATGTCTTACTATTACGAAGAAGAAAAGAAGAAACCTTCATGGTTTAAGAAATTAAAGAATGTATTTTCAGAAGACAAGGAAATTGTGACCAGAGAGGGAAAATTACTTCCTCCACCGAAAACGCCTGCTTCTTATATGTCATCTAAATATGGTTTCCATACTTGCATTTGGTTAGAGAATTGAGCAAAGTATACTCAGGATGATGGTGTGTTAGCTTTTCCTGAAGAAGGATCGTTTGATTTTTTGAGAAATTTTAGAGACAAGATGATGAAGCTTGAGCCGAGACCTAGACCGACAGAGTTTGAGACTTTAGTTGAATGGGAAGATGAAATGCATGATCAAGAGAGTGAAAGACTATGTAGGCATATCAGGCCAAAGGGTAGAGGTCTAGATTTGTGGGGAGAAACACATGAGAGTAGAATGCGTGGATGGAGAAATGGTAATATGTTTGATGGTATGTATCCAGTTAGGTTAGTGGATGAGTGTGAGGGTTGGAAATGTACAGAAAAGAAAAAGAATATAGAAACAGCGAACCAAAGTTATGGTGATAGTGAATCAGAAGATACTGTGTTAGTAGAAATATTAAATAGGAGACCGCCACCATATAAGCCAAGTTCTTTATGGACTACTCCGAATGCCCCAGTAATAGATGAAAGAAATAATGAAACCCCAAGACAATATTCAAGTTTAAAAGATGTGCCAGACAGAGTAGAAGTTAGATATATTCCAAATACACCTGTTGTGGAAGCCAGAATTACAGGTACTCCAGTACAAATGAATGATTCACACAAGAGTATATGAAGTAGTGAAAATCGAAGTGATGTGCAACCAAATATTTCTGATTATGAACGTTCTGCACATGAACTGATTCAGAACCTTACTAAAAGCATGGAAGCAGTAACAGTCCCTGTAATGATAGGGCCGGTAATACCAGCATTTGAAAATTAGAGGATAAAAGAACCAAGCTTAACAATCCTGTTACAATAAGGTTTGCAGAAAGTAAGAGAAAATATTTATCCTATTTGTCAGAAATAAAGCGGACTACTAATGTAAATCTGCCTGAATTGACTTTTAACCAAAGTTCATTATACAAATACCCGATTGGTGCAGAATCTGAATCTGCAACACCAGAGAAAAGTCTAGATAAAATAGATTTAATACAAAATCCTGTCGGACCGAGTGATTGGATTAAAACTCTAAAATTAAAAGAAAATGAACCAAAAGTATTGGATGTAGCAAAACTAAAAGTAGATATGGAAGAATTAATTATTGGAACAATTGGAACAGATAGACTAAAAACGTATTAGGATGCTGAACATATGTTTATGTGTAAAAGCCTTACATGGAAATCCAAGACAGTGTATGATCAATTAGAGGATTTAGCAAGTGAATTAGGAGTGGAGTTTTCAAAAATTAAATCATTGCAGAAATCGTATAGAGTGGATTTTGCAGAAAAAGACATTGAAAATATGAATACTGCTGGGAGAATAGCACCGATAAAAGAATTGTTTGTGCTGCTGCGAAGATGGGGAGATGTGAGCAAGTGGAGACTTAAATGGGCAAAGAAGAGAAAAGAAAATAGTAATAAATCCACTTTAGCTTTTCCAATTAGAGAAAAAGAAGCAGTGGTAACTGAGTTCCCCATGAGAGAGATACCTGGAGGAGGATATGTACATGTTGTTCCTTGGAGCAGACAGGATATATTGTCACTTACTAATGATTTCCCGAGATTGAGTGAGAGACCAGAAGAATGGTATCGACAAGTAGACAGATTTGTGAAAGTGTCAAAAGTTTTATGGATTGATCTGGATGGATTGTTTGACATAGTAGTGCCAGCAGATTTATGGACAGAATGTAAAATAGCTATAGATTGGCCAAGAGAAGAATTTGCTAGAGACAAAGTTACAGGAGCTCCATCACCAGATGTAATGCGTAAATATGAACAAGTAATAGTATGGTTGGAAAATAAGATACCTCCAAAAGAAACTGATTGGGTAAAAACTAGACAGGACCACACAAGAACTAAAAGAATCTGTAAATTCGTTTTATGAAAGATTGCTGTTAGTCTTTTAACAGTATAGTGGTTATGAAGAATTAAATGAGAATGATATGAGCCACTTTATATACAGATTTGTCTATGGGTTGAGACCAGAGATTGGAGGCATGATTCAACACAACATGATAGTTTGGCTGTCAGGTACTGTAGATGATGTTTGGAGAAAAGCAAAATATTGCAGTGAAGAAATTGATGCAAAACAGAAAAAGCTGAAAGAGAAAGCCATGTGGGCACAAGTAAAAGTAGCGGAACAACAAGTGGCGCAAATGGAAAATAAGAATGCAGGGAATCAAGGAAACTTTAAGGGTAAACCAAGGTTAGTGGGAAACATAGATGAACTAAAGAAGAAGCTTCCTTGTTTTATTTATTTATTTTTATTTATTTTATTTTTAGAGTTTTCTATAGCGCTAGCCATACCCGGAGGTATCAGAGCACTTTACAACATTGTTATAAACAAATTATTACACCAAGAGTGACCAGGTAAATAGTGAGACAAAGGTCTAAGGAGGATCCTTAATCTGTAATCACCTGGTAGTAATCAAAGCAAAGTTGAGAGTTTGATGTTCTGGTAAGGGGGAGTAATGTTCCGAATATAGGGGAAGTGATGTCCGGAGTGGCTTTAACATAGTTGCTGGGTCTTTTGTCCTGTGGTCTGGAGTTAAAGAAGATCCGTTGTTACTTTGTGAGGATTTGATTGAGGAAGAGCGTTTTGAGCTGGCCCTTTAAGGCTCTGTAGGAAGAGTTTGTCCTAATATGTATGGGAATGGCATTCCAGATTTTGGGTGCATTTCCGGTGAAGAACCTAGATATAGTCTTTTGTTTGCAGGATTTCGGAGGGATGAGAAGCAGAGAGTTGGTACTTCTGAGGTTTCTTGTCTGTCCCGCTTTCTTGAGTTTGGCAGCTAGATAGGTGGGTTTGCCAGTGTGTAGAGCTTTGTGTGTGAGGCAGGCGGTTCTGAAATTGGCTCGCAATTCTACTGGGAGCCACTTGAGTTCGCGGGGGTGATGTGTTCATATTTCTTCACTCCTGACACCATTCTGGCTGCTGCATTTAGTATTGTTCTTAGTGGAGCCAGGTGAAGTTTAGTCATGCCTGTGAGGGTGGTGATCCCATAGTCTAATCCGGATAGGACAAGGGACTGCGTGACTTGTTTGAGGTCCGTTGGTGGGATGAAGGGTTTGATTTTACTTAGTAGCTTTAGGTTGAAGAAGTCACCTTTTGCGGTGCTCTTGATGTGTTTAATCATATCCAAGTTAGGGTCCAGAGTGATACCAAATGACTTCAATGAGTCTGCTTGGATGAGAGTGCAGTCTAGAGCATCAATAGCCTTTAACCATTCCGTGATTTGCGGGGTCTTTTCCTTGCTGGCTAGGAGAAGAATTTTAATTTTGTTTTGATTTCGTTTCAGATGGTTACGAGACAGCCACTTTTGTACTTCTCTTAGGGTGATGTTTAGTCTTTGCATGTCTGCTAGGGAGGAGGTTTCTAGGTATTTCTGGGTGTCGTCGGCATAGAGATGGAAGGGAATGTTGGCTTTTTTGAGTATGATGATGAGTGGCTCCATGTAGAGGTTGAATAGTGCGGGTGATAGCATTGAGCCTTGGGGGACACCTCTAGTTATCAGGTGTAGGGCGGACGTGGAGTTTCCTATTTTTATTCTTTGAGATCGGTTTTGTAGGAAGGAGGTGATCCACTGTGCAACCACCCCATTGGCTCCTACCCTATCTATGAGAGTGTTGATGAGTAGTTTGTGGTCGACCGTGTCAAAGGCCCAGGAGTATGAGTATACAGCAGCAGTTCTTGTCCAGTGATTTGTGCATATCTTCTATGACATTTAGGATGGCAGTCTCTGTGCTACATCCTTTTCTGAAGCCTGATTGGTGTGGGTCAAGGAGGTTGTTGATGTCCATGTGGTGGATGAGTTGACGGAGAACACATTTTTCTAGTAATTTTGCTAGGAAAGGAAGATTGGAGACAGGTCTGTAGTTGCTAAGATCGTTGGGTTCGGAACCAACCTTTTTTATTAGTGGTGTTACCTGGCCTATTTTGAGGCAGTCAGGTAGGATTCCTGTTTATGATCCCAGTCCAGGTGGGGGCTTAGGAGTATTTGAGTTGTTTTGTCAGTTGAGCGGGAAGGGGGTCTTCAAGGTGCGATGAGGGTTTGGATCCGGTGGTTAGTTCAATAATTTCAGTTACAGTAGTGGGAGTAAAGGTTAGCCAGTTGTAGGTAGGTTGGCTAGGTGGGTTTGCATCTTCTTTGGTAAGTAGCGGGCCTGTCTTTGATGGAGGTGAGTGGTCCATCAGTGAGAGCTCAATCTTTGGAATTTTTTCACTCAAGAAATTAGCAAATTGCGGCAAGTTAGGGCATTGGAAGAAAGAGTGTAAATGTCCACCAAGAGTTAACATGGAAAATAATTCGTTGAATTCACAGGTGCAGTTTGAGGTAAATCCCCAATAGCAACAACAGCAGATAGCAAATCAGCAAAGTCAGGTGCCACAACCGCCACTGCCAAACAGTGTAAACCAGCAGAGATGCAGCGCAGAGACAGGATTCAGCGGACTTGAGCAGGTAAAAAGACTGCAAAGAGTGAATGCGTGTCCTCGGTATTGGTTACAAGAAGAAGGTGGCAGTGAGTCAGTTGAAAGTTTATGACGGTGCCTGAGAGAGGGAGAAGAGTGTGTGCTTGAAGCCCCTCTTGAGGTACATCGGTCTGGTCCATTTGTGAACGGAAAGGTGAATGATGTAGAAATAACTTTCCTAGTGGACACTGGTGCTACCCGTTCTACTGTTAGATCAGTAGAAATTCAAAATCTTCCTCTCTCAGAGAGAGCATCCAAGTTGTAAACGTAGCTAATAGACAGATACAAACTCCTTTGACAGAACCAGTTGAAATAGAAATTGGAAATTAGAAAGATAAGCATTGATTTGTGGTGTGTGATGGTAGTCCTGTTAACTTGTTAGGTAGGGATATTCTGTGCAAAATGAACTGTGCCATATATTGTACACCAGATGGCATAGAATTGCAAACTTCAGATTAGGATAGTTTGTATAAAATGATGATGCTCATGATTGAGGCAGAGCAGAGCAAGCTATTTCCTGTTTTTGATCGAGAAAAGATTCCTGTTGAATTGAAAGTAGTAGTGAAAGAGGAAGTATGGAATTTTACTGGAAAGGATATAGGATTGATGAAAGGTGTTGATCCTGTAAGAGTTACAGTAAAGGAAGGTGCGAGCTACCCAAATATACCTCATTATAAGATGACTGCAGAAATAATTGAAGGAATCACTCCAGTAATTGATAAAATGATTGAGCAGGGAATTCTTAGAGAAATCAAAAGCAGCCCTTGTAATTCACCAATCATGGGATTGAAAAAGCCTAACGGAACATTTAGAATTGTACAGGACCTGAGAAAGGTTAATAAAATTGTTGTCCCATGTTGCCCGATTGTTCCGAATCCAGCGGTGATTTTGTACCAAATTCCCCATGATGCGGAATGGTACACAGTGATTGACCTGTGCAATGCGTTCTTTACTGTTCCATTGCATTCAGAAAGCCAGCCAGTTTTTGCATTTCGATTCCAAAATCATATTTTAGCATGGTGTAGAATACCACAAGGGTACACTGAGAGTCCATCGATTTTTATTCACTTGCTAAAGAAATCATTAGAAAGCCTGAATATGCCTGGAGAGTCTGTATTAGTACAATACATAGATGATCTTTTGATCGCATCGAAAACAAAAGATGCATTTGTAACTGACACAGTAGCATTGTTGAATCATTTGGCAGAAGAGGGGCATAAAGGGTCTCCATCTAAATTACAGTTTTGTCAGAAAGAAGTACAATACTTAGGTCACAAGATTGCAAAATGAATCAGACAAGTCACAATAGAAAGAATCAGAATGATACAAGGAATGCAGCCACCTAAAACTCAAAGACAAGTGAGAATGTTCTTAGGAATGGTAGGTTGCCCACGGGCAACAGGTAGCCTTATTAGATGGAGGGGGGAGGGGGTAGGGGGGTGGGTTCTAGTTGTTGTGGGGAAGACAGGAGAGGGGAAAGGGGGCAACGGTACAGGCAAATTGAAAGGGGGGAACTAATGAGCAGGATAAGGTATAGGACAAGAAGAGCACACTGTCAAACGAGCAAAAAAAAAAAAAAGAAAGAGGACCAATTCTAGTAGACCAAACATACAAAATAAATGGCTAAATTGAGAATATTAACTATGATTATATGTGGGCTTAATGACATCAAAAAAAGACAAAGATTAGCAATAGGTTTAAATTCGATAGGGGCAGATATAATATGTCTTCAAGAAAAACACGTAGAGGGATCACAAAGACATCTACTTAAAGATTTAGGATACAGAGTTGTTGTTGCCACCACCCAACCAAACAAAACTCGTGGGGTAGCTATTTTAGCGCGAGGTGGCGGTTTGAGCTTTTTAAGATCAGCTTCAGATCCATTGGGTAGATGGGCTATTACAGAATGTCAATGTATAAATGGGAAAAAATTCACTGTCGCTACAATCTATGGCAATGTCACAGATGATCCAATATTGCTACAGTTTCTATCTAATGAACTAGCACACTGGCCAGTTCCAATGATTATGTGTGGGGATATCAATATCAATCTCCCACCAATTTGGCTTTCGGAACTAACATTCAAATATCAGGGCCGGAAACCAAGAACATACAAGGCCTTGGCGGAACTCTGTCATGTTCATGGGCTGGTAGATTGTTGGGAGATGAAAGCGCCGCAAAACCATGGATATACGTTTTTTTCCCACCCCCATCGCAAACTGGCTAGATTGGACTATATGTTTGTCTCCAATGTAATACTATCCAAATGCTCTATAAATAAACTGCCGAGGGTTTTTTCAGACCATAATCCTCTGCTTTTGAGCGTCGATATAGACATTATTAAATCTGATCGCAGTAACTGGACCTTTGAAAGAGCTCTGCTAACCAATGACCATTATTACACACATATGGATCAATGGATCCCAGAATTTTTAAGTTTTAACATGGGAAGTGCCCCGTTAGAGGTTGTATGGGGCTCATTAAAGGCAGGGATAAGGGGAGAAACCCTCAGATTTTCTATTCAACATAACAGAAAAACAAACAAAACTTAAAAGATCTCGAGGAGAATTTGGCTAGGAAAGAAGAAGATTTAATCAGAGTGTTACAAGGGGGAACAATATCGAAGAGGCTAATAGAGATGTAGCGATAGCTAAAAACCTAATATCTGAAATATACACTCGCAAAGCAATTCTTAAAGCTACAGCAAATAGGGAAAAAATTTATGAATGGAGTGAACAGGTAGGGCACCAATTAGCCATTAGTGTAAGAGAACAAAATACTAAAAATACGATTAAAGCCATAAGAGACCCAATTTTGGGCCTAACTCATGACACTAATGACATCAGAGATGCCTTTAGGAGATATTATGCTGAGCTATATTCTGAAACAACCATTAAACAAGATAAAATTAATGAATATCTAATTTCGGATATAAGGACCAGCCTATCCAAAACAGACGAGGAAACTCTTGCTGAAGCACCAGACTGGATAGAAATTTTACTATCCATAAATAGTCTTCCATCAGGCAAGGCATCAGGTCTGGACGGTATCCCCGTTGAATTCTATGTCAGATTTAGTAGCCCACTCAAAGATATCCTAACCCAGCTGTTTATCCAGGTCTTTATGAATGGAAATCCTCTGGCGTCTTGGGCACGTGCAAAAATTATAGTGTTCCCTAAAAAAAATAAAGTTCCGACAGAACTAGGCTCATATCGTCCAATTACCCTAATTAACAACGACTCCAAAATATATTCCAAACTGCTTGCAAGCAGACTGGCACCTTTGATCCATAAAATTGTATCGGCTAGACAACACAGGTTTGTTCCTGGAAGATCAACCACAGACCACGTTCAGAGGGTGATAACCCTCTTTGACATCGCCGAGGTCGCAGGAGACCCTATGGGGCTGATTTTACTAGATGCTGAAAAAGCATTCGATAGGGTCTCCTGGCCATATCTATGGTCGATCATGGCGAAGAGTGGGATCGGGGAGCATTTTATCAAAGCAGTACAGAAAATGTACATTGCTCCCGAAGCGGTCGTTACGATAAATGGGGTCACATCGGATACTATCAAAGTGACAAGAGGCACAAGACAAGGGTGTCCATGCTCTCCCCTACTCTTCGCCATTTACATCGACCCCTTCATCGCCAAGCTAGAAACTAATCCGACCATACTACCCATAAAGACATCGAATGATGAAACTAAAACTCTAGCCTTCGCAGATGATATCGCGATCGTGACATCTGATCCAATCACAACAGTAGGGATAATGGAGGAAGAAGCCAAAAAGTTTGGCGAGATTTCGGGATACAAATTAAATCAAACTAAAACCCAGATTTTAATAAATAATAACATTAATATGGAGGATGCAAGAGTTACAGATAATGTATTATATCTCGGCATTAATATTACATCCGACCTAAATAAACTAGTGGCTTTGAACCTAGACCCTTTAGTCAAACAGACAAAAAAAACCTTATCGAGACTGAATAACCTACACTTAACAATAATCGGAAGATGTAATCTTATTAAAATGTTTTTTTTGCCCAAATTCTTTTACTTATTCCGGGCAATTTGTCTCAATTTTGACTTATCACTTTTTAACGAAATAGATAATATGTTATCTCCTTTTGTTTGGGGCTATGGAAAAACACGAAGAGCCTACAAACATATCACACGCTCCAGGGACAGAGGTGGCAAAGCCCTTCCTAACTTCAAACTATATTGGTGGGCTACAACCATCAAATATAGTCGCTTACTGCTAATCCCAAAAAAAGACTCAACGTCAACTTGCTTGACTCCAACCCCACAGGAATTAATTTTGGGTAATAATGCCAATAACCATCTCTGGAAGCTACCCTACAAATGCCATCTTAAAAAAGAACGATTTAAAACAATTAAGGGTATCTACACTGTCTGGAATATGGTTCGGAAACATTTGGCGATAGGCAGGTTTTCATTTTACACACCGATAGATAATAACACCAACCTGCCCGAAATGTTTTCGGACTCCAACATGCGGCGATGGGTGAGCTTGGGAATTTTGCAACTCGGCTCTTTTTTTGACTCAACGGGTTTTTGTTCATTTGAATCGTTAAAAATTAAACATGGGCTGAATCCGCACGAGTTCTTACAATCAAGAGATTTTATTCTCAAAAAGGGGGGACCCAATGGTTGCTTTAAGAAAATCCCAACAATCAACACCGTGGTTAGTTCTGATAGGGTAAAAATTGGGGACATATATAAAGAATTAATCGCTGCACTACCAGACGATATCAAAAAACACGCAAATATTTGGCAAAATAATATCAATATCACAGAGGATCTAGCCCACAAAGCACTTGAATTATCCAGTTCTATTTTATGTCTACCAAGCTACAAGCTCAGTTTTACAAAACCGTTTTCGATCTCTATTATACACCTGAAAAAATCTCAAAATGGGGAGTGGGAAAGGGGACTCTCTGCCCCAGATGTTATAGTCCTAAAGCCGATTTGATACATATGTTGGCGACATGTTGTACTCTAGACAATTTTAAACGAGAAGTCTCCAACTGCCTATCGGAAATATTCAAAGTTGATATAGAGATCAGCATAGCAGAAATCGTGTTAGGCGTAGATAAAGCTACTAGACCTATAGCCATGCAGGGACTCATATATATTGCTATGGCAGTCTTTAGAATATGTTTAACTTCTGCATGGCTGGACCAATGCCCACCCACATTTCAACAGTGGCTGATGCGCTTCTTAGCAAAATATAATCTCGACATTTCCATTTATAGTCGGAAAAGTATCAGAAAAAAAGCAAAGGGATTGAAAATTTGGGAACCAGTTAAATTATGGCTAGGGAACCCAGCATAGACAAACTAGGTTGCGTTATATCGAATGCTCTAGAAATGTTGTTAAGTATCTCTTTTTGCTTTGTTTTTTACTCTTCGAATCCTGTATTTTTCTAAAAAAAATGTTTCATAACTCTTTATTTTTATTGTTAAATTTCAAAAATTTCAAAATGTACCCTGTACCGGGAAGAGGTGTTGTCAAGGGGGGGGGGGGGGGGGGGGGAGGGGGGGGAGGGGGAAAGAAGAAGGGCTAAAATCTCAATAAAGATTTGTTAAAAAAAAAGGAATGGTAGGTTACTGTATACAGTGGATTAGTGGATTTTCATTGATTGCAAAACAATTACAGAGACTGACAAAAGCAGATATTCGAGACCCAATAGTTTTGACCAAAACTGAAATTGAAGCATTTGAACAGCAAAAAACAAAACTGTGTGAAGAACCAGCATTGGGAATGCCCGATTATGAAAAAGAGTTTGAATTGTACTGCGGTGAGTAAGAAGGATGTGCATTGTCAGTGTTAATTCAGAGGCATGGAAAAATGAGAAAACCAATTGCGTATTTCTCAGCTGTTTTGGACCCTGTTGCAAAGGCTTTGCCAGGATGTCTGAAAGCAGTAGCAGCAATACGTGTTAGTTTGGAGCAAAGTGAAGGAATTGTGATGGGATTTCCTGTGAGGGTGTATGTACCTCATTCTGTGAAGATATGGCCGGGATGCCTGTCACCCCCTCCCAACACAATCCACAAGGATGGGAAGACGGACGCAGTTCTGAACTTTTGGAAGGCGGGAGGGAGTTACCCTCCCGGCCGTATTTATTAAAATATGAAACAAAATTAAAACATTAAAATAACAGTTTCATATCATGTACAATTTTCATTTATTACATTATGATGAAGACACGTTCATTGGCTAACCTTAACAAATCTCTAGTACAAAGGTTTTCCTAGCCGAGTCTAACATCCTGCAAATGCATACTTTCTAAATTAAAATTGTACATCCTAGCATTACGGGCCAACGGCAAGGTCGCAACCGGTGTCAGATCCCTACTACCAGAACTCCCCCCTCACGGTGTGAGGGCGGGCGCGCAGAGGACTGTACCTCTGTGCCAACTCCAATTTCCCTTGTCTTTGCGGGGGCCCCCTATTTAACTCGACGCCATCTTAATGGTCGTCCGAGGACTCGTGTGAGGTGTCTAGAAGGTAGCGTGGACCCCCCTCCCACCCCACACTGTTTATCACATCCGCCGTCGCGGATATCCGGGCCCCGGGAAATTCGTAGGAGGGGCATCTAGCCGCCTCCTCCCCTGGAAGGGGCCTATAACCGCCTTCCCTTAGGCGACCCCATACTTAGTGGGTGCCGCCTCCCCGTGTGAGGGGCCAATGGCCGCCTCCCCCCGGGCGCTCCCATCCATAATGGGTGGTGCCCCCCCTCTAGGGACCTTGAAATTACTGCTCACCGATCATGACCTTACCGCCCGACCAAAAAATAAATACGACGTTTGTTTACCTACTAAGAAAGAAAATCAACTTTATATTGCAATATTTATCCTATTACTTATACATTCAACACATCCTTCAACTAGACTGTTATACTCCGCTCCACTAAGGAAGAAAATGTTATGAAGCAAATCACTTTATTGCAGTACCAACATTGACATTTTTATTAACCACTAAACCAGGAGAGAAAAGATGTTATCAAAGCAAATCATTTTATTGCAGTTCTAACTTTGCCATAAGGGGCTGGTGGGTGGGTCAAAATTGCTCCTTGTTCCGTCGAGGGCTCACGTGCAACGAGAGGGTGCAGCTTCCAAGCACAGGAACAAGAGGATGCTTCTTCGGATTGCTGCTCCTTTTATTCCTCTTCGGGAGGGCGTGTACCCTCCCCCGGTACGCCTATGGGGCGTGGCCAACGGTGTAGGTGTCTAGGACAACCCTTCTTGGACGGCAAAAAGGCACGCCCCGGCTACGCCGCTTGGGGCATACCAGCCGTGACACGCCCCCCGCCCAAAATGGTTTCCCGGGGGGATCCGGGCCCCCTACCATACGTTCGGGGGGACCGAGTGGTCGCCCCTTTCCATATGGCCGGGATGCCTGTCACCCCCTCCCAACACAATCCCCAAGGATGGGAAGACGGACGCAGTTCTGAACTTTTGGAAGGCGGGAGGGAGTTACCCTCCCGGCCGTATTTATTAAAATATGAAACAAAATTAAAACATTAAAATAACAGTTTCATATCATGTACAATTTTCATTTATTACATTATGATGAAGACACGTTCATTGGCTAACCTTAACAAATCTCTAGTACAAAGGTTTTCCTAGCCGAGTCTAACATCCTGCAAATGCATACTTTCTAAATTAAAAGTGTACATCCTAGCATTACGGGCCAACGGCAAGGTCGCAACCGGTGTCAGATCCCTACTACCAGAACTCCCCCTCACGGTGTGAGGGCGGGCGCGCAGAGGACTGTACCTCTGACCCAACTCCAATTTCCCTTGTCTTTGCGGGGGCCCCCTATTTAACTCGACGCCATCTTAATGGTCGTCCGAGGACTCGTGTGAGGTGTCTAGAAGGTAGCGTGGACCCCCTCCCACCCCACACTGTTTATCACATCCGCCGTCGTGGATATCCGGGCCCAGGGAAATTCGTAGGAGGGGCATCTAGCCGCCTCCTCCCCTGGAAGGGGCCTATGACCGCCTTCCCTTAGGCGACCCCATACTTAGTGGGTGCCGCCTCCCCGTGTGAGGGGCCAATGGCCGCCTCCTCCCGGGCGCTCCCATCCATAATGGGTGGCGCCCCCCCTCTAGGGACCTTGAAATTACTGCTCACCGATCATGACCTTACCGCCACAGGCCGGATAGTTGACCGGCTATCAGGCCCCCCCCACAAACTCCTACTAAAGGTCATGCTTTTACAAACCCCTTAACCATGCTATGAAGTCTCCTATGAGTAAGACATTCCCCTCCCGGGACAAATGGACCCCATCCTCGAGATACATGTGATCCCCCCGAATACATCCATGTGGAATACAGTGCAACTGCGCTGAGCGAAACAACCTACTAAGTTTGTTATTGACCTTCTTTACTGAATGGTTCAGTGCTGACACAGAGAGGCCCCCCCGCCACACCTTCCTGGGAATCATGTGGGACCATGCTATCGTGCACCCTGGGATCCTTCTCGCCAGCCAGCTAACAGTAGATAGAACCCCCTCGAGTAGTACTCGCCGACCGAGTGTCACCAAGTCATTACCTCTCAGGTGTACTATGATTACAGACGGCGGTGACCTTGTCCGCCCTAACAGTTCCTCGACAAAACATTGAAACTGGTCAATACAGAGCCCGCCCCTTCCGTGGAAGGTCACCCTGTATCCGTATTCCCCAGCCGCGTGAATCACGTCACCTGCTTTGAATACGTCCCCGGCCCGCCTCACGTATGAGTGGCCCACGACCCACAGCACTTTTTCCTCAGCCGGTGATCTCTGACCGCTGGTCCCCAGGTGCCGGGTCGACTGCACAGTCCGCCCCGCATAGCATGCTCGCTAAGCTGTAAACAAAACAGAAGACAAGAAGCGTGAGTGCATGACATTGGCTTCATAACATGTGCAACCGCACATACCTTTTATAACAGTTCGAGGACCATTGACCCAGTTGTTTCACCTTCTCAACACTCTGACCCCTGGCTGTAGCCTCTGTTGCAGCCCCTATCCTAAAGGAATGGGTCCCGAAATCGCCCGGGTCCAAACCCGCCGCTGCGATTGCCATCGTTAGCACCCGCTGAAACTGAAACCTTGTCAGTGGGGTGGCGTCGGTGTGTCTCAGCAAGCTTTCCCCCCATGCATCCGCCCTTCGCGCCAAATATTCCTCAACGCACTTCACCGGGCACATGGGGGACCCTCGCATGCGCTGGACAACAATACTGTCTCCCATAGCACCCTGGTCGGTCTTGGACCTGGCTATTGTGACCACCATTGAATCACCCTTGATCAGAATGTGATCCCGACACAGCCCTTCCTCTACATCTTTCTTATTTCTTGCTACCAGCTCGCTCACCCGCATAGCCCCATGTAACGCTAATGCGAAAGCGGCCCGGAACAGCACTGCCTCGAACTGGGAGGAACATGTTGTGGGGAGTATCAACATCAGCAGGGACAACCTTTCTAACCCAATCGGGCGCCTTTCGTCTACTCTACGACCCTCAAGGCGTTGCCAACCACGAAGGGCCTTCTTTACCAAAAAGGACGATGTGGGGTCCTTGATGCCATGCGCCTGCGCCATGAATGAAATGGCGGCCCGGTGCCTATTGGCCGTTGCCGCTGATCGGCCTGCCCTGTGTAGTGCTACAAGAAACTTCAGGACATACTCCTCCTGACTCCAATTGACCCCCCCTGCCGGACCCAAAAATGCACAATAGGAACGAAACGCTCCCTCGTATGCCTTCCTTGTCCTGGGGGCTAGGCTTGCTGCCACGAGGTCTTGTAATCCGGGGCACCGAGTAGCCAGAGTGCTTCGGGAAATGGTGCCGCCGCTAGGTCCGCGGAAGGTAGATAACCCCTGAAAGCCTGCATGTGTGAACGAGAGAGTGCATCAGCCGCCTGTTTCAGTACACCTGGCACATGCTTCGCCCTGAATTGTACGTTCAGTCTCATGCAAAGTAGTACAATTTCCTTCAGTAATCTCAATATCCACTTGCAGCGGGCTGCCTGATTATTTATACATTCAACAACAGTCATATTGTCGGACCAAAACACCACAGAGCGATCTCTGAACTCATCCGGCCATGCCATCAGAGCCACAAAAATGGGGAACAACTCGAGAAACCCAATGTTACCTGTGAGACCGCTGGTGTGCCACCACGTCGGCCATGTTTGCGCCGACCATCGATTACCAAAGATGGCGCCAAATCCCACGCTCCCCGCCGAGTCGGTCCACAAACCTAGATCGTCCGAGGACGCTGGCGATTTGTTCCACACCACTCGACCATTGAAATCCGCCAGAAATGCCAACCATATGCGCATGTCCTGGCGAACCTCTGCAGACAGTCTCGTGCGATGGTGTCCTTCCTTGAGACCAACCATGGCTTGTGCAATAGAGCGGGAAAAGGGGCGGGCCATTGGTATCACTCTGAGGGCAAAGTTAAGCTGACCCACTGCTTGTTGTAGCTGATGGATAGTGACTTTCTCTTTGCTAATGCACAATTCCAGGGAAGCCCTGAACTTCGCTACTTTCCCCACTGGCAAACGGAAACATCCCTCCACAGAATCGAGCTCAATGCCCAGAAACTCGAGTGAAGTCGATGGCCCAACCGTCTTACCTGGTGCCAATGGCACCCCGAACCGCTTCATGAGAGTGCAAAAGTCTCGTAACGCCTGCGCACATTGTGTGTCGCCGGCTGCCCCCAAGAACAAAAAATCATCTAGGTAATGCATAACCTGGGTATGGCCAGTGGCTTTGGTGAACGCCCATTGCAGAAAACAACTGAATTTCTCAAAATAAGCACAAGAGATGGAGCAACCCATTGGCATACATCTATCCATGTAGTAACGTCCTTGGTACACAAAGCCTAACAGACGCTGATCCCGTGGGTGTACCGGGAGCAACCGGAACACTGACTCGATATCTGACTTCGCCATCAGCGCTCCGGGCCCCAGGCGATTCAACATGGCGACGGCATCGTCGAAGGATGCGTACCGCACCGAACAAACTCCCGGGTCAATCGCATCGTTCACCGAAAGACCCCTCGGAGCTGACAAGTTATGGATCAGCCTAAACTCCCCCGGGTCCTTCTTGGGGACTACTCCCAATGGGGAACAGATGAAATTAGTTACTGGCGGGTGCCTATATGGGCCAGCAACCCGGCCAAGGGCAACCTCCTTCGCAATCTTCCTTTCTACCACCGCTGGATTATGCTGAGCCGACAGTTGGTTTCTACACAGTGATTCCCCACGAAAATCCCCCGCCGGAATGTGGAAACCATACAAGAAGCCGTTCCTCAACACCCCAGCGGAGACATGATCAGGGTATTCGTTTAGCCAGGGGATCATTGCCATGATATCTACGGGGGTAGGTAGCGGTACACCATGGTCCCCATCAGACCTGTTTGGCCCCCCCTCTACCCCCTGTATCACCATTCTTGGCTCTGCACGAACTCTCGGGGTGTGAGGAATTTCCGCAACCTGCACACTCATGTCTGAACTTACATGTCCCTTGTGGCCTCGTGCACTTGCCCCTGTTAAAATTCCAACAGACCCCTTTCTTACCCCCATTCCCTCCATTCCTTGGTTGGTGGTCACCAGCGGGGCCCGCTCGAAAGGGCGCCGCAGGCTGACGGCGGGAAGGCCCGGACCCATTCCCGCCAAGCGACGACGACTTTGTCGCGCCCGGAAGGAGCTGTTTCTGCCAAGAGATCGAGTCGAGACAATCCCACGTCAGAGATGAATCAAACTCCTTGGCCTTACGAAACTTCATATCGTGACCTATCCATTCATCGCCTTCATATGTCTCATAAAAATCCATTATTCACGCCTGATAGCAGGACAATTCGGTCAAAACCTCGGGCTTACGTTCCCCAATAATCGCAGAAAACATCGCAAAGGCCCTGGCCCAATTAGAGATTGTCTCCTCAACCCTGAAACCTGCCATCTTTGCTCGCCATACACTCTGGTGCCACAAATCTTTTTGTGTCTTAACATACTCCATCTCGCGATGGTCGGTTAACAGGGAAAACATATTAACATACTTATCAGCCCATATCAATTCTTTCGTGGCCAACGGTATATGCTGAACCACCTTCTCCCGTCTTGAGGGCAAAGACCCCTCCCTTGCCATCGGCAATGGTTGCTTACCCGGCTCCGTTGCTGTTCCCGCCGTTTTTTCGACACCAGCTGCCGGTCCTCCTGGGGTCACCTGTGGGGGGACAAAAGGGAGATTCGCCTTCGCAGCATCTCGCGACTGCCGCAACTGCTGTATTAGTAACTTGGCCTCTTCGGCCGTGTCTGCCGGTGCCGTAGCAGCCCCTGTCTTTTTGCCAAGCCATGCGGCCAACTGGGCGGCCAATTCGGGAGGCATGTCCTCCTCGCTGGCGGGCGTAACAACAACCGGAATCGGTTGACCCGCGTCTGGGATCGGTACCGGGGCCTCAACTGGAATGACCGGGCTTGCCGGGGGTACCTCGGGAACCGGGACTTCCTCCCCTGCCGTCCTATTCCTGACCCTTTTACCTCGCCCCGCGGGGACAACTCCCGGCAATGCAGGGCCTATAACTTTCTTCGGTCTACCCGTATTATTCATCGCCGCCATCTGCTTCTTCATACTTGCCATATCTTTTATCAGCATACGAAGCATCTGGTCAGTCCCAGACTTCTTTCCCCCCTTCCTGCCAGGCATTGTTCAACGGATATTCGATCCCTGTTGCTCAACACGGTCCTGGACCCTTAGGCTCGAAGTCGTGAAAGAGAAACGCAAAAAGTTACAAGTTCTCAAAATTGCTCCTTGTTCCGTCGAGGGCTCACGTGCAACGAGAGGGTGCAGCTTCCAAGCACAGGAAGAAGAGGATGCTTCTTCGGATTGCTGCTCCTTTTATTCCTCTTCGGGAGGGTGTGTACCCTCCCCCGGTACGCCTACGGGGCGTGGCCAACGGTGTAGGTGTCTAGGACAACCCTTCTTGGGCGGGAAAAAGGCACGCCCCGGCTACGCCGCTTCGGGCATACCATCCGTGACACGCCCCCCGACCAAAATAGTTTCCCGGGGGGATCCGGGCCCCCTACCATACGTTCGGGGGGACCGAGTGGTCGCCCCTTTCCATTCTCCTCACAAGAGCAAAAACGCAATACATGACCAACAGCAGAATGACTCAATATGAAAATGTAATTTTGGGAGCTGAAAACGTGACAATTGCCATATGCATGAATGTTAATCCTTCTACACTATTACCTGACACTATTGAAGCAGAAGTGAAAGGTGAGCTTGATCACAAATGTCTGGATGTTCTTGAGTATTGCACAAAACCTAGGCCAGATATTACGGATGAACCATTACCTGATTCCGATTTTGTGATGTTTGTGGATGGATCATGTCTGAGAACAGAGAGTGGCATTTTGAGCGCTGCTTACGCAATTTGCACAGTAGCAGAAGTGTTGGAAGCATTTTGTTTGAAAGGAATTCATTCTGCTCAAGTAGCGGAGTTGATTGCTTTGATACAAGCATGTGAACTGGGAAAAGAGGTGAAAGTAACTATAGTGACTGACAGTCAATATGGCTATGGAGTTGTTCATGATTACGGAGAACTCTGGTCTCAAAGAGGTTATTTGACTTCTGCGGGAACACCTATTCGGAATGCTGAATTTGTGAAGACATTGATAGATGTTATTCAGCTTCCTGAAAGAATAGCTGTGGTGAAGTGTTCAGCTCACAAAAAGAACGAAGATTATATTTCCAGAGGAAATAATTATGAGGATGCCATTGCAAAGCATTGTGCGAAAAATCAAATTTCAATCAATAGAGAAAAGTCAAAAGTACATGTTCCGAGTCCTTTAATGCTAACTATTGTACTTGAGACATGGCAGGAAGTGAAACAAGTACAAGAAGAGGCAGAAGCAGAAGAAAAAGATATTTGGTTAAAAGCAGGGTGCAGACAGAGAGAAGAAGATGACATTTGGGTTTACAAAGATGAAAGACCAGTAATGCCCGATAGCATGATCTCAGACATGTCTCGAATGTACCATGGTCAAGCTCATATTGGAAGAGATGCCATGATTTGTCTTTTCAGACAAACTTGGTATAATCCCAAGTTCAGGATGATTGCTGGAAGTTTGTGCCAAAGATGTCTAATATGTCAGCAATTTAATCCAAAAAGTTGTGAGTCTGGGGACCATAGGACGGGAGGGTGGTCCATTTACAAGATTTCAAATGGATTTTGTGGAATTGCCCCCATGGAACAGGCTTAGGTATGTTCTTGTAATAATTGGCTTGTTCTCCCGATGGGTTGAAGCATCCCCACAAGGAGGAATGATGGAATGATGAATTGCTTTTACGAGAAATAATACCGCGCTTCAGATTCACAGTGTCCATTGAATCAGACTGCGGACAGCATTTTCAAAATGAGTTGATGCAGATGATCTGTGAAGCTCTGGGCATTCGCCAGAAGCTGCATTGTGCTTACAGACCTGAGGCTTCAGGGGTGGTAGAGCAGGTAAATGGAACTATTAAGAACAGAATTGCAAAAATGTGTTTGGCAACAGGACTTAAGTGGCCAGAGGCTTTGCCACTAGTCCTGATGACATTGAGAAGCATTCCTGACAAGTCCACATGAGATTTTGATGGACAGAGTAATGAGGCAGGCCTAAGTACCTGTCAATACGTTATTGACAATAAATGATGACATAATATTGGATTACTGCAAAAATCTATCTGATGTGGTAACTTCTGTGCTCCACCAGGTGGGAACTGAGTCAAATTCCAAAGAGAAAAATCCAGCTCATTATTTAGTCCCTGGAGATTGGGTTCGAGTGAAGGTACATCACAGGAGAAATTGCTTGGTACCTCGGTGGCAGAAACCAAGCCAGGTTATCCTAGTCAGTACTACTGCAGTCAAGTGTGCTGGATTGAGAAGGTGGGTGCATGCCAGCCACACCATCCGTGTGCCTGCACCAGAAATCCCATACGACGGTGAAAGTACAACTGACTCTAATTCTGAAGCTGAACCAGAAAAGACTCCAGATACTGAAGATCGACAGGAACGTCGACATCTGGAAGTATCATAAGCCAGTTCTGTGTCTGAAGGTGAAGGTGAAAGGGGGATTGTGGAGATACCAGATTGTGAATATCAATCTGAAGGTCGAGAATTGGTAAAATTAGACACCAATAAAGACGCAGGAGTAAGTGAAGATAAGGTCATTGAAGAGGAGAAAGCTGAAGAGAAATCTGGAAACTCTGAAGGTATGAACGGAAATCCTGAAACTAGGGAAGAGGAAATAACTCACGAAAAGGATGATATTCCAAGCATCAGTTATGAAGGTGTTCCTAACAGAGTGACAGAGAAGAAAGCTGAATCTGATGAAGATAAAGACATTGTAAAAATCATAATCAATGATACAGTTGAAGATACTGAAAGTGAAACTGATGACAGTTTAGACGAAACTGCAATAGGAAAACGTCCAAGAAAAAGAGCTTGGAGAGTGGAGCATAACACAATAGAGCCAAAAACTAAGAAAATCTGTAAATGAGATAATTGGCCTAAAGAAGCTGGTGGACTGATATTCAAACTAGTGAACAAAGCAAAAGAGTCAGAAGAGCAAGTGCATGAGATCACTAGTCAGAGAGAAATTCTGGGAAAGAAAATTGAAGTCATTCAAAGACCAAAAAGACCAAAAAGAGTAAGACGACCAAATCAGAAGTACAAATCGCCTGAGGGGACTTATATAGTCCTACCACCCGTTGCTGAGGTTAATAGTAGCCAAAAAAAACTTGTACTGCCCAAAAGCAATTGGGAAAAATGAGTAAGGAAGTCAACTTAAGAGAAACCTGATTGGTACTCAAAGTATATGATATTAAGTAGAAGCCTGAAGTCCTGTGAGACGGATATTTTTTCTTTCTCTTTTTTTTTTGTGTCCTCATTAGTCACATAGTCGATCCAGGGGCGCTCCAACCACAAAACCCAATCTCTACTGTAACACTGAGAGACCAATAAATGGTCTCCTAGTACACAGAAAGGCAGACAAGGTATCTCAGGCAATGAAGAACCCTGCACGAACTATCTCCATTCGAGCCATTTATTGGCTAGTAGTCCGACAGCAGTATGGCTTGGGGTGCCTCCCTTTGGACAAGGAGATTTAGGCCTAATCATCGAACCTGGGGAAAAAAAAAACCCCGGGTTGACTAATTATACCTTCTCCACTCAATCAAGAAGTCCCAGAATCTCACAGAACGAGGACTGCATATTCTAGTTAGATCTACCTTCGATGTTACGTATAGTGAAGACAGCCACTCTGCATGTGTCGGAGAGTTCGTGCTGACCCAGTTCTTACAGATTTCTCTTCTTGCTAGTAGAATAGCATAATATAGGAATTCTCTTTCTAATCCCTTGATGTTCGCGTTTAGGCCAAAGATAATTAAAGACCATGACAATGGGATAGGAATTCTGAGAATTGATTCGAGTGATATCTTTATTTCTTGCCAATAGGTGGCGATGTTCGGACACTCCCAAAACATGTGTAGGTCTGAGGCTGCTGGGAAAGAGCATTTACTACAACATTTCCCGGGTTGGAATTTTGAGAGTCTCTTGGGGGAGTAGTACGCCCGATGTAGTGTAAAGAAATGATTGCGCCTCAACCATGCTGGCTTAATGATTTTGTAGAGGAGGGTAAAAGATTCCACCCATGTGTCTTCTACCTGGAGTTCTCCCTCTCCTCCCCACAGTTTTTTTCCGGCAGGTTGAGGTCGCCCTCTCCATCCTCTATGATATTCCAATAGTAGAGTGCAACTTCCTTCCTTCCGGCGGGTTTCTCCACTAAGTTGTTTTCTAGGGAGCTGCATTCACCCATTATTGCTTTTTTCTTTGAGTTCGAAGCCAACTGGCCAGTTGTATATATACTAGCCAGGAGAGTGATGTTGTTACCCTGAGCTTGAATGTTTCCCATTTCATAAGGGATCCTTCTACCACTAATTCTCCCCACCGTGATATACCAGCATCCAGTAAGACCATTTTGACTGTATTAGAGTGTTGTGGTGAGAGCCCAGGTAGTTTACAAATCGGTGCGTGGTTAGAAAAATACCCTATCCCAGCCTTAGATTTGATTTGAGTCCATTCTTTTATGGGGCCCAGTAGTGACTTTAGTCTGAATTTTTTAAAGAATTTCTGGTGGCCGAACTTAAATAAGAAGCCATTCAGTGGAAGGTCAGAACCCAATAGCATTGCCTTAAACATATTGCCATTTGCATTGTCCAAGGGGATCTTAAGTAGCATCCTGGAGTGAGTCACATGGAACGCCCAGGCGTAGCATTCCAAGTCTGGCAAGGCGAGCCCTCCCTTTTCTCTTCTTCTTAGTTTCCTCCACGCCAGTCTGCTTGACTTGTAGCCCCAGATAAATGAATTGATATTTTGTTGGCATTTTGCAAGTTGTTTGGTTTCAAACGTTAGTGGGATGGTATTAAAAATGAATGTATATTTAGGGAGAATACTCATTTTTACCAGACTGGTTCTCCCGAAGATGGTAAGCGGGAGAAAGGACCAGGATTTCATCAAGATTTTGGATTCACGGGAGATCCAGTCCAGGTTGTTTTGAGCCAGAAGATCCAAGTCTTTGGTGATTGTTATTCCCAAGTATCTCATTGAGGCTTTTACCGGAAGTTGGAGATTTGTGATATTCCAGGCCATTATTTCCGTCTTCCCGGCATCTATTTCATATCCAGAGAATTTCCCAAATTCCTCCGCCTTCTTTATAACCGTAGGAAATGCCAGGGCCGGGTACGTTGTGTAGATGAGAATATCGTCGGCATATAGCCCGACTTTCTTCTGCCAACCAGAAAAAGAGAAGTGTGGGATATTAATATCCTCTCTTATGGACTGCGCAAATGGCTCTACGTACAAATTAAAAAGGAGGGGGAGAGGGGGCACCCCTACCTTGTCCCTCTGCTGATTTTAAAGGGATTTGTTCGCATGCCATTGACTAACAGGCTGGCTCTGGGGTTATTATATAGTAGGCCTATGACTCTGCAAAATTTAGGACCAAGTTGAAATGTATCCATTGTTGTATTTAAATATGACCAGTTGACCCTGTCGAAAGCTTTTGTGGCGTCCAGTGTCATAGTTGCCAGGGGTAAAGAAAAAGTTGAGGTGATGTCAGCGGCTCCCACTAAATCGTTTGTTAAGTCAGCCAGTTGTTGGCCTCTAATAAACCCCTTTTGATCATAATGGATAATTGATCCAATCTCGCTACCCAATCGTGCAGCCAGAATTGACGCAAAGATTTTGTAGTCATTATTGAGAAGCGAGATTGGATGATATGATCCGCACTCAACTGGATCTTTGCCTGCTTTTAGTATTAGGGCTATATTTGCTTCCCCCCAGGAACTAGGTGGTGTATCACCTCTGATTAGTATATTATTAAATAGGATCGTAAGAACGGGGGTGAGAGTAGAGTTAAGTGCCCAAAATAATTCTCCTGGAAGACCATCCGGTCCCGCGGCCTTCCCCTGTTTTAGTTTTTTGATGACATTTTCAACTTCTGCTTCTGTTATTTCTTTATCGAGGTTTTCTCTTTGGGACCTGTTTAGCTTTGGGAGAGTTACTTTATTCAGCCATTCCGAACTTTCCTCAAAATTAGCGTTAATCTCTTCTGTGTAGATGTTTCGAAAGAAATCGCTGAAAGCTTCCCCGATGTCAAAATCCGTCGTCCTATTGACCATTTCCCCAGCCACACTCACTTCTTTAATTTAATTTCTAATCTGGTCAGCTTTTATTTTCCAGGCTAGCAATTTCCCAGCAGATTCACCGTATTCAAAGTGCGAGAGTTTGCTGGCCTGCCATCTTTTGTTCAATCTTTCTTGCAATAGTGTATCTAATTTACCTTTTAATTCTCTTTTCTCCTCTTGATTATCTGAGGGAACTTGATTTACCGACTCCAATCGAGTCAAATCTTGCTCTATTGTTAAGATCGCTTCTCTGTATTTCTTTTTCCTATAAGAAGCCCTGTTAGTAATACAGCCCCTTATATAAGCTTTCCAGGCCTCCCATACATTTACCAGAGAGGCAGAGCCTATATTCCACTCTAAAAAGGAGGCGGTTTCACGTATGAGATGTTCTCTCTCCTCTTTCTCTAACAGTATAATTCGGTCAAAAGACCATGATGCATGAGTAGATTCCTGCTCTAGTTTCAGTGAGAAGAGAATAGCAGAGTGGTCTGATAGGTGCAGAGGTAAGTATGTTAAATTTTTAATCTGGTCTTTAAGAGAGAGGCTACACAAGGCATAATCAATTCGCGATTTATGCTTGTACTTATAGTTATGAAAGGAGACTCCCATGGTTTTCCCAGCTCTTTGCCTCCAAAGATCGTTTAGCCCAAGGTTTAACATGCAGCACCGGAGCGTATCCCTGATGTTACTTTGCACTACGGCTATGGAGCTGGGAGATTTATCTAGTTTTGGATCTAGCACTAGATTGAAATCTCCCATCCATATTATGGGGTCTGAGCAGGTAATCAGATGGTTCTGTAATATGTTTAGGTAAGAGGAGTCGTCCTGATTAGGGCCATAATAGCTAACAATAGTGAGACTCCTTGAGTACAGTTGGACATTGACTATCAGCCATCTACCGCTCGCATCTGTTTTCTAGTCCGTAATCTGAGCCCTTGCTCCTTTTTTGAAAATGATGGCAGTCCCGCGAATACTGGCGTTGTGGTCAGTACTTACAAATTTATACACCAATTCCAATTTTTTTAGTATATCCGTAATCTCCTGTTTATTTAGATGTGTCTCCTGGATCGCCATGATCTGCGCGGGTGAGTCTCTAAGGTACTGTATAATTTTATGTCTTCTCGCCCTTACTCGCAGACCATTGACGTTCCAGGATAAACATTTAATATCTATCATCTTGTTTTATCATCCCACTGCTCTAGTGCTTTTTTGCTAGTTATCTGCCTACCATTTCCTATATTAACCAAACAATATTTGTACCGCGCCTTTGGATCCATCTTTTTTAAGATTATAAGATTTAGCTTATGAGAACCTTTTTTTTGTGCCTACCCCCCCTCCCACTCCTGGAAACCCCCACCCCACTTACTCTGGCTGGATGTCTTGCCAGATTGTCATCCCCCGACGTGCTCCTGTCTGATGCCCTCGTTTTCTCCATTTCAGTCGATATACTCAATGTTTTATAGGTAATGAGAGTTTGATTTTATTATATATTGACTATGTTAAATATGTTATTGCTTCTTATCACCCTTGGATTTCAAAAGTGTAATGAGGCGTAGGTCATAGAAAGAGTTGGTCTTGCATGAGACTTCTTATCAAGATTGACTTTAAAGGAGAGGGTGATCCGATAATGGGATTTTTTTTTTATCCTTTTTTCCCTCCTCCTTTTTTTTATCCTTTTTTCCCTCCCCCTTCATTACCTTTTCTTTTCTTTTTTTCCCCCTTTTCCCCTTCCCTTTTTTTTTTATTTCCCCCCCATTTTTCACCTCATTTTCCTCTAACAGTTAGCTTTCATTTTTTTTTTAACTATTACATTTTTTTTTTCCAGATGCTCATTACTTCTCCCCCCCTTTTTTTTGCCTTAATGTTTTATTTCTTCCCCTTTTTTTATATAGTTTGTTCGTGATTCTGTCTCTTATATGTTTCCCTTTGTTATTTGCTAGCTACTGCTAAGTGTCAAGGGGGCTTTGCGAATTCACTGACTAATAGCTCATCCGCTTCGAAAGGAGACTTGATGTTATACATTTTATTATTGTACATTATCCTTAAGAATGCGGGAAATCGCATCTGTACGGTAGCTCCCAGTCCTCTAAACTTCTCCATCCGCTGGCCTAGTTCCCATTGCCTATCCAATGTAGTTTTGGATAAGTCAGATCTAACTTTGAAAGGGAAGTCTGAAGTTTTCAGGGTCTTGGTTTTAAGTGCTAAGTTCAGTATCTTTTCTTTCAATGAATATGATAGGAAGTTCACCAGGATCTTTCTAGGTTTGGCTCTGCTTGGGTTGATGCGGAAGGGGTCATGATGTACCCTCTGTATGTCAGACTCCAGTTCAGACACAGATTCTTCCAGATGAAAGGAGCCCTTGAGTATTGTTGCGACAAAGTTCTTAATCTCCCCTCCCTCTTTCCCCTCTGGGATTTTTAGCAGCCTCAGGTTGTTCCTTCTTGAAAAATTTTCAAGGGACTCTACCCTTTCTTTAACAGCCTCACCCTCTCTTCGTAGAGTCTGGATCTTAGTTTCTGCATGATCCAGTTTTGCTTTGAGTTCACCAACAGTATCCTCTAAGCTTCCAGTTCTCAAAAAGAGCCTGTCTACTTTGGTCTCCAAATTCTCACACATTGTACGGATCTCTGACTGATTTTGTCTCGATTCCTCAAAGCATTTTTTTGACTCCTCAAACCCATTCCTAATCTCCTTCCGCATACTAAGAGGTATATGTTGGAGGGTGTCATCGCCATCAGTCTTCATTCCCTCCAGCACATAGATCTAGGTCTTTAGCTGCCCTTTCTGTCTCAACTGGATTAGCGGCTTGATGGTCTACAGGGGGTGTCGTATTTGTAACCTGCTGTGCTGGATCGCCCATCTTTACGCCACCAGGCTGCAGCTCCGTCCCAGCTGCCTCCACTGCTATCTCCCCGAGGTTACTGAGTGCAAGTGTAGAGTCAAAAACTTCAACTGAGGTAAGTGCGTTTTGCGTATTATTGAGTCCTTGAGGCTCTTGATTTATGTTAAGAACCTGAGGCAGGACCTTGAAATAAGACTTCAATGAAGATGTAATCCGGGAGGCTTTAATCTTTTTGGAGTTGCCCTTGTTCTGACTCTCCTTATGGGGTAGTTCCTTCGGGCTGGTGTACAGTGGCTGATGTCTCTTGCCCCTCTTCCGTTGGGACAGAGGCTGTGTTGATTAAAACACAGCTTCTATCTCTGACTCTGTGACAGTTTGTTCCCCTGAGCTTCTTTCGGGTTCTTGTGACTCTCCTATACCCCCAAGTTCCGTAGAGACTCCTAAATCTTTATCTTTGTTACTTTGGGGCCTGTTGAAGGAAGGAAAACATGGCGGCCGCTTGCTAACACAGTGCGCTGTCCCCGAAGGAGCCTCCAGTTGAGATGCCCCGACTGACTGACTAGGTGTATCGGTCACAGGGTACCTCTCTGTGCTGATTTCTGGCAGCTGGTAGGAGACGGTAAGAGACAGAATCGGAATCCGAATCAAACCTGTGCGGTTAGACGAATTGGCGGCAGAGCGGCGGCCGAGCCGAGCAGCTTGGTGATCAGCGGTCCAGAGACGCTGGCACACATCAGAATGCCAGAGCGCTGCGGTCACAGTCGGAGCTGCCAATGTGTTGGGGGCGGGCTCTCCTTCCTGCGCCCTACCGCTGGAGAGACGCAGCCGTGGAGCTGCGAAAAAGTCGAAGGGCTGCCACACACAGCGTTTCTTCGAGGAGAGTAACCTCGCTGGCTGCAAATACACGGTGCGGTAAGGGGGATCAGCAGGGAGGGAGCTTGCTGAAGGGAGAAATACAGCCTACATTAAACTCTGGCTCCATAGATAACCAAGATCCTAGCTCTGGGCAGCATATTGAAAAAGGGTTCTACCCAGTTCTTACACCAAATTTGTTTAGCTTTAAGGGAAACCTGCAAGTTCCCCCTTATGTAGCTCCTGCCCAGACAGACAGTGAAGTACTGCCTCAGGAAGAGATTTCAGGAGCAAAGACCGCTGGAACCCTGGGGAAACGAAAGGCGAAGGGGAAAGGGAAAGGGAGTAACAAAGATAAAGACCTGTGAGACGGCTATTGTAAATATAGGAGAGGTCGGAGTCGACATAAGGTCGAAGGAAACTTGTTAAAAAAACAACTTATAATATAGTCTAGAATAGAAGTAACACAAGGTCGAACTAATACCCATAAAACAAAGTGTTCTATTTTTAGAAAATGATGCAGATGAGGTACGTTATGTATGGGATTATTGATAATATTGTGGGTGATTTTAGCAATTGTAATTCCTTTCCAAGATAATTTAACACAATTGAAATCAAATGTAAGTTCAAATAAGCTAAGTGAAAAAGTAGAAGCTCATAAGAAACATGTGTATAGGCCAGAGGTGCATCAAGATCCGTCGATAAGTGATTTTACACAAAATACTTTTTCAAAGTTATTGCTTGAATATATCAAAACCATGAATGTTGATGATTGTTATGTTTGCAAAAAATTGCCAGCGTCAGTGTCAGAAGGAGTGACCTATCACCACCTTCCTCTTACATATGGTGTAACCTGCAGTGTAATAGCAGGTTTGTTTTATCGGACTGGGAAATTGGAATATCATTATTCTAATGTAGATGAAATTTTTGCAAAACTGAAAACTGATAGTACATTGAACAAAAAGAAGCCTGCTAAAGAGATGGGAGAGTATTTTTTAGAAATAGACGAGTTGACACATGAATATGCTTTTAATAACAATTTGACATGTAAATTGAGAATTGAAGAAAGGACGTTCTTAAATATGGTTGAGGAAAGAAGGATTGCTTATAAACGAAGTGAGAAAATAAAACTTTCAAAATCTAAATATTGGACATTTAGGGCCATATGTAGGTAAATGGCATTTACTGATTTGTAAATACCGAATTCTACCGATTTGGTATTTACAAATTGATAAATGCTATGTAGGTATTTTTACCGAAATACTTACCGAATCGGTAACATTCAGTAATTACCGAATCGGTATTACTGATTCAGTAATTGCCATTGATTCGGTAAAATTACCGATTTTACAAGGGGGACAGCTTGTCACTTTGACACCCTGTTGCACCCCGGATTCAGGCTTGTGTGCCATGTGACACACATACATGCCCTTAGGGCATGTATGTGTGCCACATGGCACAGGTGTACATGCAAAGATGTGCATGTACACAGGAATTCATTATTTACCATCAAATAGAATTTGATGCTAAATAACAAATTATTTAGGGCCTGTGGCACTGTTTTCAGTGCCACCTACATCCCATATTACCGAATCTGTAAATTTACCGAATCGGTAATTTACAGAATCTGTAAATTTACTGATTCGGTAAATTTACAGATTCGGTAATATTTTGGCCCCCTACATCTGAAACTCCAAATACCAGTCAGTAACAGCCGAAATCGGCCGTTACCGACCGGTATTTGGCCTCTTACATATGGCCCACTATGATGAAAATCTTGATGATAAGAATGTGAATGTATCTATAAATATAAATACTCCAATGTTAGGGAAGTTTTGTATTAGAAGAGATAACACCATGTATGCTAATTATTTTGTGGGTGCAAGTCAATATAAAGACACCTATAGAATTTTTAGGGGGTTGGGGATTTAAAGGAGGAAATTATCCTGTTTTTCCGGGTGTTTATTTTACCTGTGGGAACAAAGCTTACTATACGTTACCCGGCCATTGGTATGGGACTTCTTATATGGTTTTGGTCTTCCATGTAGATAGAGGTACTAATGGAACGCATGAGATAGGTAAAGTTTTAAGTCATAAAAGAAGAGAGAGTGTGTTAGAAATAATAGGTGATGTTTTTGGAGCACTGATACCAGCAGTGGGAATTTCATTTAATGCAAATAGAATTCGAAAATTGTCCACAATAGTGGATCGATTGTCAACAGATACAGCAGGAGGTTTCCTGATGGTTGATACTGAAATGATTGCTATGAGAGCTATGGTAATGCAAAATCGACTTTCCCTTTGACATAATTTTAGCAAACGAGGGAGGAGTCTGTGGAATATTGAAAGTGCAACATTGTTGTACTTATATTCCGGATAAAAGTCAGAATATTGAAAAGTATATTACAAACATTACAGATTTACATAGAGAGATTGAACCACTGGAGGTTGAAGGTGTTCCTGAGAAATTAGGTAGAAGTTTTACAGCAGTTAAGCATTGGTTCCAAGAGATAGGTAATTCAATAATAGGTAAAATACTAATTCCAGTAACAATTTTAGTAATAGTGATTTTCCTGATAAGATTATGCTGTATATGCAAAGGTAGGAGAGATTTCAGAAAGGCAATAAAGAAGACAATTCAAGAACGAAAAGCAAGGGAAAGAGAAAAGAATGAAATAGAAATGGAAGAAATTAGAGAAAAGACTTTTAAAGAATCAAAAGAGAAAGTTACATTAGATTATACTAATATGAAGAATTCGAAACATGTTCTGCCAAATTTTGCAAATTTTTGAAAAATGTTTGGTGATAGGATCACCAGATGAGGGGATTGATTGAGCGAGGTGGTAAAACAAAATTTTGTACACCCCTCTCGAAATCAATGTTCCATAACATTAATATTTACTAATGGCATGTTAATATGTATTAATCAACCATAGTATAAGATGCATACATTTTTTATACACAGGAGTACTAATCTTGCTCGCATGTTGCAATAAAAATAACTAATATGTGTTGTAATTGTGATGTGAATTAATGCATAGCTTAAATATAAACAAACGCAGTTTAAATATGCTTATTATACACGTTTTTGTGCCATAAAGTCGTCGGATATGTAAGTATGAAACACATTTACGTGGCTTATTTGCTAGGTGACAACTAATGGAGAAACATTAGAATGGAGGGAGGTAAACAGAAGAGTTTTTAGTTCCATATTTGCCATGAATTTGTGTTTGTTTCTACGATAGTTCCAAAAGTGGCCTTTGAGGCCTACTAAGAAAATGGCTGTTCTTATGAACCTCGAGTGAATATTAGACTGTGCATGTGCATCCAGAGCCTGCAAGCGCGAGTGAGCTGACTGTGCTCGAATGAGAGGTTCAAGGCCACCTTGCACCGGAACCTAGGATGGGTACCAAACATGGACGATGTAATGTTCTGATCATGGGAATATTTCCCTATGTTACGAATCAAGGAAGCGCCTAGGCCACAGACTGTCCTAAACAAAGACCCTTTATTTTTCTGCTGATTCATTGTGAAAAACATGCTGTAATGATGAGGAGATGCTCATCTACCCCAAATTTGTCCAATCAGAACTCGAATTGGTGATACTAGTTACTTTTTAGATAGATTAAGTTAGGAAATTAGTGTATAAAAAAACCCTGATTTTGCTTAGAGGCATCGCTCTTTTCGTTTTCCTCTGGAGATGCTGCCGGACTAAAGATCGATTTCTGGATGTAAGACTTGCTTACTGACTGTTTATTTTTTCTTTGCAGAACTGTTAGGATAAGATGAGGGTGTTAGCTAGGGATGTTAGGAGAGAGTGAATTTGGAACTATCTGTTCTTTGCTAAACTTCTAACTGAACTTTTAAATAAATGTCTGTTTCTGAGCTTTTAAATAAATAATCATTTTAAATGAAGTTAAAGTTTCCTACTGAATAAAGAATTAATAAATGCCTAAATGTCGGACATACTAAAAGTTTGCTTTGAATACCAATTAGAGAAATGCAGAAGTAAAAGCTGGTCTTTGATTTTTCCTACGCCTAGTTTTCGTTCTAGCAGATCCATTGCCATTATGGTGGGGTGTCTGAAAAAAATGGTGTTTAAATGAAACCATGGTAAATCTCTTTAAATTGCAGGTGTAAATAATAAATAGTTAAATAGGTTTAGACACTCCGCCAATGTTATAGTAGGACTCCTGGTTTGTTGACCAAATCTTTGAAGACAAGTTTAAATGAACAGAGTGTGCAGTGTAATGGGCCCCACTGTTGAATGAATGTGTGTTCTGAGGATTCGGGGAAATGGCCACTTTGATTTAGAATTTGTTTTTGGAGTCCCGCTGAAGCAATCTCTAGGGGGAGAGAATACCAGGTACTGGGTGTGAGGCCTGAGAATCTGGCAACGCCCATTTCACTACTTCTTGAATTTGAGAACCATCAAGTAGTTCATGGAAGTGGAGCCCAGTGTGCGTTTTGGAATGTACTTCTGGATTTGGGATGGGATGAAGGCAGGACGTTTGTCATTGAGTGTTTTAAAGACAATGCATCCAATGTTGAAGATAGTCCTTTGTTCCTTAGGATGCCAGTGGAGGGCTTTCAACAGGGGGGGGGGGTGATGTGGCACCATCTACGTTGTTCATATATTAGTCTGGCTGCCTGATTCTGGCTGATTTGGAGCCTGTGGATGAGGCCTTATGGTAGACCCGTATATAGGGTGTTGGCGTAGTCTAATCTGGAGAGGTCTAACTTGGCAAATTTTCTGATTCTGCAGAGAAGTAAAAAGCATTAGGAAATTACTGGCCCAAGTTGGGGCTTCAAGGAAAGCCCATCATTGATAAGCACCAAGACATTTTACTGATTTGTGGGGGTTGGAAGAATGCCATTCTGATTTGCTTGGATTCAGGAGAGTTGTTGATTGTAAATCAAAGTTGCATGTCATCCATGTAGATTTTTATAGCATAGTTCCTGTTTTTCAGTTTGTGGATTAACCTCTTCCGTGCGGTGCAGATTTACCCCCGGTGTTGGGCCCTAATGTAAATGGGTGTGGTCATTAAGGAGCGGTTCCGTCTTGAGCACAGCTCGACCGATGCTCATGACAGAACCGTTCCGTCATGAGCATCGAAAGGGTTAAAGGCCATATGAATACATTGAAAAGATGAGGAGAGTGGGAGGAGCCCAGGGAGATTCCACAGTCTGATGTGTGAAATACGCAGGGTCAAAGGACAGGCTGGGTTTGGTCCTTTAAAAAAGAAGTTAATCCAATCGAGCACAGTCCACCAAAAGGTTATGGTCCACAGCATCAAAAGCCGCTGAAAGGTTGAGGAGGACCCGAGCCTGGATGAAGCCTCTGTCACATTCTTCATGCATGTCATCTATCACAGATAGGATCCCTGGTTCTGTGGAGTTTCCTGGGCAGAAACCAGCCTGGCATGGATCCAAGAATAGGGACTCTTTTAACAAGGTGCAAGGATTTTGTACTACATGTGCTTTCAATACCTTTGCCTGGTAGGGTAACAGGAATAAGGGGTGATATTTTTTTTTAAGTGAGAGGGTCTTCATCGGCTTTCTTCTAAGGGGATACCACTATTGCCTCCTTCAATAGGCTGGATACATTCCATAGTCCACGACCGGACAGGGATGTGAAACTGGCCCAGACAAACAGCTCAGCCGGCCTGGGTGGGGGGGGCGAACTGTTTGCCAGGGCCAGTTTTGGCAGCTTTTGTTGCCAGGGCCAATATTGCAGGCCCCCGGGAACAAAAACTGCCCGCAGAGATCCAAAACCATCCCCCACACTGGTGGCCCTCCGGGATGAAGCCCAGTGCTTGCTACGACCAATCTGGCCATGACCCAGGCTAAGGGAAACAATCTGAAAGTACAGACCTGGATCTGGGAGACTGGAGGATACTGGCTTTAGAATTTTTGGGAGGAAGTATCATTTGGAGTACCTGATTTTCTTTAATCAGCAGGTACGCAAGTCATTCCTTGCTGATAACAGGAAAGGAGGATAAGGCAATGGGGTTCATGACTTCCTGTGTGATTTTATTGGAGAGTCAGTTTGTAGAAATGATATCTTTAACAATCTTAATTTTGTTGCCAAAGAAGATGTTGAGGGTGTTACAGAGGTTCTGAGAGGGGACCATATGTAGAGTGACTCTGTCAGGGGTTGGGAGTTCAGAAAAGATTCTAAAGATCTCCCTAGTTTTGTCTGTGGATGAAAGGATTTTATTTCTAAATTTGGCATGCAATATGCATATTTTGTAAACCTTAAGCTATTTTGCAAAGATTTCCTTTGCATCCAGAGAGTAGCTTTTACTGCATTTGTGTTTGCAGCGACGTAAGTCTAGCCTGGTTTGCTTCATATCATCCATGAGCCATTTGGAAGTGTCATGCCGTCTGGCCTGTTTTGAGTTACATAGTGTCTTTAAACTATAGGGGTTACGTCCGTTTCAGGGGCCCGGTAGGGCGTGCAATATTTTTTCAAAAAGAATTACCTGGCCACCAATTTTGGAACTGCTAGTTACTCATGCAGATTTGGAAATACAACGCATCACGTCATTGCATTTTACTCTCTCAGTTGTATTAATTCAACTTAATTTCAAACATCCTTTCATTTTTTTTTAAGCATAAAAAGAATACACATTTCATTCACTTATACATTCCTCATGAACAAATGTTAATAAACACGTACAAAACTGGACAATTCAAAAACTTAAACATGACGACAATAAATTCAAATCTAACGATTAATTCGAACAATTACACCAGTCGGTGATTCAAACAACGCCTGTAGGCACTATGACATTGAGTATTGTTCAGTTCGTTGAGCGCTTCAAACAGGCATACTGCGGGGACAACTTTCTCTGGAAGTGATTTGCTCTTGGGGTACATTTCATGTAGTGGCACCCTCTCTAGAGCTTAAATTAATGTTGATCCCTCGCAGGCAAATTATTAGCGAGCTGACGCGTTTCCAATCCCCCCTTCCTCAGGGGATTATCATCAGGGCTTAGACCACGGTGTAATCTAAATTAACAAATAATGAGATGTATGAATAACACACTGCATCACCCTTTCTTTCTCAGCAATTAATAGGTAAAATGGGCACTAAGTTTATCTGGTACCTTATCTTCTTTGCTGAAAATCAATCTCCTAATAGTATCCTCTTAGACACCTAAACATGGGTAAATAAATTGTGTAAGTATGAGGTTTTGAGTCTGATCATTTTCAGCAGGTATGATTAATTTTTGTCTAAATATATGAGACTTACTGGAGTCTTCGTGTTTACTTGCGATGACTTCCACCTTGTATCCTTATTTGCGATTTAAATTGAGCCAAAATACTTCATTGAGGGCTTTACATTCCACGCTAAAATACAATTAAATTATGGTCATTTGGACAACCCTTATGAACCAATGTTAAAAGCACAGGACGAGCTTAATGTGGCCTATCCCTTACTTGTGAATGTTGTAATCCTTTTTCAGGGGATTTCTGGCTCTTCTTAACAGTTTATGACTTCCTGATGGAGCTGGAAGAATAGTAAGAAAGTCTGAATTACTTCGTGGTATGTCACATTTTCAAGCTTTTGGGTGTTTCTATTCCTTCCTTCACATGTGAAAATATTTTCAGATTAGGACTTTTCATCGTTGCGCATTTACATTAAATTGAGAAGCACTTCATGGTGCGCATATATTTAAAAAACCCTCCTGGCCAAATGCTTTGGACTCGCACTTTTAGTTTGTAGTTACATCTTTTTTGCGGGTCGTTAACCTCAAACAGTTCATCACGTGGCTGCTTTTTTGCAATAGATTAAAACGTGCTTAAATGCTGCACACATGTTTGCCAATAAACCTTAAAGCCAAACATTTGTAGCAGTTCTCCACACTTACATTTAGGCGATATTCTTCAAGCTTCATTTGGCAAATGGCATTTCTCCACAAACATTCATCACACAGCACTTGTGCTGACTCTGCTTACATGTACTTCTTCCTGTTCCTTGTAGCAGGGTTTCTGGGACACGTAGTTTAATGAAGTTGTGATGAAACAATACCCGGTTTTTGTAATCTTCAAACATTGCGCTTGTTCAGAATTGATTTAGTTCTGTCAGGTCATTCAGCCCATTGGTTATGCAATGGAATTTAAGTATTAAATACACTTCTTTTTTGGCCAACATGTTTTCCATAGTTCCTCCACGCGGTGGTGGCTTAACTCAGGATAAAACAGTCCATTCAAAGACTTCAAATCGGAGGTGATGTGGGTATTTATTTTAGATCCTGTGATTAGCCTTGCAGCAGAGTTGAGAGAGGCCCTTAGAAGAGCCATTTTGGATCCGGGCAAACTGCTTCCATTGTTTAACCTGGGAATCACAAAAACTTGCGCCGCGGATTTGAAGTCTGTGGGAGGAAAGAAGGGTTTTCATTTTCTTTAGATGTTCATTTGGAGGTGTGCTCCTTTGGTGGATGAGCTGATGTGCTTCTGCATGTTAAGGATTTTGTCATGTCAAGTGTAATTCCCAGAGATGTCACTGAATCTATAACATGTGGAAAGCAGTTGAGGGCTGTTTGTTGTTTCAACCATTCCTCATTCACAGGTGACTGGATGGGTAGGGAGATTTGGAGAAATCCATTTTTAAAGTGGTTAGTTTGAGGTGTTTGAATGTCAGCAAACGTGTTTTCTCTAAAGTTAGGTTGAGGGATCTGATGTCTTCAGGGAGGAGGCTTTCAGGGATAGTTGAGTGTCATCAGCGTACATCTGGTAGTGGATGTTGGATGAACTCAAAATTTCTGTTAGATGTTCCATGAGCAAATTGCAGAGAGTGGGTGAGAGAAACTTTGTGGGACCCCGAACGTGACCAGAGTGGCCTGAGATTAACCTTGAAACTTTGTGTTCTGTTATGGAGAAAAGAGGTGAACCAGTTGAAGACTGACTCTGTTAACCCCATTGTTTGTTCCAGTAGGTCTAGAAGGTTGTCATGCTTTGTTGTTTTGCATGCGAAAGATAGGCCCAGAAGGACTAGAAGGGAAGATTAGTTCAGATCCAACATGTTTAGTGCCTAGTCTTTTATGTGTTTAATGTAAATGTACATGTATTTATATAGCGCAAATCGCCCACATCGCAGGCATCTATGCGCTTGCTTAGGGAACCCGTCCTGGTACTCCCCTGTGAGATACCCCGGCAGGGTATCCACAAGGTGAAAGTCAGGCATCCCACCGCGAGGGGCCGTTGTGGAGATTAAGCATGCTATTGCCCAGAGTCGCAGAGTGTGAACCCGTGAGTCGAGTAGGCACCGGAGCGAGAATTATCGAGTCCGTGGAATTATTGAGCCCAAGACCCGCCGAGGCGGGGAATTGAACCCTGGTCCAGGACCGATCTCAGCTTCCGGGTCTGCCGCCTCTAACCCCTGAGCCACACTTCTCCACACTTCTCCACTAATCCCAATTTTGTGCTATGCCCTTGGTGGAAGCTGGATTGAAATTAGTATAAGAGGCAGAATTGTTAAATGTAGATAGAGAGTTGGATGTGTTCAAATTTTTCAACAAGCTTCTCCATGGTAGGGATGTTGGAATAGGGCAGAAGTTGTTTAACCACATGACTGCTAAGGCAATTCCCCTCCTGTGCTGGAAGTTCCTATATCCCATGGATCATGACGAGCTCAGCTCGTCATGAGCACACGACCAGTGTACTGCATGACGAGCTGAGCTCGTCATAAGCAGCGAAGGGGTTAAGTCAGTGAGATCTGCTGTTGGTTTTTTTAGGATGGGGAAACCTGCCTGGACTTTGGGCAATCAGGGATAATGCCTTGAGGTAGGGCGGCATTAACAATCTTGGTCCGGAGTTGGAGTATCAACAGTTTAATGTCAGTGAAGAGGTTGGGTGGTAGACGGTCATTGAAGTGGTTTGAGGGTTTTAGCATTGCTAGATTTTTGAGAACGGCACATTCATCAAAGGAGTTGAAAGAATTCCATGAGGCATGTTTTGGGGTAGTGCACTGGTAGACATGAGGGAACATCAGTCTTGGAAGAAGAGAGGCTGGAGTGAGGTAGGAGCCAACAATGCTCCACAGCCATCTGCAATTCTTTTCTCATTTTTTCAGTCTTCTCAAGAAAGAAGGAGGCAAATTCCTTGCAGTTTGGTTGTGGACTGGATCCATCTAGGGAAGGTCAGGGTAGGCCATTAGATTTTAATTTAATGAGTTCAAATATTTTTGGGGGTCGGTTTCTAGCTCGATCTAGTTGGTTTCTGAAGACATTTACTTTTAACCTTCCAAGGCTTTTGAAGTATCTGTTCTTCAGTGATCTCAAATGATTGAGGTGTTCAAGGGACGGTGATGATCTCCACCAATATTCCTCTATTCTCGTGCTACATCTGTCTGTGTTGACGCTATCATTGTACAAAGGTTTGGAGTCTTTGGTGGAGAATCTTTTTAGCTGTAGCAGTGCGATTAAGTCTAGAATATTCTCCATGGAGCTATTGTAGTGGTTTGTAAGATCATGAATATCTGACCTGTCTCCAGGAGGAAGCAGAATGTTATCACAGAGAGATGTAAATTCATTAAGTTTGATATTTTATGTGTTTCTTTTCCAGGTTTGGGTTTTGATTTTTGAGATGTGTTTGTTCTCACCGATTCAGTGATTAGGAAAGTGATACAGTAGTGATCAAACCAGTCGCAGGGGAGGATAGATCCAAGTTGAATGCAGTTGGCATTCATAGTGATAAGATCTAACGTCACTCCCTTATTGTTTGCGGACTGCAGCAGATTTGGGTCAGTTGAGGTCAGCAAAAAGTTTTAAAGCTGTTAAATGCAGGGTCATTCAGATAATTCCAGTGGAGATTGAAGTCTCCAAGGAATATTTGAATCTGGTGTTGTCCTGTGTTAGTAGAGATGATTTCCATAATTTGTTCTATGGTAGAAATGTTATCCCCTGGCAGATAGTACATTTTGTGTAATTTTTATAGTGACCTGTTGTTGCATGTGATATCAAGGCATAGGTATTTGCGTGTGGCGAAAACAGGGGAATGTGAATGTTTCAGTGATAGGCTGTTAAGGTGTAAGCAGGCAATGCCTCCAACTGGTCTGCTGGTTCCATCAAGTCTAGTGATGCCATTTTTGGGAGGGCCTAGTATGTCAAGGAAGATAAATGCAGAGCAATTATTCAGACAGGTTTTAGTCAGGACTAGGAGGTCACAATCATGTGTGAGGATAAGGTTGGCAATATCCACTGCATGTCTAGTAGCCGATCTGCAATTGATCAGCATCAGGTATGGGCGGAAAATCCGTTCCGCTCGCGGATTTTACGGATTTTTGGTAAATTCGCAATCCGCGAGATTCGCGAATTTCCCGCAAAATCCGCAAATCCGCGAGCAGCGGATTTTATGGCTTGCTCCCACTGAACCCGTCCTGGTACTCCCCTGTGAGATACCCCGGCAGGGTATCCACAAGGTGAAAGTCAGGCATCCCGCCGCGAGGGGCCGTTGTGGAGATTAAGCAAGCTATTGCCCAGAGTCGCAGAGTGTGAACCCGTGAGTCGAGTAGGCACCGGAGCGAGAATTATCGAGTCCGTGGAATTATTGAGCCCAAGACCCGCCGAGGCGGGGAATTGAACCCTGGTCCAGGACCGATCTCAGCTTCCGGGTCTGCCGCCTCTAACCCCTGAGCCACACTTCTCCACACTTCTCCACTAATCCCAATTTTGTGCTATGCCCTTGGTGGAAGCTGGATTGAAATTAGTATAAGAGGCAGAATTGTTAAATGTAGATAGAGAGTTGAATGTGTTCAAATTTTTCAACAAGCTTCTCCATGGTAGGGATGTTGGAATAGGGCAGACGTTGTTTAACCACATGACTGCTAAGGCAATTCCCCTCCTGTGCTGGAAGTTCCTATATCCCATGGATCATGACGAGCTCAGCTCGTCATGAGCACACGACCAGTGTACTGCATGACGAGCTGAGCTCGTCATAAGCAGCGAAGGGGTTAAGTCAGTGAGATCTGCTGTTGGTTTTTTTAGGATGGGGAAACCTGCCTGGACTTTGGGCAATCAGGGATAATGCCTTGAGGTAGGGCGGCATTAACAATCTTGGTCCGGAGTTGGAGTATCAACAGTTTAATGTCAGTGAAGAGGTCGGTGGTAGACGGTCATTGAAGTGGTTTGAGGGTTTGAGCATTGCTAGATTTTTGAGAACGGCACATTCATCAAAGGAGTTGAAAGAATTCCATGAGGCATGTTTTGGGGTAGTGCACTGGTAGACATGAGGGAACATCAGTCTTGGAAGAAGAGAGGCTGGAGTGAGGTAGGAGCCAACGATGCTTCACAGCCATCTGCAATTCTTTTCTCATTTTTTCAGTCTTCTCAAGAAAGAAGGAGGCAAATTCCTTGCAGTTTGGTTGTGGACTGGATCCATCTAGGGAAGGTCAGGGTAGGCCATTAGATTTAAATTTAATGAGTTCAAATATTTTTGGGGGTCGGTTTCTAGCTCGATCTAGTTGGTTTCTGAAGACATTTACTTTTAACCTTCCAAGGCTTTTGAAGTATCTGTTCTTCAGTGATCTCAAATGATTGAGGTGTTCAAGGGACGGTGATGATCTCCACCAATATTCCTCTATTCTTGTGCTACATCTGTCTGTGTTGACGCTATCATTGTACAAAGGTTTGGAGTCTTTGGTGGAGAATCTTTTTAGCTGTAGCAGTGCGATTAAGTCTAGATTATTCTCCATGGAGCTATTGTAGTGGTTTGTAAGATCATGAATATCTGACCTGTCTCCAGGAGGAAGCAGAATGTTATCACAGAGAGATGTAAATTCATTAAGTTTGATATTGTATGTGTTTCTTTTCCAGGTTTGGGTTTTGATTTTTGAGATGTGTTTGTTCTCACCGATTCAGTGATTAGGAAAGTGATACAGTAGTGATCAAACCAGTCGCAGGGGAGGATAGATCCAAGTTGAATGCAGTTGGCATTCATAGTGATAAGATCTAACGTCACTCCCTTATTGTTTGCGGACTGCAGCAGATTTGGGTCAGTTGAGGTCAGCAAAAAGTTTTAAAGCTGTTAAATGCAGGGTCATTCAGATAATTCCAGTGGAGATTGAAGTCTCCAAGGAATATTTGAATCTGGTGTTGTCCTGTGTTAGTAGAGATGATTTCCATAATTTGTTCTATGGTAGAAATGTTATCCCCTGGCAGATAGTACATTTTGTGTAATTTTTATACTGACCTGTTGTTGCATGTGATATCAAGGCATAGGTATTTGCGTGTGGCGAAAACAGGGGAATGTGAATGTTTCAGTGATAGGCTGTTAAGGTGTAAGCAGGCAATGCCTCCAACTGGTCTGCTGGTTCTATCAAGTCTAGTGATGCCATTTTTGGGAGGGCCTAGTATGTCAAGGAAGATAAATGCAGAGCAATTATTCAGACAGGTTTTAGTCAGGACTAGGAGGTCACAATCATGTGTGAGGATAAGGTTGGCAATATCCACTGCATGTCTAGTAGCCGATCTGCAATTGATCAGCATCAGGTATGGGCGGAAAATCCGTTCCGCTCGCGGATTTTACGGATTTTTGGTAAATTCGCAATCCGCGAGATTCGCGAATTTCCCGCAAAATCCGCAAATCCGCGAGCAGCGGATTTTATGGCTTGCTCCCACTGTTCGCGTGAGTTCGCGGCTTCCCAGTACAACTTCGCGCCCCGCGAATAAGCGCTAAATTGCAGAAATACAATCTTAGCAAAACTGAAACTACTTACCAGGTTCAAAAGTTCAAGCTCATCATTAGTAGCCATTTCCTGTAGTGCTTCCTGAGGGGCCCCTCCAGAGTTCAGTTGCCTACTTGCAACTATTATGTGACCCTGCTCTGACCCTCAGAATAGTTACACATATGCCACAAAGGTCCTGAATTACAGCTAAGGGAGACAAGCAGGAGCCAGGCTGGAAGTTCAAATCCAGTGACACATTAATCAGCCCCTAATTCATTATTGTCAGTTGGGGCAGGGCAGGTGTTGTAACTAATGTTGCAACAATGAAAGCACTTAGCAAGTGCAAAAGATAACTAATCAGGAAGCACTAAGGAAGCAGGTGCCAGCTAAAAAAATATTCTGTGACACATTAATCAGCCCCAAATTAATTCAGGTCACTTGAGGCAGGGAAGGTGTGCTTTGCTTTGCCACAATAATGTACACTGGACAACCAGAGGGTGCTGTGATGAAACAGAGGGTGGCATGGGTGAGCGAGAGGGTGGCATGTGGTGACAGAGGGTGGCAGTGATGAAGAAGAGTGTCCCAAACAGGCTGGACACGTAGAAACAACAAGTTCGCAAAACTTGCGACCCGACAGGTAAGTTCGCGTTTGCGAAATTGTACAAAAACCCTCGCGACCTGGCAGAAACCCGCGCGAACACAAAAAAAAAAATCTGCAAATTTGCGAGAATTCGCGGATTTTGCGGATTGCGAGTTCGCAAATCCGCAAAATTTGCGAACGCGAGATTCGCAAAATTCACCCATGCTTAATCAGCATGCATTTCAGATGGCGTTTGTGATTCTCTGAGGTAGGCTGTGTGTGGTTTATATGTTTAAGGTTGTTGCTCTGTGTGAGTTCAGTGGAATGGATAGGATAAGACAATGAAAAGTGGATATCTTTGTCGGATAGAAGGACCTTTCATCTAATCAGCCAAGTGGGCACATTGGGATAGGGTAGGGGTTTCCATTTAAGGTGTGTGGGCATCAAGGCAGATGAGGTCAAGTTGGTTGGGAGGTGTGTTTGAGGAATGCTGAGGTGGTTGGAGGATAGGTGATGAGTAAGAGTATTTCTCCTTGGACACCTGTTAGGTCACTGATTGTTGGCCATTTCTAAGGTGATGTGAATGAGACTATGTAATTCTTCTTTGAGTTCATGAAGGTTTTGTGTGATCTCATCCAATCTGGATTCTAGTTAGGAGTGGGAGTGTGTTTTGGGGTCTTGAAGGAGGAGGCAATGATGCAGTACGTGTTGATGTCTGTGGTGTTAGAGTGCTGAGGACCAGGGGGAGACAGCAGAGGGGACAATGAGTTGGAGGTGGTGGAGAACTCAAGAGATGGGTGAGTGTGATTGCTAGTTAAAAGTTACTGGAGGATTTTAAGGAATCAGAATGTGGGCAAGATATAGTTGAGGCATGAGAGAGGGTCAGTGGTTTATAAGGGGTGAGAGTGCAAGCTCCATGGCTATGATGCTCTGAAATAGCTGAAATAGCTGCTCTGGGAAGGGGTGCAACTGTGGACTGGTTTGGCGATTAATGGAGGTGACACAGACCCATTATTGTTTCAGGCAGAGTTAGAAGGCATGGGGCAGTGGTGGATACAGCATTCGTTGCAGCTTCCTTTATGATAGGGAACAGTTCTTCAAATATTTCTAGTTTGTGATCTATGATTGGATGAGGATAATCCCATTATTGTAAATGGTAATGGTTGCTTCTGCTCTGAAAACCAAAGAGGGGGCTACTGAAAGTCTCAGACCATGAGGCGTTTTCCTGGTTGTAGAGATGCAATGCAAACTTTGGCTTTCCTCCGTTGTACTCCTCTATTAGTATAAAAGATAAGCTCACTTATTATAACTCCTTTTTTTACGCAGAAGTAGGGGTCAGAAACAAGGGTTTCCGGGTGAGATTTGAGGAGTCTATGTTTTAAAGTATTAGGTGGTATTATTTATAGACTCGGGTTACTTATTTTATGAGCAAAGCAGTCCAATGGCTCCAAGTCAGTGTTGGACATTCATTGTGGGTCCATGTCCTAAACAAGCTGCAACAAGGTTAGCAGAAATGAGTAAGGAATAAAGGATAAGTGCATGCTCGAGTAGGCCCGTTACAGGTATAGAGAAGAACTAATGCTGGCTATAACCAGCTCACAAGCAAGGCATAGGAACATGTGGAGTTGGAGTCATATGGAGAAGAAGGCAGTGGAAAGCAGAGGCAAGGGGGACAGGTGAGAGAGATGTGGCTCACCTGAGGAAATCAAAAGAGGATCACATCTTAGTGGAAACTCATCGGTGAAGGCATCTTAATACTTATATTGTGTGACCAAGGTGTCCAGAAAATGGGATTTATTTATAGATGAGAGGGGTAATGGGAGGCTTAAGTAGAAGAATACAGTGAAATGGGTGGCAAATAGGATGTTTCCAACTTGGGGCAAATGGAGGTTCGAAGCAGCTTAAAGGGGAAAAGCAATATCTAAAAGAAGATGAGGCATTCAGCTAATGGAGAGCATAAGTTCATGGGAGACAAATAGAACTAACACCATTAAATGATGGCTACTAAAGGCGAAGAGTCCTTTCTTCATGACAGTGTAGCAGGGTGACTAGCTGCTCGGTCCTTCTTAACTTTCTACACATCAAGTAGGCAGAGTCCTTTGTTGATGTTGATTTACTGATCTGAAGTTGTAATGGGGGTATTAACCGGTATGTCCTTCTTTGCTGTCTTATCATCAAAGTTGGATTAGCTGATAAGTCATTCTTTACTGCCATAACATCAAAGTAGGTAAAGTCCATTGTTAGTTTTAATATACCGAGGATCAGAGCACGATTTTGTGGATGAGGAAAATGGGGGTGAGGGCACACAAAATCAAGTGAAGGCCTAGCTAGCTATTTTGTTGAAAACTGTGATTTATGTGTTTGTAACATTATATAATGTCAGATATGTGTAGTGTATTTATCAGCACGCAGTACACCATGCACCTTAGATACATTATAAGTCCCATGATGTATTGCCATGGTATAGCAAACATCTCAGTGGTTTTGTTAGCTGAGACGTTGTCCTTGAGGAATTACAAACAATATGTTAAGTAATTAAAGGGGAGATGATTTACAGTGGCTGGAGCCTGCAGGATTGGAGATGTGAATGTCTGACACTCCCACTACACTTTCATGCTCAAAAATCCCCTTAATCAGTGATTTTATTGGAGTGGGCTTGGAGTGGGAGGGAGATGTTTGGAGGGTCTACCATCTGTGTCACCAGCCTCAGCCATCTTGATGGCCAACTTTTCATAGGTGTGGGATCTTAAGTCATGCCATTTTTCATGATCTCTGGTAGGGTCCTCTGGGTGACACCAAGGGAGCTGACTTTCTCCAGGATGTTGTTCCATGTTTTTTTCTTATGGCCTCAGGAGCTGGTGTGCCACAATTAGCAGCTAAAATCCCTTTTCTGAAAATGTAACTTTGCACTTCCTGCTGCCAGAATCCTTGTCCCTCTCTTCCTTGGACATAGTGTTCTACAAGAATTGGAATTCCACTGTCAGTCGAGAGACAGGAGCATTTCTTCCATCCGGCATCTTCCTAGGCTTCTGGTTTTTGGCCATATCCTGTTTTTCTAAACTTTAGGGTGTGACATCATCATTGAGCGTCCAGAATGTGATTTTTCCTAAATTGTGATTTCTTATTTCAAAGTTCCAAATGAGCAATTTTTTAATTACAGATTTGTAGAAATCTCTATTAGTGGACTACAATCGTACGTACATCTCATTTTGAAATTCTCTAATATAAATTTCTAAAAATGTGCTATTTGGAAATCACCAAGACTTTCTTTTGTACATATGGCCAGAGGTCCTTAGAATGCTATGTACAGCTGTTAGACCCGACATTCTTAGGCTGCTCTTCCCCAAATCCATTTGCTTGCTTACCTCATCTTTTTGCTGCTTTCTTTTTGCTGGCCTTAGGACTCTGAGCACGTTATCACTGCTAACCAGTGCTAAAGTGCATGTGCGTCTCTCCTAAAACATGATTTAAGTGACTTATCCACAATTGCCATATCAAATAGATCTATAAGTATCTAGTAGAGTACACTACATGTGTCCAGGACCTGTTAAATGAAATTCTTCTAGATGGCCTGCAGCACTGATTGTGCCACCTACACAGGTACCACTTAAAATCTATCTCAGACCTGCCACTACAGAGCCTATGTGTGCAGTTTTACTGCAATGTTGACTTGGCCTTTAAATCCCCAGCTTAAACTCCCCTTTTATTACGTATAAGTCACTCCTATGGTAGGACCTAGGTAGCACATAGGCCAGGTTGCTGTAAAGTTTTGTATTTCCTGGTAGTGAAACGCACCCAGATTTACTTTCCACTACTGTGAGGCCGAACCCTCCCATAGGTTAACATTGGGAACTTCATATAGCACTTATAAGCTGTAATTTCTGATGAAGAAGGAATAGCTCCATCATGTTTCATATCATTGGGATGGACATGATAAATCCTGTTTGCTGGCAAAGTTTAATTTATCATTACTATTTTAGAAATGCCACTTTGGGAAAGATAAAAAAGAAAAGACACACAATTGATGGACGGAATTTAGAATAAATCTAAACATTCACCTCCAGTCAAGAGATCTGGGTTAAATCCATCTATCTTTTGCTCGCCATGCCACCCCAGTTTAGGCCTGGCCATATGCAAATCAGTCTTGACCCTTTGCCTTATGGGAACAGACCAGCCCGAACTGCCAAGCCAGTTCCTCCCTGGACTGGAAAAAAGCATACTAGGACTGGTTTCGTGGTTTTACCCCTCTTCATCCAGGATAGCTTGAGTCTAGTGGCGCAGTGAGCCTGGGACCCACGTCTGGGCATACCCGGCGCACTTAGGGCAAGAAAGCAAAAGACACACAATTGATGGATGGGATTTAGAACAAATCTAAACACTCACCCCCAGTCAAGAGATCAGGGTTAAATCCATAATTCTTTTGCTCACCATGCCACCCCAGTTTAGACCTGGCCATATGCAAATGAGTCTTGACCCTCTGCCTCATGGGAACAGTCCAGCCCGAACGGTCAAGGCAGGTCCTCCCTGAACCGGAGCAAGCATCCTAGGACCAGTTTCGGCACAGGGTCAAGACTGATTTGCATATGGCTGCGTCTAAACTGGGGTGGCATGGTGAGCAAAAGAACGATGGATTCAACCCAGATATCTTGACTGTGCCACTGGATTCAAGCTAGCCTGCCTGATGAAGGGTAATACCCAGAAACTGGTCCCAGGATTCTTGTTTCCGGTCCAAGGAGGACCTGGCTTGGCAGTTCAGTCTGGACTGTTCCCATGAGGTGCAGAGTCAAGCCTGATTTGCATATGACTGGGTCTAAACTGGGGTGGCATGGTGAGCAAAAGAACAATGGATTTAACCCCGATCTCTTGACTGGGGCTAAATGTATGATTTATTCAGCATTACGTCTAACCCTGGGTGAAGAACTATGCTCCGTTCGCGGAGTTTGCGGAGTTTCGGCAACTCCGTGTTCCGCGGAGAACGCGGAGCTGTCGATTACTCGGCGATCCGGTGCGTAGCGTAGTTCTCGCGCGCTGAATAACATTATCGCATGCGCGGCAATGGCTTACCTTGGTTCTGCGTTCGCTTTTTCCCAGTCGCGTGTGCCACCATGTTTGTAAACCCTCCCGCACAATTCTGTGCGACTGTGCGAACGCGATAACGTCATTTGGATGCACGATAGCGTCATAAGGACGCGCGAGGATGCTTGTTGGTAAGATCGAGTTGCCGAACACACAGAAACTGCAATCTTGCACAGAATAACTCGCGAGCATGTTAAAAGTAAAACCATAATAATAAATTACCATTTTGGTTAGCAAAAAAGTGAGAAACCCCTTAAAGTTGTACCTTTGGCTGTATTTTTTGGGGGGAAGTAGTCCTCTTTTTGTTTCTACTCTTTTTTTGAAGAGTAAGGAGGAAGGGCCCTTGAGTTTACAACTTCCTGTTCCTGTCCACCAGGCTCCTCCCAGTGCTTTGTCCATGAGGTGCTCACTTTCATTTGGATTTTGAGCTGGAAGGATCACTTTCTGTGTGTGTTGGCTGCATTACTGCTTTTTCTTGGATTTTATTGAGGACTTTTGGATTTGGAATTCTCTTTTTCAAGTAAGTTTTAGTAATGTATGAGTGAGTATGATGTTGTAGACTTGTGTTTGTTTGATTTGAGATTTTTTTAACTACAGTATTCAATCCTGGATTTGAATTATTGATGGGGGCCTGTACTTTTATGAGGTCCCAACTTGTATTTCTTTTTAAATTTCATCCAGGCTACATAGAGAGGTACCCATGGGTCCAATCATGTTTCTGTGGTCTGTGTTTACATTTTTATTCAAGTTTGTAAACAAACATCATGGATGGCATTGGATTATGGTCATTATGGAATAGCAATGTCTGTTGTGGAATTTCTGTTTGTGCAATTTAAATGTTTTTATTTTTTTTAAGCCAATAGCTGACCCTAGTACTCCATGTAGTTACAGTGTGTAGGCATGCTTGAGTTCATTGTATTAACTTTCTGTGGTTGGCCTGGCCATGTGTTGGCAGCCATTTTATGTTTCCAGCCACTTTGCTCTTGCCATAGGCCTTCAACCTTGTGGCCTACTCTGCCAGTAGGCCAGAGGTACTACTCATAGGGTCATGAAAGTTAATCAACTGTTTTTGTGGTGTACCCTTAATTAGAAAATCATGGATGGCTTGGATTGATTTAGAAAATCCTATTTTTATGTGTGGGGTATTTCAGGTTTTGGGTGTGTTTAACTAATCTGTCAATTTCTGCCATTAGGTAACCCTAGGAATACAGCTTGGGTAGTTTTGGTAACTTCGCACAGTGTGAGAACGTGACCTTACATTTTTTGTCTTGTTCGCGCGCTCAATGTTCGTGCTCGGGAACTCGATAACGACGTTTGTACGAATTCGCGCTGCCGAACACGCCGATTTTGCAATCTCGCGAACAATATGTCCCGAGTTGCATAAAAGTTTCTCGAAAATGTTTAATGTGTTTCTTGTGCTACAAAAAGTCCTCATTTATGTGTCATTTGGTTGTAGTTTTCTCTTATTGGAGCATGGACCACTTCCAGTTTCTGTCCTCTATGTAATGATTTCTTGTTTATGGGTGGGGTGACCAATTTTGGCGGTGGTGTGTCCATTTTCTGAAGCTAAGCATTGTCCCTTTGCCATAGGCATTTATTGTCTGTCTTCTCTTTCTTTTCATGTTGTTGTGGGTGGCCAGGCCATGTGGTGGGGGCCATTTTGTGTGTACTTCCTTTGTGATGATTTTGCCATGTTGTTGTTGGTGGCCAGGCCATGTGGTGGCGGCAATTTTGTGTATGCTTCCTTTGTGACTGATTTTGCCATGTTGTTGGTGGCCAGGCCATGTGGTGGAGGCCATTTTATGTATACATCCTTTGTGATTTTTCCATGTTGTTGTTGGTGGCCAGGCCCTATGGTGGCGGCCATTTTGTGTGTCCTTCCTTTGTGCTTTTGCCATAGGCATCCAAGGTTTTTGACTATTCTGGCAGTAGGGCAGAGGTACTACTACTCATAGCCATAGGTGCATTAAAGTTAATCAACTCTTTTTGTGGTGTATCTTTAATTACATCGTGTATGGCTTTGGATTGCTTCACATTTTTTTAATGTTGGTACTTTCAGCTTTTGGGTGTGTGTAACTAATATGGCACTCCCTGCCAGTAGGTAACCTAAGGAATACAGCTCGCGTACTTTTGGTAACGTCGCACAGTGTGGACACGCGACATTAAATTTTTTGTCTTGTTCGCGCGCTCAATGTACTGGTTCGGGAACGCGATAACGATGTTTCATTCAATTCGCGCTGCTGAACACGCCGATTTTGCAATCTCGCGAAACAATATGTCCTGAGTTGCATAAAAGTTTCTCGAAAATGTTTAATGTGTTTCTTGTGCTACAAAAAGTCCTCATTTATGTGTCATTTGGTTGTAGTTTTCTCTTATTGGAGCATGGACCACTTCCAGTTTCTGTCCTCTATGTAATGATTTCTTGTTTATGGGTGGGTGACCAATTTGGGCGGTGGTGTGTCCATTTTGTGAAGCTAAGCATTGTCCCTTTGCCATAGGCATTTATTGTCTGCCTTCTCTTTCTTTTCATGTTGTTGTGGGTGGCCAGGCTATGTGGTGGGGCTATTTTGTGTGTACTTCCTTTGTGATGATTTTGCCATGTTGTTATTGGTGGCCAGGCCATGTGATGGCAGCCATTTTGTGTATGCTTCCTTTGTGACTGATTTTGCCATGTTGTTGTTGGTGGCCAGGCCATGTGGTGGAGGCTATTTTGTGTATACATCCTTTGTGATTTTTCCATGTTGTTGTTGGTGGCCAGGCCCTATGGCGGTGGCCATTTTGTGTGTCCTTCCTTTGTGCTTTTGCCATAGGCATCCAAGGTTTTTGACTATTCTGGCAGTAGGGCAGAGGTACTACATTACTCATAGCCATAGGTGCATTAAAGTTAATCAACTCTTTTTGTGGTGTATCTTTAATTACATCGTGTATGGCTTTGGATTGCTTCACATTTTTTTTTATGTTGGTACTTTCAGCTTTTGGGTGTGTGTAACTAATATGGCACTCCCTGCCAGTAGGTAACCTTAGGAATACAGCTCGCGTACTTTTGGTAACGTCGCACAGTGTGGACACGTGACATTACAATTTTTGTCTTGTTCGCGCGCTCAATGTACTTGCTCGGGAACGCGATAACAACGTTTCATTCAATTCGCGCTGCCGAACACGCCGATTTTGCAATCTCGCGAACAATATGTCCCGAGTTGCATAAAAGTTTCTCGAAAATGTTGAATGTGTTTCTTGTGCACCCAAAAAAACTGGAGTTGTCATTTGGTTGTATTTTTTGGAGCATGGAACAATTCCTGTGTCTGTCTTCTTGTTTCTGGGTGGGCTGACCACGTGGGCAGTGGTGCAGCTACTTTGTGAAGCAAAGCAAAGCATTGTCGCTTTCCCATAGGCATTTATTGTCTGTCTTCTCTTTTCTCTTTCTTTTCATGTTGCTGTGGGTGGCCAGGCCATGTGGTGGCGGCCATTTTGTAGGTACTTCCTTTGTGCATTTATCATTGGCCTCCCTGCTTTTGGTCTGATCTGACAGTAGGCCAGAGTCCCAGAGGTAGTAGTTCGCTGGGGTGCTTTATGTAGCTGTTTCTATTCGGTCTATTCAATTAACATCATTAGGGCATGTGCGTATGGCATTGCATTCCCAAATGTGTTGTCTGGGCAGGGGTGTAGGCAACTTTTTTGTGTGTGTAATCATTTTATGCCTTGTATGTGTTTTTGCGGTGTAGGTTTCCAACCTCTTAGCCATGGGGTATTTTATTCCTTGCATTAACCTGTCATGTGTAGCAGGCATCCTCCTTTTTCTGTCCATATTGGTAAATATATGCTTTCTTGACTTTATTGGTTCTTTCTGGACTTCATGTGGCTGGGAGCTGTGGTGCTGGTAGTATTAGTCTTCTGTTTTGTGTTTTATACATTGGCCTGTGTGTCTTTCAATTGTTCATGTTGGCTTACTGCTTGTTTGACTGATGTTGTTCTGCCTTCTTTGCTTGTAGGTGCACAAAAAAAGACTGAGGAGGTGCTGGTTGTTTTCATCCATCGCCCGTTCTACTGCCAGACGGACGTCCTTCAGTTGCACGCCACGTGTGGTGTGTGACTCATCTGACCAGACATCTCTGCAATTTGTGCTACTGAGTGTTGCTGTGTGCTGACATCAGAAGAAGATGGGCCCTAGGAAAGCAGGTACCAGGTCCTCCACCACCAAGAAAGTTGCTGGGAAGAAGGTACAGAAGAAGGAAGTGTCACTTAAGTCTGGTATGGACCCTAAAACCTTTTTTGGGCCCCCAAAAGGTACGCCTGCAGCAGCGGTGTCCGGGGTGCAAGCTGGGGCCAGCACATCCGCATTAGCGGGGGCAAGCCACCAACCCAGGGCCAAGCACATGAGGGTCGAAGAGGTAGCCAGCCTAGTGTTACAAAGCAGTGATACTGAGCCTGAACTAAACTTATCGCTGTCTCAAAGTAGTACACAATCCACGCAAGATGAAAGTGCTCAACAACCACCGCCAGCAGTAGATGTTCAACAACCACAACCACTTCCCGCAATAGTTGTTGAACAACCACAACCGCCGCCCGTAATTGTTGTTCAACAACAACAACAACAACCAAATCCCACAATAGTAGTTGTTGAAGAACCACAGCCCGCAATAGTACTTCCTCAAGAACAACAACCACCATCTCCTCACGCAATAGTAGTATTTGTTCCTCCCGAAGTCGGGGCAGTTCAGGAAGTAGAGCCTATTGTCTTTCAATTCACCAAGGGAAAGGAGGGTTAGTGGCAGTGCATCGAGTTCTTCGCCAAGCATCCCTTCAGATGACCTTGATAAGGATTGGCATCCACAACTATCTGAGCATTCAAAGGAGAGACATCCCAAGACCAGGCTAGGAAAAAGGAAGGATCCACCAAGGCTTGAACTTATGGAGGTCGATGTAGGTGAGCATGATACTGCTGGTGATAAAGACGGGTCTGACACTGTCATCATCACGAGCGTTATTCCTGGTGCAGAGGATGTAGAGACCAACATTTTCACCCTATCCAGAAGGGCTGCGATTAGTGATGAGCAGGTAGCATGTATAACTCCTACACACTCAGCACCCAAGGTAACACCAGCTCCCATTTTTTCATCAGCGAAGGCCCGGCAGCGTCCGACATCCAGCACAAGCGCCACCTCAACAGAAGGAGGTAGTGGCAGTACTAGTACTGAGCTGTCACATAGGGAAATTCAACAAAAATCCTCCAGTTCATCCGGCATTGGAAGTGGGTCCTCTTTCTATGGCAGGAGACAAAAGTTTACTTCCCCAGTGTGGGACTTCTTTACGGCTCACCCACATCAGGAGAACATTGCTATATGCACCATTTGTCATCTCAATGTTAGTCGTGGTAAGATTGGTACAAACTATGGTACTGGAGGCCAAATGACCCATTTGAAAAAAACACACTTAATCACGTGGGAGAACCACCTTGCAAGCTTCAAAAATGTAAGCACTGGTGTTGGTGGGGATACAGTACTACAAGGTCCACTCATGGTTGACCAGGAGGAAGAAGAGGGAGACGATGATCTTCTATCTGGGAGTGGTATACAAATGAGCCCTGTCGCCAGCACTGGAGTGGTACAGTCCACATCCTCCGCATCAGCAACTTATCAGTGGCACCAGAGTCAGCAGGAGACACCAAGGAGTGCAAAGTCTGCGATGCAAGGTGGTCCGTCTAGCTTAACTGAAAGAAATACCAAGCAGCGTACTATTACTAGCATGTTTAGGCAGGAGGGAAAGTACGAGCGAACCACCCAATAGCACGTTTGTACAATGCGAAACTTGCAAAAATGTTGGCACTCGACCTTCTCCCATTTTCATTTGTTGAGGCAGTGGGATTTCGGGAATTAGTGGCAACACTCTGCCCAAAATGGAACGTTCCCAGTCGCTACTATTTTGCAAGAGTTGCTATTCTAGCACTACACCACGATGTGCTGGAATTGATTGGGAAAGCCTTACAACAGAGTGTTGTCCATTGTATTCACCTGACAACAGACATGTGGAGCAGTTGCGAAGCCACAGATTACATGTGCATCACCGCACACTGGATCTCTTTTGCAGGTGTTAAAGACAAGTTAACTTCAGGCCTTGACGTTGCTGGGATTTTTAATGATACTCGCAGACATGCAACTGTAGCCATGTTTGGTATGGAGAAAACTCATACTGCTGAAAACATTTTGTCTGAGTTTAACAGCAAGGTCTTTGAATGGCTGCAACCAAGAGGCATTAAGATTGGTTTTGTTGCCACCGACAATGGCAGTAATGTAGTGAAGGCAATGAGAGAAGGACATTATTTCAGGGTACCCTGTTTGGCACACTGCATTAACTTAGTCGTGCAAGACTTTCTGAAAACTGAAGCCAAAGTCAGCAACATACTGACCATCTGCAGAAGAATATGCACGCATTTTAACCATTCTTTTAAAGCACGGAAGCTGCTACGGGTCATTCAGCGTGAGCATAAATTGCCAGTCAAAGCACTGATCCAGGCGGTCCCAACATGTTGGAACTCTACTTATTTCATGCTTGAGCATCTCTTTGAGCAGTACATACCACTGAATGCTTATGTCATGTCAAGAAGATTAGGGGATCCTACTGTTAATCTTAAAACCCTTACCATTGAGATGTGGCAGTGGGACATCATTAAATGCTGGACAGAGATGCTACTACCTTTTGAGGTCTTCACACGTGCAGTTAGCAGGGAGGACTGTACTATGGGCCAAGCCATCCCATTGTTGTACATGCTTGAGCAACAGCTGAAGGAGGTCTGTGAAACATACGAAGGTGACAAAGAAAAAGTTGATGCATATACCTTTGCCAAGGCCTTAGCCAACAGCTTATCTCTAAATTCAAGGCTTCAAATGATTGTGTCAGATCAACATTACATAACTGCAACAATGTTGGATCCACGGTACAAATTATTTGTCAGCAGCAGCGCAGTAATTCCTTTTTCAGATGGGGATGTTGCCAATTACAAAACTTCCATAGCTGTGGAAGCTAATGATTTAGAAACTGAACGGCTGTTACTTAAAGGCCTGCCAGTGCCAGCCAGGACAGTCAAAGTACTCCAGGCCATCCTCCTGAGGCAAGTTCTTCAGAGCATGAGAGCAGTGCGTCTGCTTCCCAGCAGGCACCAACAGTACCAAAAGCAGCACCTACACGATCTTATTCAGCAGACACAACCAAAAGCATAACTGCTTATTTTCTACAGAAAGGGATGGGTAAGTCCGTTGCTGTTGCAAAGGGGAAAGAGGACCAGCAAAGCCGAGCACCAATGAACACTGAGCGGATGGTTCAGGCCTATCTGGATGACACAACAGAGGTGTTCATGGAGCAAAGCCCGTTGGTCTATTGGTATGAAAGAAGGAGACAGTGGCCAGTGCTGAGCAGGCTGGTGATAAAGTATCTGGCTTGTCCTGTTGCCGGTGTCCCTTCTGAGCGGGTTTTCAGTGCTGCTGGTGCCATTGTGACATCGAAAAGGACCAGTCTCTCCACCAAAAGCATGGAGAGGCTGACAATGATAAAAATGAATCAACACTTCATACCACCAGACTATAAAGTACGTTAATCAGAGCAGGATGAAGAAAGCGAGTCCGAAGACATCATCACTACTGTGTTACATGACCTACTTCTGTCCGAACCCCCAGAGTTTGAGAACGAGCTCCTCTTCCCTGACAACTAGGCTTTTAAATTGTTACTTTCTTCCTTCCTTTATTTGTGTTATTTATTTTCTTATTAACAATGGCTTTCAGGTGCAAAACTGCTAATAAAAACCACAACCAAATCCATCCCCACCACTGATTCTTTTTATGTACCTACTGGAGTTGCACGCCTGTGCATTTATTTTCACTGTATCTTTTTATTTACCTCCTGGAGTTGCACGCCTGTGCATTTTGTTCCATGTTGACTGCACTCCTCAGAGTCTTGCTCCATCTTCTTGACTCCCACTCAAGTCAATACAATTCCATCTTGCCAGCCATACATTGGATGTTGTAGATGGATTATAGTACAATAATATAGCCTCTAACAGTCCCTCCATAACAAGTGAACCGTACATGACTACAGCCATCCTCTATTTCATTTGAAATCTGCAACTCATCACTGTCTTACTCTTAAGGCTACCACCTCTGTCTGCAGGTATTCATAGACGACTCTTCAGTGTCAAAACTTGAGCAGGCATCCACAACTGAAGTCAACTTGTTGTGACTCGTCATTACTTTTAAAAGGCTCGGCAGCATCTGTGATCAATCATCTGACAGTGAAAGAGAAGAGCAAGACAGGTATATTAAATGAATGATGCCATGCATTGCACTGGATGTTTTGCTGACTCTGAGCAAATGTGCATGGAGTTGAAGTATACTAGTAACTTCAGACTCACGTGATAGCCAATTTTTCCATGTTATTTAATAATATAAATTATTTGCACACTTGTGTTCCTACTACTACAGGTGCAGTCAGGACTTAATTTATCGTTGTCACTCACTACAGACTGAGTTTCTGTTGTTGTTGGACTAGACCTGCCACACCTGATAATGATGGTGACCACCATATCTTTGCACGCTGTCAGGCAGTTGGATCTGAGCTGATTGATGTACGATGTTTCTTGGAGTGGATTACAAGGTAGTAAATACAAATAAGAGGCACAGCACAGTAGACCCAGGCTACTACATGTATGTGCACTGTGCAGTGGTAGAGTACAATAGTGGTATGATTGATGACTGAGAATGACGCATTGATTTTGTTGATTAATTTCGTAAATGCTAGGTTGCTTTTTTATGCCCCTTTCTGTGGCTCAGTGAAATTTTTAGGGAAATGCAGTTTGTGTTACGGGCGACCCTGTGTCGTGGGCCTGTTCTGTGCTGGCTCCTGTCTTTTCTTGTACTTCTAGATTAATAATGATGTGCAACTAGTAGATTTATACATATTGTATCGAAGCCGCCTCAGTCTGAAAGTCCTCTCTTACGACTACTCCTCTTGTATTATTTTTTTGATCTTCACTGTATTACAATTCGTTTAGGTCATTCACATTCTTTTGTATTTGCCTTTTTTTTTGTCAGTCTGGATGTTTTTCACCCACTGCTATTATACTATGAGCATCAACTCACCCTTACCACTAATCCTCATCATCAAGCAATTGGATGGCGGGAAACCAAGAATGATATTCAGCGTGTCCTTTTCCTACGTTTATTCCTTACATTCATTGGCTAGTGGATCAACATCATAAATCATCGTCTTCATTGTTTTGCTTTTGTGGTCTCCATGCGTACTGTTTTTCTTTCTCAAACCTTTCCCAAAACCCCCGTACCCATCCATTCAACAAACCCTAACCCTCTTCCCCCGGGCTGCGTGGTTTCATTGAGGTATGATGTTTGTTACATTAAATATACACACCAACAATTTGATCACGTGCTTGCTGGGGCAGATGTGGTGAAAGCAACAATAGTGAAATTTCAACAAGGCATGGCCAGGATCTTCTTCTGCTTCCCAACTCAAGTTCTGTGTATAATGCCAAATAATTTACCATTACCATCAAACAACGAATACATCTAATGAATTGGCGTCATTGTTTGGGTTTAAGTTTAAAGCATTATGATTTAGAAAAGTTTGACGTTGCCGTGAGTACTACAACTACAGTTGAACTTCCTATCTTCTCTTGCACTTAGTTTCCAGTCCCCAAAACCATTGTTTTGTTTCAGTTTAGCAGTTGCAATATTGTTTTTGGGTCAGTCGTGTAATGTACTGTACTTAATACTTATAGTACCCCCACATTGTCACGCAAATGACTGCCTCTTTCTTTTTGTCTCGAAATGCTACTGGCAGGGTCTGTCTACTACTAGTACTATCACAGAAGTTCAGAACCACAGATTCTTCTCCATTGTCTTGGGAAACAAATGCAGTGCCACACTTCATCATCAATCATAATCAGCAATCACAGGTAAGATAAGTTTGCTGTGAGGTATAACGCAAGACAGACTGGTACTTCTTCTAATACTACAAATATAACTCGGTGAGGGTTTACCGCATCTATCTGTCTGCATGTTAAAGATGTCGCCAATATATTTTTTTATTCGAAAGCACTGTCCGCTGACCTGCATGGCCAATTAAACCTTGCAAAGTTGCACAACGTACATTATTTGGTGAAACAGTCCCCCCTCCACCCCCCCAACAAACACAAATGAACTTCAAATGTTTTCTTTTGAACATAACTTTGTGTCTCATTTATTTTAACATAATATAAATAAAGATGATACAAAAATAAAATATATATTAAATCTTACCCCACAGCTGTCCCTACCCTCCCCTAACCCCAACCAAATTTCCACGTTCAATGTAATGTAAACCCCAACACCCAATTCCCACCCACCAACAAAAGGATTGAAAAAGGGGCAAACAAACAGGGTCCATCTCAAAGCCGGCGGGCTTTCAAGTGTTTGTCCACAATGAGCTTCACCCGCTCCTCTATTTCATCCTCAAGCCTCGCTACCCGGAGGAGAATCTTTGTTTGGAATTGACGGCACCTACATTGGCATGCATGTTGTGGGGGGGTGGCCGAAGCTGAAAAAATCTGGCGGCGGGCGGCTGCCTAACCACGGCGACATACTCCTGCAGGCTTGGGGGCCGGGGCATTGGAAGAGGCAGCAGCTGCTGCCGCCGCCTCCTCCTCCTCCTCGGCCTGAGCCACCAGCCGGCGGTAGGCCTCTACGATGGCCTGCAGTTTCCGCTGCCGGGCCCGGACTGCCACCTCCTTTCTTGTTGGTTTTGAAGGAGTAACTATAAAGAAAGAGACAGAATTGTTGTAATCCAAAATCCCAGCAAATCAAGAACACAAAATGTATTCAACACATAGTGGCACTGTACAGTAGCACTAGCAAGCAAGCTGAGTACAAAAAATGGTGTTGTATCTATCTTGAACATTCTACGGTCTATATAATTAATTTGTTGGACTTTTTGGCACGGCATTATGCCTGCCCTAGTAGCATAGCATGGGTGTACTTCAATGGTCACACACATACGAACACCTGTCTTTTTCATATCTCGTTTTATATCATATACTCTGTGCTTCCGGGAACAGTGACAGTCTCAAACTAACATTAATTAACAGGGGCCAGCTAGTACTAGTAAATGTCTAGTAGAGACTATCATTCTTTATATCGCGCAACAAACCTTAGGTGGTTTGTGTTTCGCCAGCAACGACCCGGAATGCATCCAGTCGTCCCCTCCTTCCCTTGCCTTTGGGTTTGACCAAAACACCGCTGCTGAGACTATCCACTACCCACCGATATTGGGTGTGTCTCCCACCCACGCAGGCAGCTGTGTTTTCCCCTTTCCATGCTTCCACAACAACCCATGCATCCGACTGCTATCAGCCACCTGCATTGCTGATTCCAAAGTATCCTTCTATATTAGATGATTGGTGCTTTTTCCTTGCTCCTTTCATCATACTTAAAATCGATCTCCTTAGTGTTAATCCATCGCGGTCATGTAATGTTGTGGATAAGACTTTTAGTCTGCCACCAACCTTTCACAGCTGAGTTGTAGTCAGATAGAAGAGAAGTAATGCGGATCACTATTGAATGTAACTTACCATCGCCCACCGATGTTGGCTCCTCCCCTACTGCTGCTGGTGCTGGTGTAGGTGCCTCTGGTCCTCCTGCCCCCTCCGGGATCACCTCTGCTGACGCTGCGCCGCTGTCCCCGTCGGCACTGGTGGATGGTACCGGTTCTGCACCTATAAATACATGGCTCTTCCCCCAGCCTTCCACCCCCGCCCCCCCTTAATTAACTCCCATTGCTTCTAACCCAGGAGTAAGATACCAGCGCCAGGATACCTGCCAGGTGACAGTCGCGCTCTATAAATGTTTTAAATAAATAAATAAATAAATAAAAATAAGTACACCTTTTTAGATGGATGCACAGCCCCCATTGTACTTGTTCACCAAGAATGGAGTTCTGCAAAACAGTTAAGTACAACGTAACCAGTAGTAGTCCACATTGCCTAGTACAGCAGAGTCACTACACATATTAGCATTCATTTGTTATGGTATGGTACCCAAGCTCATCTCATCTCTACTGCTACTCTAGTCCTTGGAAATTTAGACTGAACCATGTAACCAGTTGGTACATCAATGTCTACAGTTTTGCGCATGCTACCTCGCAGCTTGTTGCGCAGTACGAGAAGACGCCTTTGAGGCCACATGATTGTTCAAAGCATACACCTGAAGAGTTTGGAAAATGAAAAAGGCCCGTATTTACTTTTTGAATGTGGATTGTGGAATCGAGTTTGCTTACAGCCTCAGGTTACACCTTTTTTTTAGCATGACTGCTAAAAACTTGCATAAATTTATTTATTTTCATACTGTCTAACGTGCACCACTTTTGTCATTATTTTTCGGCAGATGAGAAGATTTCCTTCTACGAAGCGAGATTTCCAGAGCTTACCAAAAAGAGGCATATGTAACCAGTATACGCTCAATGGTGAGGGGTCTCAGACATTTCCCACATTTCCCTATCGTGCACTGGTAGCTGTACAAATGTAGATTACTTTATTCAGCCTTTTTTAACTCTGGATTTTTTCTGGTGGGCCTTGACGTATTTCACGGAACAACTTAAAAACATTGATGTTACTTACTTAGTTACTTCTAACAAAATAAAGCTTTTGAAGTACCACATTGACTCGGAAGTATATTTTCAGTGTCTGTTGTCTTGTAGACTTACACGAGTGAGTGAGCAAAAGGGTGTTACTTAGGTTATGGATTATGTAATAAAAGCATTGGGCATCTTGGTATTGGGGTTCAGGAGTGGGATAATTGAATAATTGACCAATGACTGAGCCCATATAGGTTGTCGTTCAGTGAATTGTGGGTTCCTCAAAGTTCTGTGACTGAGGTGTTAGTAAGTAAGGTCCAACCTGCCTATCACCAACATCCAGTTTTCTGTTGCATACATAGTTATGTATGTGACTGCATAGAAGAATACCCGCAAGAGCAGTAGTGGTATACTAACGTTTACAAAATACTAGACCAACATCTGGATGCATACTTGGTTGGTGTCAATTGGCAAAGAAGAGACATTACAGAGGAAAAAGCATAAGACAGGAGTGGACCCTGTGCCTACAGCTATTCTATCCCAGATTTTTTGAAAAGATTAATACCTTAACTAAAGAGTGGGCAACAGGGCAAGCTTACCTACAGACAGTCTAGTAGTAGCACAGAGAGTCATAGCAGAGGCTCTTTGAAGGAACAGAAAGGCAGGCACAGATACCCAAAATTTTGAAAACATAATCAAAATCAAAAAAGCATTTGTCAAATTTATTTAGGAATGAAATGTCATTAATCAGTTGGAAAAAAAAGCTCCGTTAGAAAGTTAGGGAAATATCATAGTTCCAAAAGAAAGCACTTCGCGATTAGCAATTAGCTAATCGCAAATAAGGAAGCTGTAGAAATCGCAATAAATATTGTGATTTCTACATGAATCCCGTTTTGCGAGTCTATAATAGCGATTCCTTAATAATCGCTATTACAGACTCGCAAAACATGCCGATGATGAATCTATGTGCATGTTCCTAAAACTACTAACACAAATGCTGATAAGTTGGGAGCCTCGAATACCTGAAATAGAAGATTGTATTTAACAGCCGAAAATTGGTGTAAACACCATTCACCACAGCTACGCAGAAACTATATACAATGTTGCCTTAACAGGACTTCAGTCTTGATCCTTGGCTTTGGTCAAGAGATGCGGCGTTGAAATCCCACGTTGCGCATGCGTACTCTGGAATAAACACATTACCGGAAACTAAAGCGGTACGGAAAATGAAGACGTAACTTGAATAAGAACTTCAGTTCCAATGCCATACCTCAAACACGAACTTCTATAATTTCAACCAGAAGCTCAATAACGGAGACACCTTACTCCGATGCGCTGACGGTTGAAGTGCGCAGTTCTTTTTCAAAACGGGTGCATTAATCACCTGGATGAGCACGAGCCCATAAAAGCTAGGACGCTAACTTCCTCCTGTGAGGATGCCAGTCTCTGCCATGTTGGATTTCTGTAGAATCAAAATGCACTGTTTTAAAAAGAGTCTAGTCACTTTTAATTTGTTTCTCTTGTGCAAGTCTTTCCTTTTAGGTTTCAAACTAGATTTCTCACATTGTACTTGCTTCTGGACAGAGGTTGTTTGACAGGTTGTGACAAATGTCCAGATACTTTTCCATTAGTATTGATGAGCCTCGCCAGTACCCCTGACAGCAGGACAGGATTTTATCCACATGGGATGCTCATGGGGCATGCTATGCAACAACATGCTGTGCCTACAAATGCACTTATAAATGTCAAAGATGACATGATTCTTGCCTATTGCAAGGGATTGGCTGATGTGGTGCTTCTGTCTTTCACCAGGGTGGAGCTGTCACTGCCGATGCAAGTCACAAGCAGGATTGCAACCTTACCCCCAGAGACTGGGTCCTTGTTAAAAGCAAGTTCAAAAATCCTGCTTGGAACCAAAGTCAAAAAGTCTTTACCAGGTGATTCTAATCCCTAAAACCCCTGTGAAGTGTGCTGGGGTACCCAATTGGGTGCATGTATCATACACTCATATTGAGGTGTCTGCTTGATGAGGCAGTAATATTTGAGCCATATCTAAGATCTCCTTACAAAAGGGGGTGGTGATGAACAGAGTGTCTGAATTGAGCAGACCACTCTTACCCAGTCCAAAGATCAGGGCTTGATCCATCACCGTTATTTATCTCACTGCCCCATCCCAGCTCAGAACATGGCTATATGCAAATCAGTCTGTCCCTGGCCCAGTGCATCATGGGAACAGGGCAGACTAAACTACCAAGCCAATTCTTTACCAGAAAGGAGACAAGCTACCGGGGACCGGTTTCTGGCATTTCAGCCTCTTCGGCCCGGCTTGCTTGAATCCTGATGGAGCAGTGAGAAAGGGACTCATGTCTGAGTATACCCTGCCACACCTATAGTGGCCAAAATCGATTTACAAAAGGGGGTGGTGATGAACAGAGTGTCTGAATTGAGCAGACCACTCTTACCCAGTCCAAAGATCAGGGCTTGATCCATCACCGTTATTTATCTCACTGCCCCATCCCAGCTCAGAACATGGCTATATGCAAATCAGTCTGTCCCTGGCCCAGTGCATCATGGGAACAGGGCAGACTAAACTACCAAGCCAATTCTTTACCAGAAAGGAGACAAGCTACCGGGGACCGGTTTCTGGCATTTCAGCCTCTTCGGCCCGGCTTGCTTGAATCCTGATGGAGCAGTGAGAAAGGGACTCATGTCTGAGTATACCCTGCCACACCTATAGTGGCCAAAATCGATTTACAAAAGGGGGTGGTGATGAACAGAGTGTCTGAATTGAGCAGACCACTCTTACCCAGTCCAAAGATCAGGGCTTGATCCATCACCGTTATTTATCTCACTGCCCCATCCCAGCTCAGAACATGGCTATATGCAAATCAGTCTGTCCCTGGCCCAGTGCATCATGGGAACAGGGCAGACTAAACTACCAAGCCAATTCTTTACCAGAAAGGAGACAAGCTACCGGGGACCGGTTTCTGGCATTTCAGCCTCTTCGGCCCGGCTTGCTTGAATCCTGATGGAGCAGTGAGAAAGGGACTCATGTCTGAGTATACCCTGCCACACCTATAGTGGCCAAAATCGATTTACAAAAGGGGGTGGTGATGAACAGAGTGTCTGAATTGAGCAGACCACTCTTACCCAGTCCAAAGATCAGGGCTTGATCCATCACCGTTATTTATCTCACTGCCCCATCCCAGCTCAGAACATGGCTATATGCAAATCAGTCTGTCCCTGGCCCAGTGCATCATGGGAACAGGGCAGACTAAACTACCAAGCCAATTCTTTACCAGAAAGGAGACAAGCTACCGGGGACCGGTTTCTGGCATTTCAGCCTCTTCGGCCCGGCTTGCTTGAATCCTGATGGAGCAGTGAGAAAGGGACTCATGTCTGAGTATACCCTGCCACACCTATAGTGGCCAAAATCGATTTACAAAAGGGGGTAGTGATGAACAGAGTGTCTGAATTGAGCAGACCACTCTTACCCAGTCCAAAGATCAGGGCTTGATCCATCACCGTTATTTATCTCACTGCCCCATCCCAGCTCGGCCCTTGTTGTAAATATTTTTGTCCACCCTAAGCGTGGAAGGGTATTCTCAGATGTGAGACCCTTGCTCATTGCACCATCAGGATTCAAGCAAACCGGGCCGAAGACGGCTGTAATGCCAGAAACCGGTCCCCGGGAGCTTGTTTCCTTCCCAGTGTAAGAATTGGCTTTTGTAGTTTGGTTTGCCCTGTTCCCATCATGCACTGGGACAGGAACAGACTAATTTGCATACAGCCAGGTTCTGAAACTGGGATGGTGCAGTGAGCTAAAAAACGGTGTTGGATCTAGCCCTGATCTCTTGACTGGGTGAGAGCTTTCTGCTTAATTCAGAGACTCTGTCCCTCACCATCCCTTGTTGTAAATATTTTTGTCCACCCTAAGCGTGGAAGGGTATTCTCAGATGTGAGACCCTTGCTCATTGCACCATCAGGATTCAAGCAAACCGGGCCGAAGACGGCTGTAATGCCAGAAACCGGTCCCCGGGAGCTTGTTTCCTTCCCAGTGTAAGAATTGGCTTTTGTAGTTTGGTTTGCCCTGTTCCCATCATGCACTGGGACAGGAACAGACTAATTTGCATACAGCCAGGTTCTGAAACTGGGATGGTGCAGTGAGCTAAAAAACGGTGTTGGATCTAGCCCTGATCTCTTGACTGGGTGAGAGCTTTCTGCTTAATTCAGAGACTCTGTCCCTCACCATCCCTTGTTGTAAATATTTTTGTCCACCCTAAGCGTGGAAGGGTATTCTCAGATGTGAGACCCTTGCTCATTGCACCATCAGGATTCAAGCAAACCGGGCCGAAGACGGCTGTAATGCCAGAAACCGGTCCCCGGGAGCTTGTTTCCTTCCCAGTGTAAGAATTGGCTTTTGTAGTTTGGTTTGCCCTGTTCCCATCATGCACTGGGACAGGAACAGACTAATTTGCATACAGCCAGGTTCTGAAACTGGGATGGTGCAGTGAGCTAAAAAACGGTGTTGGATCTAGCCCTGATCTCTTGACTGGGTGAGAGCTTTCTGCTTAATTCAGAGACTCTGTCCCTCACCATCCCTTGTTGTAAATATTTTTGTCCACCCTAAGCGTGGAAGGGTATTCTCAGATGTGAGACCCTTGCTCATTGCACCATCAGGATTCAAGCAAACCGGGCCAAAGACGGCTGTAATGCCAGAAACCGGTCCCCGGGAGCTTGTTTCCTTCCCAGTGTAAGAATTGGCTTTTGTAGTTTGGTTTGCCCTGTTCCCATCATGCACTGGGACAGGAACAGACTAATTTGCATACAGCCAGGTTCTGAAACTGGGATGGTGCAGTGAGCTAAAAAACGGTGTTGGATCTAGCCCTGATCTCTTGACTGGGTGAGAGCTTTCTGCTTAATTCAGAGACTCTGTCCCTCACCATCCCTTGTTGTAAATATTTTTGTCCACCCTAAGCGTGGAAGGGTATTCTCAGATGTGAGACCCTTGCTCATTGCACCATCAGGATTCAAGCAAACCGGGCCGAAGACGGCTGTAATGCCAGAAACCGGTCCCCGGGAGCTTGTTTCCTTCCCAGTGTAAGAATTGGCTTTTGTAGTTTGGTTTGCCCTGTTCCCATCATGCACTGGGACAGGAACAGACTAATTTGCATACAGCCAGGTTCTGAAACTGGGATGGTGCAGTGAGCTAAAAAACGGTGTTGGATCTAGCCCTGATCTCTTGACTGGGTGAGAGCTTTCTGCTTAATTCAGAGACTCTGTCCCTCACCATCCCTTGTTGTAAATATATCTAAGATCTCCAACATGATTTTTGCAAATCTTGCAGGGGGGTGCAGAAGTGCCCCCTGAATATGAAGGTCTGAGACCTGGAAGAAGAGGGCTACTGAATCACAACCAGACCAACGCAATGAACCTGATGAAGGAACAAGTGTGAGGAATGAATGACTACTGGTGAGATCAGAATGGCCAAGTAGTAAGAGATGATTGACATCTATTATGTCAGCGAATGCATACCACAAACCATCATTGAAGAAGCTCAATCGAGTGTTATAAGTGATACCAGAAAAAGATCAACATACACCAAGGAAATCTAAGAGAGCCAGAGTACCATGTTGAAAAATAGACTCACTACACAAACAATGAACTTTGTCTAATTCAAACTATAACAACTGTGATGCAATAATGTTTTTCTGACAAGGACAAATAGAAAGACTTAATAAGATTTCCCTAGGACAAGGGTTGCAGTAGAAGAGTAGGGTTGACACACTTAAAAGAAGGCGAAGAAGTAGGGTTAGGGATGACTGATGAAGACTAATGAAAAATCTGAATACAATAACTGAAAATTAACCATGTAAAAGTTTGCTCAATTTGCATAAGTGGAAATGAACATAGAATGTTAAATCTGCTTGCTGCTGTACTCTACTTAAAGATCTGACTGTAAAAAAACATATTTTTCCCTTCTAAGGATAGTTGTAGAACAGTAATTGCTGTTACACTAATAGTGGTTATGATTACAAGTCTATTAGTTGGTATGAGTTTTACCACCTCAATTGAAACACTTAGTTCTACACCTGAATCTACATCTGAATCTACATCATCATCAGGTGACGTAATGCAAAATGATGGGGCCCCTCTGAAGAATGTGATGAGGGCACACTCATACTCCCATTTCTCACATGTTATTAATTTGCCCTGGCCTGAAAAAGGCCCCCATGAAGAGGTAAGGGCCCCCTCTGAGCAGGAGGGACTCCATGGGCTTGTGTTATGCCCCTGCCTATGGGATAAATCTAATGACCATGTTGTTGACTCACTTGAAGACTTTCGAAATGCATGCAATCACCGCTAGACCAGATCAGAATTTCAAAGTAAAAGTCAGTTGCTACTTCAATCATATTCCCTCGGGTGGTGATCTAGCAGGTAATATCTTTTAAGAAGGGTGAGATCCTATTCAATTTAAATATTTTCAGCTTCCTACTATAAGTATTTCTGTGATTCTTCTCTGATATTCAAAAATGATCATTAGTAACTCATGGCAAATGATATACTAAATAATGACACTTTGGAGCACTAGAATTGGTTATGGACCAATATTGTAGGCTCAATATAAATAATATCGCATGGTGCCTGCTAATTATGTGCTCAAATACCTATCTTCTGGTTATATTTATTAACACCTTGTAGATGTTTTTATGACAGTTGACATCTCAGTATTGCACATTTATGCAACAGCAATGTCTTTCAAATGTGCCAAATTTTATTACAATTTGTAATATTATACATCTTTGACATATTATTATTATTGTGAATTTGTTATTTTCAAGTCCTTCCTATGCTTGGGTCAATAATGGTTGCTACATAGACCTGTCTACACATTTGCTATGAATAAGGAAGCACTACAGTAATTTTGATTAGGGTACTGTGGCTTGTAATTTCACATACTCCAGTGCCTTGAGGATATTTGGGATGTTCAAACAAATCGTACAGAACAATTCTTCTTTGCGAAAGAGAAATTAATTGTTTCCTGGGGAAGATAATGATGTTTAGTTTTAATAATAGAATATCCTGCACTTGCTGTTGTTTTTGAACTGCATTATATTTTTGTATTAATCCTACACAGTTCATGGAGAGACAGAAGGGCAGCTTTGTGAATACATATATTTACAAACTAACTCTGCAGAGTTGTTATAAAATAGATGACGTTCTGTTTAGCCATATTATTTTTAAGGGTGGGCGTAGTTCGCGAAGTAGCGCTACGCGAAGCTACACGAAGTAGCGCTACGCGAAGTGCACTTCGCACTCGCGAACTTCACGTAGCACTACGCGAGCTGCGTAGTAGCATGTTCGCACTGTGCAAGATGCATTTTCAATGATTGCACAGTGCGGACAAGCATCCGGCACTGTGCAATCATTGAAAATGGCATCTTGCACAGTGCGAGCTGTAGTTTTCTGCTGCTCGAGATTTTTACTCAAGCGGTAGCTTTCTCAACGCGAACTGGTAGTTTCTCATTGAGAGCGGTCGCAAGGTTGCGCAACCACTCGCAATGAGAAACCTGACCTCCCCACGTTGAGAATCTCGCCGGGATGTCATTTTGCTTGCTCGCGGTCGCGAACATGACGTTGAGGATCGCGAACAAGCAAAAAATGACCGCTGCACTACGCGTGTTCGCACTGTGCTACGTGCAGCTCGCGTAGTGCGAAGTTGCGCAAACTTCGCAAACTACGTGAGCATAGCGTAGTGCTTCACCCAGGGTTAATTATTTTACATGTGCTAGGCACACAAATAAATTTAGTATCATGTAAAATAGAGTGCATAATGGCGATTGTGGCCAGAAGGTGCCCATCAGCTCGAGCCACCCACACCTCGGGGCTGTGGGGGCTAATGTTATGCCACTGTCACCTGCATATACCACAGACGAGAAGAAACTATAGGCTTCAATCAAAGATGCTTTAAATGGTGAGTTCACATCGAATGTTCATTCCTGATAAGTTCAAGAACACATTCTAACCTTGGATGCTAAAGACTGTTATGTTTGAGCACACTTCCATTTTTGAGCTGCTGAGGATGTAACACATAAGCAAATGCAGTTACATGTCATATATTGCTTTGTTTACTTTATAGACAGGAACATTTTGATTATTACTTTTCCCATTATGGTATTAATTAATTAATTAATTGTGGGTTTGTAATGCGCTAGAATCGACTCCCGAAGGAGTATCTCTGCGCAGTAGACCGCTGGGGAACCCGTCCTGGCTTTCCCTGTGAGATGGTCCCTACTGGGTATCTCCAAGGTGAAACCAGGCATCCCCGGCGTATGTGGGGGGCCGTTGTGGAGATGAGGCAAGCTAATGCCCAGAGTTGCCGAGTGTGATCCCTGGTTAGAGTAGGCACCGAGGTGAGAATTATCGAGTCCGCTGACTCTGGTCCACGACCCTGCCGCGTTGGGAATTGAACCCTGGTCCCGGGCCGTCCTCTGCTCTCGGGTCTGCCGCCTCTAACCAGTGAGCCACACCACTCATATGATCCTTTCTAAAGATTTTCTTAATATAAAAAGGAACCCTCAACCACAAGCTAAGGAGACGAGGTAGCCTTATTTCTTTAGTTCCCCTATAATGATACATACTGTTAAAGCATGTGAATGAAATGTGACATGTTTAATTAAGCCAATTTATCCAAGCATTAGAGGAAAGGAGAGCTCATGTATTTCGTGAGGCAACCATGGAAGAAGATGCATTAAAGAGTGCTTGGAAGAAGGAGGAAGATGAATATGAAAATAAAATGATATATCCAAAAATAAAAATTAGATAGACAACAGAGAGGAAAATTATGCATTTATAAAAGAAGAAATCATTTTAGGAAAACAGACTTTGGGATAAGTAGCTGTGAACATACATTTGAAGTTCTTGGAGGGCGTGATGAAATATTAACTGGTGAAGAACCAATTATTTCTTGAGTATATATTGTTGGTGGGAAAGATGCATTTGGTCAGTTACCAGTTGTTTGGGAGGGTATTTGCTATTTACCTACATTGTGCCCTAACTTTTACCATGTAAATAGCATAGATGCTCTAAAAATAAATCCCTCTCATAGCCATAAATGTAGTACCATTGTTGGGACAGTGTTAGTGGGAGATATTTTTAGAGCAATAATTCCTCCAGGAGGAGTAGTTGTAAATGAAGAGAAAAATTAGAAGGTTCCTTCAGTAGTAAATACATGCTTTTCTTGCAGTCTATACAGAATTAGTAGCTATTAGATCAATGGTTTTACAAAATCGATTTGCTTTAGGTATATTTCTGGCAGGGAAAGGCGGAGTCTGTAAGATGTTGAAGGCTCAACACTGTTGTTTTTAAATAGCTGATGAGAGTAATATGATAGAAGATGCAAAGAACATTCCTGACCTAAAACCTGAATTAGAAAGTTTAAGAGACAACTAGTGTGCTGGAAACCTTAGGCAATGGAGCATCTGCTAGAAGTAGCTGACTAAGAAATATTGGGAATGGATTTCATGGAGTCATATTAAAACCTATAATGATTATTGGCATTTGCTTAATATGCTTATTTGCTTTGTATATGGGATTTAGATGTTACCTAACAAGAAATAAAAACAAAGAAAGACACAGACAGAGGAGAAAATAAATGGATGAAAGAAAGAATAAGACTTACAAGAAATTGAAGGAGGTAGAAACGTTAAAGAAGAGAATAGATGACTGGTCAAGGACAGTGCACCTTAAAGATTCATTTGTGATAAATTGTGATGGCTATTCTATCCATCAGAGAGGGGAAACCATTTTGGCAGACAAACATGCATTTAAAAAGAAAATGCAAAGATCAATTCTAACTAACATACATGTAGTAAATGCAATTTTTGTAGTATGAAACAATACTTAGGCATAGCATGTAAAAGAAATAATAATGTGTTGCTTTAATTTAGCCTAACTACTGATGCCATACTAATATTAGGATTAAAAGGCCTGTTTTTCACACTTAACTGCTTCTGTGCACAAGATATTTTTCTCTTTCACTGCAGATGCTTTAACTTTCCAGAAGCTCTTTGTTAGTTAGTGAAAAGGCATTTGATACGATTAGACAACTGATAGTTTGGTTCTCACTGGGAGGATATTAGATGGCAGGAAGCATGGTTCATGGAAAGAACTGTCTGGTGAGACCTGGCATCCTTGGCGTGGGTTTCCCCCTAACATTTTGTCTTCAAACCTCATGTTTTGCTGACTTCGTTTATGGTCGCTTTAGGACTCTGCACACTTTACCACTGCTAACCAGTGCTAAACTGTGTATGCTCTCTCCGTAAAATATGTTAGATTGGCTAACACCCAATTGGCATATTTAATTTAATTCTAAGTCCCCAATAAAGTGCCAATATCTGTGCTCCTGGCATGTAAATTAAATTATACTATTGGGCCTTGAGCACTGATTGTGCCACCCACTTAAATAGCACTTTAATATGTCTCAGGCCTGCAATTGCATCCTATGTGTGTCTAATTTCAAACTGCCATTTCAACCTGACAATTTGAATGCTTTTCATGCCCAAATCTTCCTTTTCTTTCCTTTTATTTTCTTTGAATACCGAAAGTCTTAAAATTAGGATTTTTCTCAGTTTAGTAGTAGTAAAGTTGAGAAAAATCCTAATTTTAATGCCTTCGGTATTCACTGAAGGCATTTAGGAGTCCTAAAATTAGGAGTCCTAACTTTACTACTACTAAATTGCGAAAAATCCTAATTTTAAGACTTTCGGTATTCACAGGAGGCATTTAGGAGTCCTAAAGTTAGGAGTCCTAACTTTACTACTACTAAATTGCGAAAAATCCTAATTTTAAGACTTTCGGTATTCACAGAAGGCATTTAGGAGTCCTAAAGTTAGGACTCCTAACTTCTGTGAATACCGAAATGAGTAAGTGCCTTCTGTGAATACCAAAATGAGTAAGTGCCTTCTCTGAATACTAAAATGGTAGTAAGTTTAGGATTTTGTCTTAAGTTAGTTCTGTGAATCGGGCCCTATGTTAAGGTGATGTCGGATATTTACCTACAATTTTGAAAATGCCACTTTTAGAAAGTTGTCATTTTCTTGATTTAGCCATTTGGGGCCAGATGTAGGAGCCTAAATACCGGTCGGTAACAGCCGATTTTAGGAATTGGCATGTAGGAGCCATCATTTTAGAGAATCGGTAAATGTACCGATTCAGTAAATTACTGAATCGGTAATTTTACCGATTCGGTAAATCCAAATGTAGGAGACACTCCTAAGAGTGTCACGGGCCCTTAAGAATCAGTATTTTACCACCCAATCTAATTGGGTGGTAAAATACCGAATTCAGGTGTGCATGCACATCTGTGCATGCCCACCTGTGCAATGTGACACACAGACATGCCCTTAGGGCATGTCTGTGTGCCACATGGCACACAAGTCTGGAATTGGGGTGCTATAGGGTGTCAAAGTGACACCCCCTGCACCCTTGCAGGATTCCGTATTTACCGATTCGGTAAATACCGAATCGGTATTGCCCATTGATTCCTATGGGCTTCATGGCCCATAGGAATGATTGGGCAATACCGATTCGGTATTTACCGAATCGGTAAATACTGAATCCTACCGATTCGGTAATTCTGAAATTCGAATTACCTACATCTCCCCCCTTCATATTTACCGACTCTTAAATACCGAATTGGTAAATTCGGTATTTAAGAGTCGCTAAATATGAATTACCTACATCTGGCCCTTGGTGCCTTCAACCAGTATCTGGGTCACATGACTAGGTGTAGTGACAGTTGTGCTTTTATACTCCTCTTAGACAGCCACCAACAACAGGGAGCTCTGGTGAGCCTGGATCGGCCATGACTGGTAGGATTGGAGGTAGGGAGCTGGACCCTGCGAACCTACTCATGAATCAGCTGTGTCCTGCCTCCACACAAAGGGCTACATACCCCTTGTAGTCAGTCTGAAGCCAGGGCAGGGAAGGCAGGGAATCTGTGCTCTTTAAAGGTTCTGCCTCGAGAGGTTTCTCCCAATGTGGTATCCTGATCTAAAGCCTCAGGGACACAAAAGGCTTCCAAGAACCTTGCATGTGCACCTAGAGTCTTCCATCTTTGAGTCTACCCTGCCAAGTGGTGGCAACTATATACTGGACTCTTGGGAATGGGCTTAAGGTGCTCCGCAAGCCTCTATGGATCCAGTGGAATCGATGCATCTCTGTGCTGCATGGCTCAAACCTGAGTAAAAGCAATGCATCGCCACTGCTTCCTGGATTGGAACCATCAAAAAGACCCACATCGCATCCTCATTGGAACCACCACTGTGTGACACCTTCTTGGTGCAGGCCCTTGCATCCCTCATCTATGGTAACGTTGACGACGATGCTGTACTCTGCATTGCAATCTAGCTGCATCTCGGAACTGATGCATCGCTTCAGCTGTGTGAAACATCGTGGACGTGGATCCTCACAACGCTCGGCAAACCAGGATTTTTAATACATTTTTCAGTGGGTCTAACTGGGGCTCTGTAGCCGGCACTCTCTCCATCAGGGTCGGCCTGAACTTGTGACTTTGTGCTGGTCAGGCACAACCAGATATGCACAGTTAGTGCTTTATGCTTTTTGGTGCTATTGTCATCAAAATCTTTAAAAAGGCATATCTCTGGTTTTACAGATTGCATTTTGTCAAGGGCCTAACTAGGTCACTGTAGTCTGCCTGTGCTCCATCTTGGTCAAATGATCTTGTGAGTTTGTCGCACTGGTGGTATTTACACCAAAATCTTTAAAATTGCATATCTCTGGTTCAACTGATTGGATCATTGCCATTTTGGTCTTGTTTCATTTATTTAATTTTTTAATATTTTTCTAACTTGGTGTAAGATCCATTTTGCTCATTGGTTCACTTTATTACTGTTTGAAGTGTTGCACAAATACCTTACAAATAGCCTCTAAGTTAAGCCTGACTGCTCTGTGCGAAGCTACCAGGTTAATTTAGGGTTGGCTTGTGCATCACTCTGACAAGAAAGGTGGTTGCTACTTGACCAGGGCTCACACCCCAGTCAACCAGCAACCCAATTTCTTACATGTCTGAACCACAAAATGTGTATTTTTTCATGGTCTTGGTTCCGCGGTTTATTGTGAAGATATGAGAAACTAAGGAGTTTACCTGCTCCCAGGGCTTTTTTGCAATGTAAGCAGAATGAATCATATGTAACCAACCACATTTCAGTGTGTGTTCTTAGTATAGAGCTCTGGACTCTTTTTTGGGGATTCCTAGGATTACCTCTATTCAGGAGACATCACCTTCAAGCCCTTCTCCTTTTCAGGGATGTCTGCTGATTGAGAACTGAGAATACTTTAAAGCTTTGCAAAATTCCTATATTGCTTAAGTAGAAAATGAATTTTATTCTCTCAAAAGATTTCTTTATTCGGATTTCTGAGCTGACACCATTCCATGCTTAGTGTAGGATTTGCAATTTGTGCTTAAACTAGTTTAGGGACTTCCTTTATATATTATCTAAGTTTAATTTGTTATACTCACTCACTTGGTATTTTATCCTGTTTTGTAATACCAATTAAAGGATTATTTGCGTTTGTAATAATGATGACTAAGTGATTAATATTTGTTGAATAAAACAATATAACCTTATTGAGTTGATAATAAAACCTTTTAGCTGCTTAAATTCTCTCTATTGACTAATGGGGAGCCCTAAATGAATTTTGCTATTTAAGAAGTTTGATGTAAATGATTGCTCCTCCCCATCACTCCTTGTCCACAACCAAAAGTCCAAATGACCAATGGCGGCGAAAATTTAATGATTACACTCAAAGATTAAGAGACAAAAATCCCCACACATTCATTATATTTTAAAGTGACAAAGTGAAAAGAAAAATGTACTTTGCAAATAAAAGATCTGTCCTGTAGTTCCTACAATAATTATACAGGATCTGCGCGTTTAGACAATATACACTGTTGGATTGGTGCCAGACTGTTTCTGAACACCCCCACCAGGTATGTTGGCCTTTTGTACCAACTAGCTCACTGGGCCACTAGAATCTCCTTTTACCAAGGAGAAAATAATTCTTGGCAACCATCGAACATGACAACCCTGATACCTCAGGATCGGTGAAACAATATACTACTTTTTGCTCAGTCACTTGTCCTTACTTGGTCTGTCGCACAGATATACACAGAATAAACAAGCTGGGCGTTTTAAATAAGTATCTATTGAACAATTGTTATTCTGGTGTAGAATAAATGAGTTGCAACAACCATGAGACAGTATAAGATATAAATGATTAGCAGTACTAAAAAGGTAAAGGAATGGTATAACTCTACCATCTTACAATGATCATGAATACATACGAGTATATAAAGCACATGATAAAAAGATGCGTACTTGTACGATGCCTCCCAAAATTGATGTACCTAAATGTACCTCGCATGTGTATAGGTGTTAAGCCAAGAATCCCTCTAGGATTTAGTCCTCCCCATCACCTGAAGTTAAAGACTTTGGGACCCCGTCCTGGTTTTGAGCTGGACACACCGCGAGGGATGTTAGACCTCTGCGAGCTAGAGTGTCTGCATTAAAGAACCTCAGCATCTCTGGTCAGTGTGTCGGCCGGGAAGTCTCGGTCTCCTCTGCTCTAGCTGAGCAAGATGAGACATATATATACCCATAGGTCCCCCCAGGGGCCCTACCTCGCTGTATTCCTGTGTCGGCCTAAGGATGACGTTGAGCATGAACTTTATACATAGATATTATACAGGAGATGGTCGTCCTGATCTGCTTCCAAGAATCCTCATGCATAATATATAAGATCTCGAACTAGGGAAAACCTGTGTTCTGACTGCAATGTTGTACCTAGGTAAAAGGTCAGTCCCTGTAAACTGTGACAAGTCTAATGTAGGGAAGAATATGGTGAAGGGTAATGAAGTTACTGGGGCCTATATTATGGTACCCATATGGAATATAACACCCACTCCTCTTCTGAATGGACAACATAGTTGAAGTCTAAACGTACTACTAGGCTTACTAGATCCTGGTATGCAAAAATATTTTTTTAAAGAAACATTAGTTTGTGCTAAAAACAATGTTTAAAAAGTTCTAAAATATCTTTAACATTTTTCAAAAGGAAATTGTCACTCAAGCCATAGCCCTAAAGTGTCCATAGGTATAGTTCGAAATACTATAAGAATTTAAAAGTCATGCATGCTCAAAAGAAGGTAATTTTGTTATGAGTTCCAATTTTCAGTTTGTTTCTCAAAATAAAAAGGTTGAATTTCTCCCAGCATATGAAGGGGCAAATGATTCAAATGTTAATATGCCTGATTCACAGAATTAACTTAAGACAAAATCCTATAATTACTACTTTAATTAATTAACGATACTTGTGAGTGAACAATACCATTGAAACACGAAGACTTGAACCATTGGCCTTCAGAGTGGGAGCAGCAAAACTTAACCATTAGGCCACACACAAGTGGTCAATGGTTGGCATCAAAGCATACGAATAATATCTGAACTCGGCATATTGACATTTTGGAATTATTCAATTGAGAAAAATCATACTGAGAATCACTCTCTGTGTTTTCCATCCCAGAATGGGATTGAAGAATGGGTGAGATAGAGAAATTAAGAGATTGAAAGAAAGAAGGAGAGAGAGGGGGGAGAGAGAGAGTGAGAGAGAGAGAGAGACAGGGAAAGAAAATGTTGTTTAGCTTTTGGTGAATGGTTTACTTAAAATTAGATCTTTTTCGACAAAGTAAAAAGATAAATGTATTTGTCAATTATATAAGCTAGATCACCTTTCAGTATATAACTTAAATATTGGAAGTTTTGTAGCTAACCAAGCACTTAGATTGAGACACAAGGACTCACTCCTTCAACATTAATATTGACTCTATTGCCCTGACTGACTGACTGACTGATGGTATTTCTAAAGCGCACTATTGCCGAGGTGTCTTGGCACTGAGTAAAGTGACCAACCAGGTACTGACCGATGTATCATTGAGTAAAGAGCCATGTCTTAATTTCCTTCAAGAACAGTCTACGGTTAGTGATCTATCTGAGGTGAAGTGGAGCTGAGTTCCATAACCTTGAGGCCAGATGGGAGAAGCCCATGCCTCCCCAACGTGATAGTGACTCATAAGTCACTATCCTGAAACCATGACTATAACATTTGAACTGAATATTTTGATATATTGGCATTTTGTGAAAAATTGGATTGACAATAATAATAATAATAATAGGAATAATAATAATAAGTAAGCTTATAAAGCACATGGCTACACTCACTAGCGCGTTGCTGCGCTGCAGCTCACAAATCGCCTGGCGCAGAAAATGTGATGCAGCTTAGAGGGGAACCCATACGCAAAAGAGCCATGTTTTTCGTTTTTTTTAAGAGTCTCTCAGATGGTTCCTTCCGGAGAGCGAGAGAGAGGTCATTCCAATGTTTAGCAGTCAGATAGCGGAAGGATCAACCACCCATTCTCGATCTTTTGATTATCGGAATCTTGACCTGTCTAGTCCCCTCAGACCTCAAACACCAGGGTTGGAGTGTAGGGGGACAGTAGAGCGTGCAGATAGCTAGGCCCTTTTCCCTGCAGAATGTTGTGACTAATGCACAAGGCTTTCAAAAGTATTTTCTCCTTCACAGGGAGCCAGTGTAGGCCCGCAAGAGAAGCTCTCATGATCAGCATCAGAACGAGGTGAGGCGCTGTGTTCTGAATGCATTGAAGTCTCTGCAGACACTTGCCATTAGCTCCTCGATATAAAGCATTTCCGTAGTCGAGGCGAGAGGTTACAAGCGCATGGACTAGGGTTTTCCTGGCTACCACAGGAAGTATATCTAATGTCTTCCGAAGCCCTTTCATTATTCCAAATCACTTTCCGGCCACAATTCTAGTGTGGTTTTCAAAGGAGAGCTTAGAGTCCAGCCACATCCCCAAGTTCTTAACCTGATTACTGGGGGAGGGGGTAGGGCCCTGGGTCTGTGGCCACCAAGCTGAAGACCATATCGAGGAAGCTTTACCCACGATCAGAACCTCCGTTTTGCTGCCATTCAGCTTTAAACAGTTACTTGACATCCAGGATGCCAGCTCCGGTAGACAGGTGAAAAATTCATGGTTGCCTCTTCATGAGATTGTGACAGTGAAATCACCAATTGCGTGTCATTCTCATATGGCACAACACTGATGCCTTATTTTACCAAAATCTCTACCAGTGGGGCGATATATAGATTAAAAAGAGTAAGGCTTAGTATAGAGCCCTGGGGCCCCCTTGAGCCAGCGCAATGTTTTTAGAATAACGAGGCGCTGCAGGAGTCATGGATGGGCTACGGCGTTGAATGCCACGCAGAGGTCCAGCAGGACCAGAGGCACCGTCAGGACTTCATCTATGTGTCTGCAGATGGTTTCTATAGACAGAAGCAGTGCTGACTCAGTAGAGTAAGTTGCTCGAAAACCCGAATGTGTAGGGTGCAATAAGCTGTGATGGTTAATGTAGGGCGTCAGTTGAGAATTGACCACTTTTTAGGCTATTTCAGTAAAATATGGCAGGAGCAAGACTGGTTGAATGTTCTTCAACTGACTCGCACCCACACCCGGCTTTTTCTTAATGGGAAGAATGACCGCTTTTTTCCACCTTTTTGGGGCCACACCAAATTCAAAAGAGAGGTCTTGACCCTGTGCCTCATGGGAACAGTCCAGCCCGAACTGCCAAGCCATGTCTTCCCTGGACCGGAATCAAGCATCCTAGGACCGGTTTCTGGCTATCAGCCGTCATCAGCCAGGATAGCTTGATTCCAATGGCATGGAGAGTACAGGACTCCCTTCTGAGCATACCCTCCCACTCGGGGTGACAAATGCAAAAACAACAATTGATGGACGGAATGTTGCATAATGGCAAAACGTTATTTTGCTCACCACACCACCCCAGTTCAGACATGGCCATATGCAAATCAGTCTTGACCCTGTGCCTCATGGGAACAGTCCAGCCTGAACTGCCAAGCCATGTCTTCCCAGGACGGGAATCAAGCATCCTAGGACCGGTTTCTGGCTATCAGCCGTCATCAGCCAGGATAGCTTGATTCCAATGGTAAGGTAAGGTAAAGATTTATTGCAGAGTTAATAAAAACTCACAATTATTAAAACAAGCAAATTTATAAGACAATCTCTAACTAAAGTGTTTGTAATTAAAATAACAGGTGAGTTCTATATGATAGTTAATAAAACACATTTTGGTATGTTGCTGTCCATTGGGGCGACTGGATGCTAACAGATTTTAGTTTTAAGCAGTGCTTCCAGTTGGCCCGGCAGCTGATTCTTTTAGTCTATTAGCCACATTGTCAAAGAATTTTGTTGTTCTACAGTTTAAATGGGTTTCACCAGGGTTAAAGCAGAGCATCACAGCCTGCCTGCAGCTAGTTATTCCCTTCTGAATCCATAGGGGCCGAAGCAGGTAGCGTCTTATGTCCAGAAGTTTTGTGCAGATGCAGATTATGTGCGTCAAGTCCTCTTTTCCAGTAGAGCAGAGTCGGCAGTTTGCTGCGTTTTCTCTTTTCCAGGGTGCTAAGTGAGGCATTATCGGTATATTGCCAAGACGCATATTGAGGAACTTATTTTTTGTTGTCTGTGTAAGACCCGTTGTTAAATACTGTTGTGGCTTGAGAGCTGTGTAGCCTTCCAGTACCACCCATCCATGTGCTCTCCTAGCAAGAGTTGCTTTGTCCTCGATAGATGAGACCATCTTGGTGACCTTCGATACCATTTTTTTAAAAGTCTTGGGATCAGTTGCTGACTACCATAAGTTTGTTAGTCCTAGGGTCTCCAATGATTCCATTAGACGTGACTCACGTCTGAGGATACCCGTCACACTCGGGTTGACTAATGCACAAATAATAATTGATGGATCGAATGTTGCACAATGGCAAAACATTCACCCCCAGTCACAGATCTGGGTTGAATCGTGAGTCCCGTGCTCTCCATGCCACTGGAATCAAGCTATCCAGGCTAATGAGGGCTGAAAGCCCGAAACCGGTCCTTGGATGTTCGTATCTAGTCCAGTGAGGACCTGGCTTGGCAGTTCTGGTTGGACTGTTCCCATGGGGCACAGGGTCAAGACTGATTTGCATATGGCTGGGTTCCAACTGGAATGGCATGGTGAGCAAAAAAACGATGGATTTAGGCCCAGATCTCTGCTCTGGGGTGAAATTATGACATTGTTCTGCATTCTGTTCATCACCTGTTGTTTTTGAATTTGTCACCCCGAGTGGGACGGTATGCTCAGACGTGGAATCAGTGCTCTCCATGCCACTGGAATCAAGCTATCCAGGCTGATGAGGGGTAAAAGCCCGAAACCAGTCCTTGGATGCTCGTTTCCAGTCCAGGGAAGACCTGGTTTGGCAGTTCGAGCCGGACCGTTCCCATTGGGCACATGGCCAAGATTGATTTGCATATGGCTGGGTTCCAACTGGAATGGCATGGTGAGCAAAAAAATGATGGATTTAGGCCTAGATCTCTGTACTGGGGTGAGTGTATGACATTGTTCTGCATTCTGTACATCACCTGTTGTTTTTGAATTTGTCACCCCGAGTGGGACGGGTATGCTCAGACGTGAGTCCTGTGCTTTCCATGCCACTGGAATCAAGCTATCCAGGCTGATGAGGGCTGAAAGCCCGAAACCAGTCCTTGTATGCTTGTTTCCAGTCCTGGGAGGGCCTGGCTTGGCAGTTCGGGCTGGACTGTTCCCATGGGGCACAGGGTCAAGACTGATTTGCATATGGCTGGGTTCCAACTGGAATGGCATGGTGAGCATAAAAACAATGGATTTAGGCCCAGATCTCTGTACTGGGGTGAATGTGTGACATTGTTTTGCATTCTGTCCATCACCTGTTGTTTTTGCATTTGCCACCCCAAGTGGGGCGGGTATGCTCAGACGTGGGTTCAGTGCTCTCAATGCCACTGGAATCAAGCTATCCAGGCTGATGAGGGCTGAAAGCATGAAACCGGTCCTTGGATGCTCGTTTCCAGTCCAGGGAGGACCTCGCTTAGCAGTTCGAGCAGGACTGTTCCCATGGGGCACAGGGTGAAGACTGATTTTCATATGGCTGGGTTCCAACTGGAATGGCATGGTGAGTAAACAAACAATGGATTTAGGCTCATATCTGTGTACTGGGGTGAATGTATGACATTGTTCTGCATTCTGTCCATCACCTGTTGTTTTTGCATTTGTTACCCTGAGTGGGACGGGTATGCTCAGACGTGAGTCATGTGCTTGCCATGCCACTAGAATCAAGCTATCCAGGCTGATGAGGGCTGAACGCCCGAAATCGGTCCTTGAATGCTCGTTTCCAGTCCAGGGAGGACCCGGCTGGCAGTTTGGGCGGTGCTGTTCCCATGGGGCACGGGGTCAAGACTGATTTGCACACGGCTGGGTTCCAACTGGAATGACATGGTGAGCAAATAAACAATGGATTTAGGCCCAGATTTCTATACTGGGGTGACTGTATGACATTGTTCTGCATTCTGTCCATCACCTGTTGTTTTTGCATTTGTCACCCTGAGTGGGACGGCTATGCTCAGATGTGAGTCCCATGCTCTCCATGCCACTGGAATCAATCTATCCAGGCTGATGAGAGCTGAAAGCCCGAAACCAGTCCTTGGATGCTCGTTTCCAGTTCAGGGAGGACCTGGCTTGGCAGTTCCGGCTGGACTGTTCCCATGGGGCACAGGGTCAAGACTGATTTGCATATGGATGGGTTCCAACTTGAATGGCATGGTGAGCAAAAAAATGATGGATTTAGGCCCATGTATGACATTGTTCTGCATTCTGTCCATCACCTATTGTTTTTGCATTTGTAACCCCGAGTGGGACGGGTATGCTCAGATGTGAGTCCAGGGCTATCCATGCCACTGGAATCAAGCTATCCAGGCTGTTGAGGGCTGAAAGCCTGAAACCAGTTCTTGGATGCTCCTCTCCAGTCCAGGGAGTACCTGGCTTGGGAGTTTGGGCTGGACTTTTCCCATGGGGCACAGGGTCAAGACTGATTTGCATATGTCTGGGTTCCAACTGGAATGGCATGGTGAGCAAAAAAAAAACGATGGATTTAGGCCCAGATCTCTGTACTGGGGTGAATGTAGGACATTGTTCTGCATTCTGTCCATCACCTGTTATTTTTGCATTTGTCCCCCCGAGTGGGACGGGTATGCTCAGATGTGAGTCCCGTGCTCTCCATGCCACTGAAATCAAGCTATCCAGGCTGATGAGGGCTGAAAGCCCGAAACCGGTCCTTGGATGCTCTTTTCCAGTCAAGGGAGGACCTGGCTTGGCATTTCGGGCTGGACTGTTCCCATGAGGCACGGGGTCACGACTGATTTGCATATGGCTGGGTTCCAACTGGAATGGCATGGTGAGCAAAAAAAACGATGGGTTTAGGCCCAGATGTCTTTACTGGGGTGAATGTATGACATTGTTCTGCATTCTGTCCATCACCTGTTGTTTTTGCATTCATCCAGGAAGGTAGCATAGATCCTTGCTACCTTCTCTGCGAAGAAGTCTGACACATAACTGCAAGAATCCACAGAGCAGCTGTTGGAATTCGTAGTCCTGGCTAATGACGATATGTCCTTAAAAATTGTAAAAAATTCTCTAGAAGAGCTTTCAGCTTGCTCTATCCTTGCATTGTAGTAGGCGCACAGGTGTTTCTTATGAGGGAGTGATAGTTTTTTAGACTAGTTTTGTAATCAGCCTTCCTTTGCTCTGAGAAATCTTTTCTCCATAATCATTCCAAGCGCTTGCAGGAGCTCTTAACACTCCTGAGTTCTTCATTGAACCATGGGGCAGATTTCAACTGTATCCTCTGCACACTAGAGGACCATAGGGCTACTCTATCTAGAGCCTCAGTTATCCATTCATCTAGTGCACTACACGCAGTTTCAAAGTCATTGCCTCCTGGTGGCCCGCCCTGTTGAAGAGTGTGATTAAAATTAGCTGCTGAGAACCTAGCCCATTACCTATGCAGTCTCCCTGCGCCTTTGGCATTGGGGTATTAGGTATCAGGGAACTAAAGAGGACCAAATAGTGATCTGTTCAAGGAACTGCCTTAGGGCCTTCAATTATTAGATCCCCCCAGTTGGCAAAAATTGGATCTAGTAGGTGGCCCAGTTGGTGAGTCGGGAGAGAAGATTGCAATGCCAGCTGTAAAGCGGCTAATACCTGACAGAGCTCTTGCGCTCCAGAATTAGCCTTATCATCGAAATGTAGGTTCATGTCTCCTAACACCAGCACTTCAGTGTACCAGAGTGTCAGTTCTGTCATCTGTTCCCTTAGGCTAGATGCGAACTGGGAGATGGGACCTGGTGGTCTGTAAATTAAAAAACCTTTTATGACATAATGATCGTGAAAAAGCCTGCTTCGCTGGCATTGGTGTTTGGCATCTCTAAGGTGCAATGTAACAATAGTTTATAAATAATGGCTATCCAACCCCCCTGTTTATTGACGATCTAATCTGGCAATCCCATAGTTCAGTGGGAGAGCCTCAAGGATCTCTGGTGCAGAATCCTTGTTCAGCCATGTTTCAGTGAGAAACATGACATCTGGCTGACTGTAAACAAGATGGCCATGGATTTCTTTTTGTGCTTATTGAGGGATCTGCAATTGACCAGTACAAGCAACTTCTGCTCTATCATGTTCTGCCTCAATTTTGCCCCATTGTATGAGGGCAGTGACTGCAGTTTAGACGTGAGTATCCCATCGATATACTGTTCCTACATTGTTCTGTGATGGTGGGCATAGTGTATGTAGTTCCTCCAAGGTGTATTTGTGTTCTACTACTAAATGTTCAGGTGTTCTGGCCCCAGGCCCTGAAGGGTCACAGACGGACTTGCTTTTGCTCTCTGTCTCAGCCTTCAACCCTATTCTGGGATGGAAAAAAGAGAGAGAGAGAGAGAGAAAGAGAAATTGCGAGAGTGAACAAAAGAGAAAGAGAGAGAGAAGAGGTTTTTGGCCTTTGGTGAAAGTGAAAGATATACATAAAATTAGACAAAGTGAAAAGAAAAGTGTATTTGCCAATTCAAAAGAACCAGTTGAATTTGCGGTATATTGTTTAAACATTGGACTCTTAGTAGTCAACCATACACTTTTGCAGGAACATTACCATTGAGACTCCATAACTTGAAACCTTTACTTTCCGAGAAAGAGTTTAAGGGGCATATTTACCAGAAAATGTTGGAGCGTGGGGCTGCGCCAGATTTGGCAGCGCCACACTCTGACATTTTCAAACCGAAGGGATATGCTGTATTCTCAAGTATACGCCTCGACCTTGTGTTTTCTCTAGAGCTGGTGCTAAATTTAGCTGCCTAGCACCAGCACAGGAACCCTTGCACCATAGTGCAAGGGAGCCTGTGTTGCAGAGAATGATTGTTTATGTGCAGGAAGATGTTCCTTCCTGCACATAAACAATCACTAATGGCAATTTGTTACTTTTATGTGTGCTGCAGAATGCAGCACACATAGATGTAGAAAATCTTCAATATTTAATGAATGTTTATGTGAAGACACCTTCCTGCACATAAACAATCAATAATGGCGTTTATACTCTTTCTATAGGGTCGATTGCGACAATGTTGTTTGGAAAAGCTCCCAATCGGATTCGATTTTGCGGAATCTGATTCGGAACCCGTCTTTCCTAATGATTCGGAAAGCTTTCCGAATGACTGATTACAATGTTCAGACTTTCCGAGTCGGTTCGGAGTGGGTTCTGGATGGCATTAGGAGGGACCGAGTCGTTCGGAATAGACTCGTACAGGTCTACTGACTGTGTCTCTGACCAAGCGATTACGATGCCGGATTCCGGCAGCCTTTCCCAATAAGTTTGCCTGACACAGATTGGCTGTCGGAATCCGACTTCAGGGGCCTGTTGCAGGCCTCCCTTCACCCGCAGCCTTCCAAATGGGGCCCGTGGGGATACTTGGTCAGAACACAGACTCCCATTGAAGTCCATGGGAGTCCAACTAAATGGTACCATCGTAATCAGTCGGTCGGACTCCACGAATCTGATTAGGTCGGAAACCATTCAGTGACAGATTCAGTCAGAATGCTTTCCAAACTCCATCATGATTGACCCCCATATGTGCTGGAGAATTCAGCACAGATACAAAAACCAAAAACAAGGAGACATCTGAGCATTTCTCCTTGTTTCGCCATTCTAACACCTAGTCTTGCATACCATTAGTATTTGGAGCTGCTTCAGTTTTAGACCTCCTATATCTGGTGTAGCATCAAAAGCAATGGGGGTTGCAGTGAAACATCCAAAGCAATATCCATTGCATTCTTCTTTCATGCTACTTGATGTGGTGTTAAGCCACAAAACGTGGCATAACAATGCTTTGTAAATATGAGGAAGGGCATATTACCACCAGAACGTTGCTAAAATTTACATTTTGGTGGCGAAATCCCCCTTATATATATGCCCCTAAGAATTTAAGCATTAGGCCACACATGACTGCTCATCTTTGGCCACAAAGCATAATTATAACGTTCAAACAACACATTTTGAAATATTATGTAAGCATTTTTTTCATGTTTGGTTAATTAAAATCATTACATATCTGGAACAATGCACTGCAATTACAGATAAAAACAAGCATTTGCAATGCAATAGGTCTCGCATTTACACGAGTTTCTGCTATTGACAATGTCAATGACAATAGCTTTTATTTATGTTTTCGTTTTAAAAACATAAATGGCATTGTCATTTACAATAACAATAGCTTGAACATATGTAAATGCGAGTCTTATTACATTGCATAATGTTGTCCCCCCCCTTGCTCTGCCCCAAACGAAAGCAGCCTGCAGTATTATTATATAAATAAATAAACCACTATAGTTAAAGCGGATGTGCTGTAATTTTAATAAATACATGTGGAAAGCGGCCAGCATTAAGTAAATAAATAATTAGGCACGGCCGCTATAGTTAAAACGGACGTGCTATAATTATAATAAATAACTTATAAAAAGCAGCCAGTGTCAAGTGAATAAATAATTAAGTGCGGCTGCTATTGTTAAAGTGGGCAGGCTATAATTTAAAAATATACATTAGTAAAAGCAGAGGGCCTGATGAGATGTTGTGGGTGGATAGGGAAGATCATTAAAGAAAAAAGTGCTTACGAACTTATGAAGGAGACCGTGTAACGCCACAAGTAAAAGATCCAGTCTTCATGGGAGGTAACAAACGGCACAAAGGCAGTGTAGAGAGTTGTTTCTGGAGTTTTCCAAACATGTGTATACCTTTAATAGAATTTGATGTTTTTAAGGATTCTTAATTCTAGGAATGTTGAGAGTGCATGTTTCAGATTATACCTGATGCTCAACTGGGTTTCTTCGTGGGAAATAAAGCTTCCAGATTTATGGACTACATACTTGTGTTTGTATCATCCTTTTTTGAAGAAGCAATTCATACATTTATTGGCGCGATTTGAAGTGAAACCCACCGACCTACTGGATTTGTTGATAATTTTATGTCCAGATCTACCAATGAAAACCTTGTGATTTGTTTTTAGCTTCTACTTAACAGTTTCTTCAAGATTTACCGTATATCTACTTGGATTTCGTACAATGGTATTTTTTTTCATCACTTTCTCAATGAGGATTCATGACGATTCATGCAACGGCCCCCACAACGCTAAGGATGCCTGGCCTCTACCTTGGGGGTGCCCAGGAGTGGACGCCTCACAGGGAAAGCCAGGATGGGTTCCACAGCGGTATTCGTACAAGCGCCTTGAGACCTTTGCGGTTCTCCGGGTGTGTGAGAGTCTCACACACTCAGAGAACCTACGTACTTTACCTCAGTTCCCCATTACGGCCACAAGCCAACGATTAAGGGCAAGCGGATTTGCTTCCCTACGCTGTCGGCCGCATACCCAGCGGCGGATTTCTCGATCCCTTACACCCGCCTCCTGACGCATTTGAAGCACCTTCTTCTCGTGTCTACCATTATTTGTACCTGATCAGGACCGGGTTGGAATTAACACCGGTCCCCCGATACTGCCCTCAGCCTAACTATACAGCCCTGAAGAGTCACGGGTCTACCCCGTTATTGACGAAACACGTGTCCGCTGGTTTCTTGTGAAAGAAAAACTCCCCTTTTGGTTAGGGGAGCTTCTCACCAGATGAATGAAAAACAAACAGTGCTGACCAATTATATCTTAAGTCCTTGTGTTACTTTCATTATTACCATCCAAACCATTTCATAACTGTTAAAGAGAAAAAGAAAAAGAAAAAATATATTTTTAGAAAAATGCATTAGCTTGTACCACTACAATCCGCCAATTCCTACACCATCAAATCTTGTAATCTAACTATTTAGAACCCATCCTTCCACTTACCAGTATCATTCGAAGTACAATGGCGATCCTCACTCATGGCCCGATAAATCCGGAATGCGGGGAATTGTTCAAACGAGTACTCTTTTAAATCCACCATTAACCAATCACCACCGACACCACTGATCCGCCAAATCGTCCTCCAATCATTTTAACGCCCTAATTAAATGACCAAAGCTTCCTCTCCCATCCACATGACCATTAATCCCCATGTAGAACTTCCTGGGTACAATATTCTGTAAGCAGTCCCCTCTCTGGTCCGCTTGTGTTATTTCCTCAACATATTTAGGACCACCAATCCGGTTGAAGCTTTCATTGTCTAGACCAATCAAAATACGTCCAAACCCCTGCTATTCTTTCTTCATCTGGAAAACGGAAAGTTTACAAAGTGAGCATACTGCCAGCGTGATGTCCCTGTATCAACTCTACACCTCCATTCTCTACCGAAAATGAATATACAGAATGAGTATAAACCAGTACTACTCATTCTTAATCCGTAACCTGGAAAGGTTAAATAGTAAATGAAATACCAGCATGATGTTCCCTTAATGAATATACACCACCAATCTCTGCAGTTGTTTGTATTTGATTGTGAGAAGTTGCCTGACAGTGATGAATATTCGTAATAAAGAAATCGAAGAACAAAGTATTCAACTGGAAGATTTTCTTTGAGACTCATTATCAACATAGAAATTTGAAATATTCATATTAATAATCTGTTCTAGATACTATTATGCTCCTTCTGTATTTGTTGTATATTTGGACTTTCGCTGGATGTTGATACCTGAGTGCCAGGCCTTCAACGCCTCCTCCCGCCTCCGCTCTGATATAAATGTGATTTCCGGGTATTTATTTTCTACATCTCGCTGTACTGCACTTTGGAGAAATGAGGGACAGACGGTGTTTATTGTATTGTGTGTGCACAGTTGAAGTAGAAAGTAGATGTTCTCTAGTTGTTGATTTCCGAGTTCCAGGCCCTCAACATCCCCTCCCGCCACCGCCACCAGATAGACTCAGGGTGTTTATTGTCTACCGATCCGAGTACTGCACTCTGAAGAAGTGAGGGATCGGTGGCATTCTTGTGTTGTGCACAGTGAAAGACGTAAACAAATGTTGACATCTGAGTGCCAGGCCTCTCCACAGTCCCTTCCCTTCCACTCCCAGATGAATGAGATTGCAGGCTGTGTGTGTTGTCTACATATTGCTGCACTGTACTCTAGAGAAGTAAGGAAAGATTGCATTTTTCATATTGTGCACAGTTAAAGACACAAGTGAATGTTCACTGAATGTTGGTATCTGAGTCCTAGGCCCTCAATGCCACCTGCCCCATGAATGTGATTGCAGGCTGTGTGTGTAGTCTAAATATCGCTACCTAACAAAAGCAGCCTGCACTATTGATAAAATAAATAAATAGGCTTGTTGCTATAGTTAAAGGGGACGCACTCTAATTTTGATAAATATATTAGGAAGTCGCCAACGTTAAGTAAATAAATAATTAGGAGCAGGCGCTATAGTTAACGCGGACACGCTATAATTTTTATAAATGCTTTACTAAAGCGCCCAGCGCTAAGTAAATAAATAATTAAGCGCCGTCGATATAGTTAAAGCGGATGCACTATAATTTTAATATATACATTAGTAAAACTGGAGTGCCTGCTGAGATGTTGTGGGTGAAACAGGGAAGATTAAAGAAAAAAAAGTGCTTACTGACTTATGAAGGAGACCGTGTTTTGCCACAAGTAAAAGATCCAGTTCTCATCGGAAGTATTAAACAGCAACAAGGCAGTAACAAGGAGGAACCAACGAGCTTCATAATCAATCAGAAGCTAGCATTTACCAAGGGCAATGACACTAGCCAATGAAAAATATAGGAGGAGAGTAGACGAGCCTTCCACAGCATGTTCGACTACTGCATGCCTCGCAGAGCACGCAACGCATGCGTGCTGCCGCTAGGCTTGACCTAAAAACAAAATCATACTTAGACACCTGTAACCCTAGCCATTAACGTAAGGAAAAATTCCCCCAAAAGAAAAATCACAGACCATTCTACAGTAAAGCAAACCTGCCCCTCCTACTGACCAACACCAGTTGCTTGTCCATAAAAGCAATGTTCTAAAGGTTCAGCTTTTGCAAAGACCCCAAGTAACCTCTTCTCCAGCGCTAACCCTTGCAAACATCCTTTGTAGTGTGGGGCGCTGTTCTTCAGCACTGATTGTTGCAGTCATGGGAGTATTATTGATGATGGTGTGAAGAAGAAGTCATTTTCCATCTTCATCCTTCTCTTCCTTTTCAATTGATAATGAAAGTGACTTATGAAATAGGGTAATTGCCCTGTTTTTATTCTGATTTGTGGGGTAACAGAATACCTGGCCTATCCAGTGCTTCTTCAATGAGTTAATGTCTTTGGCTGTAAGGTGAGATTTTTGTAAAATAATAGTCTGACTTTGTAATCTGGCTAAATGCACTCTCTGCTTTTTTAATAGGGTTGCGTAGACCTTCACATTCCAGGACACTACTCGCAAATTGTTCACCATATTCATGGACAAACAGCTTATAATGTAAATATATTCTTTGTTCAATAAAAAATACAATGCAAAATCAAAAAGATGACCAAGCAATGCAAATGAGTGTGTATTGCCATGGTAAGAATCAAGTAAACAAAAGAGAGAAAGAAAAAGAAATAAAAGAGGAAGATGGAAAAAAAATAGAAGAAACAGATGGTAGAAAAAGAGAGGATGGCAAAAAGTTGAACGGCTTCAAACATAAGGGAAAAGGGACACTTCCAGTGTATAACCAGTAATGAGGAGGGGGCGGAGAAGCGCAAGGAAAAAGATGAACAGCAGACTTATGACAACCAGAGATGAAAGACTGAAGCCACAGAGACAATCAACATTAAAATATACATTAAGACTATGAGTGAGCGGATTTTGCGACATTGACTTTCGCAAACTATTGAGAAAATGCCAAAAATCTCTGCAAACATGCGGAAATATCGCGAAGATGCAGAAGTTTTTTTCCCACTTGTTTGCAATAATTTCTGTGTGATCGCTTTGGAAATGTCTCGCCAACTTTCCCATGCAGTCGCCTATAGGTGCGGCCATCTTGTTTTCACTTGTCCCGCCCGCTCGCTATGCTTATTTCTTGTTCCGGGTGGCGCAATGCATGCTCACGCCTGTTCGCAATACGTATTTCCTGTTCGGGAACGCTTTTACGTGTTCGTGACGATTTTTGCGTGCTCAGGGGGAAATATTGCGCGAACTTCCCCATGCGGTCGCAATGGGCGCGGCCATCTTGTTTTTTACTCTATTGCTATATGGTTCTGGTGCCTGCTTTTGAATCCTCCCTCTATCTTTTCAATCCTTTGTTTCTAGACACTTTTTTTTAAATCTTTTTGATTTATTATCTCTTTGACTATTTTCCTGCTTTTTATATTTTTGATTTTTGTCTACTTTTTGTGTGTTTTAGCTACTTTTTCACTCTTTTTCTATTGCCTGCTCTTTTAATTGCTGTTACTCACTTTTTAAACTTTTTTACCTTTTCTTTCCCGCCCTCATCTACCCCAGAACCATGTCAAAGGGGCAAAGAGCTCGACGGAGGAGCCAGAGCCTAGACCACAAGGGCTGCAGGCACGGGCCTCATTTGGGGGGGGGGTGGAGTTGGCTGCACTGATTTTCTTTGTGTAGCGCCACCTCCCTTTAACCTTGGCAGCAGGTGGCAGGCCTGGGTCTGGGTCAGGGCTCCGGGAGTGTTGGCAGTGGTGTGGGAAGGTGCGCTGGGCAGTGTTTCGCTGCTCTGGGGTAGAGTGGAGGTCCCGGGTCTTGGTGAGTAACTATTTAATTATTACTACTTTGTGTTTGTTCTTCTGCTCTGTGTTATATATTGCGAATATCTTTTTTTTTCCAACCAGCTAGAATGCTGCTGCTTACATTACAGGTAAATTACGTTTAAAAGTCTTCTGTGATTGTTATGACACAGGTGCTCTTCTGCGCTACTAATCTTACTTGTTTGCAACTTTGCGTTTGCCTTTGCTTTGCGTGATTATGTAAGAGTTTATTTTAGAGAAATTAAGTTACGTAATGCTAGTGACTCTAGCCCTTACTTTGTCCTGTGACTAAGAGATAGGGGCGGATTGATACTTAGGTTTAGTTACTTTGTATGAGTTTGTAATTTTTTAGTGGTATGCGTGATGCCCCCTCTTTACGTCACATGCTGCTAGTACCCCAGTCTTTAGTAGAACCTTTTCTAGTTTGTTCAATGAGTGGCAATAGGCTTAGCACTAGCAGAACATCAGCATCAATCAATCAACCAAAAATGTTGTGTATACAAAAATGTAGTCATGTGTCCTCCATTTGACCATTTATGCATTGTTGAGGACTAAAAGCAGTGGAAATGCATACTTAATGTACAATTGGCACGCCTGGAATAGGTGGGCTAGGTCAAGTGGCACGTACTACTTAGGCTTAGTTAGTATTCTGGAAATCAGAATGGAAGACTGGATTGGTGTTGATAAATAGTAAGTAGTCGATCCGCTAATCCCCCGATACTACTTGTTGACCAGATGAGATCGGTCAATTTACTTATTGCAATTGTTGTTTTCATAAATGTTTTTTTGACCATCCTTTAAAAATATTTTATTTGTTTCACACCAATCATCAATGTTTGGCTCTTTCTTATATCTTTCATGTTCAGCACCCAGGGGCAGGCAGACAGGGTCGCATTCGGCGGGAGGAGCACAACAGGAGGACACTGTGGAGGGCTCTTCTGCTGGCCCTAGTAAGTCTTCTTGTTTTTAATATTAATAATTCTTATTTCTGAACTTTTACTGCACCATATTTTTTCCAAACTATTGTTTCTGTTTCCTAATGCTATTTTTTTTACCAACAATTATCCTTCAATCTGGACTATCTGTTTAGAAATTCTTGATATCCCTGCCTCGAACTGCCTCTGCTATGATGACTCTCTGTACTACTACTATTCGTCTGTCTGCAGTAGCTAAGCTTGCCCAGTTGGTCACTCATTATTTAAAAGGTTTTAAATAAAACTCAGATTCACCAGTAGCTCTAGCCATTGAGGCAAGTCCTTTGGGTTGTCCTCTTGCACTACTTCTAGTCTAATTGATCTTGAGTCTTTGTTAATCTTTAGGCTTTTCGACAATTCCCACCAACAAATGCCCAACCAGATCAATTAATATTTTGATAGGATAGGACATACTACTACTGTTGTAGGGATTTTGCACATACAGAACTTTGCACAATAAAATAGGATGTTGGTGATGGGAGGTTGAATCTTCCTCACACCTTAATCAGAAGTTCAGAACCCACCACAATCCCCTGCCCGACTAGTTATAGTAGTGTCTCGTCATAACTATTAGCTGTCTGAACCCCCCCAAGATACCCAACAAGTAGACAACTTAGAACATAACACACCCGACCTCTCAGTTGTGGAAGCAATGCACATGCACACCCTTCCTTTCGCTGGCTCACTCGTGTAAGTCCACACCAAATACCACCAAGTCTATGTAAGTTCAAAAGTTTTATTTTGAATTGACAAGCTCCGTACATTGTTCTATAATACAGCACCAACAGGAAAATGCATAACATTAAAACAATAAACATTGTTACACTTACTTACAGTTACAACAACTACAAGTCCAAAGGAAAAAAATGGGAAATCATGATAACTGAACAGTGGTGGAAGCACCACCATCCCCTTGGTAGGAATATAGTTTATATAAAATTATAAATGAAGATCTTTGAGGGAATTCTGGGGACCCCTCACCTTAGAAGAGCCTAGTACTGGTAGTTGTTACATCATAAGCTCTGCAAAGCACTTGTTCGTAAAAGGGAATCTTCGGTCTGTAATGAGAAAAATGGTGCGCGTTAGTATATTGCAAGCAATTCTCAGCCGTGCCAAAAAGTGTAGCATTTGTATGGATAAGAAATATGGATTAACACCAGAACTTCATGAAAAAGTGGCTTGTTAATGTTTTAGTTGACCTTGTACGCAGCACTCAGACAGTAGCAGTATGAGGTCATGTGGGCTCAAAGGTGTCTTATACAACAAGCTGCGAGGTAACGTCACATGTGCAAAAATAAAAGACACGAAGTTAAAATGGTTGCATGGCTCGGGCTAACTAAGCAAAGACTAGAATGACCTTAGGGACCATATAACTACTAGTGTCTACTCTACTACAACCTGATTTGTACTAGTGATGTATGTTGTATATGTATGTATTTCTATTAACTCATTTTTCAATCTTGCTACTGACCAATAGGGGGAGGTGTATATGACACCTAAAAAATTTGCAATGTTTTTTCTAGGCGCACTACCGTCCACAAGTGCCGGGGCAAGCGACGAAAGTGACGCGGCTGGTGATGATGCAGCAGTTGCAGATGGAGCTACAGGGGGCGAGCCAGCATCAGTGTGGAGCAGCTGTAAATTAGATTCATAATCCTTAACTATTGACATTACACTCACTGCAAAGGTGTACTGTATGTATACTGTACTGTTGAGACTTAGGGCCCCATTCGGATGGCGGGCGGATTGCCCCCACTGGGCCGGCGTAGTCACCGCTTGCCCGGTGGGGGCAAACCACTCGCCATCCCTGTAGAAAAGATCCCCCGCCATATTACAATGACTGGGGGGTCTGCGGCGGACGGAAAGACCGTCCGCCGCTTTTCTGCACGGTCGACATGTCGACCGGGCGAAAAAGGGTTCCATATAGTGGCGGTGTCTAAAAGACACCGCCAGCCATATTGGAATGTGCATTTTGGAATGCCTTTCCATGGCGGCATTGCTGCCACAGAAAGGCATGCAGAGTCTGCTTGGGGGGCTCATTGTGGGTCCGCATGGACTCCGGGGGGGGGAGTGCACATGGGAGGTACCTATGGTACCCCCATGCCATTCATAGCACAACTTTGCAGGCACCGTTCGGTGCCTGTCACGTTGTGCTTTGAAATGCACAACATGTATTTTTAGCATTGCGGCAGGCGGGGCTTTTGTCACCGCCTACCCCAATGTTAAATATACGGGATGGGCCTGCCACTGTGGCGGGCGCATCCTAATTGCCCGCACAGGGCCTCCATCCTTATGGTGGGCGGTCCCTTTTAGCGTGAGGATGGGGGGCAGACAAAGTCCGACCGCCATCCTAATGATGCCCTAAGTAAGTAAGAAGTTGTTGTGAACGTTTGAAGAGTGAAGACACCCTTTAATTGGCATTAGTGAAGGCATTAGGGGCGGGGGTATTGAGTAACCAATGGCCTCTTCTATCTGATCTCAACTCCGCTTTGAAAATGTTATGGAGAAGACTAAAAGGATCTGTGTGATGCAAGCAGGCGAATTGTAAAGGTGGCTGATAGGAATCAGATGCATGGTTGGCTGAATGCCTGACAAAATCCCGCAAATGTTAAAGCCCAAGCAAGAGGGAGGATAGATACATACCACAAATATTATGTACTGTGCTTTATAGTGCTATCATGCCACAACGTGTTTAATTCACTTGTCTTACTGTTTTTCTAAGAGTATATTTGACAATAGTCTTGTTTTTTCTTTTTGATATACAGCTACTCCTTCCAAACCGGATCGGAAGGAGTTGGCTGCCAAGGCACGGCATCGGAAGCTGGAGGCCATACAAAAAACATATGTTGCTGGATATGTGCTTTATCCAACTCTGTATAAAAAGTATTCTGTCTAAATGGAGGATGTGCTAAGCGATGTGCCGTCACTGTGGGCCTGCTCTGTCCTGTTGCTGTTATAGGTCAATGCTGGAAATGGACTAGAGTAGAGATGATGCATACATGACACCTCGGAAAGTGTTCTTGTTGCACTACACCATAACTTGTGCACTTTTTTTTACTTTGTTTCTCAATAATAACCCTTTTGTTTTTCCATCTACAATTACAGGCCGGGTCTTACCCTGTGCTATACTTGGGAAAACAATGCACACTTACCTTACCAATAAATCTACATTTGCCAGGCAGGCATTGGCGACACCCAAGATTGATGGATGAGAGGACCAAGAGGAATGCCGAGATGCAAATCGAAATTTTTGACCAGGATAACACAGTAACAGTATCAACTTTCATTATCTTTTAAATAATTGGTTTCATTTTTTGCTCTACTGGGCCGAATGATCCAGTTATTGCTGTTGTTGATAGTGATGGTGAGTGTTCTGAGTCAAACGCACTGCCCTCAGCCTCCGAAGTTGCACTTGATGCCAGATGCCCTGCTGCAGTACTTGTTGTGGGTTGATCTAGCGGGCTTTTAAATTTAATTAGCAGCCATTCATTTTCCAACTTACTCGCTGCCTTGGCTATCCAAGTGCTGTAGCGGGCAACATCCATCTCTGAAAAAGGAATTATTGTCTTCAGTGCCAATTTTGTTCGTGGATACAGAATTGTGGAAGAAATGTTATGTTCTTGTGACAAAATCTTATTTTGCACCCTTGTATTTTCAGCTAAGTGACGGGCTAAGCTCTCCACCAAGTCATAGGCTTCTTTTTTTCCTCAACACCTTTGTATGACTCAGAGACCTTCTTCAGCTGATGCTCTAGCATTTATAATATTGGGCTAGCTTGGCCCATTGTACAGTCCTCCTTGCTGACTTCACGTGTGAAGACCTCAAAAGGACGAAGCATGTCAGTCAGGCATTTAACTAGGAACCATTTGTCCATCTGAAGGGTCATTACTTTCACAGTAGCATCCAGACTTTGCATGACATATTCATATAGTGGCCTGTACTGCTCAAACAGACAATCAAGCATGTAATACGTTGAGTTCCAACGGGTTGCCACCTCCTGGATGAGTGCTTTGACTGGCATTTTATAGTCATGTTAAATGATCCTCAACTGCTTCAGAGCTTTAAAAGAATGGCTGAAATTAGTGCATATTCTTCAGCAGGTGGTTAGTAAGTTGCTGACTATGGGTTCTTTTTTCAGAAAGTTTTGAACTATAATGTTTATGCAGTGCGCCAAACACGGAACCCTGAAATAGGAACCAAGCTCCATGGCCTTAGGTACATTACTGCCATTATCTGTGGAAACACAACCAATACTAAGCACTCTTGGGTGCAGCCATTCAAAAACCTTGCTGCGAAACTCTTCCAAAATGTTTACAGCAGTATGAGATTTCTACATGGTGAACCTGGCCACAGTTGCATGTTTCCGAGTAGCTGTAAAAATCTCAGCTGTGTCAACAGCACCTCCTTCAGATAGCTCATCTCTAACCCCCACAAAAGAGACCCAGTATGCAGTGATGCACATGTAATCTGTGGCTTGGCAACTGGTCCACATGTCTGTTGTTAGGTGGATATTGTGAACAGCACTCTGCTGCAAAGCTTGTCCAACCAAGTCCGGCACATCATGATGTAGTGCCGGAACAGCAATTCTTGCGAAATAAGACCGGCTGGGAACCTTCCATTTAGGGCAGATGGCTGACACAAATTCAAGGAAACCCACCCCTTCTACAAATGAAAAAGGGAAAAGGTCCAGTGCTAACATTTTAGTCAGCTTTGCATTGTACAACCGTGCTGTTGAGTGGTTGCGCTGGAACTGCCCCTCCAACCTAAGCATGCTCTCAATGGTAGGCTGGATTACTTTCCTTTGTGGTGCTGTTGTTTTCATTAACCCACTTAGGCTCAACGACGCACTTTGTTTCATTGCAGTACTCGGTCGCCTTGGTGTCTCAGCCTGACTCTGAGTATGCCTCTTACTGCGGTGCCACTGAGATGTTGCTGAGAAGGATATGGGCGTGGGCAGTCACACCACACTATGGGGACAGGGCCTCCCTCTTCTTCACCTTCCACCGCAATAATATTGTCCCCTGATTCTTCATGCCCAACATCAATGGGTTGATTTTTTTTACTTTGTTGTAAGTGAAGTAGGTGATTTTCCCACACGATAGTGTGGTGTATTTTGAGATAACTTGTTTGGCCTCAGATACCATAGTTTGTACCAAGCTTACCCAGCCTAACACCTTGTCGACAAATTGAGCATATAGCAACGTTCTCCTCCTTAGTGCTAACTGAAAAGAAGTCCCAAACTGGGGAGGTGAACTTTCTGGCCCTGCTGGATGTGCCACTTTCAATACCAGATGAACTGGAGGGTGTGCTTGGAATGTGACTCTGTGCAGCTACATTGTGACTTCTTCTACCACTACCTACTGGGATGGTTGAGCTGGATGTAGGTCCCTGCGGTGGCCTTTGAAAATATGGCAGCTGGAGGTCGTGGTGGTGTAACCGGTGTTGGTGGTATCCGTGCTACATCTCGCTCAGTATCAGCCTTTCTGGAATTGGTGAGAATGTTGTTGCCATCCCATTTGGGGCGGGAGTTATGAGCGTGATGACTGGCTTGTCTTCATCAACATCATCCCCCTCTTGTACATCTACCTCCATAACTCTAAGGGCCCGATTCACAGAACTCACTTAAGACAAAATCCTAAACTTACTACCATTTTGGTATTCACAGAAGGCACTTACTCATTTTGGTATTCACAGAAGGCACTTACTCATTTCGGTATTCACAGAAGTTTGGATTCCTAACTTTAGGACTCCTAAATGCCTTCAGTGAATACCGAAAGTCTTAAAATTTGGATTTTTTGCAATTTCGTAGTAGTAAAGTTAGGACTCCGAACTTTAGGACTCCTAAATGCCTTCTTTGAATACCGAAAGTCTTAAAATTAGGATTTTTCGGAATTTAGTAGTAGTAAAGTTAAGACTCCTAACTTTAGGGATCCTAAATGCCTTCTGTGAATACCAAAAGTCCTAAAGTTAGGATTTTTCTCAGTTTAGTAGTAGTAAAGTTAGGACTCCTAACTTTAGGACTCCGAAATGCCTTCTGTGAACACCGAAAGTCTTAAAATTAGGATTTTTCTCAGTTTAGTAGTAGTAGTAAAAGGACTCCTTGCACAAAAAAGGATAGTCAAATGTCAATCTGAGGAGTTTTTTTCATCCAAATCATCTTTTGCAGAAGGTTTTATGCTGCTAGAGATGATATTCTTCTCCAGATTGAAAATTGTACATGTTCGAGTTCTCGAGCTTCACCTTACTTCCCGGATGTCGATGTCGCGTCCAAAATGACGTGTTTGCGTTCTCTCTCTCCCTCTCGCTCGCGGTGGAGAATGACGTGTTCGAGATCTCATACTCTCGCTGTGCATTATCGCGAGACAAATGACGTGATCGTGGGCGTGAACTCTCGCGAGATAGCGCAAACGGCTACCAACATCTCGTGGAGCACGCAACCGGATTGGGAAAACTTGTCGGCGAACGCTGGGATGCCGGAAAGGCGATCACGCACGCGGGAACGTATTTTCAAAGCGCAAGCATGAAAAAAATCTCTGGTACGCTGCGGATCACAGAAATGTTGTCATTTTTGCGCTCTCAAATTATCGTACTTTCCTCGAGCGGAACGGAATTTGACGCCCACCCCTAATTAAGACTGCAGATAAGAGAGATAAAAAAGATTACAAAGATAAGGAAATAAAAAATACCTAGAGTACATGGTTTGCTAATAAAGAGTACTTACCAACAAATGTAGAAAAGATATATACAATTGGTTTGGGATGAGAAATACATGGGAGAAGACACAGCTAGGGAAGGTGTCAATGTTAAACAATTGACATCTGTAAAAAGAAAAATGCTATTAATAGTTGAAGAACAAATCTTAGCATAAGAAAAATAAGAATACCCTCAAAACTGACGGACACAGTTTAAATACGGAGAAAAACATGTCAATAATTACGCAGCACTGAAAAAGCTTCAAGATTTTCTAGGTTCCCTTTCTTCACCCTGGCACTGGAAAGTGAAATTTCGTAGGTCATCTGGAGAATCAAATGTGAAGGTTCTGTCCATGTAAGTCACTTTGAAAAAAACACAGATGTATCTGATGATATCTAGCATTCCTGGGGGCTCATTTATGAGCCCTTACGTCACTTTTGCACCACTGGTGCGTCACTTTTTGTGACGCACCAGCAGTGTAAAAAATGTGCCTTGTTGCGCCACATTTACAAAGTAACGCATCTAGGTAGATGCGTCACTTTGTAAACCCCTGCGCTACATTATACCTGCGCCAGGTATAATGTATGCAGGAGGGGTGTTCCCGCGCAATAAAGGGTCGTAGAAGTCACGCAGTGAAATCTACCAGATTTAACTGCGCCACTTCTAGGACTCAAATGCATCAAAATCTTACGCCTGCCTCACAGCAGGCGTAAGACTGATGCAAGCCCTTTCATTTGGGGCATGCCCCATGTAAAAGGACACATTGCTGGGGTTGCGTCACTTCTGTGACACACTCCAGCAATGCGTCACTTTTGCGCCAAACAGATATGTCAGAAATACTGACGTATCTGTAACTCCTTGCGACATGATGCGTCATACAGTAAATATGACGAATCAGGTATGTGGCAAGGAGTGCGCACTGAGAAAAGATGCATCGCTGCTTTCATGCAGCGATGCGTCATTTCTCATAAATGAGGCCCCTGGAGTGTAAAGCAGGGCGAAAGGAAAGGAATTCACATGTGTGGCTGTCCATCGCAAGACTGCAGGCCAAAAAGACATGAGCACTTTAAACTGGAAGTGCCCTGCTTTCTCTGCTGTTGTCATTCAGCAGCAGTCCCACCCCCGTCCTGACGTTCGGTTCGGGACCGGTGGCGAAAAATAAAATTACAATGAATTAACTTAATTACGGCTTTATTATTCTCTCTGGGGGCATTTCAGTGGATTGACGCTCCACCACTCAAACGGAAGAGCCGCCCCTGTGTTAAAATATATTGCATGGCCCTTGTTTCGTAGCTGCAGAACACTCCTAAACACAGCTGGAGGAGGGTCAGACTTGCTCATTTTTCCCAAAACACTTAGCTTTAACTGCCTTTAGTCCTTAGGCCAGTATGTGTCCCCAACTGTCCTGAGTTTGTGCCCATTTCCCTTTAGAATGCATTTGAAGGCTAGGGTTGTGTGTCTTCTACACTGTTAAAACAAAATAGTATTTGACCTGAATACAGTGGTCCTGGATGGAAAGTTGGCTGTCTGCTTTGCTGTTGAGCCCTGTCGCTTTACACCACAGAGATGACAGCCTGTCCTGCTCAGTATGCACGTACATAAGGGATTCAGTACATCCGACCTATGAAAGCAGAAAGCATTTGCCACTGTAAGATGTGCCGAGACAGGGTGACAAATCAGTGCGATATTACTGCATTTAAAGCACATTTTACGCACTCCACATTTAAGACTGTCAAGGCCTAGAAATCCGTTTGTCGTGAATCAAGTTGAATCATGACAGCTATCGCGGACGAGAAACCGCAGGAAGCACTAAATGCAAAATGTTCAGCTGACGTACACTTGGCAATGCTGCTCTGATGGTTGATGTTCTTTTCCCTGCTGATGAATAATCTGAGCATGTGAGCTTTATGCACTTTTCCTCTATTAACTTTTACCAATCTATAGCACCCAAAAAGAAATCAGCAAGATACTATGAATTACCTATTATTTTACCTATTAAACCAACATTTATTGTAAGCATTGTATGTTTTTAAGGACAATCGTAGTGACCACTGCAAAGAAATGAAAATGCACAAAAATAACAAAATATTATTAATAACAAAAGCCAATACTGTACACATGCAACGAAATACAAAAATACTCAAAAACAAGAGATTCAGATAATAATTGATTGACATATTAGGTAAAGCCTACATATTGAAGGCATACATTCCAGAAAGACAAAACGAAAAAAAGGCAAGCGAAGAAGAACACAGAAATGGTTTAAAAGTAGATGTCGAACTTAGGTTACAATTAAGCATTAAGCATTTCCTGTAGTAGTAGAATACTTTATTTCGGTTACCATGAGCCATCAAAGTGTACATACAATTATACAGTAAAATATGTCTAACAAATAAATAAGTTAATAAACAAGATTGCACATGCTCAAGCCGGTTTCAATTTTCTTCCCCATCTGTGTAACTTTAAGAAACTCAACAAGTACACATTTAAGTCCTCTAAATAATAGATTGATACAAAATTGACTGAAAGACTGGGTACAAATAATTAGTTGTCAGAGCAAAAAGCATTATAAATATGCAAATATGTCACCTAGAAAGTTTAACTGTAAAAAAGTAGTGTACAACATATTTCAACGTGCTATATCATTTAGAATTTTGCTGCGCCTATGCCTATCAGCTTGCAAAAATGTGCTGACAGCAAAACCAATAGCCAGGGTCGGGTCACTTTTTAAAATTCTATGGGCCACTAGATATCTTGACAAGCCCAAGGACCGACATATTGGACGAATCCATTTACGACGAGATCCCAGGTATGCTGAACAAAAAATACAATATGTGTGTCTCAGTCTCTATGTCCAAAGCACAAGCAGAACAAAGGCTTGTAGACAGGTCCTTTTCCATCTCTCAGTTAAGGATCTCAATCGTAGAATGCTTAGGTGAAAACAAACATACAAGCTTTTTGCTCGGGGAGTAGATATAAAATCGAAAAATGTTTCAAAGCAAGGGACCAATTTGAAATCAAGATAAATGTTAGTCACTGATCCATTTGATCCGTTCTTATGCAGCCTTCATGTATGTGTGCCAAATAACATGTTTTCAAACTGACAATATCAACTCGAGATATAGCATTTGGCGCATCCCAGAACCTGTTTAGACCCAGCCTCTGTGTAGGAGAGTAGGATCTGCTTATTATGGCTACCCCCACTTTTTACTGGTGTTTCACTGTTTTTCGACTTCAGTCTGGCTGGGGCCCTGCTAACCAGGACCCCAGCCTAGCTGCTTCCTCTCTAAATTGATTGCATGTACATTAGGTACACTCCAGATTGGTTATTGGGTTACACTTGTGAGTCCCTAGTATATGGTGCATTAGGTACTAAGGGCATAGGTACCCCAGAGGCCTACCAGGGGCTGAAGCATGTATTATACCACCCCTGGGAAGCCTTCCAAAATGGCACCACAGGTCTACTATCGCAGCCTGGGTAATGTGGTGCATGAACCCCTTACTGAGATATAGGTTACCTATATCTACCTTATATCACTGACACATATAAACCTATAAGTCACTCCTATGGCAGGCCTAATCAATTCTTAAGGCAGAGTGCTTGGTTTTGTGTGAGAGGGTGCCCATGCATGAGCAGGACCCCTCTGCAGCTTTCAGAGTCACTTCTCTGTAGCTGTTCTGTGATGCAGCCAGACCACATACTCTCAAGTGCTTTATAACCTCGTGGTAAATGCTAACTTTGAAATGGCTGCATGGAAACATGTCGTGTTTGGTGTAAAACACTTTCGAATCTTACCCCCTGCCAGTCCTGGTGGCGAGGGTAGAATACCACCCTTATAGAGGGAGAAGACTTGCACACCTTTACTTAACCAGTAATAGTTTTAAGGAGCACTGGCATCACAAACTGGATGCTTCAGCCACAGACACAAATCTGACCCCCTGCTGTTGGATGAAACTCTGGCAGGGGAGGCCTGGATAATAGGTTTCCTGTCACAGGGAGGTGTAACTACCTCCCAGACAGGCTTTAGTGTATTGGGGCTGGGTGGGTGCATTCAGAGAATGCTTTTCATACAGTGCTGGGGGCACTCTTGATGTCCCTGTGCATATCCCAGTTCAAACCAGTTGTAGGGGCACTCAGCCCCTGCTCTGCTATGAAACTGGACAAAGTGAAAGGGGTGTAACCACCCCCACCCTGGGTCCTTCCATAGGTCGGACCCTAGAGTAAGTCCAACCCCTAAACTTAGTATAAGTATAGGAACCCAGTCCTTAGGACTTTAGATTACCCTGGACGAAACTCTGCAACTATATCCTGGAACTTTGACATTCTATTTCGACTAGAAGACGGAACAATCTCCCTTGGGGTCAAGGAGTGACTCCCCTGTTCAAACAGGCACCAAAGAAGCATCTTGCCGGTCTGCATTTTCAAGACTCCAGCCGGATCCCGCCGGATCTATGACACAGGACCCAGACTTCCAGGGCTGGGATTGCTCATAAACTTATTTGCAGGACTAGCAAGCGAAGGTAGGACTGGTTCAGCAGTGAGAGTGGTAATAGAGGGCTGCAAATGACCATTGGCACAGTTAGAGAGGGAAATAAAATCATGCTTGAGACAAGAATCCGAGCATGGAGTGGGAATAGGGAATGGCAGAGTGGAATTAGGAGAGGTAGAGGGTGAAGGATGTAATAAGAGATGGGGTGAGTGCCTGTTGTTGGTCAGCGGACAGGAGACAGCAACTAGGTTCAGCGCCCTGAAGTTGGAAGATCCTGGACCTAAGGGAAGAATATCTGAGCATACCTGGCTGTTAGAGTGGGTAGGGTGTCCATTCCCCCCATTGTTCGAGCGAGCAGTGGGTAACGCAGGAGATTAAGGATGAGAGGGAAGGCAAGGTAAAGTAGGAACAATGGTGGAGACAGCCGCAAGGTGGGTGGTACTCTGGTCAATTAAAAACTTGCCTGCACAAGTCAGAAAGGAGTTGTTCATGGTGTGGGGAGTAAAAATATCTTCTGTTAAGTTCGGTAGATCTGTGGGGTGCGTGTTTACAGATTTGAGCACGAGATAAGGGAAGGAGGGGTCATCTATCACCTTGGGAGCAGAAAACGTAAACATGTAAACCTCAAAATTACATGGCCTACCTTTTATATATGTTGCACCTTGCCCATATGCCACCTAAGGCATACCTTAGGGATGAATGTTATGTAATAAAAGGGATGGTAAAACTGCATACATAGGCTCTGCATTGGCAGGCCTGAGACATATTTGAAGGGCTACTCATGTGGGTGGCACAATCAGTGCTGCAGGCCCCTTAGTGCCAAAACAACAGTTGATGGAAAGAATGCAGAACAATGTCATACATTTACCCCAGTACAGAGATCACTACGCCACTGGAGTCATTCTATCCCCGGGGTCTCCAACCGGTCGATCGCGAGCTACCGGTAACTCGCGGAGACCCCGGGAGTAGCTCGCCTAGCCCTTGCTCTGACTTAAGATAATCTGTGGATGGGGTGGGCCGGGCGAAGAGGATGACGCGATGATGCTCCTCTCCTGGAGCTTCCGACTTCTCTCGTGAGAGTCTGACGTCATTATGTACTGAAAACAGTAGGAGACGTGACTTCCACCAGAAGCAGCCGCTGCAGGTAGGCTCGTTTTTTTCGTGCCTCTCTTCCCCCTGATTGTGCCGTTTTTCGTGCCTCACATCTGGTGCCCCTCTGGGATCCTGCAGCCAGGGCCCTTCCCGCTGACCCCGGCTCGGGCTGCTCTCCTGCCCCCTCCCTCTGCCCCAGCCCAGGCTGCTGTTTTGGCCTCCTCCTTGCCTCCGCTCCTCTTTCCTTCCCGGGCTGCTGTTCCCTGGCCCTCCTCCCAGCAACGGAGCTAGTCTAAAACTCTGTGGTGTATTACTTGTCGGGCACACAGTGGATAAAGAGAGTTCATCATATCCCACTGATCTCAAATAAACCTTATAATCTGATCGGGTGGTTTACACCTCAGCAGGCAGAAGGGCACGCGGCGCTGGAGCGCTCTTCTGGGACTTATTGAAGTGTTTTGTGCTGTCGAATTCAGGCTTCTGTGGGGAGACTTCTGACACTTCCCGCACAGGCTGCTCTGAGTGTCTCTGGTGTGCGTGGGTGACAGCACCAAACGTGCTACCTGGCAACGCACTTTCAGACAGAAGCAGTGTGTTCTTCGAAGTTTCTTGTATTTTAGGAACTGATGTAACACACATTTTATATCTTCCAACAATTATCTCTCTGCAGAGAAACATCACTGTAGTGGGTTTAAGACGGAAATATCTGGTCTATAAAAATACCACTTCTCTCTGCCCTACTGTGCAGAACCAGGTTCCAGTCTCGGCAGAGACGCTCAACATCCTGAGATTCTGGGCAAATCACTTATCTCCCAGGCCTACCAAAGATGAATGTGTCCTTGTGTAATGCAACTGGTGCTCATGCAAAGCGCTGTTAATCCTTTGGGTTGAGTTTGCGCTATATAAAACAATAAAAAAGGCTGTGTGTACCTGGGCTAGGAGCTGTTGTTGAGAGCTAGAATCGGAGCTGCAGGTCTCCTGGGCATTCTCAGGGAAGGATCTGTGTGGAATGGGGAGTGTTACCGTAGAATTGAGCTGGGAGCAAGGAATTCTGCAGGGCCCGTGGGTGCTCCGAGCAAGAACACTCCTCTTCCTGCTGTGAAGGCTTAGCCGGGGAGTGCAGAGCATTAATTAAAGACTGTGCTTAAATACTGCCACTGCCTCCTGCATAATAAGCCTTCTCGTTCACGTGATGTTTCCTCTACTTGTGTGTCGGATTCCTGGCGCATGCGTTTCTCTTGTATCGTTTGCTTCTTGGCACTGTATCCATTTAGCTTTTTTTGATGTACGTCTTGCTGTCGCATCTGTCATCTCACCACACTGTAAGTAACTAGTACTATTATAGCTCATTGTACTAGTAATGCTCATATTGACCCTGAAAGGATGCTTGAGTAATTTTTGTTAAGTGTGCCTGGTGCCCAAGAAGGGAGTGAAGCACTAAGTTATTTATGCAGGTCAGGAGGAAGTGCTTACCTCAGTGAGCCACCTTTTTTCAGGCTTCTCACTAACTGTTATATTCTTGCTGTTGATGCACCATTGTGATAGCCCACATCAGGCACAATCCGGCAACTGTTGCAACCTTTGCTCTGGGCGATTTGTTTTCTTCTCGTGAGTTGCTTGGTGATGCCAGTAAATCTGTATTTGTAACTACTCCCCCTTACAGATCTCAAGTCGCTGGGGCCGTTGTGGAAATTAAATGAGCTATTGCCCAGCGTCACATGGTGCTGAGCTGAGCTGCAGCTGGAGCCAGGGATCGAATCGCGAACCCTGTCCTCCGAAGTCAGCTGCCCTGGCCGCTGCACCACACCTCTCCCCTGCCAGTGTAGAGGGTGTTCCTGCAGTCCTAGCTGGGGTCCAGGGCTCGAGAGTGTTTTAAGTGTTGCTTGGGAGCCATTTGAAGATCTTCCAATGCATCTTCAGGGTCTGTAAGCAGGATGCAGTGATGGCGTTTACTGGTGCGGTCAGTTCAGTTTGGCATTGATAATTATTCCGAGGTTCCTGCGAGCATGCTGGGAGTGGGTCAAAGTACCGCTAGCCACCAGTTGGAATCTCATTGTGAAGTGTTCTTGCCGAAAACAACTACTTCTGTCTTGTTGGTGTTGAGTTAGAGGCAGTTGGCTTTCAACCTGTTACCGAATTCAGTCATGCAGGCCACAAGCTTGTTTCTTTTGTTAATGGTCTTGTCCGAGAAAAAGAGTATGGGTTGCGTGTCGTCTGTGCAGGAGAGTATGTTGATGTGTGCTTGAATTATTTTGGCCAGATGGATCATGTTTCAATTGAAGAGGGTGGGGGGTGAGCGAGGAGCCTTGAGGCACTCCACAGATGAGTAAGATGTCAGGCATACAGCTTGTGTTCTGTGTGTTAAGAAGGAGCAGATCCAGTGGAGAGCGGGTCCTTTGAAGCCAATCTCATGCAGGTGCCTGATGAGGATGGGGGGTGAGATTGTGTCAAATGCGTCACAGATCCAAAGTCATTCCTTTTGGTGTTCTAGGGAACTCTTAAGTCAGGCCTGTCTTAGGTATTTTGTTCAAACCACAGTATGGGCTCTGATGAAATTAGGCTTAAATTCAATGAAACTGGGCGTGGGGGGTCTCTCGGAAAAATGCGCGAGTTCATTCGGGTTCAGTAGCTCACAATGATTTTCACTGGCCAGAAGTAGCTCTGACTACACAAAAGGTTGGAGACCCCTGTTCTATCCTGTCTGATGATGGTTGATAGCCAGAAACCGGTCCTAGGATGCTTGATACCGGTCCAGAGAAGACATGGCTTGGCAGTTCGGGCTGGACTGTTCCCATGAGGCACAGGGTCAAGACTGATATGCATATGGCCATGTCTGAACTGGAGTGGTGTGGTCAGCAAAATAACGATGGATTAAACCCAGATCTGTGACTGGGGGTGAAAGTTTTGCCAATGTGCAACATTCCGTCCATCATCTTGTGTGATTTGCTGTTCGCTCTATGCGGGAAGGGTATGCCCAGATGTGGGTCCCGTGCTCACTACGCCACTGAAGTCAAGATATCCTGGCTGATGACTGTTGATAGCCAGAAACTGTTCCTAGGATGCTTGATTCCGGTCCAGGGAAGACATGGCTTGGCAGTTCAGGTTGGACTGTTCCAATGAGGCAGAGGGTCAAGACTGATTTGCATATGGGCATGTCTAAACTGGGGTGGCGTGGTGAGCAAAATAATGATGGATTAAACCCAGATCTGTGACTGGGGTGAATGTTTTGCCAATGTGCAACATTCCCTCCATCATCTTGTGTGTTTTGCTGTACGCTCAATGTGGGAAGAGTATGCCCAGACGTGGGTCCTGTGCTCACTGCACCACTGGAGTCAAGCTATCCTGGCTGATGACGGCTGATTGCCAGGAACCGGTCCTAGGATGCTTTATACCGGTCCAGAGAAGACATGGCTTGGCAGTTCGGGCTGGACTGTTCCCATGAGGCACAGGGTCAAGACTGATATGCATATGGCCATGTCTGAACTGGAGTGGTGTGGTCAGCAAAATAACGATGGATTAAACCCAGATCTGTGACTGGGGGTGAATGTTTTGCCAATGTGCAACATTCCGTCCATCATCTTGTGTGATTTGCTGTTCGCTCTATGCGGGAAGGGTATGCCCAGATGTGGGTCCCGTGCTCACTACGCCACTGAAGTCAAGATATCCTGGCTGATGACTGTTGATAGCCAGAAACTGTTCCTAGGATGCTTGATTCCGGTCCAGGGAAGACATGGCTTGGCAGTTCAGGTTGGACTGTTCCAATGAGGCACAGGGTCAAGACTGATTTGCATATGGGCATGTCTAAACTGGGGTGGCGTGGTGAGCAAAATAATGATGGATTAAACCCAAATCTGTGACTGGGGTGAATGTTTTGCCAATGTGCAACATTCCCTCCATCATCTTGTGTGTTTTGCTGTACGCTCAATGTGGGAAGAGTATGCCCAGACGTGGGTCCTGTGCTCACTGCACCACTGGAGTCAAGCTATCCTGGCTGATGACGGCTGATTGCCAGGAACCGGTCCTAGGATGCTTGATACCGGTCGAGGGAAGACATGGCTTGGCAGTTCAGGCTGGACTGTTCCCATGAGGCACAGGGTCATGACTGATTTGCATATGGCCATGTCTGAACTGGGGTGGCGTGGTGAGAAAAATAACAATAGATTAAACCCAGATCTGTGACAGGGGGTGAATGTTTTGCCAATGTGCAACATTCCGTCCATCATCTTGTGTGTTTTGCTGTTCGCTCTATGTGGGAAGGGTATGCCCAGACGTGGGTCCCGTGCTCACTACGCCACTGGAGTCAAGCTATCCTGGCTGATGACAGCTGATAGCCAGAAACCGGTCCTAGGAAGCTTGATTCCAGTCCAGGGAAGACCTGGCTTGGCAGTTCCGGCTGGACTGTTCCCATGAGGACCACAGGGTCAAGACTGATTTGCATATGGCCATGTCTGAACTGGGGTGGTGTTGTGAGAAAAATAACGATGGATTAAACCCAGATCTGTGACTGAGGGTGAATGTTTTGCCAATGTGCAACATTCCGTCTATCATCTTGTGTGTTTTGCTGCAGGCCCCTTAGTAGCATTTGATTTACAGGCCCTGTGCACATGAGGTGCACTGTACCTGGGACTTATCAGTAAATCAAATATGTCAATCATGTAGAAGCTAAAAGCCATAACATTTTAGACACAGAGCACATGTACTTTTGCACTGGTCAGCAGTGAAAAGTTGCACACAGTACTAAAGCCAGCAAAAACGAAGTCTGCACAGAGTGAAAAAGCAGGAGGTTAGGAGTAAGCATGTGCGCAAAATCCGTTCCGCTCGCAGATTTCACGGATTTATCGGTAAATCCGCGATCCGCGAACTGCCGCGAATTTTCTGAAAGTCAGCGAAATCCGCAAGCGGCGGATTTAGGGGGCAAAAGTTCAAGCCTGTTGAACTTGTAACTATTTTAGGATGGCGCTGGCAAGCTGCCTGCGCCATCCTAAAATAGTTACTAAGTTAGCTTCAACAGGAAGCATTAATAGATAAAATAAAGCAGGTGCTCGAGCACCTGCTTTATTTTATCGATTAGTGCTTCCTGATGAAGCTAATTTAGTAACTCTTTTAGGATGGCGCTGGCAGCTTGCCGGCGCCATCCTAAAATAGTTACAGGACAAAAATGTGAGTTTTGTCGAGGTTGGGCAGGTGTGCGTTCTCCCCATATCTATAGTCGAAAATTAGCTATGATGCTTGATGGAGGCCTTTGCATTATTGACTTTCACGAGCTCAATCCCTGTGCAGTTTCCTGTGACCACGGGCTTCTCTGATCCGTGCCTGTCCTTTTATGCACACAAGAGGCATGTGAACTCGCATATAAGGCTCGCCCGTTTGGCCCTGCCCCTCACACTAGCGATGTGCATGGTTTTCCAGCCCTTTACCCACTATGAAGGACAGCTCACTCGAGGGACCCCGGTGCTTTTCAATGTGATGGCAAAGTTAATCAGCCCCCCCAAAAATGTGAATTTTGTCGAGGCTGGGCAGGTGTGCGTTCTCCCCATATCTATCATCAAAACACAGCTATGATGCTTGATGGAGGCCTTTGCATTATTGACTTTCACGAGCTCAATCCCTGTGCAGTTCCTGTGACCACGAGCTTCTCTTATCCGTGCCTGTCCTTTTATACACACAAGAGGCATGTGAACTCGCATATAAGCCTCGCCCGTTTGGCCCTGCCCCTCACACTAGCGATGTGCACCGTTTTCCAGCCCTTTACCCACTATGAAGGACAGCTCACTCGAGGAACCCCGGTGCTCTTCGGTGTGATGGCAAAGTTAATCAGCCCCCCCAAAAATTTGATTTTTGTCGAGGCTGGGCAGGGGTGCATTCTCCCCACATCTATCGTCGAAAAATAGCTATGATGCTTGATGGAGGCCTTTGCATTATTGACTTTCATGAGCTCAATCCCTGTGCAGTTTCTGTGACCACGAGCTTCTCTGATCCGTGCCTGTCCTTTTATACACACAACAGGCATGTGAACTCGCATATAAGCCTCGCCCGTTTGGCCCTGCCCCTCACACTAGGGATGTGCACCGTTTTCCCGCCCGGCCTTTACCCACACAATCCGCAAAATCCGCAAAATCCGCGGATTTTGCGGATCGTAAAATTCGCAAATTCGCAAATTGCGAATTCGCAAAATTTGCCCATGCTTAGTTAGGAGGCAAAAAGTCCGAGGAAACCACGCCAAAAGGTGCCAGGTCTAACATGGAGTAATGAAGAATACCATGATGTAATCAAAGTATTTTTTGGTAATGTTCATAATATCTTGACAATGTGTCATCTCTGTTTATCTCAGAGAAACCACATAGTCCGTTTTGTAGGACAGCAGTTCACATATTGGTGTCTTCTTACTCTGAAAGGGATCTTAAGGAAGATAGCAAGCAAATATAGGGTCAAATTTACAAAGCACTTACATTGTCCTTGTGTTGTGCAAGTCGAGGCACCACAAGGCAAGGCAACACAAAGCAACGTTTGTACTTAAGTTACATTTACAAATCCATGCAAAGTGCCTTGCTGTGCCTTTTGATACCCTGTATTTTGCATGCATTATATGGGTGGCATATGGGTATTCAAGCCAGATTTACTAAAGTCAGTAAACCAGTGTTTACGACAAAATCATGTGCCTACTGGGTCTTGTTGTAACAAGGAGAAATATCTTCATTTATCCTTATTTCTTCCTCTTTGCATATCTGCCGCATTCTGCAACATACACATAAAGAGAAATAAACCTCGAAGGACCGTTTTTGAGTTGGAAGGTATCCCTTCCTGCACAAAGTTAGTCCTGACCACACAGCAGGCATCATTGCACCATGGTGCAACTGTGATGCCTTTGGCTCTAAGGAGCAACAAGCGCGCCAGCACAGCGAGAGAGCAGAACTATGCTATATCTTAGTAGATATGCTGCATTTTATGCTCTTTCCCTTAACGCAGTTGAAGTTTCCTTGCGTCCTTGTGTTGCATGAAAGATTAGTAAATATGGCCTCATAGTTTTCAACTTCTGAAAAACCAGCCTTTAAAATGTAACTTATGTTCACAGTAATGGTTTTGTTTGTTTACTGGAGCTGGTGTCAAAGCTGCCTTTTCATCACTGCAGTCGTTGGGCGCGATGGCCATCAGCAGAAAGCAATGAGAGAACTTGTACATGTTAGTCACAGAAAGAAAAATACTGTTCTCTTCAGTGCCCGTTATAAGATTCAGTGAGGGAGGGAGAAAGGACAGTGAAGCATGCCAGCCTGAAAAAGATGTCCATATTGCTAGCAGTTTTGATTAAGTTTTAAAACGTATGAGATCATAATTACATGCTATCATCGTAAACCAATGGGACAGATTGAAAATAAAAGACGATTCAGAAGCTTTTGCAGTCGACATTTCTTTGGTGAACTTCTTTTGTGTACAAGGCATTTGAACTCAACATTAGAGTGCTTTGTAATGGCATAAATCTTGATCGCATTAAAAAAAGGCTTCTCAAATCGAATTTTCACGGCGCCATGTTGTTTTTCCCTACAGCTGTTTTAAAAGAGTGGTTTTCGAACACAAAATCAATAGCAACAAATGGCCTTGCTTTCAGTTCTCTTGGGTCCACTCTCCCTTATGTTATGGTGAGTATAGAGAGACGTTCAGCCATTTCAATCAGTAACTTGACAGAGAATTATAATAGATGAATTTCAATGTTAAAACTTTGGTAACTAAATTATTCTTGTGTGGGAACTATTGAATAGTTTGTGCACATCGATGGGGTTTTCATCACCCATGTTAAGTGAAAAAGTAAACATTCTCTTCACATAATCAGATCATATTTAATTTGAAAAAAATCTTCCGCTGTAGGAGAGGCAAATTCTTAAACTTCAAGGCAAAAGGTCTTTATGTTCATCATACTTCAGACATTCAAAAATCAAAGAAAGTAAACTATTTTCCCTATACAGCTACTCTCCTTGCCAACTGTGGGATATGTACAATATATTTTTTTCTACTTCAAATGGATCAAAGGTTATGTTGCATTCCCAGATTTGCAAGACCTTGCAAGCCTGGAAATGAGCCAAAAAGATTTGCCTTCCCAGGGGAGGTGTAACAAGGAGAAAGATCTTGTGGGTAGATGCATCATTGTTTCCATTTGCGATTTCTAAATTGCGAAAATTAAGGAATCGCAGTTTAGAAAACGCAAATGGCAATGCATGAAAATTTCGCACTTCTTTTTGTGATTCATAATTTTCCTTAATTGCGATTCACAATTTGCGAATCGCAATTAAGGAAACCTTTCCCATTGATTCCTATGGGACAAAAGGCCCATAGGAATGAATGGGAAGGCAATCACATTTTGCGAATTCCATTTTGCGAATCGCAAAATGTGAATTCAATTTCAAGGGTGCAGGGGGGGGTCCAAAGAACCCCTCCCCGCACCCCTGAAACTTAACTTTAAGATCCATTTACACACACACATGCCCTTGGGGCATGTGTGTGCGTAAATTTAAACTTTCAAAAATGCAATTTGTGCATATTTGAAAGTTTTCAGTAATTTAGCATGAAGTTCAACTTCATGCTATTTTACCCATTCCAAATTGCTAATTCGCAATTTTAAAATAATCATGCATAGCATTTAAGAAATCTCAAATTGCGATTTCTTAAATGCAATCGCAATTTTAGAAATCGCAACATGGTTGCGATTCCTAAAATTGCGATATGCATGATGCATTCCAAATTAGTGAACTGCATTCGCAAACGGACGAAAAATGCGATTCGCACCGTTTGCGAATGCAATTCAGTTTGATGCATCTAGGCATTTGTTTCTACTTGGTTTGCCATTTTTGCCAAATGAAAAATAAAATTTTCGTTTGGACTATGCCCAGAAGATATTCGACCTTTTAAAGCCTTGGCTACATTTTTCAAATGATGATTGCTCTATTCTTTTGGCAACAAAATCTAAGGCTTCAGCAAGACCCTGAAAGAATCAGCACCGGACTTTGACTTGTGGATAAATTGTCACCATATTTTCCTACTTTTTTTCGTAGACCATTTTGAATTCCCTAATTTCTTCTAAGTCAAAAATTAAACCTCATGACAGGAGTGAGCGGATGTTCAGTATTAAACAGCTTTTCATTGCAATCACTCTAAAATGGCATCTAGGACCTGAACACTCTTTGTTTTGGCACTTTGATGTTTCTTAAGGTTTTCTGACATTTAAACATTAAATAATCACTTCACAGGATCCCCTATCATGTTGTTTGTCACTTTCGTCTTGCATATTTAATTTTTCTACATATTAAGATTGATTCTTGACTTTTTGTTGTTTTACTAGTGTTTGTTTAAATGCTTTGCCCATCTTTAATGACAAGCCTGTTGATTTATCCCATATTTAGAAGGGCTAAACCAAGGTTTTCTAATTGGAACTGCATTTATCTAATCACCGACAGTAATAGTCCCATACTTTGCAGGAGTTCAGACCTTACTCTACACTCTGTTAATAATACGGGATTACGAAGTTAGTTCGAAGACAACCATTTTCTACTGAGTGAGGAAATTGAACAAGAATTTCTAGTAGGTTCTGCACTAAACCTGTTCTCAAAATCCAATAGAAATGATGTTCCTTTCCGTCTGTCACGATCCCCTCAATTACCACTTTCACAATAACCAGAGAGCCAGTAATAGAAGCAGGAAAAGGGGAATGGGACAAGAGAGAAAAAAGAAAGAAAGGTCTTAACGCTCTGTAATGACACTTTTAGGGTCAAGGTGGTGCCCACAAGGCCCGAGACCCCGGTCTGAGACACAGCAACTCTGCGCAGGCCGACACACACACACAGCCCACACATGCACGCAGCTATTGATGGCGACTGGGGGCTGCAACAGCTCCTGACCCGGATCCTGATCCACCGAGGACCCAGACCGTGCCGCCCACGTTCCACCTGCTGTGGAGCGCTGCATTACTGGGGAAGAAGCTGTCCCGGAAATGATCTTGCTGAGGGTGAATCTACGACGTGGAGAATGAATGATTGAAGGAGCACCGGGACCCCCATAGTGGAAACGGGGGCAGCATAAAAGCCCTATCTCAGTTCCCTCGGCCCATCCGCCCCTTGGGCTGCCCGGTGCGGCCTGAGACTCAGCCTTCAGGAACCAGCCACTGCACGTTGGCGCTCAGCCTGGTCCTCGCCCTCACCAGTAACGGACCACCCACACCTCATTGGGAGCCACAAAGGTACCGGTGCGGAAAGCCCATTTTGCCAATAGGCGACACCAGCAGTCTCTCCACTCATCGTGGGTCAGGGCCTCAAGGACCAGCCTGAAGTGCGATCGTCGTCATCACCAGCAGCACCAGTCGGCCCCTAAAACGCCATCATGGGCTCCCACAGCGCGAAGGGCGGGCACCTCTTTGCCCATAAGAGGCAGGGCCACCCCCCTTTGATCCGGCATTGGGCTCTCAGCTTACCTAAAGACGTTTGGATACACGGTGGCTGCTGTGGACTTGTTCAGGTACTGTTTAAGCAGATGATCCCGGCATAGTGGGACTTTACATGCTGACTAAAAAAAAAGAGTAAACAAAAACACTTTTTCACCCTTTTCACCCTTTGATTGTTTATTCCATCATGCGGTTGTTTTAAGGGTGACCTGAGGGTCTTTTTGAGGGGTCAAGGGGTCTACTAGCTACATAGCTTAGGTAGAGGTCCTCTCGGTCTTATCTGGAGACCAAGAGTTAGAATGGGGAAAAATAAATACATGGAGAGCAGGGGTGGTGGAGGTGGAGGGGGAGGAGTTAGGTGAGACAATAAAGGGAAAAAGGCCAGGAAGACACAGAAAGATGTAGGGCGCAATTGTGTGCTAGACAGGATAGGCACTCCTATTAGTGACTGTGAGGACATACTAGAGGTTGATACAACCACTCACGCATCCCCACAATGTCCTACACAATCTGCTAGCACAATTAACCTGACCACGTCCCACCAACTAGCTAGACAAGCTATGTCCCACAAACCATTTAGGAAAGGGGGCTCGGAGCCATGTGGGGAGGGAAATCCAGTTGTAGCGAGGGGCAGTCATTCCCCAAATAAATCCCTCAGGAGTGACTCACGAAAGTCAGCATCCGAAATCCCTTGCTCCAACAGGTTTTCACCCCTGGAGGAGTTGCCTGAGGGGGACACAGTAGTTGGGCCACAGTGCTCCCATCTTCTTCATACACAGCCTCCCCAGACACCTACCCTGGAGCTAGGGCAAAGTCCTACTTTCGACTCACAGGAAATATTTAGTCTTATCAATACTCTTAGACTAGAGGTTAAGGACATGAGAATTATGAATGAGGGTTTCACCTCCAAGGTTAATTTGCTATTGAGCAAAGGCTTTTCCTGTCCCTCTCCCCCTGTGCATACTGACCTTTCATCTCACCAGGTAATCTGCCTAGAGAATAAGGTAGCTATTACAAACAAAACCCCCAGTCATACATTTTTTACACAGCTAGCTCCTGCTGCCACGCCTCGTATGGTGGCGCCAGCTCACTACAGGCCAGAGCACCCAATCGCCCCTAGTCCTGGTCAATACAAGGCAAATCGTGGTAGTGTATTTCCAAAGCAGGCACACCCACCCGCCACTAGAGACACCCATTTACCCCTGGCACATCATTCCCCGCAAAATCTAAATGTACAATTGACCATCCTGACTAATCTTAATTTGCCCCATAAAGTCTACATGGTTAACGTACCCAAGTAGGACTTAAGAAATGGCCACGAAAACGCTGATTCTTTCAGCAATAAGGTAATTCATTGGATGCGCCAAATTAGAGGCTGCCGGTCTGTAATTCAGGAAGACATTACCAGGGTCTACAGACTCACCTCCCAAGCTTCACCATTAGATTACATCAACCTTACGCTGAATGGTGGTGACATTGCCGAAAATCTTCTTGCCCTGGAATATCGTACTTGTCCCCCAGAAGATTCCTCTATGCAAGTTAGACGGTTTCCACCTAGTACGTTTACAATGTGGATGAAGATGAGCTATGAGAAATCCCAAAGTTAGAGCTGTCACCTATAAAAAAATGGTCAGATGTGGCAATTCAAATCAAAGCCATCTGCCTAGAGAAGGGTTTTCAGGAGGCTAATTGGAGATCCCCATCTGATAGGCATGGAGCGAATACCTTTAATAATGGCCACTGTGCTAGTCATATAGATTACCTATTAACCAACTTACGGTTATGGCATGCCCTAAGGGATATGGTAGTGAGAGAGCAGCCAGATAGTGACCACAACTCCCTAGGTATCTAAAGGACTAATGAGGATAAAATCAGGCTCCCCGCATGACCCCTGCCTAACTATAAATGCCAAACTAGCTCCCTCTACCATTGCCTCAGGTCTTACCCCCCTTTTCAATATCATGCTGGACAAGGGGGAATTTCCCTTACACTGGAAACAGGCTTCCATCCTACCCCTTCTAAAAAAAAACAATTTGGACCCGACAGACTTAAACAACTTTCGTCCCATCGCCAGACTACCCCTCCCAGCTAAAATCATGGAGGGCATACTAAATAGACAGCTTAGTTCCTTCCTGAGATCAGGAGAGAGACTGGACACCTCACAACATGGATTCAGGGTGGGACATAGCACAGAATCAACACTGATTAAATCAGCCGAAGACATAAGAAGGGTGCTGGATACGGGGGGGCAGAGCCGCCCTGATCCTGCTGGACTTATCCGCGGCCTTCGATACGGTCCACCATAAAATATTGGTGGAATGTCTGAGGGCCAGTGGGATTCAGGGAAAGGCTCTCGACATCCTGCAAGCCTTCCTATCCGGCATGACTCAGTCGGTAGCCCTGGGGGACTTCGAATCAGAGCCATTTGTGCTCCCCTGCAGAGTCCCTCAGGGGTCTTCCCTGAGCCGGACTCTTTTTAAGGCTGACGTCTCCACCATGGCGCCAGTGATTAGATCCTTCGGATTCAATCTTACATCCTACGCTGACGACACGCAGATTCTGGTGTCACTGCGTCAGGGAGAATTGGACAGCACTGCAGACCAGTTCAGATGCTGCATGCGGGAGGTGAGCAAGTGGATGGCAGGAAACTGCCTTAAGCTCAATTCTGCAAAAACAGAAGTGCTGCTGTTTGGGTCATGTGAGAACTTCTGGTCCCCTCGTTGGTGGCCAGAAGAAATGGGGGCTCCCCCTTCTCCGGTTTCGAAAGTAAAACATTTGGGTGTCCTGATGGACGACTCTTTGTCCTTCAGGCCACATATCAATGCACTGTCCTCGGCTACCCATTACGTCCTTAAAACTATCAGGAAAGTCCTGCCATTTCTTCCAGTGGAACACAAGAAGACAGTAGTGACCGGACTGGTGATGTCCCGGTTAGACTACTGCAACGGTCTGCTGCTGAATGCCCAGCAGGGACTTCTAAACAAACTTCAAATCCTGCAGAATGCAGCAGCACGCTTGATCACTGGCACCCCCAAGTTCACCTCAGTAGATCAGGATCTTGTAAAGCTACACTGGCTGCCTGTTCAGAAAAGAATTGTTTTTAAGTCACTATGCGTGATTTTTAAGGCCCTGCACGGCCTGGGCCCCCAATGTATGACCCTTTTCTTCCAGTGGTACAAACCAGTGCGAGATTTAAGATCAGCTGAGCAGGGCCTGGCAGTAGTCCCCAGAGTAAGAAATGCCCGCTGGGGAGGCAGAAGTCTTTCCCTGGGAGCCGTCAAGGCATGGAACTCGCTGCCTCTGAACCTCAGACAGATTCCCGACTTGCTCACATTCAGAAGGGCCCTTAAAACCTGGCTCTTCTCACACTAACCTCATCCCCACGCCCGCTAGCGATCAATCAGCGCCAGGACACCTTCGGGTAACAGTGCGCTTTAAAAATGTCCAAAATAAATATGTGCGACCTTTGATTTGCTACCACAATGGGAACACTCAACCAGGGAGCAATTTGCTCACTCGAGATGTGGTCTCTACAAACAACATGAGGCTCTTAAAATGGGTTAATATACTTGAGCATCCCGAGGCTGTAGCTTCGATATCCTTGGATGTTGAAGGGGCGATCGCTGAGTTGGAAGTATGCGTGGCTTCTTCAACGGCCATAGAGTCAGTAATTGGCTCCCATGTTACGTTTTTTGCCGAGCTACGTACCCATTTCGTTAGACATCATAAGACCAAGGGTGCCCATCCTAGGAAAGGTCGACAGTGGTTTAGTATGGAATGTAAAGAGACGCTTAGGTAACTTGGTGCCGCGATCAAAGAGGGGAACCCCGGCAAAGTACTGCTACTAAGGCTAAACAATTGAAGAGCTCTAGTCAAGGACAAAAAATCCTGGTAAAAGGCTAGGTGGCAGGACCTCAGTCTAGGATGTGTCAACAAAAACCCTAAACAATTTTGGAACATATTTAAGAGGGATAGGGGTGGCCAGCCTTCTCAGCCACAGAACCATATATCACAGGACAAATGGGTCATTAATTTCAAGCCCCGATATGTCGGAAGTAGAGACGAGGGGAAGGCAGAGGAACCCATGCGTCTGCACTACCTAGGCACAGTCTTTAACAAGGCTGATGTCACTACGGAATTGGGGGCAGTAATGGGGCTTAATGCACCGGGCCCAGACTGTATTCCTGCCGATATATTTCTGCATGAAAAATTTAAATGGTGCCGATACATTGTGTTGCTGGCGAATGCAAATGCCCAGGGTGCTCCAGTTCCAGACTCATGGAAAGGGACTGAGATCACCCCCTTTTTTAAAAAGGGGGATAAACCTCAGCCTGGTAATTATAGGTCCATTAGCCCAATAGAGTCACTCCAAAAGATAATGGGGCAGTTAGTTTTAAATAAGGTGCACGATTGGTTGGGAGAGAAATACATCTTATCCCCACTGCAGGCAGGCTTCAGGGCATGTACCAGTACCATTGACCAGGTATTTTGATTCATTATGCTTTACTGGAAGATGGTGGTCTTAAACAAGGGCAGCATTTATGTTGCCTTTGTGAATCCTAAATCAGCCTTTGGCCGCGACTCCCATAATAAACTATGGTCTGTACTTCAAGGGATGGGAATGTCCCTGGAGTTGTTAACCCCCATTGCCAGACTTCATGAGAATAACTATGCCCAAATTCGGTGGGGAGCGCAGGGCAATGTCACCACTCCCTTTCCTATAAAGAGAGGTGTGCGACAGGGGTGTGTAATGGCTCCCACACTCTTCTTTCTATTCATAAATGGGATCACAGATTTTTTAGCCTCCACCCCTACAGATGCCCCTGCCCAAGCAGGTGTTAAAATACCTATTTTAATGTTCGCGGACGACACATTAATCATCTTAAAAACACCAAGCGGCCTGCAGCGATCCCTCAATCTCTTCGAAAAGTTTTGTCGCTTAAGAGGCATGGAAATCAACGTGTTGAAACTAAATTTATGTCTTTTAACCCACATAAAGTTTCTAAAGGAGGCATTGTGCTAAAATACCTGGCCCTTAGAACAAGTCACACACTTTGTATATCTGGGGGTCACCATACAGAAAGAGCTGAGTTGGAAGTGGCAACTCGATTTGGCTTCATTGAAGCACCAACAACTGGCCGACGTTTTGCAATCCGAGTTTAACTCTTCTTTTACAAAACCAGTAATTCAACCGCTCCAAATATATGACTTGAAAGTGGTCAGTTCTGCCTTATATGGGGCCGAGTTTTGTGGTTTTGAGAACCTGTTACATCTAACAGTAGCAAAAAACAGGTTCCTACTTAAGATTACTAGCCTCCCACAAAGCACTCCAGTGTGTCCACTGCTATACGACTTAGGTAAGAAGGCACTGGCCAATATAGAAAGACTGAACCCACTTGCTTTATTGACAGACGATCTGATGTACCCCAGGGCTGGCCAATTACGCTGCAGGCCTCAAGGACCTAATTAGTTCTGACCGTTTTAATAAGATCAAAAGGTTTCGGGGATTAGAGCTTCCCTGATAAGTCTTGGCATGGCATCTCTATGGGAAAACCCGGCAGGCACTCCGTTCCCCTAGAAAGTGGTTCTAAAAGCTAAATACTGAGAATGGGTGGCCCAAGGTGTTTACAGGAATTGCGACACTTCCTCCCTTACAGAGAATTTTCTTGCTGTCAAGCCAGCACCAAGTTTTGAACATTACTAGGACATTATTACTAAGCCGCATGATCGGAAACTTTACTTCCAATTCGGGGTGGGTTCATTGCCCGTAAGATCATTTACAGCAAGATGGGGAAACTCAGAAGCTGATTCCTGTCCCATCTGTTCCACTCACTCCGAGTCATTAGCTCACCTATTATTTGCTTGCCCAGCCTATGCTGCCCCTCGCGGAGTATGGCTGACGCCAATCTGTAAATCTCTAGACACCAGAAGGAATGAGGTTGCCCTAAGATTATTACAATCTGAAACATCTAGTACCATTGTCATTGCCTTGGCAACATTTCTGTGGTGGGCTTGGGCCATTAGATCGCATGTACTCTCTTCAGGCTGATGGCTCCTTTTGTTGTTTTCTCCATGTATGAATCTCTGGTGATGGCAACATGTAGGGTGGTCTGTGTTATTGACGAAGAAAAATTGAATGATGCTAACAAGGTTTTTATAGTTTTATTAATTTCAATCACATTTGTATTCACATACTTGTTAATGTATCGACAATTATTTTTTAATCATTTAAAAAAAGGGAGGGTTCTTATCTTGTGTACATTTATATTATAAGAATTTATATCCTTGTGCTTATGTGTGCTTTAGGAATTTGTTTTCCTGTAATATGCTTGATTACATATTTGGAGAATAAAGCTTATTTTTATTGGATTGGATTGGGTCAAGGAGACCTGCAAGTTGTAGTGAATACTTATGCGGGGAATGAGATTTTGATATCAATTTATGATCAATTTAATAACCTATCTCATTCGTCAATTTTGGACCGTTGGTATCTGTCATTGAGTAAAAGACAACCCCGCATAGGTTAGATAAACCCCATAAACTGACGCCACTCTGAAGAACCACTTACAACTGATAAAGTTTGAAGGTTTTATATAAAATCCAATTTAAATGCGAATACAATCCTTTCAGGATAAACCTCAAAGTATACAAAAGAATACAAAATCAATTCCAAAATCAGCAATTTAAAGCTTCGATGTGAAGTGGTTCCTTGGCGTCATCTACAGAAAGAGAAAAGTATCACGTTAAATCTGTCCCTACTCTATGCTATGTGACATCCCTACTTCGCAAGTTCCTAACCTAAAAAGGTGTCAGCAGTTTGACTCCCAAAGAAGTTCAAACTCTCTTCCTACTTCGCAAGTTCCTAACCTAAAAAGGTGTCAGCAGTTTGACTCCCAAAGAAGTTCAAACTCTCTTAGCCTCTAAAGGTAACTTAAGTTTAAGAAGCAGTACCCTCTCTGCCTACCCATCCGCTCTTCTAAGGGTCCTCGGCCTACTGCTTTCTTGCGCTCTGATCTTTCTCAGCGCATCTGCTCAAGTCATCTACCCTTCGTCCTTCTCTCTGAGCTCCCCCTGAGCAATTCGCTTGCTGTTCCTAATCTCCAATTGCTGTCTTCACCCCGGGGTGCTGTCCCTAAAATACACAATCACAGTGTGGGTGGAACGCCCCTTGACGCCCACCACGGACTTTCCCCGATGATGTCAGCTTCTAGCTTCGTCCATTGCTTCATCTCTTTCGCCGTCCGTTAAGTTGACCTTTCTTCTTTCGATGTCATCTTCATCTTCTTGTTGGCGACTTCAACTGACACTTTCAGATCAAAAGTCATATGAACTTAAACAAGACTTTAACTTACGACTGCTATTCTTGACCCTTCTAGGTCCTGTGAATGGTCATTCACAAACAAGTCTCAAATTCTAGGCGCTTCTTATCACGTTCAGACCATAAACCTTGTCCAGCGTTGTCACCTTAAATCTAGTAAGCGCTAGACTTCTCGGCTCTCGCGTCCACATCAAGCTATACACGACTCCTATGAGCCCACTAAATTACACACATTGGGCTGTGCTCCTACTAACCCTTGGTCAGTCGGGTTAGAATCACAAATGACCTAAACCTTTCTAACATTCTTCCAAAAGCCTTCTACACAGTATAATCTTTAACATACATTTTCGTATTTAGCAAAAGTCTGCTACATATATATGAATACATTGTTCATAGAATATAACTACGTAAAGCATAACTTTATATTCTCATTCGCTATATCGTTTATACATGTTCTACACATTTCTTCCCGTTTCATTTCTCGCCGCTTCTCTATTTAAAGTTACACACGTACATGAATTCTACTTTGCACGTTCTACATTTCGTAAGCATTTCTACCCCATTTCTACATCAGCCCACTATGTATACGGGCCTTCTAAATCTAATACATGTCCTAAAGTGAATACAGTTACATTCTCTATATTACTTTGGATTATATCGGTTATCTATATGCTATATGTGTCAACTTCACACTACAATATACACTTCATTCCTACGTTATACGATGTGCTTGTAAATATGGCCTATACATAATTTTTATTCAAATTTGCGCTCACTCAGTCCCCCCTTTGATGACTTTTAGGAGTCATCACTATGTGCAATTTGAATAACATTTCTAAACAGAACTAGTTACAATATTCCCTCTTTTCATCGTCTCGAGAGCTCTTAAGCTTTTGTACTGTTGATCTTGTAAAACAGCTAATCTCCTTTCTTGTTCTCTCATGGATCTTTGTAACCGGTTCGACCTATACCATTTATATAATTTTACTAAACCTAACAATGTGATTATACAAATTAATACTATCAATACAGGCTTTATTATGTACCATACTATGCTTTTACCAAGGTTGGCAAACCAACTCCCAACCTTTCCTACTCCATGACCGACTTTTTCCCAAACGTTTATTTTTGATAATCTCCTACTACTTCTGCATCTCCTACTTCCCTTTTCGCTCTCCTCGAAGCCTTTCCTTCTATTATCGCTACATCCCTTGCATGATATATTTTGGGGAAGACAATTGCCAAGTAACACGAACCATACCAATTGTCAGGTAGTTTTACGTAGGCATTTCTCCCACATACAAAATACACATTCGGAATAGCTTGCATCCCTTTCATGAAATCTTTCGTATAGTACTCTAACCTAAAAGCATGTTCGCAATTCACTTCACCTACGAATACATTCTCGTAATACGTTTTGCTTCGAGTTAAACATAACTTTCCTTTCTGCGTTCTATCCAATGCTATTGGACCATTGCTACCTTTCTTTTTATGTGCCTTCTCTTCTTCGGTCCAATCTGTTTTCCATTGTCCTGACATTTTTAGAATCTTCTGCCTTCTGTATCTATCATCTACTTGTCCTATGAACTTCTTCTCAACCTCTGACACTTTGCAAGTTAGATTATTTCTGCGTGCATATGAAGTATCTAATGTATCCCATGGAAGAAAGAATTTAGCTAATCTATCCTCCTTTTTGTAATAGTCCCACTTATTCATTTGTTTATAATTCGGAACTTCAGGCAGTACCGAATCATAATTTGAAAAGTAGTACTCAAATCCTTCTCTACCATAAAATATACTAAGCAGTAAACTACATGTTATCCCATAAGTCAATGGGAGATGATGATATCTAATGCCTTCGTCTACAGAAGCCGGCAATTGCATACATACATAGCAATCTTTGGCCTCCATGGCATCGATATACTCATACAACAATTTAGCATATGCATTTGACCTAAAGTTTCCCTGTGACTCGTCTACATGTAATCTACGAGCTTCATCTGCCAGTAACGCCTTTTCACGTATCTCATTGCTCTCCTCGTTCTTCCCCACAAGAGCAGGTCTCAAAGTCGTTACAGGCTTTATATCTGCTGTTTCTTTATCGTTTTCATTTTCTATTATGTATGATATTGTCACTACTGTAATTATGAGAAAAATTACTACTGCTATTAGTGTACCTACTATACATCTAGCTTTCCGGTTTGGGTTGCTGTTCTCCATGTTATCAAAACAGCGTAGCTCCTTCTTTTGCGAAAAAGTTTTTTTTTTTTTTCCTTCTGCAGTCTTTGTTTGCTTTATTTGCTTTCTCAGTCTGTAAAGTGCTTTTTATCAACAAAGTCTCTTTTTCGCAACAATGTCTTTTCTCTTTTAGCAACAGACAACCCTAACCCTTCTCCGTCCTCTAAATGTAATCCCTAATTTTATTCTTCTTTCCACTCGGCGCTAGGTTATCTTCTTCCTTATAGCTTATATACAAAAGTCTCTTATGCATCAACGATTATTCTCGTACCTGCAGTTTTCACAACTATTTCCAATAATTCAAAACAAATGACTTTTTCTTTTTCCTCTGGAATTTGATGACCGAAAGTCGGAAATTGTAATCTATTTAGCACTAGATCTTGAATTTGACTCAAATATGGGGGTATTGGAAGTGTGAAAGTCAGTAATCCCTCAGTCTCGAGTCCAGGCGTCAACATCCATATCTCCACTGCCACAAATGGATCGTGATCGATTACTTTCACTTTCTTCACTCTCCCAGATTTCTGTCCCCAAGACATCTGCTAGATAAGTCCACTCTGGGGTGGCGTACCTTCTGCAGGGCACACGTACCCTTCTCGATCTCCTTGGACTTTCAGTTCCTGAGTCTGTAGTTTCCTCTTCCTGATCCGATTCTTCAGCAATCGGGACAAGCGTTCTTTCTTGCTTTTCTTCCGAGCTTGGCCCTTTCCTTCTCTCCGGCCAACTGGCTTCGTCTCTCTTTGTCCTTCTGCTCCTTGTTCTTGGACCAGTCTCTTGGTCACTCTCAGTTTGTTCAATATCTGTGTCGGACTCCCAATTACTTTCTTCTCCTGAGGCGACTTCGGTCTCACTGATGTCCTGACCTTCGTCGACCTGTTCCGTCTCAATCTCAGTTCCCTCGATCACCTCCACAGCTTGGCTTTCCCCCTCTATGGCTTCTCCGCTTTCCGCCGGATTCTCATCCGAGAGAGGAGCTGTTTCTTCTAGAGGTGTTGGCACTCTTCGGGTGTGTGAGGCATGTATCCAGTTTGGCAGACCTCCACACTTTACTGCAGTATTTGTCACTAGTATGACTTGAAACGGTCCTCTCCAGCGCACGTCTAAGCAGTTCTTTCTGACATGCTTCTTCACCAGGACCCAGTCCCCCGGACTCAGGTCATGGCACAAATCTTGTGCTGATGGAACCTCTGCAGCCTGGACCTGGAGGGGCACAGAATTAACGGCATCAGATAGTCCCTTACAGTAGTCCAAGATCAAATCGTCTGTGATGTTCACTAGCGCTGCAGTCGGAACCGATGGCAATCTCATAGCTCTCCCCATTAGCACTTCATGTGGAGAGAGACCTGTTTTCCTGTCCGGTGTGCTACGTATGCTCATAAGAACCACTGGAAGTGCGTCTGGCCAACTCAGGGATGTTGCTGAACAAACTTTGGCAAGTCTGGACTTGATTGTGCTGTTAATTTGCTCTACAATCCCTGAAGCTTCTGGTCGATAGCTGCAGTGTAACTTCTGATCGATACTCAAAGCTGAACATAGCATCTTCACTATTTCGCTGTTAAAATGAGTTCCTCTGTCTGATTCCAAAGAGGATGGCACCCCAAACCTCGGTATTAACTCTCTAAGTAGCAATTTTGCTACTGTAAGTGTATCACACCTACGTGTAGGGTAAGCCTCAACCCATCTAGAAAATATGCAAACAATCACTAAGACATATCTGAGTCTATTGCATTTAGGCATTTCTATGAAATCAAGCTGCATTCTATTGAAAGGCCCCCCAGACCTCCCAATGTGACTAGACGTAACTGGTGTTCTCTTTCCCACGTTAGTTGCTGACAGATCGTACATCGCTGACACACCGCTTCTGCCGCTACTCTAAACTTGGGGTTAAACCACGTTTGTCTGAATACTCTCACCATAGCATCTCTACCTATGTGTGCTGATCCATGCAATTTCCTTGCCATTGGACTAACAAGTTCATCTGGTAAAACTGCTCTCCCATCGGCGGAGATCCAGAAATTCATCTCACTTCTGGAACAACCCGCTGTTTCCCAACTCTTTTTCTCATCATCTGGTGCATTTTCCTGAACACTTCTTAATTCATCCCACGTATCTACAGTATCCAACAACATTGTCAATTCAGTTCTTTCCTGGATTCCCCCCACTTTTACATCAGTGTGAGAATATCCTTGCTCTGCGCAGTAACGCGCTACTTCATCCGCATAGCGGTTACCTTGAGACACAAAATCGACATTTTTTGTATGCGCTGCGCACTTGACCACTGCTATAGCTGTTGGGCCTTGCAATGCCTCTAACAAAAGTCTCACGAATTCTCCATTCCTAATGGGAGAACCCGAGGAGGTCATGTAACCTCTTTGAGACCATAACTGCCCGTAATCGTGAACTACCCCGAAACCATACTGGCTATCGGTGTATATGGTGACTCGAAGTTTGTCGCCCGCTAAGCAAGCACGAGTCAAAGCAACAATTTCAGCTACCTGAGCGGAGTGTACTCCTTCCAGGCAAGCGGCTTCTATTACTCTTGTAATTGTGCAAACTGCATAGGCTGCTCTCAGCTGACCGATATTGTCTCTTACACATGAACCATCAACAAAGAAAATTTCATCGGGGTCAGTCAATGGCTCATCCACAATATCGGGTCTCGGTTTGGTGCATAGTTCAGTCACATCAAGGCAGTCATGATCTGTACAAATTTCGTCATCAATCTCGTTTGGAAGTGGCATCAAAGTTGCAGGATTCAAGACGGAGCATCTTTTTAGGGTCACATTCTCGGCAGCCAGTATGACTTGCTCGTAGCGTGTGAGCCTGCTATTTGTCAGATGCTGAGTCTTAGTCCTGGTCATTAACAATTCTACAGAATGAGGTACATACACAACTAACTGATGACCCATAACTACACTTTCAGAACGTTCAATGCTGACACCCGTTGCAGCTACGGATTTGAGACATCCGGGCAACGCTGCGGCTACTGGATCTAATGTAGCCGAAAAATACGCCACTGGCCTGCGCGCATCTCCTTGAATCTGAGCTAAAACTGCTAAAGCGCATCCCTCTCTTTTGCAGCAGTAAAGCAAAAATGGTTTTGTGTAATCAGGCATTCCCAAAGCCGGGGCACGACATAAGTCCTCCCTCAGCTGCAAAAACGCCATCAAACAATCTTTGTCCCATGGTACCGGATCACTTACCCCTTTGTGCGTCAGTTGTAATAAAGGTTTTGCCTTCAGTGAGAAGTTGGCTATCCACTGCCGACAATAACCGACCATACCTAGAAACATCCTGACTTCTCTTTGTGTTGTAGGCGCGTTCATTTTCATGATCGCCTCTATTCTGTCTGGAGACACCTTCCGCTTTCCCTTTTCAATCCTATGGCCCAAGTATTGCACCTCAGTCATACAATATTGCAATTTACTTGGAGACACCTTGTGTCCGTTCTCGGCCAAGTGATTTAACAAGGTTATGGTGTCTTCTCTGCAAGCTTCCTCAGTTTCTGACGCGACTAGGAGGTCGTCTATGTACTGGACTAGAACCGAGTTCTGGGGCAGTACTAGACTTTCAAGATTTCTCTTCAGTAGCTGGTTAAAGATCGATGGGCTTTCTGTATACCCCTGAGGGATACGACACCATGTTAAAACGCGATCTTCCAGCTTAAAAGCGAAAAGATACTGGCTCCCTTCATCTAAAGGTATCGAAAAGAAAGCCTGGCACAAATCTATCACGGTAAACCATTCAGCTTGGAACGGTATCTGAAATAATATCACTGATGGATTCGGTACCACTGGACAACATGAGACAACAATATTATTAATCTTCCGAAGATCCTGCACTATTCTGTATTTTCCACTAGGCTTCTGCAAACCCATAATCGGGGAGTTACATGGACTTCCCACGATCTCCTTCAGTATTCCCTGTTTAATCATGTATTCGATCACAGGCTTTATTCCTGCAATCGTCTCTGGAGTCAACTTGTATTGTGGAGTTCTTGGATACTCCGCATTGGGTCTTACCAGGATCTTTACTGGTTCTACTCCTTTGATCAGTCCTATTTCTTCTCCAGTAAAATCCCACACCTCAGCTGACACTTTCTCCCTCAAATCCTGTGGAAGTTCCTCCACTGTTAAGGTAGGATATAGTTCCACGCACTCTTGAAAGTTTACAACTTTAAAATCGGCATCCTCATCATTGGTCTGCACTTCTACTCCTTCAGGTGTGCAATGTATTGTGCAATTCAGTTTACACAATAGATCTCTTCCTAGTAAACACACAGGGCTAGAATCACAGATCACAAACTGATGTTCGTCACTGTAATTCCCTATTTTTACCGACACTGGTTCAGTCAGAGGATTAGTCATCCTCTTATTTGCGACTCCTACCACCTGAATCGTCTCTCCCGATATTGGCAAACCTGGGACTACCGCTGACCTCAACGTAGATCGAGTAGCACCCGTATCTACCAAAAAGGTTGTAGGACATCCAGCTACTTCAGCCTCTACGTATGGTCCTCTCTGATCTACTTCCAGGGCTGCTCCTAGAGTACAGTCTTCCTCCCTATTCACTCGTTGCCCTGTAAGAGGATCAACGTAGTAGCATTCTTCTCCTCCTACAAACAATGGCATTTGTCTATAGGTTTTCCCTCCGTTTGTAATGCGAGGTGGTTGAGGAAACGGGGCTCGAGGAGTCTGAGTCCCCCCTTTGATAAACTTTCCCTTCGGGGCTGCGGCTCCCTTAACCACGTTATTCTGTACCTCTTCCTCCTCTTGTTCTAATTCCCCTGTCTCAACATTGTAAGGACACTCGCGTCTCCAATGTCCCACTTCGTTACACTGATGACACCTCGTTGTTCTTTTCAGTGTCGCGATATCCATTCTCGGTCTCGGTCTTTCTTCCTCATCTCTGCTCTGATTATTCTGTTTCTTTGCTTGCGTTCCTGTTCCCTGTTGCCGCTGTCCACCCTTTCCAGCTGCTTGCATTTGTACCAGCATGAATTTTTCCTTGAGTTTCTTCGCTTTTGAATCTATTTCATCGCTACAGTACCTGGCATACCTCAGAATTTCGTCTAAAGGTTTGTTCTGCCAACAGATCAGATGCTGTTGTATCATCAGGCTTATGTCTGGTCTCAATCCTAAAACGAACTTCGACACAAACTGTCCTATGTCCTTAGGATCCATTACATCCAACCCACTGTATTGTTTAAACGCTTTCAGCAGCCTCTCATAGAACTCGTGAACCGTTTCTTTAGGCTCCTGAGTTGTTCGATCTATCTTAACCCAATCTATGTCTTGTACTGGCACCTTCTCCTTTAGCCATGTTATTACTCTTTCGTATTTCTCCATGACTCGGTCTGATGGACCATTTGTCCGGTTATCTCTCGGAGGCTCGCAAGTAGGCCATTCAACATTAAGCTTGCATGCCGTCCACAAATCTCCAGGTACTACGATATCGAACAATGTGTTCAAATCGATCCACAGCACCTTAGAGATTTTCACGAACCTCTCTACCTGCTTGTACCACTCAACGGGGTTTTCCCTTAACTTCGGGAAGGAATTAGTGAATGCCGCTAAATCCCCCCTACTCCAAGGTACATGAACGTAGTTTCCGTTCGCGATTTCTCGCAAAGGGAAAGCTTCCATTCGCATTAGGTCTGTATCCTGGGATTTCACAATTGTACTTCTTCTGACAGATCCCTTCTTAGACCATTTTTCCTCCCATCTATCCAGATCTCTCCATATCCTAATACACATGACTAGTTCCCTTATGTGTACTCTTAGTCCAATCGTTCTACGTTCATCCAAATCTAGGTCTGTGCAATTTAACCTATGATTGGGCTGTAAAGCTTTGGTTCGTGACAGGTCTATCATATATCTATTTGCCAAATTCGATAAATTTTCATGAGCTGACCTCGCTCTCCGAGTAATGTCCTTGGCTAAAAACAATATTTCATCTGGTGCGTACAGCTCTAGCCTCTCTATTGCCACCGTACCGTCTATTATTTCGTCCAAGTCTGATTTTAAACTCATTACATCAATCCGTCTTGCTTTTATTTCAGCTCTCAGTATGTCAGTCCTAGGTGGTTCGCTCATACCTCTCTCACCTCCACTATGCGCCCTACGCCTAAACACAGGTGAGTTATGAGGAGTTTTCCTTCCATCTCTTTGTTCCCACCTCTCTAGATCCCAAGCCTTTCCATCTTCCCGTGGGGTGTGGTGGAACATTGCTCCATCCCCCATCCCTACAGTGCGCCTTTTCGGCTCGGTTTCTCCAGATTCGAGATAGGATCCACCGTTCTGTTCTAAATCACTATAACTCGCTTGTTGTCTGGTGTCGCTCAATAACCGATAAGGTCCTTCATGGCCCTCCATGCTCCCGCGATCTCGTTCTTGATCACCAGAAGTATGGCGGGACGTTTCGCGACTCCCTATATTCTCATGACTTCGCCCATGATCACCGGATGCATGGCGAGACCCTTCACGACTCTCCATGTTCCCGTGATTCCAATGTTGCACTGTTTCACCCGGGGTATGGTGAGTGCATCTGAAAGTATTTCGGTACTCCTGCGTCCTTCTTTCTCCTTCACTAAAGGTGATGCGAGGCACTTCGCCACACCCAGTACTCCTGTCGTCGCACATTTGCCTATTGCCGCTGATAGTAGGACAATTAATTCCTCTGCTTTCCTGACTCCCTCTCTCCCACTCCGGGCTGCTTTCGCCAGCTCCACAATGAGAGAGGATCCTGTTATCCTGGTCTCTCCACTCTGCTCCTGTTTCTAAACCTTTATTCCGAATCTCTTCAGCAGTATCCCATTCTTTCAGGTATTCCCTTAATTCCTTATGGGATTTTGGTTTAGGTCCCCTTAAGTCCATTGGCCCTCTTTGACGCCCTTGTTCTACCCAGGGACCTGTTGCGCCATCTAATGGAGTACTCCGACTCATCGGTGCTAATATCTGTCTCTGAGGATTCATCATGGTATCCCCATTCTCCATCTCTGCCCTTTCCCTATCCCATCGTGCCTGTTCCTCCTGCTGGACCCCTTCTGGGTTGTAGATTGACACAATAGGGCCTATGGTAACCGGTACTTGTAGAGCATCTGGCATTAGGTAAGACCTTGCATGTTGCGTTTCTGGCATTTTCTGGACCACGAATCTTCCCACTACTCTCTGTTCGGAACTAGATTGAGGTACTTCCTCCTCCTTCTTAGCATCCCAATCTGTTACTGGGATCGATTTATATTCCCCCCATCTAGCTCCGTCCTCTTGTGGTAATATGGGACTTGCGGCCCCTCCGCTGTACGGAGGTGGTCTATCCGTTAATAGCCTCTCTATCAGATCTTCTTCTGTCTCGCTTTCCTCTTCTTCTTCTAGAGGTTTCCTTTCTCCTGTAACTTCTAGCATCGGGTACAGTTTGTCTGCTTCTATCTTTTGTACCCTCCACTTTTTAGCTTCCTCATCCCATTTGGCATCCTGTACTGCCTTTACTGATCGTCTCACTCTTTCTTGGCGCCTCTTTACACTCTTTTCGTGTGCTGTTCTAAACCATACACTAAGTGCTTCGAACTGTGTTGGCCTCGGTAGAGGTCTTGTTGCAAGCATTACCGCTTTCAGTTCGTTCAACACGTCTAACTTAAACGTTCCGAATCTCGGAAACGTCAGTTCCTTGTTTCCTTCAGTTAGCTTATTCCACTCGGAGATCCATAATATCGAGTGCAAGCCTACATTCACTGCCATATAATAAGCTGGTGTGCCTTCTGGTGGAGCTTCCTCTCCGGCATATAAATTTCTTCTATTCCTCCTAAAGATTGCTCTTAAACTCTTAAAACACTTCATTTTCGATAATCTACAATTTACCCTTTACTCTTCCTTGTTTACGTCCCGATGACAACCACCAACCAATCCCTACGCGGCTCTTGCTAAATCGGCCTATCCCAGCACGACTCTTCGCTGACTGACCAATCTCAGCGCGACTCTTCGCTGACGTCTGACAAACTAACCAATCTCAGCTCGGTTCTATGCTGACGTCACTCGTTCCCTCTGCAGCAGTTCTCCTTCTTTCTCAACTCGTCTTACGATCTCGCATGCGTTTTCATTCATACGCCGAAAAATGACTACTTCCGTCCAAGCGATCACTTTTCTCTGACTGTACGGCCACAGTCTAACTGTAATTGTCACCTCAACTGACGAAACGTCTTCCCTCTTACGGTCAGACGATCGCCTCAACTGATAGGTTACTTACACACAGTAAACGTACGACCAGCGTCCGTTACTCATACACTCACTCTTACGCTCCCCCTATCATCGGTCTATCGGGCGATCAATGGTACCTCATGACCCCCTTTCAAATGGTAGACAAATTACTCTGGGTGTTCGATACACCCGAACCACTTAAGTCCTTCCCTGGAGCTTAAGATTTCATCCGGTTGCGCGCGCTCACAACCTTCCCTCAATCACACTACAGGCATTCAACTCCGCTTGACATTACAACACAGGAACAACATAAAACACCGCAATCTTACAACGCATGACCCTTATACTCACTCTCGACCGACTCTGCTGCTTTTTCTCTCGTCGCACCGTCAGCACCGTCTTCGGCTGCAATTCTTCTTCTGGTCGTCGATGACTAGGGACCTTGGGGTAAACTAAACCTGGCCTAGGTCGTCTTCCTCAAGAAGATAACCATCATTACTCTGCTACCAACTGCGGGGAATGAGATTTTGATATCAATTTATGATCAATTTAATAACCTATCTCATTCGTCAATTTTGGACCGTTGGTATCTGTCATTGAGTAAAAGACAACCCCGCATAGGTTAGATAAACCCCATAAACTGACGCCACTCTGAAGAACCACTTACAACTGATAAAGTTTGAAGGTTTTATATAAAATCCAATTTAAATGCGAATACAATCCTTTCAGGATAAACCTCAAAGTATACAAAAGAATACAAAATCAATTCCAAAATCAGCAATTTAAAGCTTCGATGTGAAGTGGTTCCTTGGCGTCATCTACAGAAAGAGAAAAGTATCACGTTAAATCTGTCCCTACTCTATGCTATGTGACATCCCTACTTCGCAAGTTCCTAACCTAAAAAGGTGTCAGCAGTTTGACTCCCAAAGAAGTTCAAACTCTCTTCCTACTTCGCAAGTTCCTAACCTAAAAAGGTGTCAGCAGTTTGACTCCCAAAGAAGTTCAAACTCTCTTAGCCTCTAAAGGTAACTTAAGTTTAAGAAGCAGTACCCTCTCTGCCTACCCATCCGCTCTTCTAAGGGTCCTCGGCCTACTGCTTTCTTGCGCTCTGATCTTTCTCAGCGCATCTGCTCAAGTCATCTACCCTTCGTCCTTCTCTCTGAGCTCCCCCTGAGCAATTCGCTTGCTGTTCCTAATCTCCAATTGCCAATTGCTGTCTTCACCCCGGGGTGCTGTCCCTAAAATACACAATCACAGTGTGGGTGGAACGCCCCTTGACGCCCACCACGGACTTTCCCCGATGATGTCAGCTTCTAGCTTCGTCCATTGCTTCATCTCTTTCGCCGTCCGTTAAGTTGACCTTTCTTCTTTCGATGTCATCTTCATCTTCTTGTTGGCGACTTCAACTGACACTTTCAGATCAAAAGTCATATGAACTTAAACAAGACTTTAACTTACGACTGCTATTCTTGACCCTTCTAGGTCCTGTGAATGGTCATTCACAAACAAGTCTCAAATTCTAGGCGCTTCTTATCACGTTCAGACCATAAACCTTGTCCAGCGTTGTCACCTTAAATCTAGTAAGCGCTAGACTTCTCGGCTCTCGCGTCCACATCAAGCTATACACGACTCCTATGAGCCCACTAAATTACACACATTGGGCTGTGCTCCTACTAACCCTTGGTCAGTCGGGTTAGAATCACAAATGACCTAAACCTTTCTAACATTCTTCCAAAAGCCTTCTACACAGTATAATCTTTAACATACATTTTCGTATTCAGCAAAAGTCTGCTACATATATATGAATACATTGTTCATAGAATATAACTACGTAAAGCATAACTTTATATTCTCATTCGCTATATCGTTTATACATGTTCTACACATTTCTTCCCGTTTCATTTCTCGCCGCTTCTCTATTTAAAGTTACACACGTACATGAATTCTACTTTGCACGTTCTACATTTCGTAAGCATTTCTACCCCATTTCTACATCAGCCCACTATGTATACGGGCCTTCTAAATCTAATACATGTCCTAAAGTGAATACAGTTACATTCTCTATATTACTTTGGATTATATCAGTTATCTATATGCTATATGTGTCAACTTCACACTACAATATACACTTCATTCCTACGTTATACGATGTGCTTGTAAATATGGCCTATACATAATTTTTATTCAAATTTGCGCTCTCTCACTTACAAGAAAAGGAAATGCCGTAACTTAGAAGTCTTTGGGATGCTGAACATTACTGTGAATTGTGAAATTATATACCTTAGAAAAAATCTCTGTATAACCATCCCTCCTTGGTTTAACAACATACTGGAAATTCCTGAAAGCTAAACATAAAGAACCATAATTATCTTTCTAAATAGATTTACACTTAACATCTCTCTACGTTTAGCATAACCACCTCAGGATGTGTTACTAAACTCTCCTTTGTGAAGATAAATATTGTTCCCACCAGACTGCTGTATAATTGGAGAAATGAATAACATGCCTACACTTAGCATTATATACACTTTGTAGAATTCTATTGCCTTTTCACTGTGTGCATTAATATTTATGAACATAAGGCTGTCTGCTTGCAATCACTCCTGTTCCATCACAGGAACCCTTAACAGAAAATATAACTCCTGTATTTTAAGTTTACATTGTGTTTATTGTGCTGCAAGTCCAGTTCTAATAAACTAATATACTTTACACACTGCGTCAACATTCGGCCCACCCAGCGCTTATACAGCTTTTAGTAGTAAATCAAGTCATTGACATTAAAGAACAGACATAAGCAGTTAGGTGCTTTTTCAGGACCATAACAGTTGTACCAAGTGCGGAGAAAAGGTCTCCTGAAGACAGCTGGCGGTAGTGTGTCCATGAAAAAGAACAACACTTAAACACTTTACCCCAAACCCCTCCGCCCCCCGAACTACCCACCCGCCACCCCTGTTCCAGGTCCAAACGCCGTCCACATAGGCACTATCGTCTAGCCAGATGACTCCCTTACATTGTGTTGCGATAGTCGCAGCAGGCGCAGATATCTAGGGCAGGTCACTTCCCTGAATTCTGTGGCCAAGAGCCTCAAGAAGGGCCGCCACAATTCTGGGTACTTGTCTCCCTCCCCTTTCACAATTAGAGACAGCTTCTCCATTCCCAAGACGTTCCAAAGACGGTGCAACCAGCCCTGAAAGGTGGGGATGTGTGTGGTGCGCCAATAAGTGAGAACATTCTGCAGCGCAGAGCCCAAGGCTATGGCTATCAGTCTACCCCAATGGGAGCACAGTGGATAGGTAATGGGATTGGGTGAGCCCAGCAGCACATAAGCAGGGAATCTCGGAAGGGTCGTGTCAAAGTGTAAATCCACCTCGTCCAATACTTGTTTCCAATAACCCTGTAAGTGAGTACAGTCCCATAATATGTGCACTAGTGTACCTCTCTCTCCACAGCCTCGCCAACATAGTGCGTCTCGCGTGCGATCCATCTCATTGAGCTTCTCTGGGGTGTAATACCAATATGTGGCGATTTTAGTGAGGGTGTCCGTCAGGCCCATGTGGTGTGCGGAGTGACGAGCCCTATAACAGATGCCTTCCCATTCTTTCTTACCTACTGTGCGTCCCAGGTCTCTCTCCCATCTCGCTATCCCTGAATTGGGACATGGGTGTATCTACCTAACAGCATGCGGTATATATCTGATATTAGTTTACGGTCAGACTTCCTCGAGAGTAGCCAATATTCGTACTCACTGAGTCTGCGATGTGCTCCGTCCCTAATACGTGCATGGAGTGCCCAGTGTCGCACCTGCAAATAACGGAGGAGCTCCTCCTCGGGCAAGTCGTATTCTCGTCGGAAGGCATCAAAGGGAATAGCCCCTTCCGCTGCATACATGTGCGAAAGCACCCTACATCCCGCCGGACCCCATCTCGCAAATGCCACTGTGTCCATACCAGGACCGAAGTCTGGATTGTTCAGCAAGGGTGTTAGCGGGGATGGGAAGGATGTCAGCTCGTGTGCTACACCCACAAGGTCCCACACCTCCAGAGGAGTCCTCATGATAAACGAAGCGTAGAGGTTAGGGGGTCGATGTCGCCGCCGCAGGAAAGGAACCTACTGCAGTGTGTGGCCCGCTACAGCCTGGTCTTGAAAGAGCCAGTGCTTCTCGGATTCCCATTTGCTCCATTCCACCAATGTTCGCAGTTGCGTCGCTTGGTAGTATACCAACAAATCAGGTAGGCCCAGTCCCCCATTCTCAGGAGGCAGCATCGCCAAGCGAAGTTTCATCCGTGGTCAACGCCCGTTCCAGATAAATCGTGCTAATTCAGCTTGGGTTTGACGGATCCATCCCTCTGGGGGTCTCATAGGGATGGCTCGGAACACGTAAAGGACCTGTGGTAGGATCGTCATTTTGATAGCTGCTACCCTGCCCAGCCAAGATAGCGGAAGGTGTCTCCATCTACCCAGTTCTGACCGGATCGTCTGCCGGAGTCTCGTGTAATTGAGGCGGATCGTGCCCTGTAGGGTAGCCGCCAGTTGAACACCCAAATAGGGGATAGCTTCCGAGGCCCACGGAAAGGGGAAGAGCCCCTGTAGGTGCGCCCTCGTAGGCATCTCCAGGGAGAGGTCGAGTGCCACTGACTTGCTTAAATTGACTTTAAAGCCTGCCACCTCAGCGAAGGCATCTAGAATGGCCACACAGGCCGGGAGCGACTCTCTGGGAGAGGATAGCGACAGCAGAACATCGTCCGCATATAAACTTATGGTATGTTCGAAGGCTCCCATTTTGATTCCATGGACCTCAGGAGTGAGTCTCACTGCCTGTGCTAGGGGCTCCATGTAGAGGGCAAATAACAAGGGTGACAATGGGCATCCCTGTCTCGTGCCTCGCTCTATAGAGAAGCGGGGCGAGGAGCACCCATTGACACGGACCGTCGCTGATGGCCTCGAGTAGCAATTCAGGATACAGGTGCGGAATCGGTTTCCCAATCCGGCCATCACCAAGACCTGCTGCAGATACGGTCAGTGGCCTCGATCAAACGCCTTTTCCGCGTCCATTGCAAGCATCATGTATTCCCCTTCCGTACGCGTGGCTTTCTCAATGAGGTGTAACGCCCTCTTTGTGTTATCTACGGTTTGCCGTTCCGAAATGAATCCAGCCTGGTCCGGAACAATTAGTCTCGGCATTAGCGGGGCAAGTCTCGCTGCAAGGATGCTTGTTATAATTTCAAATCAATGTTAAGTAGCGAAATGGGTCGGTATGCTTCGTACCTCGAGTGGTCCTTCCCTGGTTTGGGGATCACGGAGATGGTGGCGTCTAGTAGGTCCTCTGACATCGCGTCCGGCTACGTAAGAGAATTAAAGAGAGTGGTAAGCAGCGGCACCACCTGTGCGCAAAACGTTTTATAAAAAATGGCCGTGAAGCCATCAGGCCCCAGGGCCTTTCCCAGCTTGAGCCTGGAAATGGCTGAGATGACCTCTTCGGGTCTGATGTTGCATTCCAGGGCCGCAGCCTGATCCAGTGTGAGTACCGGGAGTTGGGAAGAATCAAGGAAGGCTTCGCCCGCTGCATGATCTAGTGTTGACCCCGCATATAGGGAAGTATAGAAGTTGCTGAAGGCGGCCGCGATCTCACCATCCTCTGTCGCCAGGCACCCTCCCGGCGTTCTAATTTCTTTCACCATGTGACGCTGCCGCCTCTCTCTGAGTGCTCGTCCCAACAGGCGTCCGCACCTGTCCCCCCCCCATGTAGTACATGTGGCGCACTCTCAATGCAGCAAATTCAGCCCTATCTTGGTCTAGCGCGCTCAATTGTTTCCTAACCATTGTTAGTTGCCTCCAGATCCTGGGGGCGCATGTCCTTTGGTGCATGCCTTCCAGCTCCCTAACCTTTTGTGTCAGCTCGTCCCTTTTCTCTGCCCGCGCCCTGTTCTCAGCCGAAGACAAAGCTATAAACTCTCCTCTAAGCACTGCCTTCAACGCTGCCCAGTGTGTTGCCGGGGAGGTGTCAGAGGTGTCGTTATGTAGCAGATAATCTTTTATCGCGCTGATTATTTTTTCAGGTACCTCCTGACGGTGTAGTAACGTGTCCCTGAGGCGCCAACAGTGGGAGGGCCGCTTCACTGGGGGGAAAAGGAAAGTCGCCGAAATAGGGGCGTGATCAGAAAGAGAAGCGACCCCTATATCCACATTGGATGTCAGCGCCTGGAGGGAGATAGAAGCCAAAAAGTAATCCAATCTGGCGTATGTGCGATGTGCGCTCGAGAAGTATGAGTATGCTCTAGTGCCTGGGTGGAAGCAGTGCCAGAGGGCTACCATACCTAGTTCCCCAAGTCTCATCAGACCCCCCTCGGATAAGGTCCAAGCCTGTGTAGTGCACTGCGCCGACCTATCTAACGTGGTATCTAACACAAGGTTGAGGTCCCCCCCTATAAGGATGTGCCTATCTTCGGATGCCGCCACTACGCTGAGCGCTTCATGAAAGAATTTTTCCTGACCCTCATTAGGGGCATACACTGAGCAGATCGTGAATTCAGACCCTCCCAGAGAGAAGTGGTACGATAACAACCTCCCCTTTATCTCCGCTCCCTTCCGTAACACCCGCCCTCGAAACTTCTGCGCTAATAAGATCGCAACTCCAGCTTTCTTGTTCGGGGCGGATGAGAAGAACTGTTGTGGAAAGTTGCGCGCCCTCTTCCTTGAGCAGTCTGTCTGCAATAGATGCGTCTCCTGTAGGAGACAAATGTCAGCCTGTGCTTGTTCAAGGCAAGATAGCACTGCTCTCCGTTTGACTGGGTTGTTGAGTCCTCTCACATTCAGGGAGAGAACGCGCAATTCAGTGGGGGCCATATGTCACCCTCATCCTCTCCCGCTCCGTATTCCCGGGGCTACCCCCCAAACCTGTACCCTCACCCCAGCATGGCTCACCCACCCTGTCGAATCGTGGCCTGACGCGACCTGCTACAAGATACTGAGAACTAGTGTCAGCTTTTCGTGGTGGACCCCCCAGGACCTGGAACCCCTCCCTCTCCCTCCCACAAAAATGTGCACCCCACTCTCTACCCTCTTTCTGTCCCCAACATCCCCCACCCCCCACCCCCACCCCTTCGCCAAAATCCCTGAACTAGCAACTGAAAGACAAAATGACAGAAAAATACACCATTGTCCATCATCTCTCACAGATGACTGGTCACACCGTTTCGCGGGGGAAATGAAGTCCAGTCTCTCATTCGTTCCCCCCCCCCGTCGACCTCTAAAAGAGCACATGAGACCCCGGGTATTGCGAGTCTTAAATGAATCATCTGCCCGGCTGCTGTGAGGATAAGTCCGTGGATACTGGTCCACCGCCGCCCTGCGACCACTTTCGATCACCGTCTTCGGGGGCCGCTTGACGCGGCGCCGGTTCCGTTGTTGGCGCCATTGAGATGAGGATTCTCCCGCACCTCCTTGGCGAGATGGCTGCTGATCTTCCTCTGTCGGCAGATCTATACCCAGCACCTGACAGACGTCCTTTAGGGAGCGGAGTTGATAGAGCTTGTTGTTTAGTTTGAACACAATCCTGAATGGGTGCCCCCAGCTGTATGGTATAGCCTGCTGTTGGAGATAGCTCGTGACTGGTTTGAAGCAGTGGCGTTTCTGCAGTGTAAGTGCAGAGAGATCCTGGAAAAGTGTCGGAGAGTGACCGCAAAAGGAAATGGGATGCTTCTGCCTTGCTTTCTGAAGGATATCCTCCTTAGTGCGGAAATCCTAAACACACACCAGAATGTCTGCGGGAAAGGCCAACCCAGTACGCTGGGATCCAGCCCTATGTGCTCTGTCAATCGGGAGTGCTGTGTCTTCCGGCTGGCCCAAGATATGGTTGAAGAGCTCTCTGGTGAACTTGAAAAGGTCTTTATCGTCATCTGAGTGAGCCACTCCCCAAATGCGCACGTTATGTCGTCTAGAACGATTTTCTAGATCCTCTAAGTGTGTTTGCAGATCTACTTGTTGGTCATGTAGGCATATAATTTCTTGTTGGAGCGCCTCTGTTTCAATGTCGCGGCTGTCCTGTTTCGTCTTGAGTTCTGCCACCCGTTCTTCAACGCCATCCAGATCCGATCACACTGCTCGGATCTCAGCCGCAAATTCTTTTTAAGGGTGTGGATGTCTTCCCACAATGACGTGAAGAGGGACTCGAGGAAGGCCTTTGTGATGGTTTCCGCGCCGTCCGTCTCCGGCGCGCCCCATTTCGCGCCAGCCACCGAAGTGTCTTTAGCCGTCATGGGCGATTGGGCTTTTGCGAACATTTCCTTCATTGTCCTGTCCTTACGGATTTTTGAACCCTGCGACATGATAGTCACACGGCGGCAGGCTCTCCTCCGGGAAAGTCACCAGATCCGGTGTCAGAGTATGTGTAGGCCGCACCGGCTGCCAGACCGCGTGTCGATAGCCTACTCCCACCGCACAACAAAATGGCGCCCAACCAGGCCCTCGTCTTGGAGAATCGCGCTGGGGCACACTTCCCTCCATCGAGGGCCCCTCCATAGGACTCTCTCCGGTTCCAATGAGCCCTGTCCGCTCCGGGCAGGGACCGCGTTCCTTCTGTTAGTCACCACACCGGCGTCCTTAGCCGCGGCCACCGCGCAACACCATGGGCAGCGACGCAGCCCTCTCCGTGGCACCAGGCTCGGGTCCTGCGTCCACAATCACCCCGGAGCAGCCCCTCCGGCAGGCCGCAGCAGCAACAGACGTGGCTCCCGTCTGCCGCCTCACGCAACGCTTATGCGTGGGCCAGGCCCGCCATAGACTTCCAAGGCTGAGTTGAGGGGCCTCAAGTCACGGGCTCTCAGCCCCAATGTCTCTGGTGGGATCACCCCTCCGGCAAATCCCGATCCTGGACCCTGCTTCGCTTCACCGCCGGATAGGCCTCAGTGCTTAGCGTGGGCTTTCGCTCTCAAACGCCGTTCCCACCTCCTCACACCTGGAGCCCGGCGGGCACCCCCACCAATCTCCACACTCTAGCCTTGGCGGCGGGCCTGCAGAAACGATCGGACTGTGGTGCCACTGATGCCTCGCACCGAAGTAGGCGCGGGTCAGACCCGCCGAGGACTCACCAGGTTAGGTGGGGGGGGCGCACCCGATCTCGGGCCTCCGGCTCGGCTGCTGCTTCTCCGGCCGGTCGCTCTGCCCCCAGCGCTGGCCGTGGACCCAGGCCGCGCCACTGGCTGATCGGCGGCCGGTCACACGGGCAGTCCCTGCGGGCCAGGAATGACCCAGGTGGTCCCCTGCAGTATAGGGACACTGGGTGGGCTAATGGATTCGCTAAGAGGGGGCTCCGTGAGGCCGGAGCCCGTGCTGTAGAAGGCCGACGGCGGGAGCTCCGAAGAGTGCGTCTTCCTATGCCGCCATCTTGGCCACGCCCCCCTAACTCCTGCATTTTAGAGTTGAAGCAAATTCCAATAAGTTAGATCAAAGTTGTGTTTAAATCACAACCTACTTCAGGATACTTTTTGGAAAACTGAAACATCCATAATGTATTTAGGAGGGAACTAGAGGTCTAGACACATACAATCTAACAACTAAGTAGTGAGGTGTGTCTGATTGCAGCAATGTTGTAGCTCAATTGCTTAGCAAGAAAGCCAAGCAACATGAGGAAAAGATGTGTGATGGTCACTGTCTCTCTAGACACAGCAGAGTCTGCGGTCCTCTGGGAGCAGCCACATGAATAAACGAATAACCAGCACACAAAAAATGAAAAGAAGGACCCACTAAGACATCGGAAAGGTGGGAGAAGAGAATAAACCGTGAAGGGGCCTCAGAAGAGGAGGTAAACGCGAGGAAATCACAAAAACCCCACCCAAGGCACTGAGGATCGGTAAGATCCAAAGATGGCGCCTATGCTTTGATGATTCCGCCGGGATAGTCGCACCGCAGTGAAGAAGCCTGCCTACTTGACACACAGCTCAACACAGAGCTAAAGGTCAGTGCAGCACCCCCCTGCCTATGGCCCCCTGCTATCCCACCCGTAGTGAAGAGGACAGGAGAAAGCACCACGGATAACGATGGAGGCTGAAACCGCTACTACAACCAATCACAGGGGGCCGCCATCTTAGCGAGGAGTAGATGGCAAGAACTAAGAAGAGGGGTGAGCAGCCCAGGGCGGATGGACAGGAGAGCGACAGGCAAGCGATACAGACGGAAGGCGCACAAAGGGGGTTAGCGACCACACATGGACATTGACCCAAAGGCGTGAAACCCCCCCTGATAGAGCTACGGAGGGAGGGGACCCCCCTTTAGAGAATTAACAAGATGGCACCCATGGTCTAAAGACACATCGAGGTGGCGGAGGGGGGCAGCAGTAAGAACATCAGTACCCCCAAAAGCCCGGCTCGCTGAGGTACTCCCAAGGCAGTGTGGTAGACCTCCCGACAGCGAAACTCGAGCGTGCAGAAAAAAGGCAAACCTCCTGAACCTCAGAACTAGCAACACCTCCCAAAACGAAACTGCAAGCAACTACTGGAGCTGCCATGTTTGAACAATGGGGAAGTCCTGCGGAAAACAAAGTGTAGGGCGAGGAAGGAGAACACAAAGAGAAGCGCATAGGTAAACAAGACAGGGTCTGTGCTGGAACGTGCCAAAATCCCCCCCCCAACATGGAAGGGGGTGGCATCAGGAAAGGCTTGGCAGAAATAGCAGTTAAGAAGCAAAGCTGAAAAAAGGGCCCTTTGTTGGAGAGCCGCAGGGGGGCGGAGGTCATCACCTTTGAGGAGGAGTCTTTGTGCTCAAAACCGAGCCACTGAACAATAAGCAGCCTCACCCGGGTCAGCGCAGGTGGCCAAAGAACCTGAGTCGGGGAAGACGGGGTCACAGCAAGGGAACAGGCACACCCACGGAAGAGCGAGTGACCAGGGAGTCATACAACGAGCAACCCAAAACTGAAACGTGACCCCAGGGTAAAAGAGGACAACAAAACAGGTCCAGCCACAACAACAACTGTCATTAGGCCTGGATGATATACAAGATCTTCAATCTGGGCAGCAATACAGCAGGCAAAATCAGGCAAAATCATAATGTGAAATCACTACAGAGGGAAGGTGAAGGTTACCCAAGCAAGAGCCCAAGAAAGCACTGCCACAAATCACGGACCTCAGTCGCTACAAACAGTAGAGGTGGCGGCAACAAGAACATTGTGAGGCAAACCGAACTACAAAAGGCACGCATTACAGCAGGATCTACCCAGGGAATAGGAGGGAAAAGGAGCCCCACAGGGCTGCCTAGTAAACCAAAACAATAGGTGGTGAAGGACAAAAGAACACAAAACACGCCCTTGCAGAGCCAGCCCATTACTCAGAAGGTAGGTAGGAAATTCGAACTACTACAAACAAAAAGAGGGATGACAAACATGGCTGGAAATGAAGGGAAAATCCAGCAGCAGAAAATGAACAAAGGAGACAGCCCCACCGACTTGCCCATCAAACTAAGGTCAGATATCAACGCCACTCTGGACATGATCCTGAGAAAGCTATCGGAGGTACATGATTTAGCCAAAACAACAAAACAAACAACGTATGCAATCCAACTTGAGCTAGCGGCAGTCAGAGCGGACATTCAAGCAGCAAACAACAGGCTGAGGGTGGTTGAACAGAGAGCTAGCGACATAGAGGACTGTGACCTACAAACAAACAAAGCCATTGTGGCCCTGACTAAGTCCACAGCAACACTCCTAAGACAGACAGCGGAGTTGGAGGATCGAAACAGAAGGGGGGATATAAGAATCCTAGGAGTCCCAGAGGGCGAAGAAGACAAAGCGGGCTCCTGCATGGCCCTTACCGCGGAGTTGATACCCAAACTCACAAACGTCAAACTCGACCACCCCTTCGAGCTAGACAAAGCACACAGGGTATCAGCCTTCAAAACAACTAATAGAGCGGGTACGCGCCCGATTATATGCAAACCACTGCGATCTCAGCACACAGAGGCTATTTTTGGGGTGGCAAGAAAAAACAGAATTTGCAGTGGAACGGACACAGGATAATCCTTACCCAGCACTACTCCAAACCCACAGTGGACATAAGAAAGGGGTTTCTGGCTCAGAGAGACAAGCTAAGAAGGGAAAACATCATTTTTTCATTTGTGGGCCCAACAAAATTCTGAATTAGCGATAAAGGCAGAGCGCACGTCTTCGAGGATCCTAGGGAACTGAGCAAATACCTACAAGGACCGACTCAACAGGAGATGGAGACCACACATCCAGATACATGCAAAAGAAGAGCGTCGCCCAAGCCAAGAGTGGAGTGAGTAGAAGGAGCAATAGGAGCCAAAAGCTTACTCAGGGGCGAGAGGCGCTAGAGGGCGCACCAGCTAATGGCCGCACTCTAGCGTGGCTCTGGCAGCCTGGCCAGGCAGATCCTGAATTTATCCTGTTCTCCTGCGAATAGACGCCCAAAAATCGCTACACCGGTGGCCCGACCTGTGCTGCTGCTCCGGTCCAACTTTGGGAGCGATCCGCCCTCGGAAGCCTGAGATATGGGGCTGAGCGACCGGACCGGTGAGCGCTGTTGCTGTGCACTGCGGTGGCGCCCGGACATCGGCCCACGCAAGGCCGCGGCTCTCCACGAGGCGGCTAGGCCTCGGGACTGAGAGGCCTGTATCCCGGACGGAGGGCAATGCTGGCGGCCCTCGAGGGACTGCGGAGGTGAGTCTCTCCCCCTGCGGAGCCGCTGCACAACGTGTGGGGGCTCTGTGCTGCTCCGGCGCACTTCAACGAGACCGGGAGACCATCGCGGGGCACGCCTGCAGCCGCCGTGTGGGGCGGCCATCTCCCCGCAACCCCGCTACTGACACCAATTACTGCCGCCACCTGGGAGCGGGGTCCTGCGACGCACCAGCGGACACTCTGAGGGCATAGTGGTTGCCCGGACTGCGAATTCTACCCCGCGCATGTGGCGCGTTGATCTCCTCCTAGCCCCAGCGGCCTGCCGCCACCCCCTGTTGACTCTCCCTGGGCTCCGGACCGCGGTGTCGGCCGCGGCCGCCCACCTCCCATAGCTGATACGCCGGAGCGGGGATCCTTGGGACGAGGGGCTACCTGGGACAATCGGTGCACCGAGGAAGGGACACCCCTCTGGACGTGGCTGCCGCTCGGGGGGGCCATCAACGCGCACTCACTGGGAGCTACAGACACGTGCTGAACAGCCAGCTGCGGTGCCCGTGTGGGTGCTTCCTGTCACGGCACTATGGGCAAAAATGACAACAAGCAGCCCAAGCTCTCTTTCGAGCCGGCGACTGCCAAAAAACCGCTACGCAGCACGACGGGGACCGGCGGAGCCCCAGGGCCGTCGAACGCTGAGCCCCCCACTGCCCCCATGGCCCCAGAACTTAAGTTGATGATGGAGGAAATGCGGCAGGGATTCGCTACGATAGTTGACAAGGTCGACCGCCTGTCCTCCAGAATGGATGGGGTTGCGCAGAAACTGGAGGTCCATGAGGAGCGCCTGGGGGAGGCGGAGAGACGCATTTCTTCCTCTGAGGACACTGCCGCGTCCCACGACACGCGCCTAACTAGAATGGATAACATCCTAAGAGTAATAGCGGCAAAGAACGAGGAGTTGGAGGCGAGGAGCAGACGCAACAACATACGCGTCACGGGGGTCCCGGAATCCACCAACACTGGACGCATGGAGGACTATGTGGAGCGTATCCTCCTCACGGCAGTGGGCAAGGAGGCCTTTTCCAGCCAATTTATTGTCGAGCGGGCGCATCGCTCCCTGGGCCCGGTCCCAAAGCCGGGGATGCAGCCGCGACCCATCATTGCCCGGTTACTTAACTACCGGGACCGCGACACGGCATTGCGTGCAGCCCGCACGGCTCGGAATCTAGCTTGTGACGGAGTGCAGTTTTCCCTGTATCCGGATTTCACACCGATGGTGCAGGACCAGCGGAGGAAATTCCTAGACGTGAAGAAAAAACTGAGGGACATGCAAGTGGACTATGCACTACTATACCCGGCGCGGCTCAGGGTGACCCACCAGGGTAAACAACATTTTTTTACAAACCCACAGCAAGCCGAGGACTATGCCCGCAAGCTGCGCACCGCCAGGAGGGACAGGCGAAACGAGGGTGACGAGGAGGCAGACGTGAACCCGGCTGACCACGTGGATCCCTAACTGTGTCCTTCTGAACAATGGATTGCTGGCTCTGAACTATGGATTAGAGATTGGACTCAGATCGGAGATGCCTGCTGCCGGTGAGGGGATCAGGAACTGCCAGTGATGGCTCTTATGGTAGACCTGCGGTTCTGCGGGTCACTGGTGAGCGACGACTGCTTTGGTATATACCTGCCCCTCTGCTGAAGGTGTTCTAGAGTTGGCCACACTGGAGGCAGAATTTGCACTGAACTGGGTAGCGATTGCTCCTGTGATAGACCTCCTGAATCTTTTGGTATTTTTTCTGGCATGAGGGGAGGGGATATGAGAAAATGTCTTGTTATATGGGTACTAACCTGCAGGGGTAACATATGCCAGGCACCGCCCCACCTTCTCTGTCTTCTCCGTATGGTGCATGCGGGTCGAGGGAGGAGTGTTGGGGTGTTGGAGTGCGTTCCTCTGGTGTCCTCAGAAGGGGATTCCCCAAAAGGTTTTTCAATAGCTCTTGATTGTTGGGGTCGGGGAGGGGGGGGGGATGTGATACTGGCAAGATTGGGTTGCTTCAGTGGGTGGAGGGGGGAGTTGGGGGTTGGGGGCTGAACAGTTGTGCGTGGGGGGGGGTGCGGGACTTGGATGTTGGGGTGCGAGTTGTTGTTGAACGTAGAATTACTGTTGCGTATGGAATGAGTGACGAGAGCGCAGGTACTGGACTCCGTATGTGTGAACGTTCGGATGTTTGCATGACGAGAATGTTCTGGACAGCGGAAAGATCTGCGTCAGGTACATTTCGGTCGAGAGCTGCAGGGTCGGCTAAAAGCTCCCTTCAGGGATATGGTGGCAAATACAGGTGATGGCACGCCGAATACTGTTTCCATAATGTCCTGGAACGTCCGTGGCCTTAATAACCCCCGCAAATGCAGGAATGTGCTTGCTTATTTAGATCGGCACCATGTGCAGATAGCAATGCTCCAGGAAACCCACCTTAACCCGAATGGTATCCCTAAGTTTGCGTGCAGATGGGCGAGTGTGAGAGAGTTTTCCTCCTATTCCACTTACTCTAGGGGGACTGTTATCTTGGTCAACAAATGATTACCGTTTCAAAAGCTGGGTGTGCGGGTGGATAATGAGGGGAGGTATGTCATTCTTTGGGGAAGATTGGGCACTGATGTGATAATACTTGTGAATTGCTATGCCCCTAATGTTGACACTCCTGGATTCTTTTTGTCGCTGTGGGGCCATTTGCTGGACATTGAAGCCACTCACATTCTCTGGGGGGGGGACTTCAACCTGTCGTTATGCCCTATGACGGATAGATCGGACGGCAATACACAATACAACACGAACACCAGGGATACACTTCAGGGCATACTGACAGAGGCTGGACTAGTGGATGGCTGGAGGCACACACACCCGACAGTTAGGGAGGGTACACATTTTACGGCACATGCGCGCTCATGGGCACGGATCGATTACTGCTTTCTCTCACGAGGCCTCGCTGGAGGAGTTGTTCGGGTGAAACATCTGCCTCGTACCTACTCGGACCATTGCCCTGTCCTGACGGTCCTGGAGGTGCCGGGGTACGCTAGGGTGCGCCCGCCGTGGCGGCTCTTTCCCTCAGCCTTGCTGGACCCTGTTTTTAGACATGAACTAGGGGAGGAGATTGAAGCCTTCTTTCCGAGGAACAAAGGGTCGGTCGATAAGGTTGAAACGATCTGGGAAGCCTTTAAGGTGACAGTGAGGGGGGTCACGATCTCTAAAAGTTGCGGGATACTAAGGGGCATTGTGCGCACATTACTTAAAATTGAAGCAGAGCTTAAAGCGCTGGAGGCGCAGATGGTTAGGGACCCCTGTCCTGAACTCGCTGGGCAGTTCAGGGCACTGCTGTCGACCTATGAGGAAGAAGCGGCCAGGGAAACAAAGTTCCGGGGCAAATATTGGACGGCTAGGCGCTACTGCGAAGGGGATCGACCGGGAAAGGTGCTGGCAGCTCTCACGAGGCACCAGCGCTTCGCCACCCATATCCTGGAAATCTCTGATAGGGAGGGTAGGACTCACCAAGATTCCCAGGGAATTCATAACGCCTTCCTACAGCACTACCAGCGTTTATACTCCACGCAGCAGGTGGGAGAGGTGGAGTTCGGGAACTTCCTGGACGATATCGCACTCTGTTGGCTTGGTGATAGCGATAGGGCGTTCTTGGGGTGCCCGTTCGAACTGGACGAGATCAGAGAGGCGATTATGTCCCTTAGCAATGGCAAGGCGGCGGGGCTGGACGGCCTACCGGCCGAATTTTATAAATGTTATATCGACATCATGGCGCCGGTACTGAAGGAAGTCTTCGAGGACTCTCTCGAGGTTGGGATACTGCCGGGATCCATGAGGGAGGTGGCGATAACGTCGCTGTTGAAGCCGGGGAAGGATCCGAAGGACACGGATGCCTATCGCCCCCTTTCGCTGCTAAACTGCGACGCGAAGATCCTCGCAAAAGTGCTGGCGACGAGGCTGTCCCTGCTTATGAACACCTTGGTGTTACCTGATCAATCTGGCTTTGTCCCGGGGAGAGCTACGTCCCGCAACTTGCGCACACTGTTCTCCCTTATACCCACCATTTCTCCCGACTTGCCGATCGCGGCCGTGTTCCTGGACGCCACCAAGGCGTTCGACTCGGTGGAATGGGGTTACCTACTTGCTATACTTGGCAGAATGGGGTTCCCCCGTATCTTTATAGCCTGGGTGAAGCTGCTCTACCCCTCACCTGTCGCCAGGGTCGTAGTCAATGGGGTGCTTTCGGCACATATGCCAATCACGAGAGGAACTAGGCAGGGCTGCCCCCTGTCGCCCCTGCTTTTCGCCTTGGCGATAGAACCGTTGGCTTGTAGAGTGCGACAGTTGCACAAGGCCAGTGCTTTTAACTGCCATCAGCGGCAGATAAGTATTTCGCTCTATGCGGATGATGTCACGTTATACGTGCGTAACCCACAAGATCACCTTAACTCGCTACTGAGGGAGTTCGTGGCGTTTGGCGGCATGTCAGGGGTACATATAAACTGGAAGAAGTCGCAATTCTTCCCCCTCACACCTTCAGTAGCTCGGTTCCCGCTGGATTACCCCCTGGAATGGTGTGATTCCGAATTGAGGTACCTGGGCATAGAGGTGTCGCTCGTTAAGGACGACACTATTCGGTCAAACTATGGGGTGGCTATCTCGCAGCTGACTGATAATGTATCCCGCTGGCGGGCCCTACCAATTTCAATGGCAGGGAGAGCTTCCCTGATTAAGATGGTCGTCCTCCCCCGGTTCCTCTATCTATTCCAAAACATTCCCTACTACCCAGGGGCCTATTTTTTTAAACGGCTTCGTTCTGAGCTCTTGCGCCTCTTTTGGGGTGGAAAGCAACCACGCATTAGCTGGAGGGTCCTGACGCAGCCATACGATAGGGGCGGATTCGATGTGCCCAATATGGAATTATACTATCTCAGCGCTCAGACTCAACACTCCTATTATTGGGTTAACCCCGCTCCCTTCATGCCACAGATCGCTGCCGAGGACTGGATCGTTCATCCGCTCCCGCTTAAGGGCATGCTGATGGGACTAACTGGGGATGTCGAGACGCCTGCTACTACTGTTACCTGCACTATTGATGCCTGGCGGAGAGTAACTAAACTGCTGGACGCCCCCTTACTTTATTCCCCGGTACTGCCCCTTGCGTACCATCCGAAACTTTCACTTCTAACGGAAACCGGATTTTGGTCCATGTGCAAACGCATACAACTCAATACATGGGGTGACCTATTTCTAGAAGGGACGTTCCGTACAAAAGATCAGATGTTCCAGGCTACCCCCCCGACGCCCATGGAGGTGTTTTACTATATCAGACTCAGGCAGGGCATGCGAGACATACTCCCCAACTTCCCGGAAGAACCTGGGACTGTGCTGCCATTGCATACCATGCTCGTGTCGGATGGCAAGCACTTAGTGTCTAAACTGTATGCCGCTATACGTGGGCAACGCCCATCGATGTTGTCAAAGGCTCGTACTAACTGGGACTCCGAGCTGCCCTCTGCGCTCACAGATGAGCAGTGGCATTACTGCTGCTCGGGCACGGCGAGAGTCTCCTCCAGCTGCCGGCTGAAAATAATTCATTACAAGTTTGTGCAACGCTATTATTATACTCCAGTCCGGAAACTCAGGTTTCATCTTTCGGAAGATGATAGATGTGTGAGATGCCGTGCGAGCGGCGCGGATTTCCTCCACCTGGCTTGGGAATGTGGAGCCATACACACGTACTGGGAACAGGTACATGCCGCACTCCAGATAATGATTGCTAGCTCATTGCCCATGGAGCCAATAGTGATGCTTTTGGGTTACACCAAACATGTGCCCAAACCGGATCGCAAATTTGTTGACATTGCGCTGCTCCTTGCTAAGCGGAGGATAGCTTGCAGATGGGGGAGGGGGAGAGCGCCAAAATTTAAGGACTGGCTTGAAGACCTCACATACTGCCAGGACCAACATGGTGTATATGCGGAACTGTTGCCGACCCGCTGCACGCCTAGCGACTTCTGGTCTCCCTTGCAGGTATACTGGCTGTCCCAGGCGACACAGCGAATCCTCTGGAGATGACAAGCCGGCCCCGGGCCTGTGAGCATATAGACGATGTGCATTGTATTCACCATATTACTTCATACATGATGGGGGGGTACTCACACCGCCTAACATACGATGGGTGGCCATGACGGTTGATTAAACACTGATAGTGTAGGACTGGGGATACCTGAAGACCTTGGGACAATGGGGTAGGGAGGGACCTCCTGCGCCCATCCAGATCCTGGGATAGAGGGGGTGGGCACTCACACGGATAGCCACATACACCCAGAGCTGCAATCGATGCTTGAGAAGGGGGACGATGGGCACGGCCTAGCGCTGTGAATTGCCCCGCATATCCCTTCACTGGAAATTAGCTGCATTACCTAGCAGGGAAGTTGCCGGTGCTCTGGCAACCCATTGATGTACACATGATAAGATGCCTGTATTGTAGTGAACTGTGCGAAGCTGTTACCTCTCTATTGATTGTACCATGAGACTTGCTCTACTGTATGGCAAGTGCTGTCACTGTCATGTTTCTTTTTTTTTTTGTCATTTCTGTACTGTGCGCAACTAATAAAGGTTTAAAAAAAAAAAAAAAAAAAAAAAGCTTACTCAGGGGCAGCAACCGCATCAACCTCAGATCATGCAAGACTACCTTAAAACTAACCAAACTCCTCGGCGAACCTCACTCAGGGATACGTCCTCCAACAACCACACCAAAACTTTTTCGTCTGCAAAATGCTGTGTGTATAACAGACACAAGATGCACAAGGATCTACAGAATGACCCTTGACGGGGGAAAGTGAGAGACTAGAATATCTGTATAGCTATATATCCTTTTGCTGCTATAGATATAGACTCTGGGGGGGTTACTTGGGGGGTCAGGGAACCGGAGGATCGTACTGTGATGATGGAAACGCTGAAAAAGAAAGTGTGGGAATACTAATATTATCAAGGCTAACATACTAATGTACAAGCTTCCAGGGGGGGGGGGGGGGGCGGAATGGGGATCTTGCCGCTGCACGTCCAGTGGACAAGGATTTGGGGGAGAGGGAGGGAGGAGAGGGGAGGAGAATAGGGGTGGGAGGGGGGTAGGGGTTTTGTCTGTCTTGTCCGTCCCTCTCACATACTAAAATGCTATCCACTGTCTCCATCTCTACCTTCACCTTTCTAGATACCCACCTGCACACAAGTAGATACTGTGAATCAGGATCTGATGAGATACAAGATGGAGAACAAAGGGGTAATCCTAGGGGAGGCCCTGGGGGTCTCCCAATGATTACACTGAGAGTAAGGAAGGGCCGCAGACACACCCCTTAACCAATGACACAAAATAATTTGACCTAATTACTAGCAAACCTGAATATAGTCTCCCTTAATGTGAAAGGCCTCAACCACCCAGTCAAGAGGAAGAAAACTCTAGACTATCTAGCAAAGACCAAAGGGGACATGATTTTGCTACAAGAAACCAAGCTCTGCCTCGAAGACGCTGCACAAATTAAAGTGAGGTGGATAGGCCAGGGAGCCTGCTCTTCTGCAACAGGGAAAAAATGAGGAGTTATCACGCTGATAAACAAAAACTCCAAAATAACTATAGAGGACCAACAACAAGATGAAGCAGGGAGGTTACTAGTAACGCAACTGAAAAGGGGGGAAGAATCCATCCATGTAGTGAACATTTATGCCCCCCCCTCAGATGACACCGCATACTGGGAGGGAGTAGCAAGGAGACTGGACACAATCCCCCAAAATGACCTAACGGTACTGACAGATGACTTTAACATAGCTCTAGACTACACCCTTGACAGACAATCACAGTCCGACTCACTCCCACAAAGCTCACGCAATATTCTAAAGAATATATGCGACAGGTTTAACCTAAAAGACCCAAGGTGTTTGCAACATCCCGACACAAGAGATTGTACCTTTTACTCCAATCCACAACTCCTACAGCAGAATAGATGACATCCTAATATCAGACACACACACGCATTTAATAGAACACTTGGAAATAGCATCTAGAACCCTCTCTGACCACTCATGCATCACCTTACAGCTGTCGGGGTGCCATAACGAGGACTTCCATGCAGGTGGAGGTTCAACAATGAAGTCCTGGCAGGTTAAGAAAACAAAAGCAGGATAGAGAAGCCATTAAAGACTATGTTAGTCATAACAACACACAAGGCACTGACCCCAAGATCCTATGGGACGCACTCAAACAACAGTTAGAGGATCACTAATAGGAATTAAGGCCAAACTGAATAGAAATGCTAACTTACACCTGGCCCAACTAGAAAAGGACATTAAAAAGCTAGAAACAGCCCACATCAACGAAACAAGGAACAGCAGCGCCTTAAAAGAACTTACAAAGAAAAAATACGAATACAATAGAATCCTAAGTGAAAGGGCCAGACTGTGAGTCAATAAATATAAAGAAAGTAACCTTTGCGAGGCTAACAAAGCAGAGAAGATCTTAGCCTCCTACCTGAAACACAAACAAAGACAGCACACCATCTCATCAATTACATACGCATAAAACAATACACACACAAGTCACAAGCATATTCTGTGTACTTTCAGTGAGTTCTATCAAGGTCTCTACAAAAAAAGACCAATCACTAGACCGGGGGGCTGACCGGAATACCTGAACAGACTAAACCTCCCCAAGATATCAACTGAACAAGCCTTGACGCTAGGGCGGGAAGTAAGCTCAGGAGAAATTGAGATGGTGATTAACAGGTACATGCATCAATGAAAGGTTTTGCGATTCCTTAATAGCGATTTTTAAGGAATCGCTAATAAGGAATCGCAAAATGGAATGCAAGAAAAAAATAGCAAAAAAATTGGGAATCAGTAAAAATCGCAGAAAAAACTGCGATATTCCTATTTTGCGAAATCGCAATTAGCGAATTTGCTAATTGTGAGGTCGCACATTGATGCATGTTGATGACATCACAACCAGGAAATGTGCTGTCCAAGCCTCATTTTCATTGCTGAGGCTCAGGGGGGGAGGGGGCTGGCTCTGGGAGCAGAGGAGAGTTAGAGGGAGAGAGACTGTGTACACCAGGAAAGATCTGCAAAATGGAAACTGACAAACAAGCACAGGACAGCCAAAGTTCAAGAAAGAGAAAAATGTAATTCTCTGAAAAAGAACTAGAGACTCTAATTGAGGGTGTAGTGCACAGCAATGACAAGCTGTTTGGGAAAGCCTCACTGAAGGTTCCAGAGCAGGAAAAACGTAAAATATGGATCTGGATCCAGAACCAAGTTAATGCCATTGGGGTCACTCACCCTTCAACAGAGGAACTTAAGAAGAGATGGTACGATTTACGCAGTCGTGCCAAGGCGAGCATTGCAGACCGTATGAAGGAGGCACAGAAGACAGGAGGGGGCACACCACCACACACAGAAAACACTCCCATGGAGGATTTGGTGGAGTCTACCATCCAGCGTGAAGCAGTAGTTGGAGTCACGCAGCTGGACACCTCCTGAGCAGCACACACCTATGCAGGTAAGAGAAAAGCATGTCTCAATTGCCCCAAGTACATGAGTCAGGATGTCAGCAGAGCACAGCATTAGCACACACTGCAAAGCCTCTATACTATAACATTACTGAGGAAAGTGCATCATGGGAGTTGTAGTCAGGCAAAGTACTGACAATGAGACACACACAGATATGGCCAAAACTGTAAGAAATAGTGTAGCAGATGTTCAAAATATTATGATTTTTATTAAATTAGTACTGTGACATGACCTCACAAGCATACATTGATGCAGTATTGCACTGTTTTACCTCACAGATGCAGAACTCAATGAGGCCGGGGACATTGATGCTCAGGAAATGCAACACAGCAGCGCTTCTGAACATTAGGACACACCAGCTCAGACAAGTACCCAGTCACGTGTGCCACATTCCCGTAGGGCACCTGTCCCAACACTGCATCCCATGGCTTCCGATGATGAGGGCAATGCTACACCTGCAGTCCTGTAAGGCAAACAGACATCGCAACACCTACACCCACACAGATCTGGAGAGGCTTTTGTAGAACTCAAAGGAGAAGACGCAGAGCACGCAGACCACAGCAGGTGGAGGCGAGAAATCCAGTCTGGGGTGGCTTGGAGGGACAGATGCTCCGTTCACATCGCCTGCAGAGCAAGAACACTCGTTTAGTGAAGGAGGAAATTGCAAAGATGTCAGGCAACATTGCTGTACTGGCCAGTAGTGTCCAGGAACTCACAAAGGTCATGCAGGAGGGGAAAGCATCGCGCAACAGACAGCACCGCCAACTGATGCAGCAACTCAAACACCAAGGAAAGACCAACAATAGTCTGGCCACAGCCACGACACTGCTGGCGCGTAGATCAGTGACTTTTCAGACGGAAATGTGTCACTGTAGTGGAGATGTTGCCAAAGCACTGCATCAAGTCACTAATGCAGTAGACCTGATGAATGCATCCGGTAGGCAAGTGCACATGACTGCACAGGATGGCAGTAGTGAGTGTGCCTCAAGTATGAGCAGTACCACAGTGCCTGTTGCAAGTGCTGTGAGACGCACTACTCGCAGCGCTACCCCATCCACTGCCAACGAAAGGCAAGAAGATGCAGCGCAAGACAGACGTCTGGGTGTTCGAGGAAAAAAACGCTAGTCTCCCATCCTGACATTTTGAGTGAAATGGTGAATTAACCATGGCCACGCTGTGACCATATCACTGACTTTCAAGTACATTTGATTTCAATTTTTTCATTAATTTTCGGATTCCAATGACTATTGTGACATTAGTCACTTTTGGCTGTTTGCTTATGTTCACCGGTCACAATACATTTACATAAAGTATACTTTGCATTGTATTGAATGTGTTTGTGTCTTCATTACTCACCTTAGAAGTAATTCTGTGTAATCTTCAATCTGCGCCTGCGGCCTTCTGCAGCGCCGGTGCCTTGGTGGGCAGGGTGGTGTGGCACTTGTTAGTTTCCATCCTCCGAGTCACTGTGAGACAGCTCCACTTCCAAACCTCCCTTTGTTGCAATGTTGTGCAGCATGGCACCTGCTGCCACTATCTTGCAGCGTTTGACGGGACTGTGTTTCATTGCACCTCCGGTCTTATGGAGGCGTCTGAATCGGCTCTTGAGTAGGCCAAATGTGCGCTCAATCACGTTCCTGGTAGATATATGTGCTGCATTGTATCTCCTTTGAGCGGCTGTGGCTGGATTTAGATATGGTGTCAGCAGGTAATTTCGCAAGGCGTATGCACTGTCACCTACATGTGAGGGTAGAAAGGCTGTCAGTGGTTGTTAGAGTATTACATTTGTACAAGGAATGGAAAGATGTTTTGCACATAATTACCTAGCAAATGTCCCTCTCCAAACTCTCCCCTTGCTAGACGAGTCTGAATGCCACTTTGCCTGAAGATATACGAATCATGTGCACTGCCAGGGAATTGTGACACGATGTCCGTTATAATGTTCTTTGCATTGCACACCACCTGAATATTAAGGGAATGATAACTTTTCCTATTGCGATACATATATTCATGAGCTGCAGGGGGATATATCGCCACATGGGTGCAATCAATACAACCCAGTACTTGGGGGAAGCCAGCAATTTGATAATACTCCTGCTTGGTCCTAGCTATTTCATGGGCTGTGGTAGGAAAACTTATGTGGTTGTGTATGCGTACCATCATAGCATCAAGGAAATCTGCCAAAATTCGTGACATTGCACTTTGAGACACACCTCCTGCTACTGCTATGACTCCCTGAAAAGTGCCTGATGCCAGTAGATGTAGGCAACATAATACCTGCACATGCGTTGGGATTGCATTGGTCCTATGGGTCTGTCGTTGCAGAATAGGGTCCAGTTCATGGATCAGATCATGTATCATTTGGCCATTCAGCCTATACTTGTCATATATTTCATCATTCTCCTGACCAAGCAGAGTGACGCGTATTCTGAAGATGCGCTCATTGATTTGCCTCCCTCTCTGTTGAGCAGCTTGCAGCCTCATCCTCCTCGCCATCAGGTACAGGGCAGCCATTTTGGAAACTGGGGCCTCATTGTGGGTGTGTTCATACATGTTTATGTTGGTCTTTAGCTGTTTCTGATTTGCACTCATTTTTACCACCTAGTTGGGTCCCTTCTTAAATTGCCATTGCAAAATTGCGATTTTCCCGAAAATCGCTAATTGCGATTTTTCTTGCATTTGGATTGCGATTCCTTACTTGCGATTCTTTACTTGCAAATCGCAAACGGGAAATCGCAATGGTTTTCGCAGATTTATTTTTGCGATTACATATTTTGGCGAAAATGTTCTATTTTTCGCAGATTTGAGGTTCATGCATTTCTACTCTTCAAATTGCGATCGCAAATGCTATTTTTTTGCAATTCGCGATTTTACCGACTTCAAAAATGCTTGATGCATGTAGGTGTAAGTCTCTTAAAGACAATAAGGCACCCGGACCAGACAGGTACACAGCCACCTTCTATAAAACGTTCCGAACACTGATACACCCAACATGGAAAAAAGTGTTCAAACACTGCGAGGGAGCAGGAGCGGTGTCACAAACCATGGCGGAGGCAAATATAATAGGTATCCCGAAGGAAGGCAAGGACATGCAGCAGCCTCAAAACTAAAGACCTATTTCACCAATCAATGTAGACTGCAAGATCTATGCCAATATCCTGGCCTCAAGGCTCAACACAGTACTGTCGGAGTTGATTAGCAACTCACAGGTCGGGTTCCTAAAAACACGCATGTCACATGATAACACCAGACTCCTGTGCCACATACTCGAACAGGCCACCAAGACCAACAAACCAGTGGGGACTATCACATTAGATGCCAAGAAAGCGTTTGACTGAGTTTCCTGGTACTTCTTAGAACAGTGCATGCGGGCGTACAACCTGGGAGATCAATATACACGTAAAGTAATGGCACTTTACGAAAACCCCAGAGCTCGAATATTAATAAATGCGGCAGTCTTAGAGCCACTCACGCTACAGCGAGGGACTAGACAGGGTTGCCCCCTGTCTCCCTCGCTGTTTACGCTGGCCTTGGAACCACTGATCAGGGATATCGGGGCGAATAAGGAAATGAGAGGTTTTACCATCAATGAGATCACATTCAAACTAGCAGTCTACGTGGACGACATTCTCATAGGCACAAGGAGTCCCAACTCCTCCATCACGGTCCTCATGGAGGCCATAGGAATGTACTCAACCCACTTTGGCTACAAACTAATCAGGGATAAGTCAGAATGCAAGCCACTTAACATCCATACCACAAGAGAGTTACTGGGGAAGGCAGGCTTAGCCTGGCAAACAGGATTCATTAAATACGTAGGGTTAAAATTCGGCAATGACCTCAGAAGCACCCTAGAATAAAATGAGAAAATATTGCTAGATAAGACTAAGAGGCTGCGGGAGACCTGGTTGCCTTAATACATAACATGATGGGGAAGGATAAGTAAAGATGATGATCACTCTGCTGGTCAACTACCTATCAGGTATGCTCCCACTTATACTCACGGACGAGTTCCACTGGAAAATGGAAAAGATGATAAATACATTCCTATGGCGGGACAAAAAGCCAAGGTTAAGCCTGAAAAAATTAAGACTAGTTAAGAAACTGGGGGGGGGGCTAAATCTAGCAGATTTCAGAACATACCCAATGGCCTTTTTAGCGAAACAGGGAGCCTACTGGGTCACGCCAAGCCATGGTTACTCACCGGTCTGGCTTACTGTTGAGAAAGCCATACTAAACAATCTTGAACCAATACTCCTCCTTACAGAAAACAAGCAGACACAAAACACAAACCCGATTTTTAAAAACACAAGAAATGCACTGCTAAAAATAGACCAGAAAATGGAGCATAGCATAAAAAACTCTAGGTGGGAATCACTGTGGGCAAATATAAAATACAAGGGAAAAACGCTATGCACTGAAACATGGGAAAGACTTGGGATCTCCTACCCAGCTCAGCTGGAGGAGGAGGGAAGCCCCTGCACCTCCAGCATGCTAAAAGCTAAGCACAACCTACCAGACATAGAACTGTACAACTTCCTTAAAATTAGAACAGCCCTGTCCAAAACAGAACTCACAAAACTCTTGATCATCCATTACATGGGGAATCGCAACAGAATAGGCCACCAGGTATCCCACCTCTACAGATTATAACGACGCAGTTCCTCCAAGCTTAATGACAAAACTACCACATACTGGGAAAAACAGCCTTGTTCCACACTCAGCGAGAAAGAAAGCCATCTCCTCTGGACCTCCCCCGTGCAAAACAAGATCTCCCCAGTGCTAGCTCAGACAAAATTCTGGCTTCTTCACAAAATTTACTAGACCCCTGTGTGCCTGGTGTCCCTGGGGTTGAGGGAAAAGGACCAGTGCTGGAACTGCAATAAAGAAAAGGGGGACTTGGCACACCTTATCTACCACTGACCCAAGGTTATATAATTTTGGAGCAGAATATTCACCCTCATAAACAAAACACTAGGATGCACACTAAAAGATGATTTTGCTACACTCAGCGCCGCATTTATCACAACACAGCTAGACTCGCAAAAGGACAGGTACCTACTAGACCTCCTATCACTGCAGCAATCAAAATAGTACTCACCAACTGGAAAGTCACTTGCAAAGCAACCTTCAAGTGTTGGCTCAACTGGGTGATATACCTCATAGGGGCTGACAACACTGCATTACGTAACACACCATGGAGACAGCAGCGCAGAGGCATGTGGGCATCCTTGGACAGGCTCCTAGACAAATATGAACAACCATGAACAGCCACACTCCCCCACCAGACCAGAATGCCACTGAGATCCTTCCAAGCTTAGGGTACGCTACCATCTTTTCCTTTTCTCTCCCCACCTTAATTTCCTATTTTTACCACTTTCACACCCGCCCTCCCCTCTCACTGGGAAACTGGAAAGGGGGGCAGTCAAGCATAGATGTTGCGAACCTGTACTACCAGTAACACAGCCAGGCTGGGCTGCTACCATCTACCGACAAAGCGCTGATGATTATATGTTATATGTTTTATGTTTTATGTTGTATGTATAAAAAAACCTCAATAAAAACTATTTAAAAAAAATAAAAGTACCACTTTCTCGCACACTAACTTGACTTAACATTAAGCAGCCCTTTTAGCCTGCATCTTGATAACTCCTGACAGGGACTGGCCTACAGCCCTGAAAATAAAAACCTGCGTTCACAACTCTCAACCAAAGTTACTTCATACATTCATTATGCAATCTTACAAGCTCATTCATGTGAACCTCTTGAAAAACATTTATCATTTATATATCATTAATTTCAAACAATTTGCAGTACACTGCAGTTTTGCCTTTCTGATCACTTCAGAAAAGTAGCCCACTTGGTGTATAAAGAAGAGGTAAGTATTGTAATGGACTGTTCTTAAGTGGTCATTTAATATCCTTCAAATGATAAATAGAGTCAAAACACAATATGGTCATTAAAACCCTACTTACAACTTCAAAGATTTATATAATTATCCAATTCCAATATAGGTTCTAAACATGAGCGAAGTGTATTGCTGACTGATATTGATGCTCACAATGCAACTTGAATATGGCCATGACATTAGGAGATTGTTTCATAAAGCAGAACTAACTGTGTGTTTTAGAAAATGAATGTTTGGATTGGCCTTACCATTCTTCTAATACTTTTATGTTTTTAGTTTAGACAATATGTCATTTGTTTATCTAACTTTGTGTAATTGAATAGAACGTGTAAAGAGCACATTTTGGAATATATGAAGGCAAACTCTTGCATTTAAATGTTAAATGTTACTAATTATTTTACTTTTGTTTTCTCTAGTACTTTTTTAATACAGTTTCAGTTTCTAACTAAACATATTGGGCTATGTGTACGAAAGTTTGTGATTTCCAAATTGCGATTCCAGAGAAATAGCTCTGTGGAATCGCAAAACAGTATATGTACCAAGTCCACTACTTGCAATTCTCATAGATTTGAAATTCCTAATATCAAAACACCAAATAGAAAAAGTCTCACTCTGGATGCAGAAGGATGATATCAGACCAGAAAGTTTAAAAAATACAGGGTGCGGCCACAACCCAGAAGACTAGGAAGGTACTTGAAGTAAGGAGTGCTCCTGCATCGCTACTGCCAGTGTATTACCCCATTCCGTGAGAACACCATGTCCAAAGAATATGGGGACAAGTATTCAGGGAACAGAAAGAGGAAGGGGACATTTCCAGAAAAAGAGCTGGAGCTCCTGACAGAAGAATGTGTCTCCCATATGGCCCAGCTGTTTAGGAAGGCCTCCTTCACAGTTCCAGACAGTCAAAAAATAAAGATCTGGACCAGCATCTTGGAGAAGGTGAACACCCTAGGTGTCACCCAGAGGACCATCCCAGAGATGCGCAAATGCTGGTATGATTTGAGATCCTTAGGTCTCGCACAAAGGAGAAGGTGACCAGCAGGATGGCTGAGGCTCATGGAACAGGTGGTGCACCCTCAAAACTACCCCCTCTCAAACCCATGGAGACACTCATCGAGTGGACCCTGGAACCAGAAAGCATGGTAGGAGTGACTTACATTGACACCTCCAATCCTGCAGACACCAGCCGGGGTAAGGCATCTTCCCTTTACTGATATAACACAAAAAAATCTAATAAAATCCATTCATCATATATCGCAGCATAAATAATTCAATTGAGATGCTTGCGCTACCCTGGGAATGCATCATGAGAGATGCAGTACACATAAGTTGCTTTCTTTACTGTGTGCTGATGACTACACCTAACACATCTGTAGGGATGGGCAGTAATCTTAGATCTGCCTGCAGAGTTCTGCCCACTCCACGCTCCGCTAACACTGCGTAGTGGAATTTACCAACACAAATTAATCACTGTTCATGAATTCTTGCCATTATTATTCACCTGCTGGCACTTACAAAAGTGAAAAATATAATAAATGGCGTAACCCGTAGGACCACTGGACCCGGGTAGAAAATAGTAAAAGAAAAAATGGTCACAGTGGCTGACTGTTTATAAATTTACATATATAGAAATGAATTCAAAACCATAAAGAAATTCATAGCGTTACATTATAGATTAGTGATGTACTGTGATTTAATACTGCATCACAGAAAAGGAATCAATCCAAGCATATAAACAAGAAAATAATCAATATTGGTGAACATCGGTGCTCAGAAAGAATAGGGAGGCAGTGAGAGCTCTGGGAGAGTTGAGTGATTGTGCAAGAGAGCGAAAAGGCAATGTGGTTCAAGTACTTCAAAATAATTAAGAACCAAACCGGTCTTTAACTTGACAAAAAGCAATATAGAAAACATACCAAATTAGGCCCAGATAGACAAGTCTCTCTTGGCCACGTTTGATACAAATATTGATATGTCAACGTTTTGTCCCCTATTATAATAAAGGCTGCTTCATCCTTATTATGGGGTCTTCATCAGGACTCAAAGGAATGGTGTGGGAGGGATAGGAGCTTCATTAAGAACAGCGTGAAAAATCCGGCTGTACTTTTAAAATCGTGGGCCTTGCTGGCTCTTGTCAATAAAAATCGATTCTTGTATATATTGAGAGAAGGTGCCAAGACGTGCGTTGTCCACAACAGGGTTGATGAGTTACCGCCGGCGGCTCCAGTATCCTACAAAAATGAAGTCAGCACTCTAGTTCTTTTTTTACAGCTTCCTGCAGCATGCTGGAATGCTGAGGGCAGTCATGCGATCTGACACGGATGAATTGCAGTGCGTGCATGGGCTGCATGCACCAAGGTGGCTGTATGATAGATTTCTTGGCTGAGTTCACTTCCATCCGTGTGCATGTTGTTGGTGCTCACCATAGTGAGCCGTTTTTAAAGCGGCCTTTTACCTTCATTTGAATAGGGGAATCCAAGCTGCACTAATGCCTCGCCCACCTCTTCACCGACTCTTGAAGCTGTTTACTGACTCTAACACAAAGGAATGTTGTCTCCACTTCTTTTGTGATCCCATGAAGAGAAAAAACAAAGGGGCATATTATCAAGGACAGGCGATACATTATCGCCATTTTTATCGGTGGAAAACTGCCGATAAAGCGGCGATAATTGCCTTGATAATATGCTCTATGAATTCCAATCAAAGCCCATGTTAGATGTGTTCACATCTAACATGGGCTTCGATTGGAATTCATAGAGCATATTATCAAGGCCATTATCGCCGCTTTATCGGCAGTATCCTGCCGATACAAGTGGCGATAATGTATCGCCTGTCCTTGATAATATGCCCCAAAGTGTTCAAAGAGGATTTGCTGTGACCAGTGGCTGTGGTGAGTCTTGCAGCAGCTGTGAATTTCTTTCTTGGAAGAGATTAGACTTTTTACAGATTGCTTCCAGGAGTGTTTCCTGACCTGCTTGCCTTGCCTCCCATTGGCATTGGCAGTTCTTGGGATGTTTATGGGCCTCCAGCTGTGCTGTACTCTATGCAGTACTGTAATGTAATGCATGTCCTGTGCAAGGATCCTCTGTGCCACCTCTTAAGATATATGAAAATCTAACGGGTGAGCAGAACTCTGTGGAATTTCACTGAGGTTTTACTATTTACATATGCATTTTCACAGATCACACCCTGGACATGTCAGAAACAATTGATGCTGAAGGGGCTACTGACACAATGTGGAAATTGAGGACACATCACCATCTGCTCAGTCCATCAGCCCAACTCCAACAGCTAGGAGCGCAACCGTCTCACAACTAGCAGACTTTGTGGACAGTGATGAGGGGCAATCATAGAGCACATACACCACAACATCTGTGGGAAGGACACACAAACAGCGCTGAGGCCAATGATCAACAGTTTCACAAGGATAATGTGTCAGACCACATGCTAGAGAACTCTCCTATCTTTGGTGGCTTGGAGAAATCCATCAACCCTGTACCCTACCTGCAAACGAAACAAATAAGGACTGACAATAGGCATTTGTTACAAATGTCTAGGTTAATGCAGCAAACGGAGACATGGCAGGATAGGTGGATTGCTAAGATGGAGACGGATCCCTTTGTAGGAAAATAAGGTATCTTATTTTTTAGAAGAAATAGCCGAAGTTAGTGTCTTCATGGAGATCCATTTTTAATACGAAACCTGCATGAGTTTGGGTTCTTCGGTTGAAGTTGTGAATGACTCATTGCAACAATCTCCACATATACATATCCTCCACCAACATTCAAACATATACATCCCAAACCCTCCCTCACGAGGCCTGTATGGTTTACAGGAAAGGCTATTTATAAAGTGGGCACAAGCACGCCACAGTGGTGTCCCGCTCATGTCCACTTTGCAATGCACATAGGAATGGAGCGTGCGAACACGGGGAAACATGTTCTCACGTACACAACACACTTTGTGCAGAGAAAGAACACAGGCAGTACCTGGCACACTTTGAATCCTTCATCAACTGATTGGCAGTAGCCACAACAACACCAGCAATGCAAACTTTCAACATACAGAATGACATGGATACTGCTGTCATGATGTTGCACGTGGGCTAATGCAAGTAATGCAAGTAGTGAAACATAGCCCTTGAGAATATTCAGACTCACACTCTCTGTACCCCCAGCAACCTTCCCCACCTGAGAGCAAAGAGTGCTCTAGCCTCAGTAGCATATTGACTCAGGAGGCATGCAGTTCCAGGCATTTTTGCTGAAACACTTCTGGAACTGACATGTAATCGGTTCCACAGGCCAGTGTTGCGGACAAGGCACCAACACCCACATGCATCATTGCACCCGTTTGCGATTCCTAAATTGCGAAAATTAGGGAATCACAATTTAGAAATTGCAAACGGCAATGCATGAATAATTCGCAAATATTTTTGCGATTTCTTAATTTTCCTTAATTTCGATTCACATTTTGCGAATCGCAATTAAGGAAAACCTTCCCATAGGAATCAATGGGAAGGCATTAACATTTTGCGAATTTCATTTTGCGAATCGCAATTTGTTAATGCATTTCAAGGGTGCTGAAGGGGGTCCAAAGGACCCCCCCTGCACCCTTGAAATGTTTTTGTAGATGCAAGTTTCACACACACATGTCCAAAGGACATGTGTGTGTAACATGACACTTTCAAAAATGCATTTTTGAGCATTTTTGAAAGATTTCGCAAATTAACACGAGGTTCAACCTCGTGTTAATTTGCTCCCCCTATTAGCGAATTCGAAATTTTTAAAACATTCATGCATTGCATTTAAGGAATCGTAAAAATGCGATTCCTTAAATGCAATCACATTTTTAGAAATCGCAAAACGTTACGATTTTTACACAATTGTTTAATGCATCCCAAAAAGTGATTTTGGAATCGCAAACGGCGGAATTTTGCGATTCGCACCGTATGCGACTCCAAAATCGCTTGATGCATGTGGCTGTTGATCCCAGAGACCGGAAGAAGTGAACCACTGAACACTCAGAGTCATGAGTCGACTTTGTTTTATTTTTCATTACATACTTTGTTGCTTAGTTTAAACAATGATACATTCATAATGGATACAGTTGGTTCTTGTCAGTACCTGAGTAAAAGGTGGTCTCTCAGTTATGCATCATGAATTACCATTATGTGTGATTTCTATTTAGATGTTTTAATAAATCTTACCTCGGAGATAGTAGTTGGTGATCTCTGTGAGTCGTGCTCATCCCTCTTCTACACGTTTACCCTCCTGCTGCACCTGTAGTTGTGATAATTCATCATCAGAGTCTAATTCAGGCTTTTTGGGGATGTTGTGCCTTCTTCATTGCGATATTGCCTAGTATGGCACCTGTGGTGATGTTCTTGCAGCATGTCTCAAGTCTGTACAGTAGTGCACTACGGGTCTTGTGAAGGCAGCAAAACGGGGACTTCAGGATTCCAAAGGTTCTTTCAATGATTGAATGTGTTGTCCTGTATGCCCTGTTGTATTGCCTTTCGATTCTTGTCCTTGGAGTCAGGTATGGTATAAGTATCCAAGGATGCAAGGCATCTTAAGAACATGAGAGGAAAAACAATTATGTCACGTTACACACACCATCCTGGCCACTGTATTTATTGAGTCCGTCATTCTCTTACCTAGTAAAAAATCATCCCCAAATTCACCCTGTGGCGGGACATAAATGAGTTGTGGGTGCAGCCTGGGAATATGGCCACAAGGTCTGGTATGAGACAGGAGGGAAACAGCCATCACAACGTGGGCATAACAATGCACTAACATTACAACAAAACATTTGCAACGCAAGATCCATTACAACGCATGCTATTACAACGCATGCCATTACAACGCAGATGCTCTTACAACGCATGCCATTACAACGTAAGTATTGGTAAGTATTTATTTTAATTAAATTTAATTTAATTTTAATTTAATTTACTTACATTCATTTTATTAATTTAATTACAATTAATTTAATTACATTGAATATATTTTAATTTAATTTGATTTAATTTTAATTTAATTTATTTTAAATAAACCCCTACACTATCCAACACTTACCCTACTATTACACCCCCTGGAGATATAATAGAAAATGTAACCCCTACACTATCCAACACTTACCCTACTTTTACACCCCCTGGAGGTAGAATAGTAATTTTAACCCCTACACTATCCGACACTTACCCTACTTTTACACCCCCTGGAGTTAGAAAAGTAATTTTAACCCCTACACTAACCAATGCTTACCCTACTATTACACCCCCTGGAGTTAGAATAGTAATTTTAACCCCTACACTATCCAACACTTACCCTACTATTACACCCCCTGGAGTTAGAATAGTAATTGTAACCCCTACACTATCCAACACTTACTCTACTATAACACCCCCAGGAGTTAGAATAGTAATTTTAACCCATACACTATCCGACATTTACACTACCATTACATTCCCATTAAGTAAAATAAAAAAATACTTACCCATACTTACATTGTAATGGCATGTGTTGTAATAGCATCTGCGTTGTAATGGCATGCATTGTAATAGCATGCATTGTATTGCATCTTGCATTGTAAAAGTTTTGTTGTAATGGCATGCGTTGTGAATGTATGCGTTGTAACATCATACATCCGAGACAGGAGACCTCTCACACTTCCTGCACATTGAGCAAGTGTGAGGTTTTCCTGTTCAGTTGCTTAGAGGGGCATATACCACTATAACCAATGACACTGGGGTAATGTGCAACAAGGCAGAACATCAATTTGGATTGTTGCAATATTTGGGGGGCATTGGAGAAAGCTATATATTCATTAACTTCACTAACCATGATTTCTATGAACCTGTGAAAGAACCTGGAAAAGGCACTTTGTGTAACCCCCTTGCTACTGCGATGACACCCTGATAACTGCCAGAAGCTAGGAGGTGTAGGTAACACTATACCTACACATGATTTGGGATTGCATTTCTTCTGATTGTTGGGGTTTGTAGCTGAGGTTGTGACTCATCAATTGAATAAAAAATTACCTGACTACTGAGTTTGTACCGCTCATAAATCTCCTCCTCAGTTTGTTTAAAAAGAGTGACCCTCACCCTAAATTTCCTCTCCTGTCTCCTCCTCCTTCTATGCCTACCAGCCAAAATCTTCATCCTCCTCACCAGAATGCACAAAGCTGCCATTGTGAAATAGCCTGATGCATTTTGTGTGCCTTTTTTTAGTTTGCACCTGTAACTACCTGATCCGAATCGATGGTAATTGCATTTCCTAGATGGCCTTTATGCAACTAGTCGCGACAAGAAAATCCTTTCTACCTGCTCTTTGTGATTCACAATTTGGAAAATCCTATTTGCGATTTCCTAATCAGTAATTTTCAAAATGGGATTTCTACTAGGTATAAATTGCTTTTTGCACCACATCACATGGCGATCATACATACTGAAATGGCAATTTGCACCTTTGCGAAATGTTAAATGCCTTGATGCATATGGCCCAATGAATTGACAGACCCATTACGCAGGGGCTTTGTCTATGTAGTTCACACACAATTTAAAACGTCTTTGTGAGGATCCTTTGATGATCCTGCCTTAGGATGGTGCTACTTGAAGACGTTCGGTGAGCCTGCATCTATTGTAAACACTAGTTTGGAACCTATGTTACATTTCAATGTTCATTCACAGGCTTTACAAATCCTCTTGGAAATGAAATCCATTCCAAAATCCATTCCAGGGTTTACCTACCAACTTCTAATGCATTATGGTATTTGTATGTCTTACTCAAGTATAAGTGCTGAAGAGGAGCCTTTCGGGGAATCTTATTACACTTTGAGCTCTGTGTTACTACTTCCAGCATACACATAATGTTTTCCAAAGCAAGATCCGAAGCAGGTTCCACTCCAGAGTAGCTCTACCTACTGTTTGCTTACTGGAACTCCAGGGCACTTCTTTAGGCAGAGAGCTTGAGGAGGGGAGTTAACTTCTCTCACTTGCAGTGTGCTTCAGCTAGAAGATAATTACCTTGTGTGGCTTTATGCTGGGAGGAGGGATTTAAGATAGAATTTGTGTTTCAATTGATGTTACTGGAAGTCCTTGCTTTCTTCTTCAGTTGTCTCCACTGCTGAACGTTTGAAATCTTGAGAAGAGCTTTATTTTCTGCTACTGATTTTGCAGTGCCCTGTTTTCATGTGGCTGCCCTGTCGAGTATTGTACTTTATGTGTTTTCCTTGCTTCCAAGTCCCAACTTTCTTTCTTTTTATCCCTTCAAATTTCGATATGATGTTTTCTGTGTTCCCCTGTTGGACGTTAGACCAGGGGCGGCTCCTCCATGTGGGCGGAGGAGCGAGGCCCCACTGCTTTCATAGCAGTGCGAGAAGCAGAGACATAAAATGGTATTATAAATACCATTTTATGTTTTTGCTTCTCGCTCTGTGAGAAAGCAGAAGTGTTTGATTGGGGGCGGGCAAAAGGGTGGTCCTGCTCTAGGGCAGGGGAGGAGTGGCTTAGTTACTGCTGAGGGCACTGAATGTTTGGTTGACCCTCTGCCTTTTCTCCATGTAGGCTGCATGAAGCCTACATGGAGAAAATGACCTCCCCAAAGACGCCTGGCTGTTTGCCGTCCTGACCAATCACAATGCTGCCTGGTGACCCCCACCCACGAGTCATGCCGGTCAAGACTGCTTTTGACCTCACATTTGCTGAGCTGGCATTGGTTCCCTTTGTTTCCTTGTTTTGATTTACTGTTCTACCATTATTCTGAATTCTATTTACCAGTTTCCCCGTACTAGCAAGGCATTACTTTTCACAGGGCCTGTTGGATACAGCCTGCTCTTTCTCCCTGTATTTCAGTTCTTTAATTATGAGGCCCTGTTCACACTTTCTTGTCCTGGGTTTCTCCCTGTCTTCCTGATGCCTTGTCGACCCTTTATTTTGGGGTTTCTTTCACCCTATGTTCGGTTCCAGTCCTAATATAGTCCCCTGTCTGTTGCAGTTCATATCTGTTTATAGTGTGACCGCTAGCTTGGTCTCTGCTCTAACGAGGTAAGCAAAAGACTTCTATTGTTGCGCCCTGATCCTCTGGAGTCTTACCTATCTCAATGTTGTTGTCAGTCTCGATCCACCTTGCACTAAGTGCAATAGTCTTTACAACACCAGTCCCAAAGTATTTCCAGTCACTAAAAAAAGCAAAAGCAAGGGGGTTAATTCTTTAAGTAAATATGTTTAATATGGTGTTTATAAATTAAGGGGAGATTTGTTTTAGATGAGTTCATGATAGAGAGAAAAATATTTTTGCTTAGTATTGTGTATGCTCCAAATGCAAACTCACATACCTGTTTTAGACTCTTTCATGACAATTCAGTATTGTTGTGTACTCTAAGGTTATATTGAAAAGCAAATTCAATGTTGTATTTCATTCAACAAAAGACAGATCCTCCAGCTCTCAAACTTTAGTCGGTTTCAAACCTGCAAAGGAATTGGAAAATATATGTTCTTAATTCTATCTACAGGATGCACAGAGAATATGTAACTTGGAAGGAAAAAAAAGCATGTGTTTCCCCTGTACACAATACTTATTATTCTCAGAACCATTCTTGTATGAAATATATTTAAAAAAAATTAAATCTCTGATGCTACTAGTGTCCTGGAATATATTTCTGTGAGTAGGTCTGGCAGATTCACCACCACATGTTCCTTGAGGTAATTCTGTTTATAGGACAAAGACCGGATGGACTCCCTTAAATTGAAATTTCAGATTGTTTCAAGACAATCTGAATACCTCTGCCCTTTCAAAACATTTGGTGTGCTTTTAAATGCATAATATGGAGGGGTTTAAAATTAGTTATTATACTTTACATTTAAAAAAAAAATATATTAATTGTAAAAGCAACTGAAAATCTTAGAGACAGGTTATCCTACTTCCCCATTTTATTTCTCTTCAGGAAAATTTAGAAGACCAAAAAAGGAACTGAATAAATATGTGGGTTAGAATGCTGGTAATGATGTATTTTGCACAAAGTGATATTATTGGCAAAATGGTGTAAATGGTGTAACAGTCTATTGGCTTTATGCATGAAAAAGTTACATGTTAATAGAAACATCACTTCCATTAGGAATTATGACAATTTGATAATCATCTCTAAACAAGATGTAAATGCCTCTTTTTCGGTAATCTATATTGACACATGTAAGCAAGTGATTTTGAGTTGTATTTTGAGGTCTGAGGCTGCAAGACATCAAGGGGCATTTTTATGGAAAAATCACGCAGTGCAGTATGTCACCTTCCTGCGCTGCAGGATAGAGAAAGAGCAAGAATGCGCCATATTTAACATATTATGCCTCCTTTTCTGCTCTGGCCCACAGTGTGTTGCAAACACCAAAGCAGAACCCCTTGCATCATGGTTCAAGGGTGCCTGCATTGTAATCAGATTGTAGGTGTGCAGAAAGGGACACCTTCTGCACAAAACAACTCTTTGAGGCATTTTCCTCTTTCTATGTGTGCTATAGAATGCAGCACACATAGAAAGAGGAAGTAATGAGGAGAAATAAAGGAATTTTTCCTGGTTACGCTTCCTTGGGGAAGTGTAGCATGTTAACGCATGCCCAGATCTACCACTCATTGTGAATCTGGGAATGTGCCACAATCCATGAGTGGATGCCTGGGAACACCCATGCTCCAGCCATGGAATGCCTCCCAGGGACAGAGTAAAGCAACGCAGTACGTTGCGCTGTTTTAAATTACTCTATGCTTATCAAACCATGCAAGGCCATGCAAGGTGGCTTTGCGCGATTTTATAAATCTAAGTTAATAGTTATGCCCTCTTGTGCCCCGTCGTGTGGTGCAAGGACAACGCAACTATTTAATGAATATGGCCCCTAGCTTATTTAGAGTGCATAAAGGTTCTACCAAGTGTGACGGACGAGAGATCCTCCACTTTTTGACAGATGTAACACATCTACCAATTTCTACATAAGGCCCTAAATTGACCAAATGTAGTAAGACCTCGGTGAAGGCAGATTACCGGCAGGATTCAAAATGAATAAAGTTCCATGGTAAGGATGACACAACATTATAATTTAAATGCAGAAAGATATTCTGTTCCCTGCTGTAATGTATTCTCTTGATTCTGAATACCCATTTTATGGAGTTATTCCGCACTACCTAGTACTCATTATAAAGACATTTGAATTTAGGTTCACCTTTTTAAAATTCAGTTAGACTCTTTAAACTAATACCAGAGGCTGATATTGTACGAATGGGATATTTCTGATAATTTTATTTGCAAAAAGGAACATGACAAGAGTGTCCCCATTCAACCTTTCTTTTCATTCTTACAATGAATGGCAATAACTATTCAACAGTTTCACAGAATTCATCTTGTCATGATTTTCACTAGAGTGGAACAGGTTTAAGACTTCTGTATGCCAATGGCACACTGTTGGTATTTCGAAATACTGATAAAGTGGATCATTACTTACTGCAATTATTGGATGCATTTGCTACACTTTCAGGTTAGAAAACCTGGAATATGTCAGTGGTTTTACTGATCCTGTGTATCTTCACATTTCTGCAAAAAAGTATATATATAACGTCCTTAAGTAACTAGATATATTAGTCACAAAATGTAAACATGTTTGTGCAAATTGAAGCAGATTAGATTTGTTGTAGCGTAAAGCATGCTAAAAATTGTTATTATACACATACTTTCCCTACTTCTCTAACGTACTGGGCCTTTACGATTTGACAAATTACAGCACCTCCATTTACCACAGGGAAAATTATCCTCTATTGAATCTCTCTACACCAATTAGAGGGTCGAAAATTAGGATGACCAAACTCCTCATTTGCTGTGAAAAGAGGAGCAATAATTGACAGCCAACTCACAAATTTGAATGAATTGTGTTGATCCACCAAGTTTTTCTTACCCAGAATCCAATGCAAACCTCAATTTTGCTTAAAACAATTATATTTTATTCACATTTCAATGGGGGAAAGTTGTGGGATCACTGGATTGACACGAATTTCCCACCACCTAGTACTTCCCAGGGTCTCCCGATATAAATGGTACCTAACTTGTATGGGTGGGACAAGTGCCTGCTTCAGGGAGGGGCCCAAAACATATTGTGGAGACATCAAAATTATCTATCACAAAACATCCACACATCTCTGACCTCCCTGTCTAGTTTTAAGAAATGTCTGGGTTTTGTAGGTTTTCCTAGATGGATGCCGAGCCAGGGACCAAAAACTCAGGTACCACCCTGCAAAACCAGGTTGTTTTAATGATAGATAATGTTGATGTCTCCACAATATGTTTTGGGCCATTTCCTGTCTCTGGCACTTGGCCCACCCATGCAAGTGAGGTACCATTTTAATTCGTAGACCCGGAGGAACACTGGGTTGTAGGAAAATGTTGTCGGACGAGTGATCCCACATCTTTTCCATTCAGAAATGTGAGGAAAATGTAATTTATTTGAGAAAAATTCGAGGTTTGTAGGGAATTCTGGGTAGCAAACCTTTAGTAGATCATGCAAGCAACACATTCATGGACAGTGTCAGTTTTCAGATATGTCTAGGTTTGGTAGGTTTTCCTAGATGGACCCTGAGCCCAGGACAAAAACCACAGCTGACCACCTTGCAAAAACAGGTTGTTTCGTGATAGATAGAGGGCCCTTGTGCTTTTGGTCCCGGGCTCTGTGACCATTAAGGGAAACCAAATAAACCCAGACATTTCTGAAAACTGACACTGTCCATGAATGTGTGACTTGATTGGATCTACCAAAGTATTCTTACTCAGAATCCTCTGCAAACCTAAAGTCCAGCTAAACAGTCACATTTTCCTCACATTTCTGTGTGACAAGGTTGGAATTCACAGCACCACCCAATAAAAATTTTACCTCACCTGTGTGGGTGCTCAAAGCAGAATCAGCCTAAACTCCTGTGAAATAAAGATCATGTATACCTTTCAATACCTGAAGGATCTGTCTAGAGCCTTGCGGGATCAGGAAAACACATCATAAGAAGTACAGGACGAACGGTAATACCTTAAAGGTATTGAAAAAAAAACCTATAACCAGAGCATTTTACACACATCAGAATACAGACTACTGTCCCATCTATTGTGAGGATTATGGCAGTGTTACATATCCGTGCTACTGGCTCATTCCAGTATACAGAAAGTCACTCGAAATGGGGTATTTCAGCCATTGGTTCTCAACCAGGTCCTGGATGTTATTCTCAGATGCATGAATGATTACATTTAATTTACAATGTAAAATGTTACACTGAGTAATATCACTGATGAGTTATATGGATTAGGAAGCAAACTGCATGCGGTAGGTGCCATAAATGGAACCAGCGTTGCCTTGGTGCTACTTCATGAATGGGAGTAATTCTACTGCAGTACAAAGCATTTCCACTTGTCAATGTGCAGCTGGTTTGCATTGTGGACTTTTAAATCAGCAGTGTCTGAGCAAGGTTTCCAGATTCCACTGATGAATGGCTGGTGTTGCGCAAGAACGTTAAACCAAAACAGATGGAAGGACCTGAACCAAGGAGGGCCTGGCATGTTGGTAGATCTAAGCCATTTTGTGTATGCACATTTTGCTGTTATAGCGTGCCTTTTCAAAGGTCAGTCCTCTTACATTTGCAATGATCTATTTCAGGAGACTCAGTGCATCTGAGTCGTACTTGGCTTTTAACACCTCTGAAAAACCCAACAACTCCTAGGGAAGTTCATTTCAGTGAGGCCCAGGTGATAATGAGGAGTCCTGTGGAGCTAGCTGTTAGGCTGCGAAAGGTCCAGTTAAGGCACCTGGTAAAGATCAGAGGGGCACTCTTCTACTCTCCTGACAAGGCTCGTAAGAATAAGGACTGGACCCTGCTTCACAACATTGCCGGGCGGGGAAACATAGCAATCATCCATGATGGGGATAAAGACTGACTTCCGGTGTGAACTTACTGGAAACACCTTTAACACCTTTGCCTGATGGTAAGTGGCTGTATTGAAAGAGTAATTTGGTTGTCTATATGTTAGATTTGGCCCTTTCTGCAGGTTCATCTCCTACTGTTTGCCTTCATCATCCTGTTTTCTGAACCCGTTTCTTTTTGGCCGTTTTTGTTGCTAACATGCTTGTGCTCTCTCTTAAAAATATGGTAGAATTGTCTTACCCCCAATTGGCCTTTTTAATATACTTGTAAGTCCCTAGTATTGTCCCTTTATATACCTTGGGCTTACTAGTGGGCCTTCAGCACTGGTAATGTATTTATTTGTACATAATTAAAACCTTTACAAAACAATAAAACATTGCTAAAAATTGCTAAAAATTCATTTTGTGCGATTTCCTAAATTTACAAATTTACTTAATATCAGTTTATTATTGTCAATAAAAAATGTTTCAAACGGTCATCAAGCATCTGCTTTTATTGGTCTTCACTAAGCATGCTCTTGTGTCTTTTTGGTACTAAAAAAAAAACTTTACAACCCGGCTAGTTTAATTTTGTTTTGGGAGGATTAAAACACAGTTTGATAGCCTTCCTGCATGTCCAAACGCCATATAATTTGAAGGATCGACATAATAAATGTACCTCAAGACCTTTAATTTAGGACAGATGCAAATAACATGGGTGATATCTTCCTTGCCAGCTTTGCACAGGCGACACTACTGTGGGCAGTATTTTCTCTCCCAAGGTGGCAAGTGCGGGGCAGCCAGGATTACTCCAAGGCATAGTTTTAAAAACGTTTTTTTCATCTTTAGGTTCATTACAATGTTGATATATGCTTGCGGTTGCATTCTTTTATAGTCGTTGAGCCTGATCCAGCCATGCGCTCTTTTGGTTAACGCCTCCTCATCCTCAATGGAGGAAATAATGAGTGCTGATTTCTTTGCAACTTTTTTGAAAGACAAGAGGTCTGTTGGGGTGCCCCCGAGGTCTGACAGTCCCAGGACTTGGAGTGAATCAAATAGATAAGTTCTGACTGAGGATTTTCAATCTTCCCATAGATTGGAATTTAAAGAACCAACCTCAGAGCTGCAAATCTTGTTCCAGCTGGTAACATATGCGCTCCGTCTTTCCAGTGTTTGTTTTAGAAGACCAAATTCTAACCAGATTTGTGCAGGGTGAACATATCTTGCCAGTTTAAAGATTGCCCTATATGATTTAGCTATCACTAAATCCAGTAATGCTGCGTCCTTACCTCAAAGGGGTTCACTCCTGTATGTGAGAGTCAGCTGTAGCTTTGCGCGCAATACCTGGAGCAGGGGGTTAAGCTTTAGGTTGAGAAGTTTGACTTTTAGGGATTTTATCGCCAGGTTCCCTTACCTCGCAAGGACTCCAATTGGTCCAAGATTACTCCCAAGTATTTATAGGTAGTTACCAAGTCCAGTCCTTGTCCGTTTAGATGACAATTGATTTTCCTCTTTTTCCAGTAGTTCACTGCCATAACCTTGGATTTGGTAACGTTTATTTGCAAGGAGTACCTTTCTGAAAAGGAGTGAGCTACATATAGAAGATGTTGTAGGCCAATCGAAGTCTGGCTTATCAGCACCAAGTCGTCCGCGTACAGCAGATTGGACAGTGGAATTTTCCCTAGTTTTGGTGCATGACGGAGACATTTATTGAGTTCCCCTAGCAACTCTGGGAGAAAAAGGATAAAGGAAAGCGGAGCTGATACGCAACCGTGTTTTTACCCTTTTGTTGTCGAAATGGGGTTGAAGAGGTGTGTTCCTGCTCCTAGTTTAACCTTAATCGAGATGTTTGTTTGCAGTAATATCAACACGTCTAGAAGATGTTTAAGTATTCCCCAGTTATCCAGTTTCCGCCAGAGGTTATTACGATCCACGTGATCTAAAGCGAAAGGTGTAGTCAATAAAATAGAGGAATAGAGGAGATTTGGTCTCTTTTGCTACATCCTTCAGAAGGGTCAGTGCCATGATGTTGATTGTGGTCCCTTGACTCCTTGTAGAAACCTTTGATTGATTGGCATTACAGAGTTTTCGGATGCTCATGATGTAAACTCCTCCAGTATGGTTCCTGCAAAATACTTAGTGCCTCATTAGTCCACAAAGTCCGCCCGCCATAGCCCCGGGAAATGGGACAGCCGAATGCATTCGGCGATCCCGCACATTCCATTAGGATGCGTCCGCCACACTTATCCCGCATTTTTAACATTGCAGCGGGCGGTGTTGGAAAGCACCGCCTGCTGCAATGCCAAAAATGCAAGTTGTACATATGCATGCACAACGTGGCAGGCACACATCCTTCAGTACACTTCTGAACCTGTGGACTCTGACAATAGGAAGGAATGCTGTGCTGTTGAAAGAACTGACACTCTTCTGTCCTGCTATTCTGAAGGACTACTGTGATGACCTGCTGCCCTCTTGTCTGGTTGATAAGACCAGAACCTGCTTTGGTTCAACCCAGGACCCCAGAGTGACTCTAAGGGCTAATTGGCTGGCCTCCTGACTAGAGCCTCATGGAGAGAAGGCTCCAACAACCTTGAACCCAGCACCTGGTCTCTGCAATCTGTGAGTCTGCCCCGCCAAGTCATGCTACCCCAGTCCTGGGCCCTTGGAAGTGGGTCTGAAGGTGCTGTGCCAGCTAATGTGTGGATCCAGCAGAACTGACACATCTCCCCTGCTACATGGCAGAATCCCGAGCAGAGCCAATGCATCAACTCTGCTGCAGGGGCTTTCCCTGTGCACAGACTTGGCATCGCGGGCCGCAGCCTCATCAAAACTATTGTTGAGATACCCATCCTAAATGCAGGCCCTCGCTTCTCAAGTCTGTTGAGGTCTGCAGCCTTGATGACAACACAGGACTTCACTTCTTAAGACCTGCAGTTTCTTGCAACCAACCGGTGCTCTACGCATCCTTGATGCAGGACTTCACATCGCTGGCCCTCCTTATTGAAGGCATTCTTGATGACAACGCAGGACCTCATATTTCAGCCTCATGGCCCCGAAGATCCAGCAAGCTGCATCTCCAACTCGGACCTCACATCGCCTCGGATCTGCAACACAACTTGATGCGTGATTCTGCAACCCTTTGCAACAAGGATTTATGGTACTCTTCTTCAGCGGGCCTATATAGGTCCCTGTAGCTGTGCTGTGCTCCATTGCAGGCAGCTTGAACTTGAGACTTTGTGTTGGTCTAGCTCTACCAGATATCCCCAGTTGATACTTTGTGCTTTTTGACCCAATATTCACTTAATTCCTGAATATTGCATATCTCTAGTAACACTGATTTTATTTGTTGTTGTTTAGACATTGATTTATTTATTAAAATGTACTCAGAATACCTCAGCTAAATCAGATCCTGCTGCAGTCAATCTTCTGACGACATATTGCACCAATCCATACTGTAGAGTTATGACACTCAGTTAGTGGACCAGAAGGGCATTCTGGGCCCCTAGAATATAGTCTGGGCACTCAGGAAATCACTCTGGGCACTCTGGGTAGATCAATAATCTGAGCTAGCTGATCCTCCTGCTGAATAACTGCACACACCAGGTCTCTATTTATGATGTTCATATTGGTGATCGCACCCTTGGCCTCCCTCCCTGCAGCAGATCTTTCACCAGCCGTTTCAATAAACACCCTGTGACCTTGACTAGGTGGCCACAGGTGTAGGGTGTTCTGGAGGCACAGCAGAGGTTATTGCTGTAGGGGTCACAGGAAGGTGGATGGGGTGGCCACAGTTGTTGGGGAGAGAGGCCATAGGGAGCTTGGGAGACACTGATTCTGGTACTGAGAACAGAAGTCTGCTGGACGTTCTTCATCTTGATTCCTCAAGGAGCGGGGGAAGCCTAGGGTCCTGACAAAACAAACATGATGGGCCAGGCTGGTCTTCAAGATTGTCCTCATTGGTAGGAGTGCTCTTCCTACTGAAGACTTGGGATCTGGTATCTGGAGGCACAGTGTACAGTGCATTTGAGGCTGATGAAGTCACACCCTAAATTTCTGTGGTGTGCTTTTCAGGATTTCTCCTTTATTGATGATTATAATGTCATGCAGTTTATTACAACTTTTCCTAACCTTGCTGATGGAATTTAGCGGTCTGATATAATGTACAAATCATATGGTTGACTTGATACAGAGTGAAGTGAAGGTATTTGAGGGTCCACAGGGCGGGACTGGCCTATTGGGCATCAGCCGTGGAACATGGGTTATTTGTCTCCCCTGTCCCTGGATCAATACTACTATGCCTTAGCCACACTTCTAAGTAGAATACCTCAAGCACTTGACTGTCAGAATTAGTAATGATGATCAATTCTAGTCTTTTTAATGGTTAGTGAGGACATACAAGACACTAAAATTGCAACATACAGTCTAAAGTGCACTACAAAAACTTTGCTTCACATTGATTCAGTTTCACTTAAAACATGTATTATAATTTACTATTAAAAACACAAAAACTAAACCCAATTTTTGATAGGTAATATGCAGGAGTGAGGCTGATTCCCTACAAGCCAACCCATCCCTCTTTTGTATAGCTTGGAATATAAACACAGTGCAGGTGAAGCACTACTCCTTAGTTCAGATCAAATCAAATAGCTTTATTCAAGTATTAGATAATGACCATAAAAGCAAATACAATTCAAATTAACACTATTAATACTAACAATAAATCTAGCAAACTTGTTATCAAAGTGATAAAACTGGAAATTCTGCATACAAAATAACTAGATATCACATCAAAAAACTATTATGGTAAAAAGAGAAAACCCTCCTCCCTGAATCAGAGCATATATTTCTTAACACTGAAGGCATTTCTGCTTAAGGAAGTAACACTAAGACAGATCTCAGGTGACTTCAGTGAATGCAAATACAGCAAAGGCAAAGAAGGACCTTACCCATCAAAGCAAAAATAAAAAATCTCTCATTGAAGTGGGAATAAAATCTACAAAGAAAGTAAAAGGGAGCAAACTATGTGAGGATCTTTCATCACAAGGTCTGACAAGAATGGATGAAGAATCATACTGCACAAGGCAAAAACATGAATAGCATTTTATAATCCCATATCTAAATCTCATTAAAAGAGTCCTATCCTGGGAGCACGTGTGTTTTGGGAGAAAGATGGCGGCTGCTTGAACACCGCGGTAGCTGCCCTCCTTAGCCCCAGCCTTAATGAAGAGAATGGTTGGGGAGAGAATCCGGGAGGCTCCTTAAAATACGGAATACGAAATGTAGGGAACTTTATATGCCACCAACTAAAGGAGCACAGTGTTACTTGAGAAGGGAGATTTGGAAACACGAATCTCAGTGAGTGAGAGAGGTTGTCTCGCTGTTGTTGCGATTCACCAGTGGTGTGCTCGGTTTGAAGTCCAGTTTGGTTCGAGAATGCCCTCCAAATTAAATAAGTCTGCGAGGAGTGGGACAAGGTCCCGGCTTCAGCCACTGGGTGTACAACAACTCAGTCTCAGAAGACAGTAGCCAGGCAAAAGGTGGAGGAAGCTGTTACCCCCACAATAGAGAATCGTAATGCTGGAGTTGCCGATGATAGGAAGCTGGGGCTACAGAAAGAGAAAGATCAGCGGTATAGTATTGAGCCGCTGAGGGAGAAGCAGCTACTGATCCCAGAGATCTTTGGTGGAAGGCCTGCAGGACTTAACTCGAAGAGATTGATCCATGCAGGGGAACTTGATTTAGCACACCCAAGGAGTGCAATAAGAGGGTAGAAGGTTCTCCCCTAGAAACTGTGATGTGCTACTACTGCTACCTTGACTAAGCAAAATAATCATTAAGTATGGGTCAATTCCAAAGGAGGGGCTCGAAGAATACAGGCTTGAGGGCCCCTTATGGTGTGATTCTCAGATGCCGAGGCTGGGAGCTCAGTAACCCTTGCAAATTTGCTTTAACGCAAGGATAGTAACCCAGAGTCAAGCATAGGGTTGCAAGGTCTGACGGCTGGAGGGTCTCCAGAAGGGGTGGAGAGATTGTATTTACTCATTTATGAATCAGACCTCTCTGGAGCTAGTGAAGTCTTGGGGAAGGACTCAGCTCTAGGCACTTCAGGGGAGAGCCCTAATAACTATCTCACTAAACCGGTTACACAAAGTGTATGTTCACGCAGAAAAAGCGAAGAGGAAAAGCTAGGTTTAGCAGAAAGGATCATGATTCAGACCTGAGCACCACCCAGCAGTATAAGTGGTATTATTCTGTCACATGTCAAGTACATTCGGAGGAAACATGGGGCAATTGTAACTCCACAAGGGGGGGATGGTAGGAAGCCCTTGGGTAGCAGACGCTCGTACAATTGAACTTATTTACTCTACGCTAAAGCAGATGCAAGGGATAGCCTGTATTGGGAATAAGAGAGCTCATCTATATACAAACAAACTATGAGGGGCAATGCGCAAAGTCAATAAGATTTCCTCGGAAATTACTGAGAAAATTATGGCACTGGAAGAGCGGGCTAAAATATTGGAGGCTGGGGTCGGGGCACTGGAGAAACAGCACAACATACAAGAATCCAAAATGGCAGTTATAATGTGGCAACTAGAGCATTTTGAAAACCGCCAAAGTAGAAACAATATAAGGTTTTTAGGTGCGGCGAAAAATGTAGAGAGGAACAATATCAGTCCATTTATGTTGGGGGTTACTATAGGGTGCTTATCCTGAGTTGGATCACTGGGATTGGGAGTCAGAGGTGCAATGAGTACAATATTTTCCTTTACTGGTAAAGAAAAATCGGCAATCCCAGCAGCATGAGAAGCCTAGAGCAATCTTTGTTTTATTGGGAAATTTTCTCCTGCACCAAGCAATTTTTGAGAAAGCAAGGCCAGAGGCTAGACAAAAATTTGATAGCAAGACATTTTTTGTCTGGCTGTATTTCTGTCATGTGACAGTTGAAAGAAGGTGGCGGCTACAGCAGCCATTTTTGCCTTTTAAGGGCTTGGCTGTGAAGCATGTTTGGTGAATCCAGCCTGCTTCAAGGTTATTTTTTAGGGAGAAACCTGGGTATTTATGTCAGAAATAAAAGCACAAGAATTTCTCAAAGAGCTCTCTGGAGGAGCTTGGCAGGGGTGAAAAAAGAAGTGGCATGTGGATAAGGGTGTATATCAGATGTCACAATTGTTATAAATAAGGTGTTGTATTGGGGGACGACAGCGAAAGGTAGACTGGGGAGGGGTCGATTATAGGAGTCTAATCTCATTCGCTTAATGTGTAATGTACCCTCCTTTTTCCTTTGCTTTTTTGTCTGTTATCCCTTAATGGTGTGTGGTCACTCGGGGGGTATGTGGTTGGTATGGGTAGGGATGGGGTGTCTAGGGGTGGCAGGAGGCATCACTAGGGTCATTGTTGATTTTCTTGCTCAAGGTAAGGGGAGGGAGTGGATGGGGAGTGGGGGTTTGGCTAGGGGGGCTCAGGGGAATGGATGGCTAGGAGGAAGAAGGGTGGATTTCCAAGCAGACTGAAAGGTTGTTTTAGGCAGAATGGTAAAATATGGTTTGGGTTTACTCGGATTCTAGATGAGGAAGTTACAGATTGCTCCAATTAATATATTTGGCCTAAATAACCTCCTGAAAAAGCAAAGGGATAATGTGGATATACAGGATCTGAAAGCTGATATATGTGTGGAGGCATCTAGGCAGAATGTGGTGGAGTTTACAAGTATCAAGGAGGGTTGCCATTTTAGCATGGAAAGGTGGGGGGGTCACCATTTTAGGACAGAAAGGTGGATGTAATGTTCCTGGATGCATGGCAGATAATTATGGCCAATAAGCCATTGCAAAATGTTGTTATATAAATGGATCTTTTACACTCTGCTCTGTTTATGGTTTTGTTGTGGATGATCCCACAATCTTTGATTGGCTTAAGAACAAATTGGCTGGGTGACTGCTCCCACTTGTTATCTGTGGATATTTTAATATCAAGATAAATGGGATGTGGTTAAGGCAGGTTGTAAGTTCTATCAATGCCACAAAACTAAGGTTTTTAGATCATTGAGTAACTTGGGGGTCGTCCCTGGATTATCCGATGTATGGGTGAGAAGCAGATACTTGATCCTGAATATACATTCTTTTTCAGCTCCCATTTGGGTACATGTCTAACTCGATTATTTCTTTATCACCAACAGGCTATTACAGGCATGCCGAATATATAAATATCCAAGGGTAATGTTGAGTCATAAAAAACTAGTGCAAGAGGTAGATTTGAGCTCCTTACCGCCCCTGTACATAGCTGGTCTTTCAAGTAGGACTTACTGTTTGATGAGGAATACCCTAACAATATGAAAAATTGAATCCCGATGTTTCTGACGGATAACATAGGGAGTGCTTCTACAGGTAGAATCGGCGATGCCCTCAAGGCAGGGATTCGGGGGGAGACAGCAAGATTTAGTTGGACCCCCAGAAGAAGGGGAAAATGCATATGTTAGAACTTTATGATACTTTATTGAATGTGGCAGTTGCTAAAGATGGCACTGTAGATATTTCAGATAAGAAAGCAGTGGATAAATCCACGGCCTGGAAAAATAAGCTATATGAATGGGTGAGGTATTAGCTTGCAATGCGCTCAAAACAGAAGACAGCGCAAAGAGAGATATGAGAGATTTGTGATCCTCAAAGCAGAATAGTCTCTGACCAGGTAGGAATATGTGTTACCTTTCACAAGTTTTATTAACAACTTTACACTAAGGAGGAGGGTTTGGAACCTGAGGATATTAATGGGTATTTGGATCTAGTTATAAACAAAGAGTTAAGCTAAGAGGACCGGAACATTTTGGATCAGCCTATCTCGATTGAAGAAGTTATTACAGCCATCTTAAGTTTACAATCAGGGAAAGCAGTGGAGTCAGATGTGATTGCAGGCAGATTTTATAAGGTTTTTGCTGCCTATCTTAGAACCTATATGCTGGAAGTATATTTACAAACATAAAGGGGGACTGAGGCACCAGAATCATGGGTGAACACAAATCTAATAGTTTTCCCAAAACGGGTAATCCCATGCAGGAATTAGGGTCCTATGGACCAATTAATTTAGTAAATAGTGATGCCAAAATGTATGCAAAGATACTTGCTATGAGATTACCGGGGGTAATAAAGAAGATAGTCTCCTCAGTGCAGCACAGGTTCATCCCAGGTACGGGTACAACTGATCATATCCGTTGGTCATTACGCTATTTGATGCAGGCACGATATCAGGAGACCTTAAGGCTTTAATACTTTCGATGCTGCGAAAGTGTTTGATAGGGTCTCCTGGTCTTCCCTCTGGGTGGTCATGGAAAATAAGGGATTGGGTCCTGGATATATAAAAGCTGTTAAAATGTTTATCGAAATCCAAGGGATAAGATCTTGCTGATGGGTGGAAAGTCTGAGACGGTGGAGATTCAACGGGGTATGAGACAAGGATGCTCATGTTCCCTTTTATTAGTCACCCTTTATATTGATCCTCTGATTAGGAGAATCAAGGGTAATATAGCAATTTTATCCATCTGTGTTCAGGGTGGGAAACAAAAATTTTGGCATATGCCAATGACCTGGCAATTGTTACCCTGGATCCAGCAGCGGCAGTAGGGGAAATAGAGTCAAAGGCTTCTAAGTTTGGTAGTTTCTCTGGGTATCAACTAAATCAAGACAAAACACAAGTTGTTACCAATTGCAATTTACAACCAAATGACAGGTGGGTGGTGTTGAATGAGGTTTATGTGGGGGTTAATGCCACATCAGATATTGATAAAATTGTTGGAATAAATCTAGATCTGTTGATTAAAAGAACTAAGATAGGTTTTGGGAAAATGAATAATCTCAGGCTTACCCTAATCGGGAGAAGTAATTTATTAAAATTCTGTTTTTATCTAAAGTGTTATATTTCTATAGGGTCATCCCCCTTGAGGTCGAGAGTTATTGGTCTAAGGTTTTGGACCAGATGATAATGAGGTTTTTATGGGGCTATTCTGGTTCCAGAAGGGCATTGAAGTTGTTGATGCTCCCGAAGGTATGTGGCGGATGGGCAGTCCCGAAATTTCAAGTATATTATTGGCTACCACTTTGCAACAGATGGCTCTAATTTTTTATAGTAAAGAAAAAAGTGGATTTTTGGCTAGGGACTACCTGACTATTTATGAACTACTGATAGGAGAAGAGGCTAGGGGATGTCTTATGCGTCAGGGAGACCTTGGATACTTTAAGAGAGTGAGGTTTAAAACACCTACTTGTGTATATCGAATTTGGTCCACGGTTTGGAAGAAAGTGGGAATTGGCCACTTTGGGGCATATGTATGAAGCCTTTCTCCCATTCGCAAACGGGTCGATTCTCAGAGTAGCGTGGCCCATTTACTCTTGGGGATTTTGTGGGGGACAGTTGTATAATCGCAGTTGAAGCCATTAAATGTAAATTTGATCTGGCGCACAATTAATATTTCAAATATCTACAAATAAGCGAATTCTTAGGGAAGAAAAGAGGATGATGAAGTGGGTTTTCTAGGGTTGATTAAGTAGGTGTAATTAAAGAGCGAAAGCCTACAATTGATTTATTATCTAGGATGCTGAACAGCAGGATGGTTGATGATATAGATAAACATACTAGACGTTGGCGTCTGCCAATCTGCAAACCCCACATTTCCTCTTAAAATGTGGTTTCAATCTCTATATTACTCTGGGGTAAATAGTTAAATGGTGAGGTAATCTGGTAGAAACTGTTCTCGTTGCCAGTTTTACGGGGCGTACCTAACACATATGTTTGCAAGATATCCTAGTTCGGATCTACTAAAAAAAGATATCAGTACATTTCTGGAGTTTAACTGGGTTTTCAAATTGAAGTTACTCCTCAATTAATTGTATTAGGGGTTCAAGAGAGAGAAGTCTCCCGATGCATAATCTTTTATATTTCTTGTGAAGGCAATACTACAGCTTTGTTTGGCTACAGCAGGTTAGATCTTGTCCGTACCTTGTGTCATCAATGGATGACTCAACTTTTATCTATATATCATATAGAAATGGAAGTATGTGCTCGGAAAGGTGGGGCGGACAAAAAAAAAACTTACAATTTTGGGCACCAATGAAGAAAATAATTTTGGCAATGTCGGAGGGGGGAAGGAATAGTGGAAATGACAGTAATTAGTAGCTGGGTTAAATATGGGTGTGGTGCAATATTTAGATAATGTGAACTAAGGTACTGCACTTCATAGGGGGGATAATAATTAATTTGGGGTCAATTCTTAATTACTGTAGAATATCCTGTGTTTTATGCCAACTGATATATGCATTTTGTATTCTTAACTGTAATCATCTGATTAATGTATTTTGATTACTTTCTCTGCTTTGTCAGGATGGGTAGGGATGGGGCAAAGGGGTTGTATTTAAAAATAAATGTCAATAAAGATTGTATAATGTTTTTTTCAAAAATAGTCCTATCCTATGTCACAAATTCCAAGTCTGTTGCACTTTGGATTAAAATGTATTCCCGGTTCTGGGTTTTATTTAACTTGACCTCCTCCCTTTCCCATTGCCTCTAATCCATTTTTTATATCTTACATGGTTTAAGAAAACATTCAGCAGCTGTCCGACTTCATACGCACCAACTTGATGTAATCCACCTAAGGGATCCAGTTACCCTTTTCGCAAGACAGCCAGTCTTCAATAACCTCTCTGTTAAACGAGACATGGGGATTGCTTCAAATTCAATACTGCAATATATTGGGACCAGTTAAATCTGGTCTTCCACATAATCTAGACCAAGCTCCTGATGTATTGCAAAGGTGGAAAAACTTGGAGCAATACCTAAAAGCCTTCTGCGTACTCTATTCTCCTCAGCCTGCTGGCTACGAAACTTTTGTATAATCCCACAAACTTGACACATAGATTAGGGCAGGTAAGCATTTCCTCCTGTACACTTCTAAAAAAGGGACAGTTGGCTTATTACCACTGGCTGATGTCAAGTTAGTCATAAACCTAACACTGTTTGAAAAACATACCCTGGCAATCCATGCAGACCAGGTACATTGCAAGGCAGAGGGATACGAAAAAACATTAGTTCTAACAATGCATTTACCCTGGATCCACAAACCATAACAAAGGTTTTAGTGTGGTTAACTTCCAAATTCAGTGTGACCAGGTCATCAAGATAACCATCCTTCAGAATTATCAGCTCATTTGGCATTTTGGAGAGCAAGATGGCATCATCTGCAATTGTTAACACAGAAATGGGCCTGTTCCTAATAACTGGCACATCACAATCCTTTGCTACCACTACATCATCTAACACATTTATACATATTCGGAAAAAGATAGGAGCAAGTACACACTCCTGCCGAACCACCCAGCCCTGCCAAAAAAATTCAGTACATTCTCCATTTAAACCATATCTAACAGAGAATGAGAGGTCATAGTGTAGGGTCGGTAAGAAACCCACTAGCCATTTGTCAGCTCCTGAGGAATCCAGTATTACCCAGAGTTTGGACCTGACCATGTTATTGAACGTGCATGAAAGGTCCATAAAGGGAAGAAAGATAGAACATTTTTTCTATTTGGTGTATTTGCCAACCAAAAGATGCAGTTTAAGGCTCTTTTCCATAATCTCTAGCTCAGCCCTGAAACCATACTGTAGCTTGGAGCGAATGCAAGATTCTATGATTGAGATAGAAAATGTTTCCAAGATGATCCTAATAACTGTCTTTACCATAATATCTAGAAGAGAAATTGGCTGACAACAGCAGATGTGCTTACAGTTCCCCTTCTTACACACTGGCACAAAAAGGGCCATTCTAAGAGCCCAACGTAGGCCTGTATAACAGGCAATAGAAATATAGTTGATAATGAGAGTGAACCACTCCTCTGAATTGAGTCTATACGAGTCCATTGGGACCCCATCTGGTACCGGTAAATTAGAGGTCCTTTATTTAGAGTGCCTCAATTACCTCATCCACCAAGAATTCAATGTCGAAAGGTTGACCAGACACCTCCTCGCTAGAGTCACCTGGACAGTAAATCTGGTTAAAAGAAGCAAACCATTGGTCAGGGCTTATGAGCATGGCTGATGTAGTATTGCTACCGGTGTGTAACATATTGTTATTAACGGTTTGACAGAACAACCTGGCACATTTTACCTTACTGAACTTGACTAACGTATTCCAAAATGTAAAACAAAAGCTACAATTTGCTTTTATGCATTGTTGCTTATAATCTTTCCTGATACTGATATCAGCAGTCCTATACCTTGGCTCGGCTTGCGCTCCAATGTTTACTTGGGTGCAGGCTTTCCTTCACCCACTATGAAACCAAGACTGTTGCTGATCTACCCGGGACCTTACTTACTTCAGTAAGAAATCCCAAATAATCTGACCCAATTTCACAAAATCCTTGATGTAATTTAAGGGGTCTGCTTCATAGGTTAGACAATGGTCCATCAGGGACAAATTAGCAAGACAAAGCTTTTCCTAGATACCACCAGGTCTACACTTCTCCAAGCTGCCTATCCTCATTTTCTTTGGTGGTAAAATCCCCATTACCTACCACAGTTCCTACTAACATCCCCTTAGGGACTGCCATAAAAATGGTTAGAGGATTCTGGATAATTCAACATACTAGGCTGAATTGCCCCTCCGCTGTACAATTCAGAAGAATCCTTGAGACAAAAATGAAATCCATCATTGACTGACCACTTTCTGTAACATAGTTAGGAGTTCAAGACTGCTAGGTATCAGCAAACTCAATGGCATTCCAAAGATCAAAGTTTAAAAAGTAAGTGTACAGCAAACTGCCCCGAAGAGCCTGTTCTTGTATTTTATCACCCAAATCTCCAGCCTCAAATAAACATGTGTACCTGATTGTATATATATTTCCTAATTCAGCATTACAGTCCCCAGCGAGTTCCACATTTGACCCCTTATCCAGAATATGGTGCCTAATATTAACAAACTGACTCTACAGTCAAAAATCAGTAAAAACTTTGCTTTAACACTGGACGCAAACTTGTCATTATAAAAGTTGATGATGATCTTGCTAATTTTGTCTTTTGATGTCAAATGGAAAGCCTGGAACAATTCACTATTAGTGTTAATTGGGCTTATAATACTGGCAAAGTTGTGTTGTGCCATAACGTTAGACTAGCCTGCATTCCCATCGTTAGAGATGAATCACTGGGTCCTTAAAGGCATCATAAAATACAGTGGGGCCGATTAACTGAACTAATTTACGACAAAATCCTAAATTTTACCACTTTTGGTATTCACAGAAAGCATTTAGTAATCTTAAATTAGGATTTTGTCTTAAGTTAGGATTTTGTCCTAAAATAGGACTTTGTCTTAAATTAGGATTTTGTCCTAAATCAGGATTTGTTCCTAAATTAGGATTTTGTCTTAAGTTAGGATTTTGTCTTAAGTTAAACTTAACTTTAACATCAGACAAAATCCTAACTTAAGTTTATCTTAAGACAAAATCCTAACTTTCTTATTTAGGACAAAATCCTAAATTAGGACGAAATCCTAATTTAAGACAAAATCCTAACTTAAGAAAAAATCCTAATTTAGGACAAAATCTTAACCTAAGACATATCCTAACTTAAGACTACTAAATGCCTTCTGTGAATACCAAAAGTAGTAACTTTAGGATTTTGTGTTAAGTTTGTTCTGTGTTTTTGGCCCCCTATTAGTAGACCAAGTTTCCTGAATAATACCATATTGTGCACCTAACATATTCAGTCATGCTACTAATGCTTAGTTTACTAGGTACCCCTGCAATATTCCAGATCAGAATTTTATTTTATATGTGACCCTCAAATTGTTTTCAGACCCTGACACAGAATAAGGCATGGTTCCTTTTCCAAAGCAACTGTTACACATTTCAGCGGCAGAATGTTAATTCTTGAGACTTTGAGCTATACGCTACAGAGGAGTAAGAAGGAAAAGATCAGGATGGAGGAGAGGGTGAGAAAGTTGGAGATGCTTGAAGAAGGTTTAGCTGTGGCCATAAGTAGGCAAGATCCTATAGAGCAGATTTTGCTGGAAATAGAGGTAAATAAAGCAGAGGCAGGCGAAAGCCTGGCACGGAAGGCAGCAGGGAATTTTCTAGCAAAAAAAGAAAAGTGTTATGAATACAACGAAAGGGTGGGTCACCTACTGGCAATTCAGACTAGGCAAACATTAGCAGCAGGGGAAAAAAATAGATTGAAAATGGTACAGGGAATATAGTAAACAAGGTGGAAGAGGTGCAGGAAGTCTTTAGGAGATTTTATGAAAACCTGTATGAGCAAAACCTAACTAATATAGAGACAGAAATTATGGAATATCTGTCGCACATACCACACGTAGGGCTAAGCCCGGAGGACAAAGAAAAGCTAGATCTTCCATTAACACTCCAGGAAGTAAGAGAAGCAGCATTTAATCTCCCGTCAGGAAAAGCAACAGGGCCGGACCAAATCCCAGCAGAATTTTATAAGATGTTTTGGGATGTAATAGGGGAGGATATGTGGGCCATTTTCAGACAGGCACAGGGAGGTAGGATAGTACCACACTCCTGGGCAGGGGCGGATATAATAGTGCTATTAAAAAAGGATAAATCCCCACTAGAACCAGGGTCGTACAGGCCAATAACACTCCTGAACGCGGACGCAAAAATATACTCGAAATCGTTGGCACAAAGGTTAAGTAAGGTTATTGAGGGGTTAGTTATTACATCACAGCACAGATTTATTCCAGGGAAAGGGACCTCCCAGCACACAAGGCAAATGATTACCATCTTAGACGCCGCGGAGGTTGCAGGAGACCCTGTCGCGGCCATTTTTCTGGATGCAGAGAAGGCTTTTGACAGGGTCTCCTGGGACTGTCTGTGGAAGGCCTTGGAGTGGTCTGGGATAGGCAAGGGTTACATAAAAGCAATTCAGGCCCTGTACAAACAGCCGACAGCAAGGATAAGAATTAATAAAACATACATGAAGGCAGTGCAGATAAAACGAAGGACCAGGCAGGGTTGCCCAGCCTCGCCTTTGTTGTTTGCCTTATACCTGGACCCGATGTTAAGGAGACTTGCTAGTAATTGTAATATCCCCCCTGTTAGGCTGCATGATGAGGAATATAAATTATTCGCCTATGCGGATGACGTGGCCATTATAACTTCGGAACCAGGGAGAGCGATAGGTGAAATAGAGCAAGAGGCAAGGAATTTTGGCTTAATATCAGGATATCTTATAAACAAGGGGAAGACTCAGGTAGTGCAGAACAGGTTTACCACATATCAGGATGCAAGGGTGGTTCCTGAAGCGGTATACCTGGGAATTAGAGTGACTGCGGACTTAGAGAGTTTGGTAGGGATAAATATGGAACCCTTGTTAGGGAAAGTAAAAAGAAACACTGAAAGGATTAATAATCTACACCTGACCCTAATTGGGCGTATCAATGCGATCAAAATGGTCACATTCCCAAAATTCTTGTATCTCTTCAGAGCTATACCTCTTTTCTTCGACTGCATATGGTTTAATAGATTAGAACAATACTAAATAGACTGATATGGGCGCAGGGAAAAACAAGGAGAGCCTATTGCTTTATGACACTCCCCAGGGACAAGGGGGGCTGGGGGGCACGTGATTTTAGGTTTTACTACTGGGCGGCGGCACTCCAATACTCACAAGGGCTGATTGGGGGGGAAGTGCCAGTCAAAGAGTTGGCAGACCCGGTTTTGTGAATGTTTATAAAGCTTTGGCGGGTAGGGAGGCGGAGAATGCGCTATTAAATAAGGTAGACTATACCTACTTTAAACACACTAGGTTTAAGACGTTAAGAGCAATATATAAAATCTGGAAGGTTGTTGCAAAAAAGTTGGGAATAGGCAGACACAATAGATATATGAGATTGTATGCAAATCACTCACTCACAGGGGAGATTTTCAGGGATGCAGTCATGAAAGAATGGGACAATAAGGGGATCAAGACACTAGGGGATTTAATGGATTCGGATGGAGGGATTTTACAATTTCAGGAGATTCAAAGTAAATTTGAGATATCGGGAAGTAACTTTTTCAAGTACCTGCAAGTAAGGAGTTATTTTCATTATAAACAGGGAGGTCTCTTAGGGTTTAGCCATTGCAGGATAATGGATTATATAGAACGAAGTAGTCACTGCACAATTAGACAGCTGTATGCAGAACTTTATGTACTAAAAGGTGATGATAGGGGCAAACATGCAAGCAAATGGGTGGAAAAAGTGGGTTCGCGTCTTGAGGGATTACAGGCTTCTTTAGATCTAGGCCGGACAGTTCTGTGTTCAGCGACACTACAAGCCCGTGTTGTATTCGAGTAATGCTGACATTGTACACATGTTTGCGCAATGCCCACAATTGCACACACTGAAATTGGCAATTGAGGAATTCTTGGATGGGTCCCTGGGGATTAAGACTAAAATGACAGACAAACTCATGATGTTAGGGGTGATCGTAGGAGCAGAAGGCCTCCCCATAGAATTTTTATTTATGGTAATGGCAGTATATAGGATTGGCATTGCAAAAGCATGGCTTGATAGGACGCTCCCACATTTCTGTTGTGGGTAGCAAGGCTATTATCTACGTACAATATGGAGAAAGCTATATATGACAGGAAGGGTAGAAGGGCAAGAGCACTGGGAGAAAGGATATGGTTGCCCATTGAGCAATGGAAGAATAGGGCAGGTTAGGGGAGGACTCTCCATCACTGAAATTGGAGGAGGGAATTATATATTTGCTACAGGAAAGTAAAGCAGGCGGCTGAAATAGGTTTACATGTTTATACTGTTATTTCTTTTGCTTTTTTGTTTACTAATGTGTATTTTGAAATATGTGTACTGTAACATGCATTGGAATTCTTGGAAAAAGAAAAAGAAAAAAAAAGAAAAAAGAAAGAATGTTAATTCTTATGAAAAAAAATCTGAAAGTTGCACATTTTTACTGAAATTTAGCCTAATAATAATAAAGAAATGTGTTTTAACATGAACATAGGAAATGCGTGTGTATTTAGTGATTAGAGAAAAATGAATTTTTTTATTAAACATGCCCATGGTAATTGCCATTTATTTTTGCAGAAAGATCCCATTTCTATTCTTCTCTCACTAGTAGACCTCAAACTTTTTCTTATTATTTACTATCCCTTTAATAATAATGAAGGGTTTTCTTTAAATGCTGACAACATTATAATTGAACTGCAAAACGTTATGTCTTCGTGAAATGTACTGTTTGCTTCAAAATGTATTTCTTTTCAACTCACACCATATGATTTCATCATATTTCGATAGTTTTCTCTGCCACATATTTATAATGAACAAATATATTAATGAAAGAAAATGACTGACCTGTGCTCTGATTTTCATGATCTTTCCAGGACATACTAGATAATAATATTTCATTTAATTGAGTAGGCCATTGTTGCACAATGGGACACTGAACAGCTGACAGAGTAGGCTTGCTAAAGGTTCACATGAGAACCTTCCAAGATGTATCATTTGTAACATTTTGTAGCCGCTTTTTAAGCAACAACTTGTCAACATGGATGTTTACCGTGGGATTTGAGGAAAAAGATGACAGACTATCGGAAGATCCTTTTCTATTTACCGGCGATGAGTCAACAGTTTGAGTTTGCAACATGTTTGGTTCTTTTTTATGTAGTATGTGCTCCTAGCTAGAGAGACATTGCATTCTAAGGAATACCTTCCCTGCCATGCCCCTTAGCAATTTACTGTGCTACTCTTGCCCAGGATTGCTGTAAGCTACTGCTAACTGTGATTTTCCTTGATTTCTATACCCATTGTGCGGAGACATTCAATCTTTATGCTAATAAGAGCTACTGCTGTGATTAATTCTTTTACCAAATGTTGTGATTTTTACAACAGCTGTTAAGGAACTCGGTTGAGTTTCAGAATACCTCTTTATGGGGAGTTCGACCCTTCATAGCTATGAGCCTTTTCCAAACGTTACTTTTTCTTTTCCAAAGGAACTTTTTATGTGTTCTCACTAGGATATATTAGTTCCTCTAGATTAGGATAGGGACACATTCCTTAACAGAACATGCTGTACTTTTTTAGGCTATCCCTAAGGATAATTGTAAAAATATTTCTGTAAACTGACCTATCTTCCTAACCTGAATAAAAGAACAAAAATACAAACTAATCTCTTTAATGAGGAATAAAACTTTAAACCGTCATCAAGCCTCTAATCATTGACTGAACATTACATGCTGTAAGATGATGATTATTTTAGCAATGCATTTAGGTTATGCTCCCTCTTAACACAGTGGCAAAGATTTGTTGACCAAGAGAAGAAATATGTGTGGAAATTGGAGTTTTATCTAGTAAGTCTTAAGGTGGAGTTCGTTATAACATTTTGATCCGATTTCCCCACTTGCAAATCTGATAGCAGAGGATAGATTTAACACACTGAATGCAGCTATAAAATACTACCCAGAAATAGTATTGCAAAATTCCTGAATCCAAGTCCAGAACTTGAAGATCTGGCAAAGCTGTACTCGAAGGTGGTTTCGGTTCTGAAGGTGTGAGTATTAATAGGGCAAATGTGTTGTGGTTGTGATTATGTTTTTTGTTTGGATTGGATGTTTGATAAGAATGAGTGGTTAGAAGAGAATTAGTTGTTAAGTGGTTGAAAAAGTATTTGAAGATTTCAGACTCATTGTAGATCACTGGATTATATAATAATTGAAAACTTGTTTGCAGAAATTTGAGGTGTCCTGTGTGAGGTACCTTCACCTACACCAGTGACATAGGCTTAATAAGTTGTGACTGATTAACATTGATCTGTGTTAGCTACACCTAATTGTGAAAATGGTCGAAACTGCATTGATTTGGGTCTTTTCATGCTTGTCAAAATCTCAATTGCATTTGTTGAAAATATTCTTGAATGTGTGGGAAGCTTTATTTTTTTAAGTAGAGCAAACAAGATAGAGCTTTTGAGATATCTGTTTTAATTGTGCGAGTATGAAGAGATTGTAAAGGAGGGTGAGCTGCTCCAAGGAATGAGGTTGTTCTTCACAGTGTTTCGTGATGGGATTGGACGGTTGGTGTGTGTTGTGCGTTGTAATTGATTGGAGACATTGCAGTGCCATGCTGGGATTGGATCCTTAAAAGTGAATACTGTATTTGGATTTGTTATTACGAACCATGAAAATAATAACTGAAATTCAATTGGCTTAAAAATGAAATTGATGTTTACAGAACAAAATCATAATATCTAGTTTAATTGTGTTGTTTCAAATTGAATTGTCAGTCTGAAATATTTTAAAGATTTTAAGAATTTGTTGAGAGGTGATGTTACCATTTCAGTACACAAAGGTGAAGACGCGCCTCCTGAGGTTATGCCTGCATACATTATGTCCACAGAACATGGTTTACCACATGTAGGATCACTAAAAAGGAGGGTGCTCTGAGTTTTCCTAGATATAGCACATTCATTATCAGAAATTTAAATAATTTGAAAGGAAAGTTGCATGAAAATAAGTAACCATCAAGACCCATTTGGTATGATGCTTTTAATGCGTGGGAGAAAGAGAGGGAAACATATCAGAGAAGGCCTAATAGAGAAAAGCCATTCTAGAGGGGACTAAATTATATCCACTGCTTCCTTCAGAAGCTTCCAAGAAAGGAAAGGACAGAGAATCCCTCAAGAAAGATGCAAATGAGTCAGATACAGATTCAGGAGATTACATTTTGCAACAAATGCTGTCTTCGAGACCTCCACCACATGTGAGGTGAGTCCTCAGACTTTGGTCTTAGGGCATCACTCCCCACACAGCTCAGCGGTGCTCTGTGCCGCCTCTAGTACATCCAGCCCTCGCTGCAGGGTTCGAGCCACCTCTCCCCCTTTTCCACCACAGGTCCCGTCCCGGTATTTTTCCTAATACTGCTCCTTCATTGTACTGCCAGCATTTTGTGCCTGATATTGTCCCCTTCATTGTACTGTCTTATCTTTTGCCTGACATCATTATTGTGTCCTTTTCTTCTGTTCCCCCTCGCTGTTGTTTCTTACCCCCTCCGTTTTCAGTCCATTGCTCACCCCTATCCCCAGAACCCTCCCCTTATGCCCCGCTCCCACATCTCAGCTGCTCATCCCTCCCACCTCCCCTTATATTGAGGCCGCACAGTGGACGTGTGCAGCGGGCGCGTCTTAGGCAAGCCCGTCTGTGCCCTTCTGGGCATGGACAGCATCCCGCTCCGAAACCCCTGGCCCCCGTGAGCGCCACAACGCCTGTGTCCGCTTCGACTACAGCACCCTCCGAGCCCTCAACGCTGGACGATCACCCACCTGCTGCATGGACGCCCTGAAGCGCACCCAAGGACCCTTCTCTGGCTGTAAGTGCAGCTACACCAGCATCCGGCCTGCCACCCACCTACCAAAGTACCCAACCACCTCAGATGCTGTATCCTTCTCAACATTTGCTCCGCCCCCAAACATGCCATTGAACTCTGGGACCTACTCATTACCAACTCCCCAGATGTTGCCTTCCTGACAGAGACCTGGCTGAACTCCTCCTTGGCACCCAACATCACCATAGCCATCCCGGAAGGCTACAAGATCACCCGCAAGGACAGCACCAACAGAGAAGGAGGAGGAATTGCCATTGTCCACAAGAACACTCTCAAAGTCTCGAAAAACACTGATGACACCCTCAGCACCGCTGAACACCTGCACTTTCAGATACACACCGACCCCAAAACCACCCTCAGAGGAACCCTCGTCTACAGACCCCCGGACCTCAACCACAGTTCAGAGACTCCATCGCCGACTTCGTCAAAACATACGCTCTCGCCTTCATGGGCTACATCCTCCTCGGGGACTTGAACTTTCTCCTCGAGAACAACAATATCTCCAACTCAGCCACTGTGATCGACAACCTCGTCAACCTTAGACTTAGACAACTCGTCACAACACCCCCCCACTCCGCCAGCCACACTCTTGACCCCATCTTCTCAGCAAGCTGCCACGTCTTCTTCAACCACACCACCGAACCCCTCTGGACCAACCACCGTTGCATCCACCTCAAATTCTGGAAACCCACCACACACCACCGCACCCAACAGATTCCTCGCCACAGCTGGAGCAAAGTCAGTGAATACCAGCTAACCACCACCCTCACCCTAAGCGCACCCGCAGACCCAACCGACCCCGACTCCGCAGCCCGCAACCTCAGACAGTGGATCGACGACTGCGCCAACACCCTTGCCCCACTCAAGAAACCCTGCTACAGCCACACCAGAAAGAAGGCGAGCTGGTTCTCCAAAGACCTCCAAGCAAACCTGCCAAAAGCTATAGAGGAACTGGATCCGTGAATGAACACCGGAAAGGTAGGCAGCCCACTAGAACGCCTCCCGCAGACACTACCATCTCATCAGATCCGCTAAAAGGACCTCCTTCAAAGACCGCCTAGACAACAACGCACACAACAGCAAATAGCTCTTCAACATCGTGAAGGAACTCTCCAACCCCCGCTCCAACACCAACGACATCCCACCTTCGCAAGACCTGTGAGATTCGCTGGCCACTTTCTTCCACCGCAAGGTCGCAGACATCCACGACAGCTTCAACACCGCTTCCACCCCGGCAACCACTGAGCCCTCCCCCCCCACGACCACCAACTGCACCAGCTGCCTGATCTCCTGGACCAACATCAACGACGATAATACCATCAAGATCATGAACTCCGTCAACTCCGGATCCCTGTCAGACCCAGGCCCACACGACTTATTTAACAAAGCCAGCACCACCATCGCACTCCATCTCCGGAAAGCCATCAACATCTCCTTCGAAACAGCAACCTTCCCGGAGAGCTGGAAGCACGCCGAGATAAATGCCTTACTCAAGAAATCCAAGGCAGAACCTAAGGACCTCAAGAACTTCCGACCAATCTCCCTGCTCCAGTTCCAGGTGAACGTCATCGAGAAGGCCGTCAACAAACAACTGACCAGATTACTTGAGGAGAACAGCATACTGGACCCATCCCAGTCTGGTTTCCGCAGCAACCACAGCACCGAAACTGCCCTCATCGCTTCCACCAACGACATCAGGACCCTGCTAGACAATGGAGAAACTGTGGGCCTCATCCTCCTAGACCTGTCAGCCGCCTTCGACACGTTCTGACACTGCACACTACTAACTCGCCTCCACGACGCCGGGATTCGAGAGAAGGCCCTGGACTGGACCACCTTCTTCCTCTCCGGCAGAAAACAGAGAGTCCTCCTCCCCCCTTTTGCTCCGAAGCCACAAGATCATTTGAGGCATACCCAGAGTTCATCCCTCAGCCCAACGCTGATCAACATCTACATGGCACCGCTCGCCCACGTCGCACGACCTCAACATCATCTCCTACACCGATGACACCCAGCTGATCCTCTCCCTCACCAAAGACCCCCACACCACCAAAACCAACCTCCACGAGGGACTGAATGCCGTTGCCGACTGGATAAGAAACAGCTGACTGAAGCTGAACTCGGACAAGATGGAGGTCCTCATCCTCGGAACCACCCCTTGGCCTGGGACAACTCCTGGTGGCCGACCGCACTAGGAACAGCTCCAATGCCCACCGACCACGGACACAACCTAGGGGTCACCCTCAACTCCACCCTCTCCATGACGGAGCAGGTCAACGCCGTCTCTTCCTCCTGCATCAACACCCTCCGCATGCTCCGCAGGATCTACAAGTGGATCCCCACCGAAACAAGAAGGACAGTTACCAAGGCCCTTGTCAGCAGCAGACTGGACTACAGAAACACCCTCTACGCCTGAGCCTCGGACAAACTCCTGAAATGGCTCCAACGCATCCAGAACGTCTCTGCACGCCTCATCCTCGACTTCCCTTGCCACAGCCACATCACACCCCACCTGAGAGACCTGCACTGGCTCCCCGTCAACAAGAGGATAACCATTAAGCTCCTCACCCACACACAGAAAGCACTCCACAACACTGGACCAGCGTATCGCAACAGCCGACTCAGCTTCTTCACCCCCACCCGCCAGCTCCACTCCGCCGACCACGCCCTTGCCACTGTCTCCCGCATCCAAAGAGTGACTGCCGGTGGCAGATCATTCTCGCACCTCGCCGCCAAGACTTGGAACTCCCTCCCCATCCACCTACGGCAGACCCAAGACCTACTGACCTTCAGAAAACTTCACAAGACCTGGCTCTTTGAACAGTAGCAGCATTCCCCCTCTCCTTAGTGCCTTGAGACCCTCACGGGTGACTAGTGCGCTTTACAAATGCATGATTGATTGATCTCTACAGGACAAAGTCATTCAGGTGCTAGTACCAGTTCAATAATGCCTACTGCTCGTGCACATCAAGGTGCAACTTCAATTGAAAGACCCTTACAAATATTGCACATTGCCTCACCAGTAATTGCTTGACCACAGAGTACAGTTCCAACTGTGACTACTACAGCTGTAGTGACCAGTTTAGCACCAGTACCAGTTACTAGTGCTCAATCTTTAATTAGGGTAGAACCAAGTGCTCCTCCCCTTTTAGAGACCAGACCTGAGACACAACTAGTTGCTGGACGTTTACCCGCTTCGGGATTTGTCCCAACATCTCAGAACTCACAGGTAGTTGCCTGAAAACCATCACTAATATCATACGGACTAATAGATGAAGGGATGTTAGTAATCACCACCCCAATATCATCTGAAGAAATTGTTGCAACTGAGGAGGGATGTGTACCCGCTTGATTTTGATGAAACAGCAGGATCTGCCAAGGACAAGAGTGCAGGATCACCTGAAAAATCTGAGGTTGAAAAAGAGAAGCCCTTAAATGTTTCACAATAGAAAGTAGAGCTGGAGGGCATAATTAGGGGATGTTTGGAGTTTGAGCAAATAGAACAATATCAAAGGAAATAATGAATGTACTTCTGCAAAGAGGTTAGGAGAAGGGCAGCCTTAACTCATGACAAATTAACTGAACTGGCTTAAAAATATGAAGATCTCACAATAAATATGCATCTACACCAAAGATATAGGGTTCAATTTGATGACCAAGCGCTGACAATATGATAATTACAAGAATACGTTTGCATATTGTAGAAATGGTTAAGTGCATTGGCAGGTGGAGTGAAATTGAAAAATATGAATCCAAGTGGACTAAGAAACATTAGAAGAAAAAGTGGGAAGAAGCTATCACAGGAAAGCAAGACGAAGGAAGTGAGGGAGGGAGAAGTGACAGTTTCTGCATATATAGAAATCACAGGAGAGACGTATGTACATGTTCCTTGGAATAAAGGTGATATGGCAGCATTTGCAAACAATTTTCCCAAATTGAGAGTCAAGCCAGTGGAGTGGTATGCAAAAGTGGGGCAGGTCATAAAGATTTCAAAGGTGTTGTGGACTTTTTTGAATATGTTCTTTGATATTGTAGTGCCTGCTGATTTACGGGCTGAATGTAAGACTGCAGTACAATGACCTAGAGATGAACCAGCAAGAGTGGCTGCGTACAATGTGCCTGCTTCCACAGTGATGGAGAAGCATGAGGCAGTCATTACTTTTTTGAAAGGCACAGTACACCCAAAAGATATGTATTGGCTCAAAATTAGAAGAACAACATAGGAGGCAAAAGAGACTGTACATGAGTACTATGAGGGATTGTTACAAGTGTTTCCGCAGCAGAGTGGTTGTAAATATCCTGAGGAGAAGAATATAGGGATTTTCATATTGCAGTTTGTTTTAGGGTTAAAGCTAGAGATCTGTTCCCACATAACTCAAAGCGTGATCTGGTTGCAAAATAAATCACTCAATGAAATCCTGTGATATGCAAAGTAGTAAAGCAATGAGTTAGGCATGAAGCATAAAAATTCTAAAAGAGAAGTTCATGTTAGCACAAACGAATCTGGATCAGAAACGTTTACATAATCATTATTTATAAAGCTGCCATGTCACAGACTGGTTTTCAGGGAAACCAAGGGGAAATGAATGCATGACAAGGTAGTCGTAGATGTGATCCTGTAGGTACAGGATATGGTACAGATATTGCGGCATTGACAATGATTACAGCTGATCACATCTGTCATAGAGTTGAACATTGGAATACAGAATGTCTATATAATCCTGGTAATGCTGGAGGGAATGTAAAAATGCTGCATGGGATGCAGGCTCAAAATGAACCCACACAGAAAATGCAGATGCCAATGTAAGGACAGGCTCCAACGATGCCCGTTGTATCTGCACAAATGGGACATCCTAATTTTGATCTCAATCAAATACCAAAAATATATACTAATCCTTACCAGAATTCCATGCCACAATTTCAGAATGTAAAACATAATACATTACAGCAATTACCGTTATTTGAAACTGAAGCTTCAGGTTCAGAAAATGCTCAAGGAAGAAGACTGCCTACTTGGCACAGTCTTAGTGCGAGACCAGAGTGGCCCATATGTCGATGCAGATGTTTATGGCCAACGTGTATAATTTCTTATTGATACCAGTGCTACCAGATCCACAGTTAGAACAGTGGAATTTCCAGACTTACCTCTCTCGGGAAAAACTGTGCAAGTCATAGGAGTAACTAATATCCAGTTTCTGAAAAGGTTCCAGTAAAAATAGGTTAATTTAAAGGGAAACACCAATTTGTTGTCTGCAATTGAAGTCCTGTGAACCTGTTAGGAAGGGATTTGTTGTTCAAGTTGTATTGTACTATCTTTTGTACAAAAGATGGTGAGTTGTTTCGAATTCTTGATGAAGATGTAGATTTTAAATTAATCAAATAACAGGCTGAGATTTGAATATTCCCTTAGCTAACTATCAATGAAATACCTGAGGATTTGAGAGAAACAGTGAACGCAAAAGTCTGGGATTTTACAGGGAAATAAATTGGACTAACTAAAGGTGTAGACTGTGTAACTGAATGCTGCCTGTCCCAGAAAACAACCATATCGTTTGACACCCAAACCAATTGTAAGAATACAAACAGTGATAGATGACATGTTGCAAAAAGGATTCCCGAAGGACCTAATTGAAAGTCCATGTAACTTTCCAAATATGGGTTTTCAGAAAACCAATGGGAATTATAGAACAGTGCAGTATTTATGAAACGTAAATGAAAATGTTGTCCGGTTGTATCAAATCCAGCTAACATATTGTTTCAAATCCCATCTATAGCAGAATGGTTTACAGATATTCTATTTGTGCCAGGCTTACTTCTTAGAGGCCATTGCATGAAGAAAGCCAGTTTCTTTTTTTCTTTGTTTTCCAGCAGATGGTATTAGCATGGTGTTAAGTCCAACAAGGGTATACAGACAATCCATCCATTTTCAATCAAATTCTAAAAAGAAACCTAGAAACTCTATAGCTGCCCAGTCGGTCAACTCTTGTACAATATATATAGATGATCTGCTTGTGGCATCAGAGATGCAAGAAGTGTGTAAACATGACACCATTGCCTTATTTAACCACTTGGTTGACAATAGACACAAAGTGTCTCCTCGAAAACTGCAGTATTGTCAAAAAGATGTAACATATTTGAGACACATTATAGTGAAAGGAGCTAGGAAAGTGTCAAGAGAGAGTGAAAGCAATCTGGCAGATAAATCCACCTTGAACTCAAAAGAAATCAGAATGTTTTTTGGAATGTTTGGCTACTGTAGGCAGTGGATGCCAAACTTTTCCTTGGTGGCCAAGCCTCTACAGAGGCTGATGCACAGAGACATGTCTGATCCGATTCCATGTGACAACGAATGCACAAGAGCGTTCCTAAAGTTGAAAGATATATTGTGTCAAGCCCCAGCACTAGGAATGACAAATTATATGAAATATTTTGCATTGTTTTGCAGAAAGAGAGATGGGTGCGCTCTCTATTTTCACACAAACACATGGAAGATCCTGAAAGCAGTACGACTTCCTGGTTATCTTAAAGTGGTGGCCGCAGTAAGTGCTAGTTCGGAAAAGAGTGAGAGCATAGTGGTAGGATACCCATGTACTGTTATGGTCCACACTCTGTGGAATTATTCGTAACAAGAACAAAGACACAGTATATGACCTAGGTTAACCTGTTATGAGCAAAATATACTCTCCTCTGACAATATTGTTTTAAAACTTGCTGAATCCTTCAGCGTTATTACCTGTAAATGATGATGATAACTTTGATGAAAGCAAACACGATTGTCTAGATGTCACACAATTCTGAATCAAACCCTGTCCTTACATTAGGAACGAACCCCTGATTGAACCTGATGATGTATTATCTGTAGATGGCTCTTGTGTGAGAGAAAATGAAGACACACAAAGAGCTGAATATGCTGTTTGCACCATAAATGATGTGGTCGAACCTTCATGGTTACAGAAAGTTTATTCTGCCCAAGTTGCTGAACTGATTGCTTTTACTAGATTCTGTAGTTTAACTGCTCATAAGAGAGTCACCATATTCACTGACAGCCAGTATGGATTTGGTGTTGTCCAGGATTTTGGACAATTGTGACCACAAAGAGGCTTTCTTACATCTACAGGTACCACAGTAAAAAATGGAAATTAGGTCAAGGACCTATTGGATGCCCTACAATTACCGGAAAGAACTGCTGTGGTCAAGTGCTCAGCAAATTACGGAGGAAGTGGAGAAATTGCCACGGACAACCGTCACGCTGACTCAGTAGCCAGGTGATGTGCACAGTTAGCCTACTCATTTAATTGAGTTTTCACATGTGAATCCAAGGAGGACAGTTCTTTTGCAATGTTGATGAAAGTAATTGATGCATGGGATGAGATGAAATGGCAGAAAGAAAATGTGTCAAAAGTAGAACAGAATGGTTAGGTTAAAGCAGGATGCGAGAAAAATGCAAACAACATCTGGATTTCACAAGATGGGTGACCAATCTTACCAGCTAACTTGTTGTGTCTAATGACACATTACTACAATGGATACTGACATTTAAGGAGATACTTAATGGTATGGCTGTTTAGGCAGAGTTGGTACAACCCCTGATTTAGAATGTTCATAGAAGAGATTTGCCACTGGTGTGTAACATGTCAACAGCTTAATGTAGAAAAAACAAACACATTACTCTAACACACCTACAGAGTGATGCATTTCAACAATGAAGTGATAAAGATCATCTGCACATCATCATAAATTGAGCAGCAATTATACTGCCATTAAAGACCAGGAGCTTTTGATATTGTTCAGCAAATTATTGGTAGTATCAAGTCTAGATTGGCCATGGTCTGTTCATCAACCTCACTGAAATGGCCAGATGCCTTACAATTATTATTGATAAGTATCCAGGGTACACATAACAGGAAGATGGGCCATTTCCCCCACGAAATACTGATGTGCAGAGCAATGAGGTTATCTACCATTCTTGTCAATGCACTTTTAAATATCACTGACAATATTATATAAGATTACTGCTAGTGACTGGCTGATGTGGCAGATTCTGTCTCTCATCTGGCCTCAGCTGCCATACAAGCCCCGCATCATGAACAGTGCCACAACCTCAATCCTGATGATTGGGTCATGCTCGAGAAACATGTTTGGAAGACTTGCCTTGATTCCAGATGAAAAGCCCCCTTTCAGGTGATCCTCACCACACATACTGCTGTTAAGTGTGCTAGAGTTCCGAGATGGATTCATGCCTCGCGCACCAAATGAGTGAGTAATCTAGAAGAAGGGCCTTTGGTCTATGATCCTGAACAAAGAGCTTTGGAGGTTGCACCACCAATCGATAGACCACTCAGAACTATAGCACCAATGTCAGTTCAGCCATTGGAAGAAATAACGGGTAAAGATCCGTTGACTGAAATCAACTGCAAATACCTGAAGTAATGAGAGTGGAATTAAGATCTGTAAGGGGGGAGAAGCAGAGGTCCAATCACAGAGAGGAAGTGCTGCTGGCGTGATATTGAGATAAGAAGATCCAGGTGAAGGAACTAGTACTGGAAAGAGAATAATCAATCGACAAGCAGAATGGTCACAAATCAATGAAATCAAGATTACAAGAAGTTCTTCAATAGGTCAAATTTCGAAATAGTACCTAAAGAGGCTGAGTCTAGTGATGAAGGTAGCCTATATCCAAATCAGCAAAATCTAAGAAGATCGATGAGAGCATGAGTGCCCTGTTGCAGATATTCAGCACCTGAATGGTCATATTTCATGAAATCTCCTTTGTATGTTACATTGGAAGATTTGTGCAGCTTCAACCATTAACTAGTAGAACCTCCATGAAAAAGAAAATATTAGACAGATGGGAATAAGCTGAAGAAAGAAAATTATAAACTGTGCCTATTAGATATTTGTTGTTTTGGTTCCATGCTTTGCAGAAGATCAACAGAGGTGAAAGTTACAGACGAATAGGGATAACATTTTAGAAGAACATGAAGTACAATTAAGAATTGTCTTGTTAGGAGCTTGACTGCAGAATGAAATAAGTACTTTGAACTGACCCAGAAAATGTGCTGCAATAGAAATAAGTGTAAATATATCATAGGTTCAATTTTCATAATAGCAGTAACATTGATCATCGTAGTACCAACAGGATTTTACTTAGTGCCAGAAATATAGACTAAAGCAAAGAACATTACTAATTCACTTATATACAATATCAGTGAGGACCCCTTTAGTTACGCCTTTATAAGTTGTAGGAAAAATTATCATTTGACTAATGTCTATTCTTGGTTAGTACAAGAAAACACTAACCCATGGATGCAAAAGATTTCTTTGTATGAGCACCCTTACCTACCTCAGTTTCAGAAGAAGGTACCTATTACCACATGCCTATATCTTATACGTTTCTTGCAGCAGTCTATTGTCATAGTTTATGGGAGAGGACATTTTACTTTCCAGTCTACCATTAATAGAAAGCCTGAATTTACACTCATAAGCAAGGGAAATGGACACAGATTAGTACTCATTCTTTCCCTTTAGACCCATAGATAGTGTAAAGGCTTACAAAAATAATTGAACCTATTTAATTCGTCCAATAAAGAAGGCATATGTGATGACTTTAGAAGAGAGATACACTATTATGACGCAAGCTACTGATTAACAAGGTGATGTTTTATAGGATGCATGGAAGAAGAAAGAAAATCAGTTTTAGAAAGAAGATGGTTTACCCTCAATTAAGACTTGACAGCCAACACAAATGAAGCATTATGTGTACAGAAGACGAACACCCAAAATGACAAGACATGTAGGGATTAGTAGCTGTGAACACATATTCAAATAAAAAAAGAGATTTTGGCAAATGTTATAGGGAGGCAAGAATGCTATTCCAGGGCTTTATTACATTTGTGGACAGAACAATCACTTCCGACTGCCAGCTGACAGGGAGGAAATCTGTTATTTAGGCATACTAATTCCAAAGATCCACCATGTAAAGAACTTAGATGCATTACCTTTAAAACCCGCTCACAGAAAGAAATGCAATACCACAACAGGAACTGGATGAGTAGGAGATATATTTGGGGCTGTCATTCCACCTGTAGGCATCATCTTAAGTTATAAAAATCACAGGAAGTTATCAACACCTGTCGACAAAATGGCAAAACGCACATCTGGAGCTTTGATTCTAATTAATAGAGAACTAATTGCTATACGGTCAATGGTTTTGCAATACTGACTTGCTTTAGACATCAAGGGCAGAGTCTGCAAGATCCTTAATTCAACCCAGTGCTGTACATACATACCTAACAGGGCTAGGGAAATAGCAGGCTACCCAAAGAACATTTCAGGTTTAGAACTTGAATTGCTTGAATTCAAAACACATATTTGGTTCGAAAATTTAGGAAAGGGAATTGCCACAATTGAAAGTTGTTTTTCAACTGCAGCAAGGGTTACGTTGAAAGCTAGTCTAATGCCAATAGTAGTAGTGGGACTTTGTCTAATATTTCTTTATGTATTATTTCTGGGCTGTAGATACATACTTTGCAAAAGAAAGGAAAAGTTAGAAAATAAATGTTAGAAAAGGGATCTGGGTTTGAGGGCTGAAATGAATGTCAAATACATGAACTCTTTGAAATTTGGGGGTATAAAAAGAAAAAGACGTGATTCAACTGACGATGAAAGTGCACTCTGACATGTACTCACATGAGACACCTAGAGATGTGATGATTAATAAAATGATCTGACCGGGTTTGCGGAAGTTGCAATTTTTTAATGTAAATTTAGCCTAAAAATAATATAGATGTGTTTAAACTTTCTTTTTTAACATTCTTTTTATTCAACATTTTTGCGTATACAATCATAATGAATCTCATGTTCATCCAGACATGTATTGCAATCTGGCAATTCCAGTGTACTATATATTTTCCATCCTTCTGATTTATCATAATGCACAAAGTCCACAAGTAGCATGTTACGTTTAGCATTTTTCAATAATTACTCCATGCAACTTTAGGGATCTAACATGATCCATTTGACATTCTAATGAATTGTAATTGTGTTAATCCAAAAAACATAGGGGCAGATTTATAAGCCCCATGCGCCACTTTTGCGTCATTTTTCCCATGTTAAAAGTGACGTAAAAGTGGCGCAAGGGGCTTGTAAATCTGCCCCATAGTGTTGACCTGATAACAGGGAAGGAAAGAGGGGAGTTCAAAGGGAAAGGTGAAAGGGAGGTGGGGTCCCAGGGCACGCAGTCGGCTCTATCGGTCCCTTGAAGAGTCACGTTATCCCTACGTGGCTGGGATAGCAGGGGGCAGAGCAGTATTTCTGTCATTTATTGGGGCATGGAGGGGGCAGTTGTATCTGTTGAGTGTGTGCTTATGTACTGTTGCAAGGGGCCCCAGAAGTTCCTGGGTCTGGATTGAGTGGGCATCAAGTACCAGAAGGCCGCAAGTTGCTCCTGGCATAATGCTGCGTCTTTTAGCCACATTGTTTTTTTCGCCCACAGATATGCTCTTCTTGCCCTCATATACTATCGGGGACCTGTTCCACATCATGCTGTCACAGGATCTCTATTGAGACCTTAACGAATATTGCTTTTTATGTCATGCGCCCTGATGAAGGAATCCCCTATATTGGCACTGTTCCGAAACGCGCGTCGGCGCTTTTCAGTGGTTGTTTGAGTATATGTGATTTTTGATTGAGTTTAGTATAAATGTGTTTTGTCTGGGAGTGAGTCAGTAATTGTTAGAATGAGTGCATGATCTGTGTGCCAATTTTTTAGTGTTCTGTTGTGTCCCGTAGGCTTATGTTATATCCTATTGTTTTGATCTCTATTTATATATATATATTATAAAAAAATTGTGTGTCTTTTTTAATCAATTGAAATGTGTTCTATTTTTCTATGTATATAAATAAAATGATTTAAGATCTGAGATTCTTGAGCGGTTCTGTAGGCGACTCTTATTCCTTTCTTTGGAACCCCCTTTGGGGTCCTTCTAAAAACTTGGGAACTCCCTTTTTCATGTTGTTCTTGATTATATTTGCCCTGGTGGGTTGTTCCCTCCCCTTTTAACCTTTTTAGGCTTCAGGGTCCCTCGTCTGTTTTTCATACTGTTGCAAGGGGCCCCAGAAGTTCCTAGGTCTGGATTGAGTGGGCATCAAGTCCCATAAGGCAGCAAGTTGCTCCTGGCATAACGCTGCATCTTTTTGCCACATCGCCTATTTAGAGGCTTGCTTCCTACCCATGTCATGGCGATGCGTCTTTTGGCAAGTAGCAGAAGCATTGTGCAAAGCCGTCTATCCCCTGTTGGGATATCTATCATGTACCCCAGTAGTCTATTGGTATGTTCATCATCTCATCTATGGTGTCCAACAAAGTACCCCAATATGTGTGGATCTAGGGACACTCCCACCCTAAATGCAGAAAGGTTGCATCAGGGGACCTGCATCTAAGACAGCACGCCTCTGCTGCCAGTCCAAGTCTCATTAGTCATTCAGGAGCTCTGTCCGTGCAGTGCAAAAATTTGAAATGCATGAGGTGCAGCTGATAATTCAGGGAGGGGGCGTATGCTTGTGCACAGCAATACGTCCATTAGTCCTGTGTAATAGGTGTACCCAGTGCATTTTCCCACCCTTAATGAGCCCGGGTCTCATAAACTGGGGCTTGTACTCTGCATGTCTGTATAAAGAAGTGTGATCAGCTTGTGCAGGATGGGTTTTTTAAAAGGGGCACCAAAGTCTGGAACGTGTTCGGCACCTCAGGGAAGGTAGGTTGATAGGCATGAAGCGCTGTAAGTAGCTGAAAGCATGTCATTTTCTCTAGTATTGTAAGCGTCTGCCCCTTCAGGATCTGGTGTAAAGCAATGAAAGTGTCACCGGGTACATGGTTCCCTTTGTTGTGAATGTTATTGCTCTTAGTAGGGCACAGGTGAAGAAAATAGAAACCTTCTCAGGGGTCTCACTGATACACTGTGGTCCTTTTAATCCAACAAAGAAGAAATTGGCACAGAAGTTGTAATATGAAATACATATTTATTAAACCTCAGATGAGGGTGACTACGTCACACAGAATCCTTAGCAAATGAATGAGGCAGTCTAAGGAGTACAGAAAACTGGGGCCTTATATATGCTTAGGGTTACATAGTCGATTCAGAAAAGGGGGTGGTGATGAACAGAGTGTCCGAATTAAGCAGACCACTCTTACCCAGTCCAAAGATCAGGGCTTGATCCATCACCGTTATTTATCTCACTGCCCCATCCCAGCTCAGAACCTGGCTATATGCAAATCAGTCTGTCCCTGGCCCAGTGCATCATGGGAACAGGGCAGACTAAACTACCAAGCCAATTCTTCACCAGAAAGGAGACAAGCTACCGGGGACCGGTTTCTGGCATTGCAGCCGTCTTCGGCCCGGCTTGCTTGAATCCTGATGGAGCAGTGAGAAAGGGACTCATGTCTGAGTATACCCTGCCACACCTATAGTGGCCAAAAACGATTCAGAAAAGGGGGTGGTGATGAACAGAGTGTCTGAATTAAGCAGACCACTCTTACCCAGTCCAAAGATCAGGGCTTGATCCATCACTGTTATTTATCTCACTGCCCCATCCCAGCTCAGAACCTGGCTATATGCAAATCAGTCTGTCCCTGGCCCAGTGCATCATGGGAACAGGGCAGACTAAACTACCAAGCCAATTCTTCACCAGAAAGGAGACAAGCTACCGGGGACCGGTTTCTGGCATTTCAGCCGTCTTCATCCCGGCTTGCTTGAATCCTGATGGAGCAGTGAGAAAGGGACTCATGTCTGAGTATACCCTGCCACACCTATAGTGGGCAAAAACGATTCAGAAAAGGGGGTGGTGATGAAGAGAGTGTCTGAATTAAGCAGACCACTCTTACCCAGTCCAAAGATCAGGGCTTGATCCATCACCGTTATTTATCTCACTGCCCCATCCCAGCTCAGAACCTGGCTATATGCAAATCAGTCTGTCCCTGGCCCAGTGCATCATGGGAACAGGGCAGACTAAACTACCAAACCAATTCTTCACCAGAAAGGAGATAAGCTACCGGGGACCGGTTTCTGGCATTTCAGCCGTCTTCGGCCCGGCTTGCTTGAATCCTGATGGAGCAGTGAGAAAGGGACTCATGTCTGAGTATACCCTGCCACACCTATAGTGGCCAAAAACGATTCAGAAAAGGGGGTGGTGGTGAACAGAGTGTCTGAATTAAGCAGACCACTCTTACCCAGTCCAAAGATCAGGGCTTGATCCATCACCGTTATTTATCTCACTGCCCCATCCCAGCTCAGAACCTGGCTATATGCAAATCAGTCTGTCCCTGGCCCAGTGCATCATGGGAACAGGGCAGACTAAACTACCAAGCCAATTATTCACCAGAAAGGAGACAAGCTACCGGGGACCGGTTTCTGGCACTTCAGCCGTCTTCGGCCCGGTTTGCTTGAATCCTGATGGAGCAGTGAGAAAGGGACTCATGTCTTAGTATACCCTGCCACACCTATAGTGGCCAAAAACGATTCAGAAAAGGGGGTGGTGATGAACAGAGTGTCTGAATTAAGCAGACCACTCTTACCCAGTCCAAAGATCAGGGCTTGATCCATCACCGTTATTTATCTCACTGCCCCATCCCAGCTCAGAACCTGGCTATATGCAAATCAGTCTGTCCCTGGCCCAGTGCATCATGGGAACAGGGCAGACTAAACACTGTCCATCACCACCCCTTGTTGTTAAATATTTTGTCCACCCTAAGCGTGGAAGGGTATACTCAGATGTGAGTCCCTTGCTCATTTCACCATCAGGATTCAAGCAAGCCGGGCCGACGACGGCTGAAATGCCAGAAACCGGTCCCCGGAAGCTTGTTTCCTTCCCAGTGTAAGAATTGGCTTGGTAGTTTGGTTTGCCCTGTTCCCATCATGCACTGGGACAGGAACAGACTAATGTGCATATAGCCAGGTTCTGAGCTGGGATGGTGCAGTGAGCTAAAAAACGGTGTTGGATCTAGCCCTGATCTCTTGACTGGGTGAGAGTATTCTGCTTAATTCAGAAACTCTGTCCATCACCACCCCTTGTTGTTAAATATTTTGTCCACCCTTAGCGTGGAAGGGTATACTCAGATGTGAGTCCCTTGCTAATTGCACCATCAGGATTCAAGCAAGCCGGGCCGACGGCGGCTGAAATGCCAGAAACCGGTCCCCTGAAGCTTGTTTCCTTCCCAGTGTAAGAATTGGCTTGGTAGTTTGGTTTGCCCTGTTCCCATCATGCACTGGGACAGGAACAGACTAATTTGCATATAGCCAGGTTCTGAGCTGGGATGGTGCAGTGAGCTAAAAAACGGTGTTGGATCTAGCCCTGATCTCTTGACAGGGTGAGAGTATTCTGCTTAATTCAGAAACTCTGTCCATCACCACCCCTTGTTGTTAAATATTTTGTCCACCCTAAGCGTGGAAGGGTATACTCAGATGTGAGTCCCTTGCTCATTGCGCCATCAGGATTCAAGCAAGCCGGGCTGACGACGGCTGAAATGCCAGAAACCGGTCCGCGGAAGCTTGTTTCCTTCCCAGTGTAAGAATTGGCTTGGAAGTTTTGTTTGCCCTGTTCCCATCATGCACTGGGACAGGAACAGACTAATTTGCATATAGCCAGGTTCTGAGCTGGGATGGTGCAGTGAGCTAAAAAACGGTGTTGGATCTAGCCCTGATCTCTTGACTGGGTGAGAGTATTCTGCTTAATTCAGAAACTCTGTCCATCACCACCCCTTGTTGTTAAATATTTTGTCCACCCTAAGCGTGGAAGGGTATACTCAGATGTGAGTCCCTTGCTCATTGCACCATCAGGATTCAAGCAAGCCGGGCCGACGACGGCTGAAATGCCAGAAACCGGTCCCCGGAAGCTTGTTTCTCTCCCAGTGTAGGAATTGGCTTGGTAGTTTGGTTTGCCCTGTTCCCATCATGCACTGGGACAGGAACAGACTAATTTGCATATAGCCAGGTTCTGAGCTGGGATGGTGCAGTGAGCTAAAAAACGGTGTTGGATCTAGCCCTGATCTCTTGACTGGGTGAGAGTATTCTGCTTAATTCAGAAACTTTGTCCATCACCACCCCTTGTTGTTAAATATAGGGTTACATAGTCAGCATAGGACCAAGGGGAGGTCCTGGCACATGTAAGCATGCAAAATGACTAATATGGGCATACAAGATCTGCTTGCTCAACAAAGTGGGAGGAGCTAACAGTGGCTGTTTTTGGCAAACACATCCTGATATTTACAGACTAGAAACAGTTGCAAGGACAGCTGCAAGCTCAACTGAGCATGCGCGAAGGTGGAAGATGCTGAATATAGTTAGTTTCTAGGCAGATTACAAGAGCAGTCAACACTGAGGGAGGACAGAGCGCATGGCGAGCATCTGGCAGCACATGGCAAAGAAGATGGCTGCCAGAAATACAAAATGGCTTTCAGCTCATGCCAACAAATCCCTCCCATATTTAACAGATAGTCCTTTTAGCATGAGCTAAAGACATTCATATGATCCAGAAGGAACATCGAAAATATTTGCACATTCATTTTCATACATTTATCAATATCCTAATTCATAGCTAGGTGGGCATTTTCCATTCTAAACATTTCATTAAGCAGGTATATATAAGCAGGAATACAAAGGGAACAGAGCTTCAGGTCATAATTAACATACAGATAGCAGGAGAGAGTAATGGCCACTATTATAAAAAGAATTATAATTATTCCTAGTCCTAAGCAAAAGCAAATCCTAAAATCATCTAGTAAACATTTTCAGGGCTCCTATGCATTTCAGTGACTATCCATTTCAATTTCAGTATAGCTAACAGGACATCTCTAATAAAAATATCTTCACTAGACTGTTCCATTTTCCGTTTATGAGGGCTAGAACATCAATTTAATACAAGTCAAGTCAAGTCAAAACCACTTTATTCGATTAGTTAAAATCATAAAAGTATTCTAGACATTTATAAAACTATTAAAAAAAATGTTTTAATCAATTAATACAGTATTAAACATGGCAAAGGTTAAAACACAGTTTAAAAGGGTGATTACACAATTTCATTTCCGTTTGAGCCCAACAGTACATTAATCAAATACATAAAGTAAAAATTGATTATCTTTCATCATTAAAAATCCAATCTTAATCTCAATCTCTTACTTCTCACAGATGCAGCCAGGAAAGTGGCGGTACAGTTCATGGTTACAGAAGAATCCATCATTTGTAAATACAACATTGCGGGCTTTTACTGCGTAAAACACATCTCCTTCAATATTGGTTTTAAATATCGATTCCGGGGTTCACAATAAAAGAAGCAGAAAAACAGGAAATGTGCAGTGTCTTGGGTAGAAAGACCATCGCATTTGCATGGGGTCGACTCCTCAAGCCTACACCAATCTTTCTCGTCCCAAAGGACCGTATAAATTTGATTGAAACGGAACTTGGTCAGTAGCCATCCATGGAAGAAATTTGTAACCACTGACAAATAAGGAGCCAGCTCAAGGGATGTAGTTATCATTACAATTCAGAAAAGGGGGTGGTGATGAACAGAGTGTCTGAATTAAGCAGACCACTCTTACCCAGTCCAAAGATCAGGGCTTGATCCATCACCGTTATTTATCTCACTGCCCCATCCCAGCTCAGAACCTGGCTATATGCAAATCAGTCTGTCCCTGGCCCAGTGCATCATGGGAACAGGGCAGACTGAACTACCAAGCCAATTCTTCACCAGAAAGGAGACAAGCTACCGGGGACCGGTTCCTGGCATTTCAGCCGTCTTCGGCCCGGCTTGCTTGAATCCTGATGGAGCAGTGAGAAAGGGACTCATGTCTGAGTATACCCTGCCACACCTATAGTGGCCAAAAACAATTCAGAAAAGGGGGTGGTGATGAACAGAGTGTCTGAATTAAGCAGACCACTCTTACCCAGTCCAAAGATCAGGGCTTGATCCATCACCGTTATTTATCTCACTGCCCCATCCCAGCTCAGAACCTGGCTATATGCAAATCAGTCTGTCCCTGGCCCAGTACATCATGGGAACAGGGCAGACTGAACTACCAAGCCAATTCTTCACCAGAAAGGAGACAAGCTACCGGGGACCGGTTTCTGGCATTTCAGCCGTCTTCGGCCCGGCTTGCTTGAATCCTGATGGAGAAGTGAGAAAGGGACTCATGTCTGAGTATACCCTGCCACACCTATAGTGGCCAAAAACAATTCAGAAAAGGGGGTGGTGATGAACAGAGTGTCTGAATTAAGCAGACCACTCTTACCCAGTCCAAAGATCAGGGCTTGATCCATCACCGTTATTTATCTCACTGCCCCATCCCAGCTCAGAACCTGGCTATATGCAAATCAGTCTGTCCCTGGCCCAGTGCATCATGGGAACAGGGCAGACTGAACTACCAAGCCAATTCTTCACCAGAAAGGAGACAAGCTACCGGGGACCGGTTTCTGGCATTTCAGCCGTCTTCGGCCCGGCTTGCTTGAATCCTGATGGAGCAGTGAGAAAGGGACTCATGTCTGAGTATACCCTGCCACACCTATAGTGGCCAAAAACAATTCAGAAAAGGGGGTGGTGATGAACAGAGTGTCTGAATTAAGCAGACCACTCTTACCCAGTCCAAAGATCAGGGCTTGATCCATCACAGTTATTTATCTCACTGCCCCATCCCAGCTCAGAACCTGGCTATATGCAAATCAGTCTGTCCCTGGCCCAGTGCATCATGGGAACAGGGCAGACTGAACTACCAAGCCAATTCTTACATGCATTCTCACGGTTGGTTTGCATAGCTCGACCGTTTCACGCTCTGCAACACAAAGCCTAATAAAATTAGTCTTCACCCACACTAGATCTGCTTTACGCAGGGATTCTGGACTGTCAAAAATCTCAGGGTGTCCTAGCTTCACAGCCAAGGACTCTAAATAGGACAGCCACTGGATATCCCTCCTGTGGTCTAGTTTAAGACAATCTTTTATGATCTTGTGGTTAAGGCTAAGGTTTGGATTTAGCCAGAGCTTGATCCACATCAGGAGCGGGGCTAGATTTATCGTGTCTAGAATGTTACCGAGGCCTAGCTCAAGATGTAGGGAATAAGTTGCAGTTGACTGAGGTAGGCCCAACAACGACCGTAGGAATTTATTTTCCTCTGTTTGGATACGGTCAGATTTTACAAAACCCCAAATTGCAGCCCCATATCTAGCAATAGCGGCTGTCTTGGCTTTATAAATGGCCAAGATAGCCTCTATGGGTTTTCCCCCTAATCTCTTTGCGAACCCCAAAATTGCGGAGGCTGAACTTCTCACCTCGTTTGCTTTAGATGTTAACTGTGGTGTCCAAGTACCCCTTTGGTCAAAAATTACACCCAAGTAGGTGAAAGCCTTAACACTAGAGATAACCTCGCCGTCACAGAAGAAGGTTTTTTCTTTATTTTTAGAGCAGCCTACTGACATTGTATGTGATTTACTGCTATTGATCACCAGGTCAAGACTGGACATAAAATTTCCAAAAGAATCAAGTAGCTTTTGCAGGGCAATTGGGGTCCTAGCTATTAACACCGCATCATCGGCATAGAGGAGCACCAGGATTGGTGCACCCCCCATGCACGGGATATCCTGAGTGACAGCTGTTAGGTCAACCTCCAGTGAATTCACGTATAACGTGAATAACATTGGGGCCAGGATGCAGCCCTGGCGGACCCCTCTACTTGATCTAAAACTTGCCGTACATTTCCCCTCTGTTGTCATCCTAATGCAGGCTTTCAGATCTCTATGGAGCTTCGCTAGGAAATGTACCAAGGAGCAATCAAGGCCCAACTTCAGGAGCATAGTCCACAGCCTTGATCTATTGACTAGATAAAAGGCTGTGGATAGGTCCATGAAGCCTAAAAATAACGATCCCCCTTTTGCCCTCGTGTATTTGGAAATTATAAGGTGAAGATTGAGGCATTGGTCCTCTGTACTCCTCCCCGACCTGAAGCCATATTGTGCCTCGGACAGAATATTATTCCCTTTGGCCCATGATGCTATTCTCACCAGGACAACCTTCCCTAGAATTTTAACAGAGGAGTCCAGCAGTGATATGGGCCTATAGCATCTAGGGTCTCCCCTCTGACCTTTTTTGAACACTGGGATTATAGTAGCTGAGGACCAGGAATTAGGGAATCCTACTGCTGCATTAAAGACTTTAGTTACAATGTTAGCCCAGTACAATGGGTTAGCCTTGAACATATCAGCTGGGACCCCATCAGGGCCCGGGGCCTTTCGGCCCGCAGTGCCCTCTATTGCCCTGATCACTTCAGCTATATCAAAACTAACAGGCGCCAAGGGGATTTCGGACGCAGGGACTGCAAAGGGTTCCTGCTCCATGTTGCTACCGTAGATTTTTTCAAAATGGCTAAGCCAATCTACCTCGGATATGTTAAGTTCCAGCACAGTGTTTTGGTCACAGGAGAACAGAGGGGTATTGATAATTGACCAAAACCTAGCGCTGTTTTTTAAGGTGGCTTTATCCATGAGCTCGGCCCAGGCATCACTCTTTAATTCATTTTTACGAGTTTTAATTGCCCTAGTATAATCCTTTCTAAGCTGCACTACTAGGGCTTTGTCCCTCGGACGAGTATTAAGTGCTTTTTTAAGGAGGTTATGGGCTTTACTACAATTGTTATCAAACCAGCCAGTCACCGGTTTATTTTTACCTCCCTGACCTTTGGCTGTTAAATTTATGGCCACTGTCCGACAGACACCCTCAAAGGAAGATAAAACCTCCTCGCTCCTAGAGTGGGAATTGGCACAAACATTCAAATCTTCAGCAGCCGTAGATGTTAAATTTAGGAAAAAGTCATCAGGAACTACCTTTCCCCATTTGATCCTTCTCCCCTGGTCTTTCACCTTAAGTGGCATTATAGCCTGGGGGGTAACAGATGATTTTAGCAGTGAAAAACCGTTTGCTAGCTCCATCCCCACAGGGTTATGATCGCTCAACGGCATAGCAACAGCATTGTAGGAGATCACATGTTTAAGGAGACCTGATGATAAGAAAATGAAATCGATTATCGAATCACAGTACCTTCCCGTGTATGTGGCAACCCGTGTACTATTGTCATAAAACTCCGCCTCATACAAATCATTTCCAATTAATAGATTTTCAAGAACCTGTCCCTTCTGAGTATGTTCGAGATGAGGGGGGGAAACACTATCCAGCCCATCTACGTCCGTTAGAGCACAATTTAAACATAAGTGTACATTAAAATCACCCATCAAAATAAAATGACAATAAGAGGTTTGCTTTTCCTTATATGAAGTTAAAAAATCTGTTAACCATACTAAGTGCACATTTGCAGGGTAGCCGTGCGGTGAATTGTAACAGTTTACATGAAGCATTTTACAACCATCATTCAAGGTTATCTTTACGACAAGAAAATTATGCGTGGCACAATCAATCTTTGTAATTTTGCCCTTTACATTCACAGAGACCAACGTCAAGAACCCCCCTCTATTCCGACCTGCTGGTGAGGGCAGGGCAGGTACAAAAAAAGAAGTAAATCCATCCAACCAATAATCACATTCCGTGTCCCAAGTCTCTTGCATGGCAATAATGTCATAAAGCTTTACAAAATTTGTCCAGTTGGGGTCTCCCTTCTTTGACCGTAAGCCGGCAATGTTCCAGCTTAACAGCCTAACAGTGTCCCCCTAGCCAGGAATGACCACAACCGGTTTATAACCATCAACTGCAGAAGAAGGTACAGGAGCCATAGGGGTAATTTCCACTATAACTTCGTCAACCACACCCTCTCCGGCCCCCCGTCAGTCGCACAACTCAAGTACTGAGAGTGCGTCAAACCTATTATGTGTTACAATGGGGGGTCCAAATCTGAAAAAAATTATCCCTTCCTGGTCCCTGACTTTGACACATAGACCTAGGCCCAAATGGAGTAAAGGGACTCAATCCTTGTCTAGGAGTAGAGGCTACCGTAAAATGATTGTAGAAATATCCCAAAGGGCGCACTTGGATGCTGTTACCATCATTCATCATCGATGCTGCCCGTAATAAGACTGTGGCCACGTGTTGAGGATATATAAAATGTACTACCACGCAGTCCCCTCTACAGTTTTTTCGCATGGGACCGATCCAGTTTACCCTCCTAGTCGTGATAATTTCTCCGGCAAATTTTGTAGGAAAACCACAGTTTGAACTCAGCCAAGATACCACTTTATTTTTAAGAGAATCATGTGATTCCTCATGTGACTCAGCTGCATCCAGGTTTTGGGTCGGGACATTAACCAGTACGATTACGTAGGGGGCACAATCCGGGGGTAAGTTAATAAAATTACTTCGCCTACTTGGGACGGCATTTGGGTCTTGAGCAGGGCCTGGCTTAGAGTGTACTACTGAGGCAACTAATGGCAAGGTGAATGGGGCCGAGGGAGCGGTGGAGTCAGTATCGACTCTATTAGCCTGTTGGGAGGTGTGAGTTGGTTTGGCCACCTTGGCTACGTTATTTTCAACAGACTCTGGGTGAACCGTACTAGTTAAAGGGGGCGGAGGATTAACCTTATCTGGGTGGACTAGCTGTTTCTCTATCAGGCCTCCTAATCTTTTTATCTCTGCAGTAGCAGTATCCAGTTTGGCCACTAGGGATTTAAGGGATTCCTCGAGTTTTAGTTCAAGTTTGGCTTCTAGGGTTCGAATTAGCATGCCAAACTGCTCGGGGCTCAGGGTTATATTTGCCTCTTTATTACCCTCCAAGATTGAAGTAGCCTCCGGGGAGGTATGGCTGTCAGGCAGATGGGTATCTACCCTTCTCTTGTGAACATTCCTGCCTCCCCTTTTACTTTGCTGCTTTCTGCAGGTTCTGACGGGTCTAGTGTTTTTATGCACTGGTACCACCTCTTCCTCCGAGTCCGAAAGCGACTTGTCAAGAGTTACTATGTCCGGGGCCCGGTGGGTCAGTGCTTCTACTCCACTGACTACCTCCAACCCAGAATCAGTGCCATTTTTGATCCCTGGAGGTGCCTCCATTGGGGGAAGACCTACTAAGGATAGGTCATGATCTGGTAGATTGCCTTTACCCAGTGAGGCTCTTCTGTCATCGTTGATCTTGTTGACCATTTTTACTAAAAAGTTGTCAATGGGACCTGCCCCCACAGAAGCCTTATCCTTCTTTGATCCCGACATGAGTGTGATTTATGCTTTAATGAGGGTTAACCTGATCACAAGTAATGCAGGATTCTCAGCTCCCAATATTACAGTACATCACAATAGACCCTCAGCCCTTTCAGTCACTTTACAGTGTAGAAGTTGTTCACCGAAAGGTTTGCACAGGGTCTCTGGCCCAGCTCAGCCTCTTCCTGCCTCTGACGGCCCTGCCCTTGTCCCGGGCTTCTCCCGGTCGCGACTCGCGGGGCGAGAGGGGGATCAGCCTTTTTCTAGCGCCTCTGGGCGCTCCTGGCGCGTCACGGGCGCGCTGCCCCAGAGGCTGCTGGGGGCTGTGGTCCGGTAAGCCTCCCGGCGTGCGTGTGCCTGCCAAGATCCGCCGTTCACCTCACGGCACCGCCCGTTGGCGTCTCTGTAGGTTTCAATGCTCCTGGTGTTTCCCCACTGGGCTCACGGGGGGTTAGCCTTTTTCTAGCGCCTCCGGGCGCTCCTGGCGCGTCACGGGCGTGCTGCCCCAGAGGCTGCTGGGGGCTGTGGTCCGGTAAGCCTCCCGGCGTGCGTGTGCCTGCCAAGACCTGCCATTCACCTCACGGCACCGCCCGTTGGCGTCTCGGTAGGTTTCAATGCTCCTGGTGTTCCCCCCTTAATACATTCAAGGAAAGGGCAAAGTCACATTTTTCAATTGCGAAGAAAAATGTTTTTCGTGCATAATAACTAATGCAAATATTAAAGCGACTAAACATATTATTACAAAAACAATCCTGGCTCCAAAGGACCAGGAGGACCGCACAGGGCCATAAGAATTAGGACGAAGAGCGGCAAAGGGCTGCTCCTCTTTAAAAACGGAACATCCAAAGGGGTACATTATTGACAAGAAAAAAAATAAGTCCTTGGGGAAATTGAAGCCGCTGTACAACCAAGCCAGGGGAGTCTTCTCCCTGTGTCTGTTTGAGCCTCACAGACAGGCTCTTGTTGTTTCCTACGGTGGAGCTGCACAACTCGCAACTCAAGAATCACAGCCCAGTTTCAAGGAAAATGTTTCATCTTTCAGGATAGGACAGTCGCCCACCAGGTCAAATGCTCTTAGAGATCCTGTCCAGTGTCTCAGGCAGTGCACCAGTTTTCTTCACTTCAATCTAACAGGCACCAGAGACACAGCACCTGTACCCTAAACTTAAGTCCTTCCCTAACTCCTGTGTTGCTCTGCTGGCGCACTGCTCATTCGTTGGGGCCACACATTTGCATCCAGTGTGCCCAGGTAACTCTTGACCAACAAACAAAGGAGCAAACTTGCATTCACTTTGGGACCAGGATTCAGAGGCCTGATGCTAGGATCTCTGAAGCAACCCTTGTTTCAAAAGGGGTCACCTCAAGCAAAGCCTCCTCGCCATTCTGGTCGGTCTGTGACTCTCAGCTGGGCATCCAATACTTCATTCACAATTTCTCCTTTCTGATATGTGACCCCATCTTTTGCCCAAGACAGTGGCAGGGGTACAAACTTTATTACACGGCTTCCGCCTTCATTGAGGTCCTAGTTGCCAGCAATGCCTGTGCTGGTTACCTTCACTTTGGCTTCAAGCTGGACTGGTGCTGACGCTGACTCCCCAGTCTGAATCTGATGTCCGGGCCCCTCTGGTAGTTGTTGTAAAGCAGCAAATATCTATTGGTGGACAGAACAAAAGGTCTTTTGACAAGGCACAGAAACAGTCTATCAACATAGAGGATAGTCTCAAAATACTTCCAAGTCTTGGGACGCCTCGTATATTAGCAAGGCACCCACGAACCAATTCCATCTATCTGTGTGAGAGTAAAAAAAACACCAGCCTGGACCTATTGGCAAGGATAAAAGGAACTCTTTGGTGAACTGACGAGTAATACAACACCCAATCCCAAGCAACCTAGGAATTCTGTGTTAATTTACTAAACTCAGAGGAAAAGAGAAAAGCAACACAGACATTCCCTAAATCCTTACATTGGTGTATTCCTGTGTAACTGCAGACACTTCTAAAATGATTTTGTCTTAATAAAAGCACCGACATTATACGCTGAGGACCATGCTCTCATGTTATGGGAGCAAAAGGAAAATCTAAAACTGCTAAATTAACAGGGTTTCTTATAAACATTGCTATTTCACAGACAGTTTAAACAGGCAAACTAAATTGAGAAAAGGAGAGAGCAACATACATATTACCTAGCCTTAATTTGTAGAGGAGCTAGCCTCCTTCCCCCATTTAGACAGTAGGAAACCTGAAACAGGTTTCACTTCTGTCAACACTATCAACCCCTATTTGTAGCTACTGGGCATAAACAAAGTTATAGGAGGTACATAGCACTTTTGAAAGAGCTAAAACAACATGAATACCCAAACCCCAATCCTTTTAGCAAATGTATAAATGAAACATGAGGGCACATGAAATCAAATACATTGCCTTAGCTTTTGAGCATTAGTGCTGTATGAATATGGCAAAGCTTATCTGTTAATCAAAGTTCACATATACCATTATACCATTTTCTATCACATGAGTGCATAAAGTGCTTGCTTTTGTAAAAAAAAAGGTCTAACTTCTCCTTCTCTCCCCTGTCCTCTTCAAAAAAGTTTCAGAGGTCAAAATGGCAACACAGAACTTGCTCTGGGAGCCCTGCCAGGCTTCAAAATATAGAACTGACATTTAACTCTTCCCAGCTGTTCTATTCTGTATTCAAGGGTGTCCATGCGGCTGTCCCAATTCGCCTTGAGACAGAAAGCTGTAAAGCAATTATCCCCCTGTTTGTAGTTAAAAGAATAACTTCTGCTGTTTTTTTATATTTATTTTCAATTATAAGCAGTGTGCAATATACTTGTCTAACAATATAGAAGTCAGCTGTTTGTATTATATCTAAATGTATGCATTTACTGAAGCCTAAGGCAGTTTAAAAGCTGCTCTAAAGGGCAAAAATGCTGTTTAAATAGTGAATTCTACCCAATTTCGACTTTGATAATTGGGGCACTTAAAAATGAATATCCTATAAAAAAAATCCTAATATTTATTATTAGAATGTTTTCTACATAGAACAGAGATGGGACATCAAAAATATCTCATGTTTACCCATATAAAAATTAGTTTTTTACGCCTGTGCAGAGTGGAGTGTGGCTCAATGCTTAGAGCGGCAGACCTTGATGCAGAACGCTGGCCAGGGACCAGGGTTCGATTCCTGCCTCGGCGGGTTTCGGGCATAAATTCCTCTGACCGGATATTCTCGCCTCAGTGCCGATTCTAAGCATGGGTCACACGCTGCAACTCTGGGCAATAGCTTGCTTAGTCTCCACAAAGGCCCCCTGATACACAAGGGATGCCTGGTTTCACCATGGGATGCCCAGGAGTGGACACCCCACAAGGAAAAACCAGGAGGGGTTCCCTTGTGGTAGGAGTACAAGTGCCGGGATGCCTCCGGGTCACTGTTCGCGCTATACAAATACGCCACATTACATTTATATTTCACATGCAAATATACTCATTATGTGGTACAACACAACATAAGTTAAATTTTAATGCTAGGAGATCACAGTATGAGTATTAAGCCTTATACATTTTAAAATACAAATTTAAAAGCACTTATTATTTTTAATAATATTTTCATATATTTTTTTTTTATAATACCAATCATTTTGATAATTCCACATAGGAAAAGCAAGCTTCATCTTTGCCTATCATATTTAGACGCATTCATTCATAAGCCTTAGCAGAGGAGCCTAACTTAAAACATGAAAAATGTTGCGCCACTTTTTAGAAGGACAGTCATCATTTAATATCAGAACCGAGGATATGCTTATGTAAAAAGGCTTTAGGAAAGGAAATCCCTACTTTAAATGTTTCCTATTATCTAAAATATTGAACCTGAAATGCAGGATTTTACACAATGTTTGCACTGCAAAATCCCAGCTAAATCAACATCCCTGTCATTCCGTGGCCTACAGAAACGACAGCTGTTTGCTCAGCGGCAGTAAAAACACAGATGGTGGAAAGATTTTCTCAGTGTTGAAATGTAAGCTTGGGGACAGTCTATTTAAAACTGAGGCATTTCAATGCATGTTCTATAATATGTGTTTAGTTCAGCAAAAATGTACTCATGTGATGTGTTTGCCTGTTAATATCTAATACAATGTATCTAAGTAAAAATGCTGTAATATTTTTAAAATTGTTAATTTATTGCAAAACACACAATTTCGGTTTTTTTAGGCCTAGTTTATTCCTATTCAATGTGAATTCTAATTTTATCTTGTAAGCATTGTCAGTTTGTACATGTGCCTAATTGCTTACTCTATAAAATAAATAGTAACATATAATTATTTAGCATATCATATGGTTCATTTCTGGATTTTTATTTAATTTTTATTTAATAATAATTAAATGACATTTTGCATAACAGATTGATGACAGCAAAAAAATCCATAAACAAACACATTGAGCTCATTCCAGACATATACAGAAGGGGTCATACACTCCAGACACGTAATACAGCACGCTTAAGGCTAGCAATCCATACACAAAGAGCGCAATCGCTATTTACTCACAGAAGTTCCACTAATAGGAAAACCACAAACCACATAGACATTTAAACACACATTTAACCCACTGATCAACACTTAAGACAGAAACAAAGGACAGCCCACAGAATTGTACTTAAACCAAACCATTTGTAAATACTTGTTGTAAGTCATATTTACAAGCAGCGCTTCTCAATAGTATTCCAAAAGACTGCAAAAACAGCCCAACAGACTGTTTCATTTTCAAGAAGCCAAGATACACTCAATTCACTAGCTTTAGCTGGCAGAACAGCAAAAATCGCTCTGCATATCTCCATTCATAAAATTGTGCAGCAAAAGGATTCTTGTTTGTATTATTGTGATATTTTAATTCCCTGGGGATACAGAATCACCAAGGAAGAACAGCGCTGGTTAGATTTATACCAAGCAAGCACCTCATCTAACCAACAAAAATTCTGGGAGGTTGTGAGGTGGGGTGGGACTGGGGACTCGAAAGTCCCTGTTAACCATGTGCCTGCAGAACAATGGGTCAAGCACTACGCGACGCAGTTTAGTAACACGGAACAGATCTCCCACACTTGGGAAGATGCCAGTGTACAGACTGCGGTGCCCATACTTGACCACATTGTCTTCACAGAAACAGAAACTGTAGTTGCTCTTAAACAAGTCCAGAACGGTAAGGCCCCCGGTATGGACTGTGTCCCAGCGGACCTTTTTAAGTATGACCAGGTGCATTGGGTTCCGTACATAACTACCCTAGCAAATGCGATAGCTAGAGGGACCAGGATCCCAAATTCATGGAAAGGGGCAGAGATCCTGCCCGTGTATAAAAAAGGGGATAAAACTGATGCAGGAAACTACCGACCCATCAGTCTTATTGATGCCCTACAAAAGGTAGTGGCTAGAATGCTTTTAGGAAAAATCGACACCTGGATGACCGAAGCTGACATTCTCTCTCCATTACAAGCTGGATTTAGGGCTCACATTAGTACTGTAGATCAGATCTTAAGATTTGTTATGATCTACTGGAAAACTGTGTTTTTGAGAGGTGGCACGATATACGCTGCATTTGTGGACCTCAAATCAGCGTTTGATTTGGTCCCCAAAGGAAAGATGTGGGCTGCATTAAGAAAGATGGGAGTTCCTTCTGCGCTCCTAGAATTTACCATCAGGATGCACGAGGGAAATTTTGCTAGAGTTAGGTGGGGCCGCCAGGGCCAGGTCACAGAACCCTTCCCCGTGACTCGTGGAGTGAGACAGGGCTGCGTCCTGGTCCCTACCCTTTTCATACTTTTTATTAATCAAGTGGTTAAGTTTCTCTCAGAAACCCCTACCGATGCCCCATCACTGGGTGGGACTAAATTCCCCCTTTTAATTTTTGCTGATGACACGCTCATATTGGCTAAAACACAGAAGGGTCTGCAGGTAGCTATAGACAAATTTGTGGATTTCTGCAATGAGAACGATTTAGAAATTAACATCAACAAAACCAAATTTATGGTCTTCACAAAGAAAAAACCACAGAGGGGCAATGTTACGATGAACGGGTCTAGTCTGGAACAGGTTGAAGTTATGACCTATCTTGGTGTGACAATGGACTATAGATTACGCTGGAAAGAGCAAATAGCGGCGCTTAGCTTGAAATTTACGCGTCTGTCCGGTTGTCTGGTGAAGGAGCAGCGGAGTTCTCTGACCAAAAGGGTATTGCCCGTTCTTAAAATATATAGTGCAAAAATCAGCTCTGCCATATTATACGGGGCTGATATATGGGGTTGTGTGGACCTGGCTGTCCTTGATAGGATACAGAACAAATTTTTCCGAAACCTAGTCAGTCTTCCTCCATCAACACCCGCTCTGCCACTATTGATGGATATGGGGTTCCATTCAATTAAAAATCAAGCCCAGTACAGGATGGTGGCGTTATGGCGACGCATATGGTCCACACCGGAACTTGCCATGTTTGCCCAAGAGCTTCAGGATGTTAGATCACAACAGGGGGCAGGTGAAATTCCATGGTTTAAGTCAATTAGAAACACTCTTATCGGAATGGGCCTCCCCCAGTTGTGGTTTGAGCCGGGCTCTCACATCTTTCCCTCTAAGAAAGATTTTAAATCTCTCTTCTGGTCTATGGTTAAAGATGAACACGTTGCTCTTTCAGAGAAACCGAACCTGACCGGTCTGTTTCTGCTACATAAAATAGTCCCTCATACCGAGTGCTTTTGGGATGTAATTGTCAAAACCTTAGATAGGAAACTTTACTTTCAGTTCCGTCTAGGTACATTGCCATTACGGGCCTTCACCAGTGGTTGGCAGAAGCCGGCGACTCCACTTTGTCCATGTTGTACTGACCATAAAGAAACAATAGGTCATTTCTTGTTTGTTTGTAATGCTTACCGTGAACCACGCCACAAGTGGCTAAAGCCTATATGCTATAGATTAAAGACCCGGTCGAGTAGTGAAGCCTTGCTCATTCTAAGAACTAACACCTCTGAATGTCTTTCCATTGGATTGGCCAAATTCCTTGGATGGGCTTGGTTATTAAGGTCTAAGACAGTTTGTAACATACCGTCATGAAAAACTCATATAGTACGTTACTTTACTAGATTGTGTCTCCGACCAGTATTGATGTTGTGTCTTTTTATATGCATTTGTTCAATAATAATCTTCTCTTGTCGTCTTTATGCACATATTTAATTGAGGTTTTAATCAATTCTTAATTTTTTTTTGTTCTATTGTTCTTTACGCTTAATTTTCATATAATGTCATTGATTATGTAATAGTGTTATTATTCATATGTATGTAAATATTTTGTCTTTTATGAAGAATATTCGAAATAAAGACGTTAAAAACTGAAACTGTTTTTATACCTAAACCTATTTTGCATTCCCTCCAGGGGAGCCGGCTAATTTAATTCACATCTCACTATGGTACCTCCAAAAAGCAACACATTCTTCAATGTGTGCTTGAAACAGGCATGCCAAAAATATTGCAGAATATGCAAATATTATAAGCAAAGTAGCGGTTAAGGTACTCTTGGTACGTTGCGCAGTTCAAATCTTATACAAAGTAGAGAAAAGTCTCCTCATTACCTGCCTACACAAATTGCAATTCGTATATCTATCCCATACAAATCCAAAGTCGACCAACACAAATTCCAAAATTCCAAAGCCAAAGTAAGCATTACTAAACTACCTTACCAATCCCAGGCATCAAAAACCAACAGCAAGTGTTGCATCAAAACAATCCTTATCAATCACTTGGTGTCCAAATTCTAACTGCCAAGTTCTGAATGACTTGACGGTCGTTTTTAGAATACTCACCCCAAAAAGGTTCTCAGTCAGGAGTGGTAAACGTGGAGGATCAAAATCAAGAAGACCAGAAATATACCGGGCTGCAGAGACAGAGAATCCCCAGAATCTCTGTGCACAGAGTACCTCCTTAGTAGAATCCTGACCTGTCCTCCTCAGTAGATTTCTGTCTCCTGACAAGATCACTCCCTCAGATAGCCACTTCTCTGATGAGGTCCACGTTGGGGCGCCATTTGAAGAAAATAGAAACCTTCTCAGGGGTCCCAATGATACACCTTGGTCCCATTAACCCAACAAAGAAGAAATTGGCACAGAAGCTGTAATATAAAATACATATTTATTAAACGTCAGATGAGGAAGACTACGTCACCCAGAAGCCTTAGCAAATGAATGAGGCAGTCTAAGGAGTACAGAAAACTGGAGCCTTATATATGCTTAGGGTTACTCGGCTGTGCCGAGTTCAAAGCTAAACGCGTTTGGAAAAGAAATAGGTCGGCACCGTACAATATTGAAAAGATTGTGACCCAAAAAAAAGATCGGCATCCTTTCTTTTTGTCCAAGTTGAATACTCGACTCGACAAACACAGGGAACCAACAACCCAGTCGAGTTTTATGAACTTCCATTTTCTAAATAAAAGGATTGAGATAGTGTAATCCGAGCAACATCAAGAAGTCTCAGTTTGCCTAATTTACGGAGAGAAGTGAGAAAGCCCTGATGAGAATCTGGGAACTGGTTTCCCTGGATTTGAAACGCGTTGGCATATCTGAAGGAGCGAGTAACATCATTTACTGTGTAAACTAGCATTCGCTAGTTTTGCAATTGGTCGCCTTGTGGTGATTTTGTCTCCTTTTTTTTACTTTGTCTCTAATTGTTTGGATATTGATTTATTCGTTAGAATGCAAATGCACAAATATATATTGTTTGTTTATATCAAATATTGCATTTAGGATGTATGTTGTCTAATTTTCATTAGTAATTATGTGGATTGTAAATATGTGTTTATAAATATCGTTGTATATACGTGTAAATATTGTTGAATGTACAATTGTTCCTTTTCATACACAAAATATGATAAAGAAAATATTAAAAGAATCAACTAATTCAAAGGGTATAAATAAAAGTACCCGGACAAACTAAAATACTTTTTCGTTTAATCTTTAAGTAGATTCTCTGAAAGTAAGAATTTTGAAGGCAATTTTTGTGTTTTTTTGATATAGATAAGGTCCAGCCTACTCCATGTCCCAGGACCTAACTCCTTAGCTTTGCAAGGGTTACATAGTCAGCATAAGACCAAGGGGCGGTCCTGGCACATGTAAGCATGCAAAATGACTAATATGGGCATACAAGATCTGCTTGCTCAACAAAGTGGGAGGAGCTAACAGTGGCTGCGTTTGGCAAACACATCCTGACAATAACAGACTAGAAACAGTTGCAAGGACAGCTGCAAGCTCAACTGATCATGTGTGAAGGTGGAAGTTGCTGAATATAGTTTGTTTCTAGGCAGATTACAAGAGCAGTCAACACTGAGGGAGGACAGAGCACATGGGGAGCATGTGGCAGCACATGGCAAACAAGATGGCTGCCAGAAATACAAAATGGCTTTCAGCTCATTCTAACAAATCCCTCCAATATTTAACACAGGAGCCAGCCTCCGCCAGGAAGGGTAGGTTCGGGTGCTTTATCAGAAGGTCCAGGGGGGCATGCATGATGTTGATTTTAGCCCACCCCTTCAAATTCTTCCAAGCCCTTACCATGCATCCCACAGTATTTATTTCTTTCCTGGGCCTGGGTTGTGGCTGGTATAGGGTCATCGAGAGTGGGACTGGGTCTACTTGGTCATATTTCGGAGCTGTATGTGTCATGAACTGTGTTGGGTAGATCCAGTATTATGAAAATTGTGCTTGAGCACACCAATAGTACATCTCGAGGTCCTGAGCTCTGATTCATCCCTGCTCAAAAGGGAGAGTGAGCACCTCCCATGAGACCAGAGGCTACCTGGCCGCCCCTGCCAGGGTCACCATATTGGATCGCAGCCGCCTTCTGAAGCAAGCTGTGAGGGGAATCAGAATGTTAGTGAAGAGATACAGGAGGTTGGGCAGCACCACCATCTTAATGATAGCCACTCTACCGGCTAGGGAAAGAGGAAGCTCAAACCATCCCTTTATGTGCTGTTCCAGCTAGTCTATGAACTTCCCATAGTTGGAGCGCCAGAGTTCATCAGGATCTCGACTAATCCATACTCCCAGATATTTCACCAGGTCTGGAGTCCACTGCAAGGGGTACTCCATCTGTGTCTGCGTTGTGACCTTCGTGAGTATGAAGATTACTGATTTGGACCAGTTAATTACACTTCCAGCCAGGCCTCCAACATGCAGGAATTCCCGAATCAGCGGGTCCAAATTGCCAATAGGATCCTTGACGCAGAGTGTCCCATCGTCCATGTAGAGGGACACCAGCACCACACAGGTGGTAAACACCAGTCCCCTTTGGGCATGGTGCAGCCTGGCCGTAAGCGGCTCCTTGGCTATGGCAAATAGCAGTGGCAACCTCTGGCACGTCCCTTGGGAAATCGAGAGGGAGGCAGTGATAACCCCATTTACCCTGATGCACGCCGCAGGGAGAGAGTAAAGCCGTGATATTAGATGAAGGAATTTCGTACTGAGGGCGATGCGTTTAATTAAGGCAAAAAGATAGGGATACTCGAGGGAGTTGAATGCCTTTGTGGCGTTCAGTAGTATCGCAGCTGCTTGTATCTGCTGGTCTATCTCCTGCATTGTGGCAAAGAGAGTACGTAGGTTGTGGACAATAGACCTGCCTGGGACGAACCAGCACTGGTCAGGACGGAGTTTCAAGGGCATCAGGTTGAGAAGGCGTGCCACAATAAATTTTGCCAGGATTTTATTGTCCACGTTTATCATGGAAAGTGGGTGATACGAATCGCATAGTATAGGGTCCTTACTAGGCTTGAGTATTCTGATAAGAGCCTCCCGGAGTGATGTGAGGAGAGACCCATACTCCACTGAATATTGATACATGTCTATCAGCCAGGGAGCGAGTAGGGCAGAGTACTCCTTATAGAAGGCGGCTGATAGGCCATCCATGCCTGGTGTTTTCCCAGCCGGGAGGGAACAAATAGCGCCATTTACTTCCTGATGGCTGATGTGAATGGCAAGATATTCTTCCACCTCTGAGGCATCCGTTCATAGCTGTGCCTGATAAAGGGACGTATAAAAAGAAACCATTTCCTCCTGTACCGCTTTTTGACCTGTCAACACCTCGCTGTTCGTGGAGTGCAGTTCAGAAATATAATCATCAGCCCATGGTTTCCTAAGCAGTCACACCAGGGTTTTGCTTGCTCGGTCTCCCTCGCGTATCGCCGCGCCTTGTTCTCCCTTCCCAGGAATAGAACCTCTTTCTGTGCAGCCTCCTGAAACTCAGTCACTTTGGTGTGTATGTAATTGAGTATGATTGTCCTTTTTCTGGAGAAGAACTCTCTTTCAAAGGCTCCTATATTTTGCTCCAGCCATCGGAGATACGCTCTGAGAGATCTGAGATCCGCCGCCTGCTTTGTTATGTACTCCCCTCTAATAAAACAGTCTTGAAAGCCTCCCATAGAGTCAAAGGATACTCAACTGAGCTCTTGTTCCTGGAAGAGTAGTCAGTGATCGCCTGCCTGATGGATTAATGGAATACCTGATCTCTTATGGCTCCCACCAGGAGCTTCAGGAGAAGGCTTTGGCGGGGTAATCTGGTATGTCAAGAGTGAGCAAGGTTAGAACATGATCAGAGAGGACACGTGGCAGATGCTGGGCCTCTGTCACCCAGCCAGCTGCATCCATGGATATCAGTCAATAGTCTCTGCGTAACCATGCTGGGCCCTCTGCAGTCATGTATGTGCCGCTTGTCTCATCCACATCCAGGTATCTCTGACGCAAGATGTCAGTCAGCTGACCGTCTTGTATTATCATCTGGAGCAACACAGCAGAGCAGGAATTAGGGCACCGGGACTCCCCAGACCTATCTATAAGGTGCTCTAGTACTACACTGAAGTCCCCACCCCATATAATGGCCCCTGGGCCCAGTGAGTCCACCACTCTCCAAACTTCAACGAAGAAACCCAGATCATCAAAGTTCAGACCATACAGGGAGATAAGCCTCACTGGATGACCCCCTAGTGTGCCAGCTAGCATAACATATCTGCCTTGTTTATCAAGGAGTGAGGTGCAAGTGTGCCCTTTTTGATGATAATGGTGACACCCAAGCATAATTTGAATAGTGTCCCACATGTTTCTCACCAAACCAACCCGCTCGCAAGGGCCCCTGTGTGTGCTGGGTCCAGTGTTGCTCCTGTAGGAACCCAATGTTCACTTTATGCCTGTCAAGCTGCGCTGCCACAATCCTAGCTTTTCGAGCAGTATTAAAGCCACAAATGTCCCAGGCAATACATTTGATTCTTTTTTGCAGTGGGCGCTGCGCCGGGGATAAATCTGCAGGGGCTGCACTTTTCGGGGGATGACTTTCCATAAACCCTTCTTCTGAGAGGTGTTACAAACAGAATACATGAAGCAAGAGATTGCAACAACAAGTCCAATTTAAAAAAATACATGCATGTTAACAAGGAGAAATTGTATGAACATGTATGTGGAATCTCACCACACAACATAGGTACTCAACACAATGTAAAATCCATCTCCAACTAAAGACACAGTCTGTAATGAGTAGTTGGTCTACACTTCACCCATGTGGTGTAATGCATTGCCTAACACAGCCTATCCAATACATGGAATGCATGTCCTTCAGTATTGTAACGTGCTGTGGTTAACATGTGAAAACACACAATGATGGTTTTCATGCAGGGAAGGACACTGAAACTTGTTAGCATACTCCCTGTACTCATCTGACACTCAACATACGCATGCATCATACAGCCTAATACTGGTGTGCATACTGACTACTACCATGGGAAGGCACAATGCATGCATCTGTATGTGTCACACTTACAGACACTACACAGACATATCAAGCGGATGATGGACAATCATACATATTACATACCAACAAAAGGAAACATATCTCCAGGTGGTGAATAATGTCCTGATACATACCCTCTGCCATAATAGGTACTCACACATTACGGCCCCATAGAGAAATTCCAAAATAGTTGGCGCCTTCTTAATCACAACCAGTTATAGGTTTCCAAAAAACTTGTGACATTTGCAGTACACACTTACTTTCAGTGTACAATGTAATTGACTATGTCACCATTACCCACATCGTTGACTGGGTACGAACCATGTTAACAAAGTTAGGCTATAGCAGAAAATCACGGTGTGGAAAAATAAATTCTTCTCCATTAAAAAACCACATTGCAAGATGTGCAATGGCACCTACTGAACTTGATACTAACATGGTGAAACTTTTCTAAGTATTTAGCCTCTCTGAAAATGCAACTTGACATGTTAATGATTATGTAACATACATATACAATCCCTAATCATCAAAACACACTTAATTCACATTAACCAACACATTTACATGGTCACAAAGGCATATGTGCATTCCAGGCACATCAGACATGTGAACACAACTAGGTGTGGGACTAGGCGGTAGACTTTGGAGTTACGCAAGCACCATGGGTGTATGACTACGAATACAGTACTTAAAATATGTGGTAATCTGAATATGAACAAGCCTCATATGATAATAAAATGAGCATCACATGGCTAACATACCCCATAGACTTTGAAATTCAAACCATCTAATAATCTTCGACACCATTTCAATACCCAAGTATGTCCATAACCTGATTCCCTTCTACCTGCAGGATGTGTGCACTGGGTACTCATTTACACATTTCAATTGTTGATACACTTATGCTATGTACACATGAAAGATGTGTGTAAGTAGTCATTAGCCACATCTAAGTACCACTGTAAAACCCATCAAGTACCAAGATGGGTTTGCTTTTGAAATGTATAAGAAACAACAGTTCTAAACAACAGATACATGAAAAATAGAGCAAGAAGACCACTCTAAAGCCACTTGTCTTCATTCATGGCAATGTCATGTTTCAAGGGCGACACATTGCACAAAAATGTAATTATCAGACTAATGCAATGACAGAGTATATAGTCCATGTGCACACATGATCAGTACATTCAAACAGGTCAACATGGATACATGCCTACACAGTTCCAGCACAACATTTCAGCTACAAAACACAATCATACACACTTGTTTCCATAGGTAGCTTAAACATGGTATGTCTGACATTTGCACCAAAGCATTTATGTTCAGACTTGTGTGGCCCAAATCATAGATCTAATTGAAGTGATAGCAAGTATAAGGATTTTACTAGCACATTTGCTGTCCATCAAGAACATGCTGAAAGCATGCATACTCCTCATGTTTCATATATAATATACTGTGAAAATACCAATAAAAATAATTTGTAGAAAAAAACATTACTTTGATATGTACACTCTCAGCAGGAGCACACATAAATATGTCACAATGAGTATATATGCTACATCAATTCAGGAAATGGTGCCAATATGCTATTTCGAAAAACATACCCCCAGAAAACACTTTATGCACAATTGGTCACCTTCAAGGACATATACATATTAGCCTATTTATGTCATCTGGACTCACATCCTTCAACGGTATTGAATCCTAGTACAAACAAAGAAAACCCGAGTTCACAGGTTTAGGGACCTAGTCAAAGGAATAGGCTCCTAATCAGTATGATCAGGGATAGCCTTCAGGAAAGAAAAATGTATTTCTGGAGTCCCCTCACTCACCGGGGTTTCCCCATGATGACATGCTTCATCATTGGGGTCATTCCAGTTCTCTATGAACTGGGGCGTGTTGGGACTTGCAGAAATATATAGGAGCACTTAAAGTGGAAGACTATGTGAAGTGCAGAGTGTAGTGGAGTGGGTTAAAGTGATTAAAAATACCATGCTAGTGAGCTTAAATACTTTATTATCGCTCATAGGTTGGTATACCTAAAAGGGTGTGTTACACGGAGAAAACCTAACTGTAATGCGTAGGAGTTCAGTGTAAGATCAACATGTTTCGAGCCTACCCCTAGCTCTTCATCAGGAACACACAGGGACCAGCCCTCTGTTTGTCACTCCTATTCAACCTAAATATGGAAATTAAATATTAAATCAAGACAACGCTGCAACTAATAAAGCATGCTTGGTTTATACATACGATCACTATGTCACGTAGTGTATCTGTGATAGTAGAAAGAGATGGTTAGAGAAACAACACCCTCTCTCTAAATTGAGTCGGCGGGTACAAGACTTTTTCCAGGCAGCAGGACGATTCAACCTTGTGTATGAATCCCTATTGGACTGCACATACATGTCATAAAATGTAGGTGTCTGTGCATGCACATTAATTTTACAGCCAATGTCTGCAGAATAAATGCCTGTGTCATGTAATTACAACAAGGAGTACAGAACACATATACACACACATATATCAATATAGTTAACTAAAATATCGAACTTTTAAATGTATTAAAAATACTAGAAATGTAATTAAATAATTAACATAATTAAATAAACATACGTAAAATAATGTAACAAAGCTTAAAATGTCAAAGTAATAAATGACATGTAAATATATTGACATAAATATATACATAAACATATTATATAAATATAAAAGTAAATAAAATATAATAATTCAATTAATTAAAATAAAACATTTAATGGTAATTAATAATGAGTGCAACAGTAGTGAAAACGTTGGATAGCGTAGGGGTAAAAATTACTATCCCCACTCCAGAGAGTGCAACAGTAGGGAAAACATTGGATAGCGTAGGGGTAAAAATTACTATTCCCACTCCAAAGAGTGCAACAGTAGGGAAAACATTGGATAGCGTAGGGGTAAAAATTACTATTCCCACTCCAGAGAGTGCAACAGTAGGGAAAGAAATGATTTAATATTAAAATAAGAATAAATTAATTGTCAATAGCAATAAAAAACTAATTAAAAATAATGACCAATTAATAACAATTAATTACCAATATAAAATATATTACCAATCAATAATGACTTACCAATAAATAATTAATTATCAATTAATTATCAATACATATACATAAAAATAAATATTAACTTTATTACAATTAAATTACTTCCCACCCAATTCCCCTATAAACCAACAACCCGCTCCTAATAATAAAAAATACAATTAGCATAATTATCAACTATTCAATTAATAAAACGTATTTACCAATGTATACAAAATAATTACCAAGTAATAAACATTCATTAACAATTAATAATTAATTATCAATTAATTAATTATCAATACATACATATAAAATGTAATATTTAATTTACTATAATTAGGTTACTTCCCACCCTATTCCCCTATAAACCCACAACCCGCTCCTAATAATAAAAAATACAAATAACAGAATTATCAATTGATCAATTAATAAAAATTAATTACCAATTTATAAAATGTAATTACCAATTAATAATTAAGTATCAATCAATTAATTACCAATACATATAAATTAAAATTATATTTAATTTAATATCATTAAATTACTTCCCGCCCTACCCCTATAAACCGACAACCAGCTACGGAATTAAATTACGCAAAAATGAAATACATAACATTCATTACTTTAAAAACATTAAACATACATTAGAAAAATAATACATAATTCTAACACATATACTACCATACATAACACTAAAAAAAATCTATATTATGGAAATCTATATTATAAAATTCAATATTGTGGGAATCTATATTATGAAACTCAATATTGTGCAATTCGGTATTTCCCACCCCAATTTTGATATTCTGTCCTATCTATATTTTGATATTTCGATATTCTGTCCATTCTATACTTTTGATTCAATATTCTGTCCATTCGATATTTTGGAATCGATATTTAGGGAGTTCACCATGAAGCTCAGGATAGGCCACCGGCAAGAATAAGGCCCATGTGGGGAGTCAGAGTCGGGCACCTGCTACTTCAAAGTGGGGAGGACTTTCCCAGCTGGACTACGGTGATCTTTCTACCAGTGTCTGAGATCCTCCCACCTCTTTCAGCAATGGAAACTGAGCCGGCCATAGACTCCCTGGATCCGCATTTGTCTGGCAATGGCTTTCCAAATCCTTTGCCTCATTCTGGTGTTGACCTGGAGGGATGACATAGAGCCTTAATGGACTGCACATTCATGGCATATGAATTTAATGACAAAGATGAAGGAAGTTTTAGAGAACTAACATGTGCAAGATGTCCATTTATACAGGATAGAGATCACTTGTGACATTGTTGTGCAGGTACACATACATCGGATAACCACACATATGTGCTTAGAATGCTTGGATACATTTATCTTGGTCCAGGAATCAGGTTGAGTTCACATCCCAAAAAAGTAGGCAAAAGATCACAATAAACACGTTTGGTAGCAGAGTACAGGTCTAATGACATTGCCAGACTTTACTATGGTTATGCTAAGACAGTACTATGACTCCATGCATGGATCACACACCATATTTTTGACTACTTTGACATGTTCCGATGCTTATACAAATCGATTTGCTCCCATGTGTGGTGACTCATACTTCCAGCATAAAACATGGTGGGGCATATTATCAAGGGGGTTTATCTCCGCCTTTTTGGCTTTAAAAGCCAAGAAAGCGGAGATAAAATTATCTCCCTATTACCTAGCTGTCGCTAACACCAGTTAGCAACAGCTAGTAGGAGATAGCGACCATCTTGGCCCCACTTTGCATGTCAGTGATATTTATCACTAATGACATGCAAAGTGGGCGTGCCAAGATGTTAGCGACTGAAAACAGTCGCTAACCTCGCTATCTCCTATTACCAACTTTTGAAGATATTCGCGCTAAGCGCGAATATCTCCAAAAGCTAACACCTGCCCTGAGCAGTTCTTAGCCATGTTATCCAATCGGAGGTGGATAACATGGCTAAGAGCATTAGCTCGGTAATGCATGAATATCGCTGACTTTTCAGCGATATTCATGCATTGCGGCGATTTTTATCGCATTTGCGATAAACCTTGGTAATACCAAGGTTTATTTGCGGTAAGAATCGCCGCAGCTCTGCGGTAAATTTTTGTCTCTAACCAAGCAATAGCGATAATTATCGCTATTGCTTGGTAATATGCCCCGGTGTGTTTCTGTGTGACTCTGAGAGTGACACATGCCATGAACATGCGTCTTGTGTGCAATTTTAGATATGCTGAGTTTCTACTTTTTGTATTAGAAAGCACTGTCACATGTACGATGAAGACTAAACAAACGTAGGGGCATATTACCAAGGCAGATAAAATGAAATTATCGCCTCTTTTGCGGCCGTTTTGCAGCCGCAAAGCGGTGATAATTTCACTGCCCTATTAGCAAGCTGTCGCTAACATCAGTTAGCGACAGCTTTTAGGTGATAGCGAGCGGTTTGGGGCCCGCTTTGCATGTCAGCGATATTTATCGCTAATGACATGTAAAGTGGGTGTACCCAACCTGTTAGCGACTGAAAGCAGTCGCTAACATCACTATCACATATTATCAACGCAGACGTAGCGATTAAAATATTCACGCTAAGCGCGAATATCGCCAAATCCTAATGCCTGCTCAGACCACTTCTTAGCCTGTATATCCAATTAGAGGTGTATATTCAGATTAAATCCTCATTAGCGATAATGCCTGAATATCGCTGACTTTCCAGCGATATTCACGCATTTCACCACAATCGCCGGATATTTTATCACTTTAGAGATAAAAGTTGCTAATAGCACATTATCCCTACGATAAAATCCGGCGATGCACGGCGAGAAAAAAAATGTCGCTAAGCCTATTTTGCGATAAATATCGCTAGTTGTTGATAATATTCCCCATAATTTGGGATCTTACAGCCATTGTCAGACACATGAAAATGCTTGGCATTATGTGGCTCCTGATGATCATGAAATTGATGCTCAGGAAGAGACACAGGAGTGTCGCGAGTAAGAGAAATCATATGATAAAAATATACATAACATTACACATTAGTAGTTGTGATGTTTAACATTGCCATGTTTTGCACTGCAGCCTAGAATGATGTTGAGGGACAAGCTGCATCAGCGATATTGACCTAGGTTTAGTGTCATCTTGTCAGAATTGTCTGTGAGTTAGCCCTCACGCTTTCACTGGCACCACATGTTTCTGAATGTCAGTATTTTAAGCACATCCAATGTCTCTGCTAAAATGTCTAACAGAATTGGATTGCTCATTGTGACCATTTTTGAGGATGTTTTCACACTAGCACAATAGTTCAGCCTGAGTCACCTATTTTGAGACGAGTGGATGTCCATACACATACCATCATTCCTCTGATGCTGCCCCAAACCATTTACCCCAAATGGTATGTATAGTTACCTAACCACTTTTTATTAGGCTTGGACACGTTTCACATTAATCTGCCAATGGATTCCACACTCAGACATTCATCTAGTTGATCATCCCTATCTTATGTCTCAGATGTGGTGCTGTACATACTTTGATACTATGGTTGTTAATTGCATACAAGTTAAGTGCTATCACATGCTTACACATTTTGTACACACAGACTTATGAATGCTAAATGTACAGATGTAAGGGATATAACTGTCAACATCCTGGTGGGTATGTTTGACTTTGACAGTTGGGGAGAGTGACATCTGCATCCTCAAATAAGCAGTCAGCACTTACCTGCTCTTCTAGTGAACCATAGAGCTGGCCATACTTTGGTAAGACTTCTCCTACAAGGGACTCTAACTGTTCTCGTATGAGAGAGCCTGCAGTGCATGAAATGCCAAGCGCGCGGTCTTTGTCTGCTAGCAGTGATTGCCTATATTTCCCTGTAAGAGGAAATTCTGACTACCGCCATATCAGCGGTCAACTGTGATGTATTTGCAATGGCTTCAGACCCACTTTTTACCTTTTTTTAACACTTGTCTATGCACCACTACCACTACATGTACTTGTTAAGACTTACTGAGATATGGTACTCATTGTGCAATGCATGTATGTACATGGCAGGTAGGCATGGTACATGTGTGATGGTGTACCAGTTAAAACATGTCAGACAAGCCATGCTTTTTGACTACTTCAATTGATGTTGCGCCTGATCAAGGCGTCATATTATGAATTGTGACCTTGTAGATGACTGTCAGTGAAGCCAGGCAGATCAGTAATGAATTCACAGTACAGAGTTTTCTACATTTCACAACATATGTCCTTTCCATTTGTTCAATGATTTACATGTGAAGAGTTTAATGATGTTGCTAACAGAGTGCAATAATGCTCCACTACTCTCTCACTCAGGAACCCTGAGAGGGGAGGAAGCAGTCATCCTCCAGTGTTCCATCCATTCCCTGACCTCCAGACAACGCAAGAGAGACACACCATCCAGAAATACAGATTGGATCATCTGACCATCCTGGATCTGACTAGTCAGTTGAAACAGGATCTGCATATTCTCACAGTATCACTCCGATTGTAAAGGTTTGTCTGTTTTGCACATTTTGGCCACTGGCTGTTTTCAGTTGGGATGTCACAAGCAATGTTCAGTCTTGTCCCGACAGAGGTGCTTGCTGCATTGTTTAAAGACGCAAGTCGCTACATTCAGTTCCCTGGCTGTGATGGTTTGGGTACAGTGAAGGCAGCTTTCTATGGGCTAGATCATATCCCACATGTAATTGAATCCATGTATTATTCACATATTCCCTTAGTGGCACCACACAACCATGAGAAGGTTACAGGAACCACAGACACTTTCACTCTAGGTTCCCAGGCTCTGACCATCACAGCTTAATCCTGCAGAACAGTAACATACAAAGGCTGATGTCACAGTTCCAACCCGAGAGGGCCTGACTTGTGGGTCAGTGTAATGTGTGTTAGTTTGATTATGCATAAATGTCATGCACATAGACATGAGACTGTGAATTAATTTTTACTTTCTAAATATTTCTCATTTAGGAGGCCCTGGGTATCCCAACCACCTATGGTTGTTGACGCCACTCCGAAATCAAACAACGCCTGCTGAACAATGCTTCAATGACGCACAATGGAAGACAAAGTGGTCAGTGGAACAGACTTTTGGCCTTCTGAAAGCTAGGTTCCGCTGCCTGGATGGGAGTGATGGAGCCCAATACTCACCAGGGAAGGTATGCCAGATAACCGTGGCCTGCTGCATCATACACAGTATTGCCCTGAGACAGGAGGCACCATATATCCCAGAGGATAGAGATCATAGCAACCCAGCTGCAGGGCAATGGCAAGTGATGATCACACAAGTTGTGAAAATGATGGTGCAGATGTGTGTCAGGAACTCATCTGCAACTACTTCTCCTGAAGGTAAGTTGATCTGTGAAATGTTTTGTTCACAGCTGCACTGGGCCCATTAATACGGACTCAGGAAATGTTTTCAGTGAATCTAACCAGGTAGAGATAAAAGGAAGTGCTTAATATGACCTTTTCAATGTGATTATTCATGCCAATGTGATTTGTCAATTATTAGAAATGTTGAGGCTCAGGGGAAGCAGACATGATGTATGTGTATATGTTTATGACAGGGCTGATCACTGTATTGGTCACTTGTGAGTTTCTGTACCATGTCGTCTTCATATGAAAATGGTGCGAGCATGGATTGTTCCTGGAACTGTGTGTCATAGATGATGGGTGTGAACCTTCTTTGTAAGGACATCATGTTATACAATGCTTAGGTAGTTAGCTGTTTTTTTTAATTAAATTTAGTCTCATGGTGTGTTGTTCATGAGCCAATATGTGTGATATCGTAGGTCACAACAAATGTTTGGGTTAAGGTTATTTGCTGTAAGTCTGATTTCACTTGGGCTCATTCTTCATTGCTTATTACCTGCATGTGATTGTTCTGTGTCTTATCATGATGTTTTGAGTCTTCTTGTCACACATGACTGACATGTACTTGTGTTATGCCACGAAATGTTGTCAACACCTGATTGTTACGTTCCTGGAGTCTAGGAAAGTGGTGCAGACATGTGTCTGTGTACTTAATTTCGATCTGATATTTTGTTTAAACAATATTAGAATAAAACACATGTGCATGCCATATGTTTTAGATGAATTATCGGTTCCTCACATGAAGTGGGTTTGTGACAACTTTGCATTCAGATCCAAAGGGGCCCATTACGATGTCGGGCGGATTGCCTCCGCCAGGCTGGCGGTAGCCACAGCCAGCCTGGCTGGGGCAATGTGCCCGACAGCCACACTCGTTTTCCCCGCGCCTTATTAGTATGGCGGGGGGGACCTCGGCGGATGGAAAGACCGTCCTCCACTTTTCCGCCCCGGTCACCTTGTGGCCGGGGCGATAAAGGAATAATATGGTGGCGGTGTCTATCAGACACCGCCAGTCATATTATGATGGGCTCACTCTGATGCCTTTCCGTGGCGGCATCAAGGCATGCAGTCTTCACTCTGGAGGCCCCCTGCGGGCCCCCAGAGTGAAGGAGAGGTGGGGGTGCACACAGGGGGTACCTGTGGTACCCCCCAGCATTTGCATGCACGAAGCAGCTGGCACCGCGCGGTGCCTGCCACTTCGTGTATGCAAATGCATGCATGCATTTTTAACATTGTGGCGGGCGGTGCAGGGAGCACCGCCTGCCACAATGTTAAAAATGAGTGATGCGCTCGCCACTGTGGCAGGCGCATCCTAATGCCAACATCGGGACCCCCACCCATAAGGTGGACGGTCCCTCTTTCTGATGGGATGGCGGGCGGGCAAAGTCCACCCACCATCCTAATGAGGCCCAAAGTTGTGAAACTAGTGATTGTACAGCTCTAAGCTTTTGCAGTAAGTCCTGCTGAAGATGTCTAGCTGAGCAGCCACACCTTTAGACAGTCTTTGTATGTACAGATTCAATGATGTAGATGATGACACAATGTGTGTCTATCCTCATGTGAGTCATTATGGTACTGAGTAGATAGCACTGTTGTTATGCAGACACAACTACATTTACCTTGAGTCTGAAATTTGTCAGTTACAATGTTATTTAACCGTGGATGAATCATCACATGAAACAATGTTAGAAAGGATACAACGGATCTCCATTCATAAAATTGCGCAGCAAAAGGATTCTTGTTTGTATTATTGTGATATTTTAATTCCCTGGGGATACAGAATCACCAAGGAAGAACAGCGCTGGTTAGATTTATACCAAGCAAGCCCCTCATCTAACCAACAAAAATTCTGGGAGGTTGTGAGGTGGGGTGGGACTGGGGACTCGAAAGTCCCTGTTAACCATGTGCCTGCAGAACAATGGGTCAAGCACTACGCGACGCAGTTTAGTAACACGGAACAGATCTCCCACACTTGGGAAGATGCCAGTGTACAGACTGCGGTGCCCATACTTGACCACATTGTCTTCACAGAAACAGAAACTGTAGTTGCTCTTAAACAAGTCCAGAACGGTAAGGCCCCCGGTATGGACTGTGTCCCAGCGGACCTTTTTAAGTATGACCAGGTGCATTGGGTTCCGTACATAACTACCCTAGCAAATGCGATAGCTAGAGGGACCAGGATCCCAAATTCATGGAAAGGGGCAGAGATCCTGCCCGTGTATAAAAAAGGGGATAAAACTGATGCAGGAAACTACCGACCCATCAGTCTTATTGATGCCCTACAAAAGGTAGTGGCTAGAATGCTTTTAGGAAAAATCGACACCTGGATGACCGAAGCTGACATTCTCTCTCCATTACAAGCTGGATTTAGGGCTCACATTAGTACTGTAGATCAGATCTTAAGATTTGTTATGATCTACTGGAAAACTGTGTTTTTGAGAGGTGGCACGATATACGCTGCATTTGTGGACCTCAAATCAGCGTTTGATTTGGTCCCCAGAGGAAAGATGTGGGCTGCATTAAGAAAGATGGGAGTTCCTTCTGCGCTCCTAGAATTTACCATCAGGATGCACGAGGGAAATTTTGCTAGAGTTAGGTGGGGCCGCCAGGGCCAGGTCACAGAACCCTTCCCCGTGACTCGTGGAGTGAGACAGGGCTGCGTCCTGGCCCCTACCCTTTTCATACTTTTTATTAATCAAGTGGTTAAGTTTCTCTCAGAAACCCCTACCGATGCCCCATCACTGGGTGGGACTAAATTCCCCCTTTTAATTTTTGCTGATGACACGCTCATATTGGCTAAAACACAGAAGGGTCTGCAGGTAGCTATAGACAAATTTGTGGATTTCTGCAATGAGAACGATTTAGAAATTAACATCAACAAAACCAAATTTATGGTCTTCACAAAGAAAAAACCACAGAGGGGCAATGTTACGATGAACGGGTCTAGTCTGGAACAGGTTGAAGTTATGACCTATCTTGGTGTGACAATGGACTATAGATTACGCTGGAAAGAGCAAATAGCGGCGCTTAGCTTGAAATTTACGCGTCTGTCCGGTTGTCTGGTGAAGGAGCAGCGGAGTTCTCTGACCAAAAGGGTATTGCCCGTTCTTAAAATATATAGTGCAAAAATCAGCTCTGCCATATTATACGGGGCTGATATATGGGGTTGTGTGGACCTGGCTGTCCTTGATAGGATACAGAACAAATTTTTCCGAAACCTAGTCAGTCTTCCTCCATCAACACCCGCTCTGCCACTATTGATGGATATGGGGTTCCATTCAATTAAAAATCAAGCCCAGTACAGGATGGTGGCGTTATGGAGACGCATATGGTCCACACCGGAACTTGCCATGTTTGCCCAAGAGCTTCAGGATGTTAGATCACAACAGGGGGCAGGTGAAATTCCATGGTTTAAGTCAATTAGAAACACTCTTATCGGAATGGGCCTCCCCCAGTTGTGGTTTGAGCCGGGCTCTCACATCTTTCCCTCTAAGAAAGATTTTAAATCTCTCTTCTGGTCTATGGTTAAAGATGAACACGTTGCTCTTTCAGAGAAACCGAACCTGACCGGTCTGTTTCTGCTACATAAAATAGTCCCTCATACCGAGTGCTTTTGGGATGTAATTGTCAAAACCTTAGATAGGAAACTTTACTTTCAGTTCCGTCTAGGTACATTGCCATTACGGGCCTTCACCAGTGGTTGGCAGAAGCCGGCGACTCCACTTTGTCCATGTTGTACTGACCATAAAGAAACAATAGGTCATTTCTTGTTTGTTTGTAATGCTTACCGTGAACCACGCCACAAGTGGCTAAAGCCTATATGCTATAGATTAAAGACCCGGTCGAGTAGTGAAGCCTTGCTCATTCTAAGAACTAACACCTCTGAATGTCTTTCCATTGGATTGGCCAAATTCCTTGGATGGGCTTGGTTATTAAGGTCTAAGACAGTTTGTAACATACCGTCATGAAAAACCCATATAGTACGTTACTTTACTAGATTGTGTCTCCGACCAGTATTGATGTTGTGTCTTTTTATATGCATTTGTTCAATAATAATCTTCTCTTGTCGTCTTTATGCACATATTTAATTGAGGTTTTAATCAATTCTTAATTTTTTTTGTTCTATTGTTCTTTACGCTTAATTTTCATATAATGTCATTGATTATGTAATAGTGTTATTATTCATATGTATGTAAATATTTTGTCTTTTATGAAGAATATTCGAAATAAAGACGTTAAAAACTGAAACTGTTTTTATACCTAAACCTATTTTGCATTCCCTCCAGGGGAGCCGGCTAATTTAATTCACATCTCACTATGGTACCTCCAAAAAGCAACACATTCTTCAATGTGTGCTTGAAACAGGCATGCCAAAAATATTGCAGAATATGCAAATATTATAAGCAAAGTAGCGGTTAAGGTACTCTTGGTACGTTGCGCAGTTCAAATCTTATACAAAGTAGAGAAAAGTCTCCTCATTACCTGCCTACACAAATTGCAATTCGTATATCTATCCCATACAAATCCAAAGTCGGCCAACACAAATTCCAAAATTCCAAAGCCAAACTAAGCATTACTAAACTACCTTACCAATCCCAGGCATCAAAAACCAACAGCAAGTGTTGCATCAAAACAATCCTTATCAATCACTTGGTGTCCAAATTCTAACTGCCAAGTTCTGAATGACTTGACGGTCGTTTTTAGAATACTCACCCCAAAAAGGTTCTCAGTCAGGAGTGGTAAACGTGGAGGATCAAAATCAGGAAGACCAGAAATATACCGGGCTGCAGAGACAGAGAATCCCCAGAATCTCTGTGCACAGAGTACCTCCTTAGTAGAATCCTGACCTGTCCTCCTCAGTAGATTTCTGTCTCCTGACAAGATCACTCCCTCAGATAGCCACTTCTCTGATGAGGTCCACGTTGGGGCGCCATTTGAAGAAAATAGAAACCTTCTCAGGGGTCCCAATGATACACCTTGGTCCTATTAACCCAACAAAGAAGAAATTGGCACAGAAGCTGTAATATAAAATACATATTTATTAAACGTCAGATGAGGAAGACTACGTCACCCAGAAGCCTTAGCAAATGAATGAGGCAGTCTAAGGAGTACAGAAAACTGGAGCCTCATATATGCTTAGGGTTACTCGGCTGTGCCGAGTTCAAAGCTAAACGCGTTTGGAAAAGAAATAGGTCGGCACCGTACAATATTGAAAAGATTGTGACCCAAAAAAAAGATCGGCATCCTTTCTTTTTGTCCAAGTTGAATACTCGACTCGACAAACACAGGGAACCAACAACCCAGTCGAGTTTTATGAACTTCCATTTTCTAAATAAAAGGATTGAGATAGTGTAATCCGAGCAACATCAAGAAGTCTCAGTTTGCCTAATTTACGGAGAGAAGTGAGAAAGCCCTGATGAGAATCTGGGAACTGGTTTCCCTGGATTTGAAACGCGTTGGCATATCTGAAGGAGCGAGTAACATCATTTACTGTGTAAACTAGCATTCGCTAGTTTTGCAATTGGTCGCCTTGTGGTGATTTTGTCTCCTTTTTTTTACTTTGTCTCTAATTGTTTGGATATTGATTTATTCGTTAGAATGCAAATGCACAAATATATATTGTTTGTTTGTATCAAATATTGCATTTAGGATGTATGTTGTCTAATTTTCATTAGTAATTATGTGGATTGTAAATATGTGTTTATAAATATCGTTGTATATACGTGTAAATATTGTTGAATGTACAATTGTTCCTTTTCATACACAAAATATGATAAAGAAAATATTAAAAGAATCAACTAATTCAAAGGGTATAAATAAAAGTACCCGGACAAACTAAAACACTTTTTCGTTTAATCTTTAAGTAGATTCTCTGAAAGTAAGAATTTTGAAGGCAATTTTTGTGTTTTTTTGATATAGATAAGGTCCAGCCTACTCCATGTCCCAGGACCTAACTCCTTAGCTTTGCAAGGGTTACATAGTCAGCATAAGACCAAGGGGCGGTCCTGGCACATGTAAGCATGCAAAATGACTAATATGGGCATACAAGATCTGCTTGCTCAACAAAGTGGGAGGAGCTAACAGTGGCTGTGTTTGGCAAACACATCCTGACAATAACAGACTAGAAACAGTTGCAAAGACAGCTGCAAGCTCAACTGATCATGTGTGAAGGTGGAAGTTGCTGAATATAGTTTGTTTCTAGGCAGATTACAAGAGCAGTCAACACTGAGGGAGGACAGAGCACATGGGGAGCATGTGGCAGCACATGGCAAACAAGATGGCTGCCAGAAATACAAAATGGCTTTCAGCTCATTCTAACAAATCCCTCCAATATTTAACACAGGAGCCAGCCTCCGCCAGGAAGGGTAGGTTCGGGTGCTTTATCAGAAGGTCCAGGGGGGCATGCATGATGTTGATTTTAGCCCACCCCTTCTATTCTTCCAAGCCCTTACCATGCATCCCACAGTATTTATTTCTTTCCTGGGCCTGGGTTGTGGCTGGTATAGGGTCATCGAGAGTGGGACTGGGTCTACTTGGTCATATTTCGGAGCTGTATGTGTCATGAACTGTGTTGGGTAGATCCAGTATTATGAAAATTGTGCTTGAGCACACCAATAGTACATCTCGAGGTCCTGAGCTCTGATTCCTCCCTGCTCAAAAGGGAGAGTGAGCACCTCCCATGAGACCAGAGGCTACCTGGCCGCCCCTGCCAGGGTCACCATATTGGATCGCAGCCGCCTTCTGAAGCAAGCTGTGAGGGGAATCAGAATGTTAGTGAAGAGATACAGGAGGTTGGGCAGCACCACCATCTTAATGATAGCCACTCTACCGGCTAGGGAAAGAGGAAGCTCAAACCATCCCTTTATGTGCTGTTCCAGCTAGTCTATGAACTTCCCATAGTTGGAGCGCCAGAGTTCATCAGGATCTCGACTAATCCGTACTCCCAGATATTTCACCAGGTCTGGAGTCCACTGCAAGGGGTACTCCATCTGTGTCTGCGTTGTGACCTTCGTGAGTATGAAGATTACTGATTTGGACCAGTTAATTACACTTCCAGCCAGGCCTCCAACATGCAGGAATTCCCGAATCAGCGGGTCCAAATTGCCAATAGGATCCTTGACGCAGAGTGTCCCATCGTCCATGTAGAGGGACACCAGCACCACACAGGTGGTAAATACCAGTCCCCTTTGGGCATGGTGCAGCCTGGCCGTAAGTGGCTCCTTGGCTATGGCAAATAGCAGTGGCAACCTCTGGCACGTCCCTTGGGAAATCGAGAGGGAGGCAGTGATAACCCCATTTACCCTGATGCACGCCGCAGGGAGAGAGTAAAGCCGTGATATTAGATGAAGGAATTTCGTACTGAGGGCGATGCGTTTAATTAAGGCAAAAAGATAGGGATACTCGAGGGAGTTGAATGCCTTTGTGGCGTTCAGTAGTATCGCAGCTGCTTGTATCTGCTGGTCTATCTCCTGCATTGTGGCAAAGAGAGTATGTAGGTTGTGGACAATAGACCTGCCTGGGACGAACCAGCACTGGTCAGGACGGAGTTTCAAGGGCATCAGGTTGAGAAGGCGTGCCACAATAAATTTTGCCAGGATTTTATTGTCCACGTTTATCATGGAAAGTGGGTGATACGAATCGCATAGTATAGGGTCCTTACTAGGCTTGAGTATTCTGATAAGAGCCTCCCGGAGTGATGTGAGGAGAGACCCATACTCCACTGAATATTGATACATGTCTATCAGCCAGGGAGCGAGTAGGGCAGAGTACTCCTTATAGAAGGCGGCTGATAGGCCATCCATGCCTGGTGTTTTCCCAGCCGGGAGGGAACAAGTAGCGCCATTTACTTCCTGATGGCTGATGTGAATGGCAAGATATTCTTCCACCTCTGAGGCATCCGTTCATAGCTGTGCCTGATAAAGGGACGTATAAAAAGAAACCATTTCCTCCTGTACCGCTTTTTGACCTGTCAACACCTCGCTGTTCGTGGAGTGCAGTTCAGAAATATAATCATCAGCCCATGGTTTCCTAAGCAGTCACACCAGGGTTTTGCTTGCTCGGTCTCCCTCGCGTATCGCCGCGCCTTGTTCTCCCTTCCCAGGAATAGAACCTCTTTCTGTGCAGCCTCCTGAAACTCAGTCACTTTGGTGTGTATGTAATTGAGTATGATTGTCCTTTTTCTGGAGAAGAACTCTCTTTCAAAGGCTCCTATATTTTGCTCCAGCCATCGGAGATACGCTCTGAGAGATCTGAGATCCGCCGCCTGCTTTGTTATGTACTCCCCTCTAATAAAACAGTCTTGAAAGCCTCCCATAGAGTCAAAGGATACTCAACTGAGCTCTTGTTCCTGGAAGAGTAGTCAGTGATCGCCTGCCTGATGGATTAATGGAATACCTGATCTCTTATGGCTCCCACCAGGAGCTTCAGGAGAAGGCTTTGGCGGGGTAATCTGGTATGTCAAGAGTGAGCAAGGTTAGAACATGATCAGAGAGGACACGTGGCAGATGCTGGGCCTCTGTCACCCAGCCAGCTGCATCCATGGATATCAGTCAATAGTGTCTGCCTAACCATGCTGGGCCCTCTGCAGTCATGTATGTGCCGCTTGTCTCATCCACATCCAGGTATCTCTGACGCAAGATGTCAGTCAGCTGACCGTCTTGTATTATCATCTGGAGCAACACAGCAGAGCAGGAATTAGGGCACCGGGACTCCCCAGACCTATCTATAAGGTGCTCTAGTACTACACTGAAGTCCCCACCCCATATAATGGCCCCTGGGCCCAGTGAGTCCACCACTCTCCAAACTTCAACGAAGAAACCCAGATCATCAAAGTTCAGACCATACAGGGAGATAAGCCTCACTGGATGACCCCCTAGTGTGCCAGCTAGCATAACATATCTGCCTTGTTTATCAAGGAGTGAGGTGCAAGTGTGCCCTTTTTGATGATAATGGTGACACCCAAGCATAATTTGAATAGTGTCCCACATGTTTCTCACCAAACCAACCCGCTCGCAAGGGCCCCTGTGTGTGCTGGGTCCAGTGTTGCTCCTGTAGGAACCCAATGTTCACTTTATGCCTGTCAAGCTGCGCTGCCACAATCCTAGCTTTTCGAGCAGTATTAAAGCCACAAATGTCCCAGGCAATACATTTGATTCTTTTTTGCAGTGGGCGCTGCGCCGGGGATAAATCTGCAGGGGCTGCACTTTTCGGGGGATGACTTTCCATAAACCCTTCTTCTGAGAGGTGTTACAAACAGAATACATGAAGCAAGAGATTGCAACAACAAGTCCAATTTAAAAAAATACATGCATGTTAACAAGGAGAAATTGTATGAACATGTATGTGGAATCTCACCACACAACATAGGTACTCAACACAATGTAAAATCCATCTCCAACTAAAGACACAGTCTGTAATGAGTAGTTGGTCTACACTTCACCCATGTGGTGTAATGCATTGCCTAACACAGCCTATCCAATACATGGAATGCATGTCCTTCAGTATTGTAACGTGCTGTGGTTAACATGTGAAAACACACAATGATGGTTTTCATGCAGGGAAGGACACTGAAACTTGTTAGCATACTCCCTGTACTCATCTGACACTCAACATACGCATGCATCATACAGCCTAATACTGGTGTGCATACTGACTACTACCATGGGAAGGCACAATGCATGCATCTGTATGTGTCACACTTACAGACACTACACAGACATATCAAGCGGATGATGGACAATCATACATATTACATACCAACAAAAGGAAACATATCTCCAGGTGGTGAATAATGTCCTGATACATACCCTCTGCCATAATAGGTACTCACACATTACGGCCCCATAGAGAAATTCCAAAATAGTTGGCGCCTTCTTAATCACAACCAGTTATAGGTTTCCAAAAAACTTGTGACATTTGCAGTACACACTTACTTTCAGTGTACAATGTAATTGACTATGTCACCATTACCCACATCGTTGACTGGGTACGAACCATGTTAACAAAGTTAGGCTATAGCAGAAAATCACGGTGTGGAAAAATAAATTCTTCTCCATTAAAAAACCACATTGCAAGATGTGCAATGGCAGTATCACACCTACTGAACTTGATACTAACATGGTGAAACTTTTCTAAGTATTTAGCCTCTCTGAAAATGCAACTTGACATGTTAATGATTATGTAACATACATATACAATCCCTAATCATCAAAACACACTTAATTCACATTAACCAACACATTTACATGGTCACAAAGGCATATGTGCATTCCAGGCACATTAGACATGTGAACACAACTAGGTGTGGGACTAGGCGGTAGACTTTGGAGTTACGCAAGCACCATGGGTGTATGACTACGAATACAGTACTTAAAATATGTGGTAATCTGAATATGAACAAGCCTCATATGATAATAAAATGAGCATCACATGGCTAACATACCCCATAGACTTTGAAATTCAAACCATCTAATAATCTTCGACACCATTTCAATACCCAAGTATGTCCATAACCTGATTCCCTTCTACCTGCAGGATGTGTGCACTGGGTACTCATTTACACATTTAAATTGTTCATACACTTATGCTATGTACACATGAAAGATGTGTGTAAGTAGTCATTAGCCACATCTAAGTACCACTGTAAAACCCATCAAGTACCAAGATGGGTTTGCTTTTGAAATGTATAAGAAACAACAGTTCTAAACAACAGATACATGAAAAATAGAGCAAGAAGACCACTCTAAAGCCACTTGTCTTCATTCATGGCAATGTCATGTTACAAGGGCGACACATTGCACAAAAATGTAATTATCAGACTAATGCAATGACAGAGTATATAGTCCATGTGCACACATGATTAGTACATTCAAACAGGTCAACATGGATACATGCCTACACAGTTCCAGCACAACATTTCAGCTACAAAACACAATCATACACACTTGTTTCCATAGGTAGCTTAAACATGGTATGTCTGACATTTGCACCAAAGCATTTATGTTCAGACTTGTGTGGCCCAAATCATAGATCTAATTGAAGTGATAGCAAGTATAAGGATTTTACTAGCACATTTGCTGTCCATCAAGAACATGCTGAAAGCATGCATACTCCTCATGTTTTATATATAATATACTGTGAAAATACCAATAAAAATAATTTGTAGAAAAAAACATTACTTTGATATGTACACTCTCAGCAGGAGCACACATAAATATGTCACAATGAGTATATATGCTACATCAATTCAGGAAATGGTGCCAATATGCTATTTCGAAAAACATACCCCCAGAAAACACTTTATGCACAATTGGTCACCTTCAAGGACATATACATATTAGCCTATTTATGTCATCTGGACTCACATCCTTCAACGGTATTGAATACTAGTACAAACAAAGAAAACCCGAGTTCACAGGTTTAGGGACCTAGTCAAAGGAATAGGCTCCTAATCAGTATGATCAGGGATAGCCTTCAGGAAAGAAAAATGTATTTCTGGAGTCCCCTCACTCACCGGGGTTTCCCCATGATGACATGCTTCATCATTGGGGTCATTCCAGTTCTCTATGAACTGGGGCGTGTTGGGACTTGCAGAAATATATAGGAGCACTTAAAGTGGAAGACTATGTGAAGTGCAGAGTGTAGTGGAGTGGGTTAAAGTGATTAAAAATACCATGCTAGTGAGCTTAAATACTTTATTATCGCTCATAGGTTGGTATACCTAAAAGGGTGTGTTACACGGAGAAAACCTAACGGTAATGCGTAGGAGTTCAGTGTAAGATCAACATGTTTCGAGCCTACCCCTAGCTCTTCATCAGGAACACACAGGGACCAGCCCTCTGTTTGCCACTCCTATTCAACCTAAATATGGAAATTAAATATTAAATCAAGACAACGCTGCAACTAATAAAGCATGCTTGGTTTATACATACGATCACTATGTCACGTAGTGTATCTGTGAAAGTAGAAAGAGATGGTTAGAGAAACAACACCCTCTCTCTAAATTGAGTCGGCGGGTACAAGACTTTTTCCAGGCAGCAGGACGATTCAACCTTGTGTATGAATCCCTATTGGACTGCACATACATGTCATAAAATGTAGGTGTCTGTGCATGCACATTAATTTTACAGCCAATGTCTGCAGAATAAATGCCTGTGTCATGTAATTACAACAAGGAGTACAGAACACATATACACACACATATATCAATATAGTTAACTAAAATATCGAACTTTTAAATGTATTAAAAATACTAGAAATGTAATTAAATAATTAACATAATTAAATAAACATACGTAAAATAATGTAACAAAGCTTAAAATGTCAAAGTAATAAATGACATGTAAATATATTGACATAAATATATACATAAACATATTATATAAATATAAAAGTAAATAAAATATAATAATTCAATTAATTAAAATAAAACATTTAATGGTAATTAATAATGAGTGCAACAGTAGTGAAAACGTTGGATAGCGTAGGGGTAAAAATTACTATCCCCACTCCAGAGAGTGCAACAGTAGGGAAAACATTGGATAGCGTAGGGGTAAAAATTACTATTCCCACTCCAAAGAGTGCAACAGTAGGGAAAACATTGGATAGCGTAGGGGTAAAAATTACTATTCCCACTCCAGAGAGTGCAACAGTAGGGAAAGAAATGATTTAATATTAAAATAAGAATAAATTAATTGTCAATAGCAATAAAAAACTAATTAAAAATAATGACCAATTAATAACAATTAATTACCAATATAAAATATATTACCAATCAATAATGACTTACCAATAAATAATTAATTATCAATTAATTATCAATACATATACATAAAAATAAATATTAACTTTATTACAATTAAATTACTTCCCACCCAATTCCCCTATAAACCAACAACCCGCTCCTAATAATAAAAAATACAATTAGCATAATTATCAACTATTCAATTAATAAAACGTATTTACCAATGTATACAAAATAATTACCAAGTAATAAACATTCATTAACAATTAATAATTAATTATCAATTAATTAATTATCAATACATACATATAAAATGTAATATTTAATTTACTATAATTAGGTTACTTCCCACCCTATTCCCCTATAAACCCACAACCCGCTCCTAATAATAAAAAATACAAATAACAGAATTATCAATTGATCAACTAATAAAAATTAATTACCAATTTATAAAATGTAATTACCAATTAATAATTAAGTATCAATCAATTAATTACCAATACATATAAATTAAAATTATATTTAATTTAATATCATTAAATTACTTCCCACCCTACCCCTATAAACCGACAACCAGCTACGGAATTAAATTACGCAAAAATGAAATACATAACATTCATTACTTTAAAAACATTAAACATACATTAGAAAAATAATACATAATTCTAACACATATACTACCATACATAACACTAAAAAAAATCTATATTATGGAAATCTATATTATAAAATTCAATATTGTGGGAATCTATATTATGAAACTCAATATTGTGCAATTCGGTATTTCCCACCCCAATTTTGATATTCTGTCCTATCTATATTTTGATATTTCGATATTCTGTCCATTCTATACTTTTGATTCAATATTCTGTCCATTCGATATTTTGGAATCGATATTTAGGGAGTTCACCATGAAGCTCAGGATAGGCCACCGGCAAGAATAAGGCCCATGTGGGGAGTCAGAGTCGGGCACCTGCTACTTCAAAGTGGGGAGGACTTTCCCAGCTGGACTACGGTGATCTTTCTACCAGTGTCTGAGATCCTCCCACCTCTTTCAGCAATGGAAACTGAGCCGGCCATAGACTCCCTGGATCCGCATTTGTCTGGCAATGGCTTTCCAAATCCTTTGCCTCATTCTGGTGTTGACCTGGAGGGATGACATAGAGCCTTAATGGACTGCACATTCATGGCATATGAATTTAATGACAAAGATGAAGGAAGTTTTAGAGAACTAACATGTGCAAGATGTCCATTTATACAGGATAGAGATCACTTGTGACATTGTTGTGCAGGTACACATACATCGGATAACCACACATATGTGCTTAGAATGCTTGGATACATTTATCTTGGTCCAGGAATCAGGTTGAGTTCACATCCCAAAAAAGTAGGCAAAAGATCACAATAAACACGTTTGGTAGCAGAGTACAGGTCTAATGACATTGCCAGACTTTACTATGGTTATGCTAAGACAGTACTATGACTCCATGCATGGATCACACACCATATTTTTGACTACTTTGACATGTTCCGATGCTTATACAAATCGATTTGCTCCCATGTGTGGTGACTCATACTTCCAGCATAAAACATGGTGGGGCATATTATCAAGGGGGTTTATCTCCGCCTTTTTGGCTTTAAAAGCCAAGAAAGCAGAGATAAAATTATCTCCCTATTACCTAGCTGTCGCTAACACCAGTTAGCAACAGCTAGTAGGAGATAGCGACCATCTTGGCCCCACTTTGCATGTCAGTGATATTTATCACTAATGACATGCAAAGTGGGCGTGCCAAGATGTTAGCGACTGAAAACAGTCGCTAACCTCGCTATCTCCTATTACCAACTTTTGGAGATATTCGCGCTAAGCGCGAATATCTCCAAAAGCTAACACCTGCCCTGAGCAGTTCTTAGCCATGTTATCCAATCGGAGGTGGATAACATGGCTAAGAGCATTAGCTCGGTAATGCATGAATATCGCTGACTTTTCAGCGATATTCATGCATTGCGGCGATTTTTATCGCATTTGCGATAAACCTTGGTAATACCAAGGTTTATTTGCGGTAAGAATCGCCGCAGCTCTGCGGTAAATTTTTGTCTCTAACCAAGCAATAGCGATAATTATCGCTATTGCTTGGTAATATGCCCCGGTGTGTTTCTGTGTGACTCTGAGAGTGACACATGCCATGAACATGCGTCTTGTGTGCAATTTTAGATATGCTGAGTTTCTACTTTTTGTATTAGAAAGCACTGTCACATGTACGATGAAGACTAAACAAACGTAGGGGCATATTACCAAGGCAGATAAAATGAAATTATCGCCTCTTTTGCGGCCGTTTTGCAGCCGCAAAGCGGTGATAATTTCACTGCCCTATTAGCAAGCTGTCGCTAACATCAGTTAGCGACAGCTTTTAGGTGATAGCGAGCGGTTTGGGGCCCGCTTTGCATGTCAGCGATATTTATCGCTAATGACATGTAAAGTGGGTGTACCCAACCTGTTAGCGACTGAAAGCAGTCGCTAACATCACTATCACATATTATCAACGCAGACGTAGCGATTAAAATATTCACGCTAAGCGCGAATATCGCCAAATCCTAATGCCTGCTCAGACCACTTCTTAGCCTGTATATCCAATTAGAGGTGTATATTCAGATTAAATCCTCATTAGCGATAATGCCTGAATATCGCTGACTTTCCAGCGATATTCACGCATTTCGCCACCATCGCCGGATATTTTATCACTTTAGAGATAAAAGTTGCTAATAGCACATTATCCCTACGATAAAATCCGGCGATGCGCGGCGAGAAAAAAAATGTCGCTAAGCCTATTTTGCGATAAATATCGCTAGTTGTTGATAATATTCCCCATAATTTGGGATCTTACAGCCATTGTCAGACACATGAAAATGCTTGGCATTATGTGGCTCCTGATGATCATGAAATTGATGCTCAGGAAGAGACACAGGAGTGTCGCGAGTAAGAGAAATCATATGATAAAAATATACATAACATTACACATTAGTAGTTGTGATGTTTAACATTGCCATGTTTTGCACTGCAGCCTAGAATGATGTTGAGGGACAAGCTGCATCAGCGATATTGACCTAGGTTTAGTGTCATCTTGTCAGAATTGTCTGTGAGTTAGCCCTCACGCTTTCACTGGCACCACATGTTTCTGAATGTCAGTATTTTAAGCACATCCAATGTCTCTGCTAAAATGTCTAACAGAATTGGATTGCTCATTGTGACCATTTTTGAGGATGTTTTCACACTAGCACAATAGTTCAGCCTGAGTCACCTATTTTGAGACGAGTGGATGTCCATACACATACCATCATTCCTCTGATGCTGCCCCAAACCATTTACCCCAAATGGTATGTATAGTTACCTAACCACTTTTTATTAGGCTTGGACACGTTTCACATTAATCTGCCAATGGATTCCACACTCAGACATTCATCTAGTTGATCATCCCTATCTTATGTCTCAGATGTGGTGCTGTACATACTTTGATACTATGGTTGTTAATTGCATACAAGTTAAGTGCTATCACATGCTTACACATTTTGTACACACAGACTTATGAATGCTAAATGTACAGATGTAAGGGATATAACTGTCAACATCCTGGTGGGTATGTTTGACTTTGACAGTTGGGGAGAGTGACATCTGCATCCTCAAATAAGCAGTCAGCACTTACCTGCTCTTCTAGTGAACCATAGAGCTGGCCATACTTTGGTAAGACTTCTCCTACAAGGGACTCTAACTGTTCTCGTATGAGAGAGCCTGCAGTGCATGAAATGCCAGGCGCGCGGTCTTTGTCTGCTAGCAGTGATTGCCTATATTTCCCTGTAAGAGGAAATTCTGACTACCGCCATATCAGCGGTCAACTGTGATGTATTTGCAATGGCTTCAGACCCACTTTTTACCTTTTTTTAACACTTGTCTATGCACCACTACCACTACATGTACTTGTTAAGACTTACTGAGATATGGTACTCATTGTGCAATGCATGTATGTACATGGCAGGTAGGCATGGTACATGTGTGATGGTGTACCAGTTAAAACATGTCAGACAAGCCATGCTTTTTGACTACTTCAATTGATGTTGCGCCTGATCAAGGCGTCATATTATGAATTGTGACCTTGTAGATGACTGTCAGTGAAGCCAGGCAGATCAGTAATGAATTCACAGTACAGAGTTTTCTACATTTCACAACATATGTCCTTTCCATTTGTTCAATGATTTACATGTGAAGAGTTTAATGATGTTGCTAACAGAGTGCAATAATGCTCCACTACTCTCTCACTCAGGAACCCTGAGAGGGGGGGAAGCAGTCATCCTCCAGTGTTCCATCCATTCCCTGACCTCCAGACAACGCAAGAGAGACACACCATCCAGAAATACAGATTGGATCATCTGACCATCCTGGATCTGACTAGTCAGTTGAAACAGGATCTGCATATTCTCACAGTATCACTCCGATTGTAAAGGTTTGTCTGTTTTGCACATTTTGGCCACTGGCTGTTTTCAGTTGGGATGTCACAAGCAATGTTCAGTCTTGTCCCGACAGAGGTGCTTGCTGCATTGTTTAAAGACGCGAGTCGCTACATTCAGTTCCCTGGCTGTGATGGTTTGGGTACAGTGAAGGCAGCTTTCTATGGGCTAGGTCATATCCCACATGTAATTGAATCCATGTATTATTCACATATTCCCTTAGTGGCACCACACAACCATGAGAAGGTTACAGGAACCACAGACACTTCCACTCTAGGTTCCCAGGCTCTGACCATCACAGCTTAATCCTGCAGAACAGTAACATACAAAGGCTGATGTCACAGTTCCAACCCGAGAGGGCCTGACTTGTGGGTCAGTGTAATGTGTGTTAGTTTGATTATGCATAAATGTCATGCACATAGACATGAGACTGTGAATTAATTTTTACTTTCTAAATATTTCTCATTTAGGAGGCCCTGGGTATCCCAACCACCTATGGTTGTTGACGCCACTCCGAAATCAAACAACGCCTGCTGAACAATGCTTCAATGACGCACAATGGAAGACAAAGTGGTCAGTGGAACAGACTTTTGGCCTTCTGAAAGCTAGGTTCCGCTGCCTGGATGGGAGTGATGGAGCCCAATACTCACCAGGGAAGGTATGCCAGATAACCGTGGCCTGCTGCATCATACACAGTATTGCCCTGAGACAGGAGGCACCATATATCCCAGAGGATAGAGATCATAGCAACCCAGCTGCAGGGCAATGGCAAGTGATGATCACACAAGTTGTGAAAATGATGGTGCAGATGTGTGTCAGGAACTCATCTGCAACTACTTCTCCTGAAGGTAAGTTGATCTGTGAAATGTTTTGTTCACAGCTGCACTGGGCCCATTAATACGGACTCAGGAAATGTTTTCAGTGAATCTAACCAGGTAGAGATAAAAGGAAGTGCTTAATATGACCTTTTCAATGTGATTATTCATGCCAATGTGATTTGTCAATTATTAGAAATGTTGAGGCTATGGGGAAGCAGACATGATGTATGTGTATATGTTTATGACAGGGCTGATCACTGTATTGGTCACTTGTGAGTTTCTGTACCATGTCGTCTTCATATGAAAATGGAGCGAGCATGGATTGTTCCTTGAACTGTGTGTCATAGATGATGGGTGTGAACCTTCTTTGTAAGGACATCATGTTATACAATGCTTAGGTAGTTAGCTGTTTTTTTTAATTAAATTTAGTCTCATGGTGTGTTGTTCATGAGCCAATATGTGTGATATCGTAGGTCACAACAAATGTTTGGGTTAAGGTTATTTGCTGTAAGTCTGATTTCACTTGGGCTCATTCTTCATTGCTTATTACCTGCATGTGATTGTTCTGTGTCTTATCATGATGTTTTGAGTCTTCTTGTCACACATGACTGACATGTACTTGTGTTATGCCACGAAATGTTGTCAACACCTGATTGTTACGTTCCTGGAGTCTAGGAAAGTGGTGCAGACATGTGTCTGTGTACTTAATTTCGATCTGATATTTTGTTTAAACAATATTAGAATAAAACACATGTGCATGCCATATGTTTTAGATGAATTATCGGTTCCTCACATGAAGTGGGTTTGTGACAACTTTGCATTCAGATCCAAAGGGGCCCATTACGATGTCGGGCGGATTGCCTCCGCCAGGCTGGCGGTAGCCACAGCCAGCCTGGCTGGGGCAATGTGCCCGACAGCCACACTCGTTTTCCCCCGTGCCTTATTAGTATGGCGGGGGGGACCTCGGCGGATGGAAAGACCGTCCTCCACTTTTCCGCCCCGGTCGCCTTGTGGCCGGGGCGATAAAGGAATAATATGGTGGCGGTGTCTATCAGACACCGCCAGTCATATTATGATGGGCTCACTCTGATGCCTTTCCGTGGCGGCATCAAGGCATGCAGTCTTCACTCTGGAGGCCCCCTGCGGGCCCCCAGAGTGAAGGAGAGGTGGGGGTGCACACAGGGGGTACCTGTGGTACCCCCCAGCATTTGCATGCACGAAGCAGCTGGCACCGCGCGGTGCCTGCCACTTCGTGTATGCAAATGCATGCATGCATTTTTAACATTGTGGCGGGCGGTGCAGGGAGCACCGCCTGCCACAATGTTAAAAATGAGTGATGCGCTCGCCACTGTGGCAGGCGCATCCTAATGCCAACATCGGGACCCCCACCCATAAGGTGGACGGTCCCTCTTTCTGATGGGATGGCGGGCGGGCAAAGTCCACCCACCATCCTAATGAGGCCCAAAGTTGTGAAACTAGTGATTGTACAGCTCTAAGCTTTTGCAGTAAGTCCTGCTGAAGATGTCTAGCTGAGCAGCCACACCTTTAGACAGTCTTTGTATGTACAGATTCAATGATGTAGATGATGACACAATGTGTGTCTATCCTCATGTGAGTCATTATGGTACTGAGTAGATAGCACTGTTGTTATGCAGACACAACTACATTTACCTTGAGTCTGAAATTTGTCAGTTACAATGTTATTTAACCGTGGATGAATCATCACATGAAACAATGTTAGAAAGGATACAACGGACTAATAGAATTATTTGGGATAACCACATTTATTGAAATAAGAATACAAGTACCAAAAAGAATGAGTGATTGTGAGGAGGAAAGTGATAGGAATGTGTATGGAAACAAACTTAGAAGTGGGAGATACTATCATGGTGGATGAAAACGTTGAAGTTGAGTGCATAATTTCCAGGTACCAAAGTTCAAATGACTCCTCACATCAGAGTGGGGAATATGGGGCGGTCAAGTCAACAACATGAATGTATGGTTCTGGTCTGGCCACCCTTCCCTCCTGAAGTCCTTCAAGGAACTCCCCTTTTTCATCTTGAGGAGGGATCAGGAGCTCCAGATCCTGGGGTGCCTGCAGGTGTAGACTCCTCTGGCAGTGCCTCCTTTCCTGTGGCAGTTGCAGAGGTTGTTGTTGGTGAGAAGCTTGGCACACAGAGAGATGAGGTTTTTGTGGGAAAGTCCTGCAGAGGGTGCTTTTGATATCCTTCAGCATCCATATTATGGAAGCCACCTTGGACCGTAGGCCGGCCACCTCAGTGAGGTCCCCTGCCACCTTAGTGTGTAGGCCAGCCACCTCTCTGTTGAGGCCAGCCATTTCGCCCCCAAGGTCAGCGACCTCCTGGTATGTGGACTGGTGCAATTCCTACATTTCCCTGACTACAGTGGCATTCCTGGCCCAATGCACCTTGAAAGTCCTGGTACAGTCCAGGATCTGTGTTATGGCAGCCTGGGTGCCTATCTCATCATTAGACTCACTCTGTGGATCCACATTGATCCTCCTGCGACATCTAGTCCCACTGCCCACTGCCCTCTGCCCTAGACACAGACTGCACACTCCTACTGGGTCCTGGCTCTTGACTGACTGGGGTGGTGGTGGCTGTCTGAGAAGCCAGGACTGGGGGGGTGGAGAAGGTGGTCTCTGTGCTAGACGCAGTGGTCATGGGGACAGAATTTGTCCGAGTTGTTCTCGCCATGGTAGAAGGTATGGTCTCAGAGTGGCCAAATGTTCAGGTCTGCCCAGATGTGCTTGGCTGGTTGTTGACGTCCAATGCTTTAGGAGCTTGTTGGTCACTGAAGGCTTCATCATTATCATTTTCGCCTTGGCCTTGAGAGGGGCTCTGCTCATTTGTCTCTGTGTGATGGGCAACAGTTGCTGGGTCAGCTATGGATTGAAATGGAGATGAAAGTTAACGGCAGCATTAATGGGTAAACATCTTGGACATTTGCGTCCAGTCCTTTACTGAGCTGAAGAACTGATATCTGTAACTACTGACATGACTCATCCTCAACTTTAATGATGTAAATCTTCAAAGCTATAATATCTTTTTGAAAAAACTTTAAAACTTGCTCTGTCTAATTTGCAGTTTCCTCAGTGAGTCTTCATCAATTACCTACACTGACAGGTTAGGGTTCCATTGTATATCTGTACATGTAATAAAGCGTTTGTTTGCTACGTTGTCAACAATGAGCTTTGATAACTTACTTTTTCCTCAATATAAATTTAAACTTGTGAGCATGGGCTCAGTTGCCATTGTAGATTAACTGAGTGTCTTGCTTGGTACACATTTCTTAGTTGTATATTTGTGTTATTTAGTAGCTCAGGACAAAATTGCTTTGCCTTTTGTTTGAGCATGACATCAACAACCTAAGACGGCTACCTCAGATTACACTTCTATATTTTTCTCAATGTGACATATTTCATTTTGGATATTTGAGTAGAAAGATAGCTGCCAGGTGAGAATGGGTGGGGTGAGGGGTGGAGTATGCTGGGTGTTAGTGGAGAAGGCCTCATGGTAGATGTGTTGAAGGGGAAGGGTAGAGTTGTGGTCCTTGAGTGGAATTAGTTCAGTAGCAAGATGGCTGCCAGGTGAGAAGGGGGCGTGGGGTGTGGCATGTTGGGTGCTAGTGAAGAGACGAGGCCTTATGGTAGATGTGTTGAAGAGCAGGGTAGAGTTGTGGTCCATGAGTGGAGTTAGCTCAATAGCAAGATGGCTGCTAGGTGAGAAGAGGGATGAGGGGTGTAGCATGCTGGGTGTTAGTGCAGAGACAAGGCCTCATGGTAGAGGTGTTGAAGGGGCAGGGTAGAGTGGGGTCAGTTCAGTAGTAAGATGGCTGCCAGGTGAGAATGAATGGGGTGAGCGGAGTAGCATGCTGAGTGGGGATGAAGAGACAAGGCCTCATGGTAGATGTAGTTAATCTTGACTTTTGTGATGAGTATTGTGCAATCGCTGTATATTGTACAGATCTTTGATTAAACACACATTTACATAATCCCACATTACATGCTTCTATTCTTGTAGTATTTGATGCAGCACTTGTACACAGCATTTGATTATGATACCATGTTTGCACTGAATATCAGTTGTGTAGTTTGCAACAATATTCTTTGCCACATACAAGCACACTTTAGAGATATATTGTGCATGCCATGTATCGGGAGGAGATCCAAATGAGGAAAGGAAAGGCCTATTTGATTGCAGACAGGACATTGTGATATTTTGTCAGTTCTTGCAGTATAGGTTCTCCATTCTCTATTCCTCCTGGTATCCCTGCCAAGCCTTCAGGGTATAGGATGGCCAAGACCTTGGCCTCCCAGGGCATGAGTCATAAAGGCGTGCTGGGAGACCCTCTGCCAGTTCTCTGTGCCTCCAGAAGGTGGTCACTGTACTTTTTACAGACCGTCTTCCAATTGTCCAAATGTGCGCGAAAGGTGTATTTAACAGCATTCACACTGTTGACTATCCTCTCCCACATTTCCGATCTTGTGCCGTGAGGAGTATGCCCGGCTTGGGTACCAAAAATATGGAGCTCAACTTTGGATATTTCGTCCATGATGGTTCTTATTTCACTTTCACTGAAGGCAGGTTTTTTTGGGCCCATAGTGAGGGGTGAAAAAACATATTTGAGGGTAGTCATTTGAGAAGATTTTTGGTGAGGGGAATAACAGCTTAGGATGTGCAAATGTACTTAAAGGGTGGTGGTTAAATATTGACACTATGGAAAAGATTGAGGAAAGAGTATTTCTGGTTTTGATGGATATGGTAGCTCATTCTGGAATGGCAAAGGATTTAGGTCAAGTTACGGGTGTGTTTTACAGTTAGTTTCTCAGGCATGGCCACTTGTGATGAGATTTCCGAGGTACTAAATCTGGCTCTGGCCAATAGCATTTTTTTGGTATTTTTTTCCCAAGCTTTGGGTCCTTTTCACATCAGATGTGTAGCAAATTTGACTAACCACCGTTGGCTGTCTACCATCTTGAGACCGACAATATCATTTTGGACAGTCGATAAATCAGCCCACTGCGACTCCGCTGCAGAACCACTGACAGGATCTCCTGGCCGGCGGTGTGAATTTCAGACTGCTTAACTCATAATTCAATGGGCGGTTGTCCACCGGTGCAACAGCGGCATGGAGTAGACAGAAGAGGTTCTCCATCAGTCGGACCGCCAATCTCATATGCAGGCCCTAAGTCTGATGAATTTCATGCATGTTCATCATATTGTGTGACTCTTATGAGCAAATTAACAATTGGCTATGAGCATCATCTGCAAGTGACAGGGTAGGCATCTTGGAAGCTCCAGAATGTGCTGGGAACGGCCCCCTGGCCATCCTGCTCAAGGAAGAAAAAACACCTGCACACAACTAAGCCCTTTTTCCACTGCCTGGGAGCAATCCACATTTCACCACAGGGGAGCCATCAGTAGTCAGATGACACTGGCTGAAGGGCCCTTTTGGCATAGGCAGGAAAATGATAACTTTACAAACATGTAGCTTCTAAAATAATAATATAAAGTATGATTTGACCATTAAGCAGGATTTTAAATTACCATAAAAATGAGTCCTTGGAAAATCTTCTAGTTACTCGAATTGAATTTAGCACTGATTAGATGTAATTGGTGTAAACCAGTGTTAGCCAATTGGAGAGCCAGCCATACCACAGTAAAAATTACTTCAGATGCTTTTCAATGCGAGGGCATGCAAAACATCAAATATATATGCACACATTTGTGAAAACCACCCACTCTACCCTTTGGATATTTTCAGTTGATCTTAAGGGTGACTGATAACTATTAATAAAAAGAAAGAATTCAGCCAAGAAAATGGTTTATTTTGCCAAATTGAAGTGACAGATTAAAGGTGTACATCCAGGCTGCAGTGGCAGGTCTGGAAACTTGTTTAACAGTACTAATTTAGTGGTTGGCACAATTACTGCTGCAGCCCACTAGTAGCATTTAATTTACGTGCCCGAGTACAAGGAGTGCCATATACTAGGGGTTTACAAGTAAATTAAATGTCATAATTAGGGGTGTACCAATACCAATGTTAACACAGTTGGAGAGGGGAGCCCAAGCTCATACTTATTAGCAGGGTAAAGGGCACAGATCTTAAACCTAACCAAAATGTGTTCGATGAAAGAAGGCAAAACTCTGGTTGGACTACCACACAATGCTTGGACATCCCCAACTTATCAAATATCAAAGGTGGACAAATATTTAAATTTTTCTAATAACATTGACATCGTATGACAAATCTTCACAAAATTTGGCAGAAGCTTTAACGATTGTATTATATTTTATGCCAAGTTTCATGTTGATCTAATATAGCCTTATAGCCCGCCGTAGCGGGCTATACCGGCTATTAAAGGCCCGCTGAATTGTTAAAGGCCCGAGCCGAAGGCGAGGGACTTTAACGAGACAGCGGGACTTTAATTGCCGGTATAGCCCTGCTACGAAGGGCTATAAGGCTATTAGAACATTCTGCCACTAGAGGGCAGAATGTTCTATCAAATTAAACAAAGGGTTCTCGAAGCTCGAGGAGATATAGGGGGCATATTATCAAGGGGGTTTATCTCCGCTTTTTTGGCTTTAAAAGCCAAGAAAGCGGAGATAAAATTATCTCCCTATTACCAAGCTGTCGCTAACACCAGTTAGCGACAGCTAGTAGGAGATAGCGACCATCTTGGGCCCCACTTTGCATGTCAGTGATATTTATCACTAATGAGATGCAAAGTGGGCGTGCCAAGATGTTAGAGACTGAAAACAGTCGCTAACATCGCTATCTCCTATTACCAACTTTTGGAGATATTCACGCTAAGCGGGAATATCTCCAAAAGCTAACACCTGCCCTGAGCAGTTCTTAGCCATGTTATCCAATGGGAGGTGGATAACATGGCTAAGAGCATTTGCTCGATAATGCATGAATATCGCTGACTTTTCAGCGATATTCATGCATTTCGGCCGTTTTTTATCGCATTTGCGATAAACCTTGTTAATAGCAAGGTTTATCTGCGATAAAAATCGCCGATGTGCGGCGATAATTTTTGTCTCTAAACAAGTTAGAGACAAAAATTATCGCTAGTTGTTGGTAATATCCCCCTAAATCCCTTCGAGCTTCGAGAAGCCTTTGTAGAACATTGGAATGTTGCTCTGCGGGCCTTTACCGGCCCGTAGAAGCAGGGAGCACTCCATTGTCTGCAATGGAGCTCCCACATTCCAATGTTCTAATCGAGCCTTAGAGCCCTCTGTAGTGAGCTCCACCCGCCATTAAAGGCCTGCTCCAGCAAGGGAGCAGGCATTTATTGACCGATGGAGCCTTCTACAGAGGGTTCTAACGCTATTAGAACATGCCGCAATTGGAGGGCAGAATGTTATAATTTGTAAAGCAAAGGCCTCTTGGAGCCCAGGAGGGTTGAAATCCCTGTAAGCTCTGTGAGGCCTTTGTTCACAGTAACAGCTGTGCGCAAACATTGGAATATTGATGCGTCAGGCTGCTACCAGCCATTAGAATTACGGAGCGCTCCATTGTCTTCAATGGAGCACTCAGCATTCCATTTCCTAATAGGGAGTAACTAAGGAAAATCAAATATCTAAATGTGTTTTGCTTTCTAATAACTTTGCCACCGTATGATGACCTGAGAGAAGATTTAGAAGGTTTAGGCTTCCTTTTTTTGGTTTTCTCCGTTTCATGAAGGTCCATTATAGAATGGTAAATTTCAATGGGAAGTCAAAGAAGTGTTCTTTTGCTAACAAATTTGGCACCAGTTTATTATTCCACACAAGATTTTGCAGACATTTAACACATTTAGCATTCTGTTGGTTATGTAAAGTTCTAAACAGATCTATTAAGAGGGCGCAAAGATACATGTGGACAATACAAGTTTCATTCAATAATTTGCTGACGTTCTGTGAATCTGCCTAAAATTTAGCAGCTAAAAATGTAATTTAGTTCAAATCCTGAGATCAACACTCACTGTGCATGCCTGAAGGAGGTTCTGCACAGTTGCCGGCTGCAGTCCTTATGCAGAGCAGAATCAGTGCATAGCAGGTAAATGATGTACATCATTAAAAATACATGACATTTTGCAGGAAAACCCCACAATTAAGGTCAGTTATGCTTCAGCTAGCACAAAACTGAAAAAGCCTTGAAGTTCACCAGTAATGCTCTGCAACACACAATGTTCACCATAACTCATGCCCGATCATGGTCAGTATTAGCCAATGGCATGTAAGAAAAACTGTCTACAGAGGCTAAAAACAGGGCTGAAGCATCAATCAGTGGTGAAAAAAGAGCAGGACATTCTTAAAAACCTCCTCACTGTGAAAAACAGATACTGCAGCCTCACCCTTCACCCCTACCAGCAACCAAATAGCAGTGCTCTAGAAGAGTTAACAAGAAGGTCCATGTAAAACTCTTGATGACATTTCTAAAGGTTGCCCTGCCCTCCTTCTTAGTTCAGTGCCTGGTTCTCCCCCTCCAGGAACCAGAATGTAATCAATACACTTCCAATGAATGGAGATGCTATCCTCCATCTGGTGCCATGGTAAACCCATAGTGTGCAAAATGGCTTCCTATGGCTTCAGTTCTCAGATTCACAAACACATACAGAATCCTACTACAATATGTGTCATAGGTTCACTCTAAATGGACAAGCCCTCGACATGCAGAAAGGATGTCAGTGGAAGGTCTTGGTCTCATATGTTAGTGGAACTTTACACTTTCGTGGAGAAGTGTGGCTCAGGGGTTAGAGGCGGCAGACCCGGAAGCTGAGATCGGCCCTGGACCAGGGTTCAATTCCCCGCCTCGGTGGGTCTTGGGCTCAATAATTCCACGGACTCGATATTTCTCGCTCCGGTGCCTTCTCGACTCATGGGTTCACACTCTGGGCAATAGCTTGCTTAATCTCCACAACGGCTCCTCGCGGCGGGATGCCTGGCTTTCACCTTGTGGATACCCTGCTGGGGTTATCTCACAGGGGAATACCAGGACGGGTTCCCTAAGCAAGTGCTTAGATACCGACCTTGGTCAGTGATTTGCGCTATATAAATACATTTACACACAATGGAAAAGTAGACCTCTAGCTCACTGGGGCTCCATATGCTATGCTTTGACATTGGATCCTTGCACACCGTGTCACTGGAACCAAGCTGCACCTAGCTGATGAGCTAGGGTGAAACAGGCTTCAAGTTGCTTGTGTTCCAGTTCAGGGAAGACCTTGTCTGGCACTTCTGGCTAGACTGTTCCCATTGGACTGATTTGCATATGGCTGCATCCAAAAATGAGGTGGTGTGGTATGCAAACCAGCGATGGACTGGGATGCTACCCTGAGAAACTACAGGTGCCTTTGATCAATTAAAGCATTCCATCCATCACTTTTTTCGTATACTTTAGTTTGTCACCCTAATTGTCGTGGGTATGCCCTGACATGAGTTCCATGCACACTGTGCCACTGAAACCAAGCTATAGATGGCTTATGAGCCCCAACCTGGGCAAAACTGGTCCTGGGTTGATTGGGTTCAAGTTTAGGGTGTACTTACCATTTCTGACTGGACTGTTCCCATTGAAGCAGGGTCAAGACTGAGGGGTAGCAATAGAACGTCACTCTTAGCAACTTTCTGGTGGCACTTTGACCTTCTCCATATTTACAAAACAACGTTAAGTTGTCCTTCCCGCACATAAACATTCTGCAGCAAATATAGAAGTAATAATTCCTACACATAAACAACCATTCCCTGCAACACAGGCACCTTTGCACTATGGTGCAAGGGTGCCTGCTCTGTAGTTTGGCAGGTATTTTTACAGCCAGCACTAGGGAAAACGACAGGGTGCACCGTATTGTTTTAAAAACGGAGCATCTCTGCATTCTGGAAATGTCGTGTGCGGCGCTTCCAAATTTTGTGCAGCACCGCACTTCGACATGTTCTTGTAAATATATCATTTTCTTATGACTTTGTCCAAACTGAGGTGGGATTGTGTGCAAAATAACAATGGACTGGGATGAGGCCTGTGTAATTACCGGTGGCTGAGATTAATTCAAGCATTCCATCCATCACTTTTTTGTATAATAGGCAAAAGGCCAATGTTTTTGCAAGAACTTCATAAACCATACTTGATTAAGATTTAAGTAATAACCCTTAGGGGGAGTTTTTATTAACGAACATCAGTGACGTGGGTGCACACTCTGGTGACATTTTGAGTCCCAACACCATAGTATGAGTCTGGATTTCCCAATATTTTCCCCAATTAGCAATTTTGGAACCTAAATACAATATTCCTTGTTTAGATTTCCTCCTCTAAATTGTAGTAGTCAGACCCTCAGTCACTGCACTTAATTTGTTAAAGAATGATATGCCTGCAGACAAACAGTTTCAATATGTCCCTTGACAGCCTATAGTGGACAATAAGCAGTTTAGTTTCATTTCTCTTAACATTTTGGCTTTTGCCTGTAACCCTTTAATGCACAAATCAAATTTAGCAACATAAAAAGAACAAGCTCACTTCGTCAAAGGAACATAGCAACAACTTCAACGATTTGGGGCCACATTACACATAGAGCGCATTTTTAATGTTTGTGTCGGTGCCCCTTTAAATAGGTGCGCCCGGCTGAAACAATAAAAATGCACCTTATTATGATGAATGTGCTGCTCCCAGGGCAGCCGCAAACTCGTGCTGCCCTGGGAGCAGAGCATTCAGGTGAAAACCGGAGTGGCTGCTTTGAAGCCGCTCCAGTCAGTGACTGAACCCGCCTGCAAGGAGATGTCTGGGGGTTCCATGGGACTCCTTTTCCACACGCCAGAGGGCTTCCATCAGGGGGCACACTGACAGTGTGTCACCTTTTAGGTGGTGCACTGTCAGTACGCTTCCTGAGGGCTGTATGTCAATACAACGCAGTGTTTACACCGCACTACCATCACAAAGCAAGTCGTTACCACAACTTGCGCTGTAGGGGGCTGGACTTAGGACTAGTAAGATTTACTATTCCAACACCAGCCTACGTACAGTAGGGAAGGTGTTGCAATAGTAAATCTACTATTCCTTAGCCTAGAGCGCCCTCCAGCGCAAGTCGTGGTAACGACTTGCGTTGTACAACCAGCGTTGTACCCTCATCATCATCATACTTGGCTCATCACTCACGATGAACATCAGACCAATGTCTTATTCTCAGCCTGCTTCAAGACCCTTCGTATACTCCCAAAAAAGTTCAGATGGATCCAATCTGAATTAAAAAACACGGTCATGCACGCCTTCATCAGTAGTAAACTGGAATATGGGAACGCCCTCTATGCTAGAATCAACAAGAAACTACTTTGCAAACTCCAGACCGTCCAGAACGCATCAGCCCGACTGATCCTAGACGTCCCCCATCACAACCACATCACCCAATACCTCTGCAACCTTCACTGGCTCCCCATTTTAAGAAGGATAACCTTCACACTCATGCATACTAGGCCCTCTACAACATCAGACCTGCATACCTAAACAATTGCCTCTCCTTCCAGGCACCCAACAGAAACCTCCGATCAGCTGACCATCCCATGCATCTCGAAGTCCCAAACGGGAGGAAAGTCCTTCTCCCACCTCGAAACCAAGACCTGGAACAACCTTCCCCCAGCACCTCCAGCAAGTCCCTATACTGCTCCAGTTCAGGAAGGACCTCAAGACCTGGCTCTTTTGATGACCCCAGCAATCAACGGAGCCACGCCCCCTCTACCCACTAGCACCTTGAGACCCTTGCAGGAAAGTAGCAACGCTTTACCAACTCTGATTGATTGATTGATTTATTGATTGATTGATATAACACTGTTAATCCCCCCACCCCAAATGACCGAGACTACAGTGAGCTATGCATGGGTACAGTTAAAACCTCAATTGCATTTCATATTTTTCATAAGAGTAGACCTTGTCTTTTAATCTCTTGTGTTTTAAGGAAGTAGACATTTATCAATCAGCTATGACTACCGGCGTGTTATTACAGCTGGCATTAGCATGCAGTGGGAATTAGGACTCCAATTCCAATGATCCCTGGCCAACATGACACAAACTCATGCCACATCATGTTCTCACTTTGATAACGTTTAACCAGTTTCAGCTGAGCTCAAATGGAGTAAACCTCCCCCCACTGCCACACTCACTCATACCTACAGCCGGGCACAAGTAGAGCAAAGTAGGTACAAGGATGGTTAGGGACCCTTGAAGACATGAGTAACAATGTAACTTCGGTCCTGAGCAGCATTTGCTGCGCTGCTCTGTTTTCTGACCTGCAAATGCATCTTACTTCTGGTTGTCGTACTCCACATGTATCCTTGTATGCACTGTATACAAATGTGAACCTTTTTTATATATCTCCACCTGTAGATACTTTGGACTGCCAAGTATTTCTTGCATTTGCATGCCATTAATACGTGTGCATGCAATAGTGAGTAATTTACCCGTAGGACCTCACCAGGGAGTATTAGTAAAAAAAATCCACCCTGACAAATGCATTGGACCTTCTGCCAATTAGATTAGAGCAGATACATGTTTGCACCAAAAGTGTCATAGGACCATTATATCTAGCATGCCCCTCATGTATCAATTACTTTTAAACATTTCCCATTCACCCCCATTAATAAAGGGATACCTTGGGAGTGGATGAGGTATTTGTATGTACCTATAGCTCCCTCCAGACTCTATAATATACAAAGAGCTCCCTGGAATATGGTTGAGCCCACCCTGACATTTAGGGGTCAGGGTGAACCTTATGATGAAGCATGCAACTACTAGAGTGAGTGAGGGTTGTATATGATTTTTCATTTTTTCTATCTAATGCAGAGGTGGCGTTTATTCTAGAAGCACACTTTAGCTAATTTAGGCAAAGGGTTATCATTTTTGTTCTTGTATTTAAAATGTAGGCCAGATTTGTTAACGCTTTGGACCTGATTCACAAGGTAAACATACACTTTTGAGCAACTTACACTTTTTTGTAAGTGTACTCTTTTTCAGTATTGACAAACAAGTAATTTAAAAGAAACTTTACAACTGTGGAGACTCTTCACTTGGGATAGAGCACTCCACACATAAACATATAGGACAGTCCTATCTTTTTATGTGTCCTTAAGGCAAGTGTAATGAGGAGAACAGATTTGATTTCTCCTCAGTTTTCCACTTTGTATGTGGGCTGCATTGTACAGCACACATATATAGTGTGAAAATCCTTAATGCATAGTTTTTGTACTGGAAGCACAATAAATATGCTTCCACGATGCAGACACTCTTGCACTATGGTGCAATGAGCATGGCAGCTGAAACATCATATATAGGGTGCTGTTCTGCCATCTCCCATTCATACGACGCGTAGTGGCAAATTTACTTCTGTCCTCTGTTGAGTGACTGCTATTTAAATCTGAGCCTGCATGTTGCTGTGTATCTATGTTGGACATACAGAGTATGATGTTGGAATGAGATCATGTATGTTGTTTTCTAGGAAGATTCCCAGGGACATATTCATTTACGGAAACAGAAAGGTACATACTACGATTGCCTCATGCTTTCAGACATTTCACACTAAAGTGCATTTCCACTTACTAATATTTTTTTGCAGCAACCATTATATTTTCTGTAATGAAACCTCTTCCTATATATACCAAATACTTTAAGCAATATTATTTTCCAATGTCTATCATGAAAAAAGATTTACTCTAAGGCTGGACAGTAAATTTCTAACTTTTTTCAGAGTCCAAAGGTTAACTGAAATATGTGGTAGCTACTCACACATTTGAGAGTTTATGGGTATTAGCCAACTTTAGCAGGTAAACCTATCCTGGAATGCCCATCATACCTGTGAGCAAATCTGCTTATTTAAAAAAAAATCCGCCTTACAGCACTCTATGGGCTAGATATACAAACATTAGGAATACTGTTTTCCTAATTGAGATTCTCTCCGAAAAGTTATTTGGAAATCGGTATTCCTAATGTATGAATTTCTTTATCAATTCCTAATAGATCACAAATAGACCTACTTCATGAATATTAATGAGGTAGGTTGCTATTTGAGACTCATTAAGAATTGCAGCCATCACAGGGATGGTGGCCTGCTGAGTTCAGCAGACCATCATGTTTGTGATTGCTTTCTAATCAAGCAATTTTTTTTATTATTAAATACAGCCCATTTTCCTTAAAGGAAAACAGGATAAATTTAAAAAGGAAAAAGGAAACTTTGCATTTTCATTTTCAAAAGGGAAGGGGTCCCAACGGGACCCCTTCCCATATGCAAATTGGCTACCACCTACTGGAAGTAGGTGGTGAAATGTGAATGTTTTGCGACCACATTTCGGTCTGAATACATTCTTACATACTACTTAATTTCAGTATTAAGAACGGATGGCCTAAACAGGCCCCTTACTAATACCGAACCATTATGTATTCGCAATCCCAAAAATGTGAATCCTTAAAATATTACTGGATCACACTTTGGGATTGATACATACCAAAATGCATTTTTCCAGTCGCAAATGTCCTGATTCTCCAAATCAGGCCATTGGGGACCAGAAGAAATGCTTGATACATCGAGCCCTTGTTTCCATAAATCACTATGGAAATTTGAATTTCTGAATAAAGCGATCTCCCTACGGAAGAGAAACTAAAGTGAAAAAAAATGTTTGTGTCTCGAACCAATGGCTTTAACAAATATTAGTCCCAATGCAGAACTGACAGCATGAGTGCACAAGCCATGTTTGACACTACCCAATGTCAGTACAAGGCACCTTCAGCAGCTTGAATGTCTGAGTTCCAGCTTTTAAAGTTGACAGGCTTTCCTGCGAGTAGTATTTTTTCTGTCCTTTTTTTTATTTTATAGCAAACGTGTGTACACATTTGTTGAAAAAGCGTTTTCCAATGGCTAATCCTGTCATTGACCTGCCAGACGCTGCCAGACGCTGATGGCGGTGGAGTTTGTTTTCACATATTCTTAAGCAAGAGAAAAGGTGGCCAGCGGAAGAAAGAAAGAATCCCCTTCAAAGTCAGTTGTCCCATGTAATGGTGTTGAATAGGGTGTTTAATAAAGCTAAAGGTCAGTAGGGATACATGAGCATAGCTGCGTTGGATGGAGCCTACTATTTTTATTTCTTTTGCAAGAAAGTATTATTAGCAAAAGAACTCAGAATTTAGATTTGCTCTGTGAAAGTGACCTTTTAAAAGTACGACTTTTTGATTTAAAATGTTGTCATTTGGAGACTTTCACATGCTTAATTTCACATTTAAATGGAAAAAAAGATTCATGAGCACTTGGTAAATTATTTATATTCTTTTCAGTGCCCATCTATTATAATACCTAATGTATTTGCTATTCTTCCTATTACTCTTCTACAGTTCACAGGGCCAGAGGAGCACTAATAAAACCATAACATGATTAGGTTAAAGCGGAATTTTCGGAATCTAGGTAGTACGGCACAAGGAAAACTGTGAACTGAATTTGGCCCAGGAAAATGAATTATCTTTTGCTTCAGATATCAAATGCAAAGTTATAGGGTATTATTCGAATTTTTAAGCCAGAAAATATGGCTGTTTATGGGTGTTTGGTGTAATTCCCTTCTTGCATTTTTTTTCCAGAATTATTTTAATGAATTCATTTGTGTGAACAGCACTTCTGTTTCTTAAGTGGTATATTTTTCTATTTGTCTTAAATCATGATGAAGGCATACCGCTTGTGTATAGCCGAATAATAGTAAGAAACAGATTGCGATTAGAGGTAAAGTAGAAAATATGTACCAGTAATTTTCTTTACTACGAATCTTCTTTCCACGTCACCTTCCTTACATTCCTCTTGAATGATCTATTAGGATCTTTTTGTACAAGTTGTTTTAGGGGTGACAATGGATTTTATGGATAGATGGTCAGATTTCCTTTTGAGGAAGTTAACAAAGAAATGGACTTGAATAGATAATATAAGTAATTCGACGAAGTAGGAAGGATTGAAGTAAGTAATTTTCACTAATGAAGATTACCTGTAAGTGAATCTCCCCTATATTTGATCAGACACTGTTTACTGTACGTACAGGTATGCACACAACTGCCTCATAAGTACCAATTTGCAAGAGGCTTAACAAATAGATATTTAAAGTTGGCATGGCACACCATTCTTTGGGCAATCAAAAAAAATCACAAACTCCTGTATTTTGTAAATATCTGCGTGCTTTTATTTTTCTCCAACTTCCTAATCAAATATGGATGTGTTATATTGAAATCATAACTAACCCCGGGTGTTAAAATCCGCTCCGCTTGCTGAGTTTGCCGATTTTTTGCAACTCCGCGTTCTGCGGAGAACGCGGTGTTACTAAAAACTCCACGCTGTGCAGTGTAGCAGAGTATTTTTCTTGTTCGCACTTTCAAAATGCGTTTTTGCGCACGCTGTAGCGACCTACTGGAATCCCTGCGTTCACCAATGAGATTTCCTATCCGCTCGCGTGCGCCACAAGATTTTTGTAGCCGGCCGCGGACTACCGCGAGACTATGCAATCGCGAACACCTCATTCGGACGTGCCATCGGACATCCGGCGGAAGTTCCACGAAGCTCGCGATGCCGAACATGCAGAAATTGCAATCTGGAGAAGAATGGGGCATATTATCAAGGGGGTTTATCTCCACTTTTTTGGCTTTAAAATCCAAGAAAGCGGAGATAAAATTATCTCCCTATTACCTAGCTGTCGCTACCACCAGTTAGCGACAGCTAGTAGGAGATAGCGACCATCTTGGGCCCCGCTTTGCATGTCAGTGAAATTTATCACTAATGACATGCAAAGTGGGCGTGCCAAGATGTTAGCGACTGGAAACAGTCGCTAACATCGCTATCTCCTATTACCAACTTTTGGAGATATTCGCGCTAAGCGCGAATATCTCCAAAAGCTAACACCTGCCCCAGAGCAGTTCTTAGCCATGTTATCCAATGGTAGATGGATAACATGGTTAAGAGCATTAGCTCGTTAATGCATGAATATCGCTGACTTTTCAGCGATATTCATGCATTTCGGCTGATTTTTATCGCTTAGGAGATAAACCTTGATAATAGCAAGGTTCCTAAGCGATAAAAATCGCCGCTGCTCGGCGATAAAAATATTGCCGCTAAGCCAACATAGCGATAATTATGGCTAGTTGTTGGTAATATGCCCCAATATCTCTTGAGCAGCATAAAACCTTCTTGAAAATGATGATTCGGATGAAAACCACACCTCAGATTGACATTTGGCTGTACTTTTTTGTGAAGGAGTCCTTTTTCTATTTTTCTTTATTTTTTAAGAGGAATGAAGTGCCCCAGAGAACATCCTTTTTCTGTCCAGCCGGCTCCTCCCAATGCTTTGTCCTTGTCCTGTTTACTTTTCATTTGGATTTTGAGCTGGAAAGATCACTCTTTGTGTCTGCTGCATCATATGTCATTGGATTTGAGGACTTTTGGATTTGAGATTTTACAAGTAAGTTGGAGAATTGGTGTTGTTCGTTTGATTGGGGCATTGCAAATTGCAACTACAATTTTTTGTACTTTTCATCAGGTTTTTAAAATGTATAGTGGGTAGCCAGTAGGCCCAGAGCTACTCCTTGGTGCATGAACAACTGTCTTTGTGGTGTCTGTTGAATTTAAACATCATTTAGGGCATGGATGGCATGGGATTGAATTGCAAAATGTGTTTTTTGGGGGATATTTCACTTTTCTGTGTGTGTTAAATAAATGCCCTTATAGGATCTGTATGTGTGTGTGTGTGTGGTGTGGTTGTTGTTGCGTAACTTGCAAACCTAGTTTAGCCCTGTGGATTTTCGTTTTTGCAGTTTTGCATTAAAGCTGTGTTGTTTAGCATGCCTTCTTTGCCTGGGCATTATAGACCTGCTTTAGGTCATTGTTTTCCAGGCCTCCTGCTTGTGACTGTGAGTGACCATGTGGCTGGTGGTCATTTTGTGGTGATAGCTTAGTAGTGTGCTGTTTTTCCCATATATAGACCTGCATGTCTTTCCTTTGTTCCTCTTGGCTTACTGCTTCCAATCGCCTTTGCCAGCTGCAGCTCCCTGAATAACATGATGCACAAAGTAATGCCCAACAGGTAAGCATGGGCGAATTTTGCGAATCTCGCGTTCTCGAATTTTGCGGATTTGCGAACTCGCAATCCGCAAAATCCGCGAATTCTCGCGAATTTGCGGATTTTTTTTTGTGTGTTTGCACGGGTTTCTGCCAGTTCGCGAGGGTTTTGTACAATTTCGCAAATTGCGAACTTACCTGTCGGGTCGCAAGTTTCGCGAACTTGTTGTTTCTACGTGTCCAGCCTGTTTGGGACACTCTTCTTCATCACTGCCACTCTCTATCACCACTGCCACTCTCTGACTACTCATGCCACCCTCTGGCCCACCCATGCCACCCTCTGTTTCATCACAGCACCCTCTGGTTGTCCAGTCAGTGTACATTATTGTGGCAACGCAAGCACACCTTCCCTGCCTCAAGTGACCTGAATTAATTTGGGGCTGATTAATGTGTCACAGAATATTTTTTTAGCTGGCACCTGCTTCCTTAGTGCTTCCTGATTAGTGATCTTTTGCACTTGCTAAGTGCTTTCATTGTTGCAAAATTAGTTACAACACCTGCCCTGCCCCAACTGACAATAATGAATTAGGGGCTGATTAATGGATTTGAACTTCCAGCCTGGCTCCTGCTTGTCTCCCTTAGCTGTAATTCAGGACCTTTGTGGCATATGTGTAACTATTCTGAGGTTCAGAGCAGGGTCACATAATAGTTTCAACTGGCAACTGAACTCTGGAGGGGCCCCTCAGGAAGCATTACAGGAAATGGCTACTAATGATGAGCCTGAACTTTTGAACCTGGTAAGTAGTTTCAGTTTTGCTAAGATCGTATTTCTGCAATTTTGCACTTATTCGCGGGGCGCGAACTCACACGAACAGTGCGAACAGTGCGAGCAAAATCCGCTGCTCGCGGATTTGCGGATTTTGCGGGAGATTCGCAAATCTCGCGGATTGCGAATTTACCGAAAATCCGCAAAATCCGCGAGCGAAACGGATTTTCCGCCCATGCTTACCAACAGGCTCCACTTCCATTACATTTGTATTTTTGTTTTTGTTCTTCTTCTTTCTTATGCTACCTTAGTGTACACAGTACCAGTACTCCATGAAAGCCCTTGTTGTCAAAGTCTCACAAATGGCTACACTGTTTTTTTTAAAATAACTGAGTTAATAAAAGTTTATCATATAATAACAAAACTAACAAGTGTGACCGCCACACATTAAGTTATATATTATAATAGCAGCCCGTCCCAAGTTGTCTGGGTATGAATTGCTGACGGCCAGTAGTATATTGTTTTGTAGGATTTCGTTTTGATAGCATTTCTTATCTGTGACAGGCCTGTGAAACGCTCCAATTCACAGTGTACTGCTGATGCACTTAAGAGTGCGCGTTCAGTAGTGTGTGAACTCGAGTTTCCCTACTTTATTTTTCCTTGCAATATTATATAGCGCAACCTCGACAACATGGCATGAGCACAATTTACATTACAGAAGAACACATTCATTTGTGGTAGGCACGGGGAGACAAAGCGATTTGCCTGGAATCACAGGATGTTGAGCTGATCCCGAGATTCAAATGTAGCTCCCCAGCTCTAAAGTTCGCAATTCTAGAACTTGTGGCGGGAGGTGTGTCTAAAAGTGTATGTCGGTGCTGGCCATCAATGAGAGAGACCTGTGCATTTTTCAAATGTGTGGTGAAAAAATATGAGTATGTTACTGGAGATGTGGGCCACTGTGTCCACAATGTACTTACCGGGGGAGGGTAAACACCCATTATTCCGCAACTTTCTTTCCGCATACCATCACTCCGCATACTTTCATTACGAAAGTACCATGACTCCGCAATGCCATTATAACGGATGTACCATGTTACTCCGCATACCGTTACAACGCGACTTTTACAACGCATACCATTACAACGCATAGCGCTTTGAGGTGCTGGATAGTGGTAAGTATAATTTACTATTCTAACTCCAGTCCTCGCGGACCCTAGGGAAGGTGTTGGATAGTAAATTATACTTATTCCCTATCCTAGAGCGCCCCCCAGCGCAATGCGTTGCAATGGTATGCGGAGTAAAAGTCGCGTTGTAATGGTAGTGCGGAGTAAAAGATGCGTTGTAACGGGTGTATACCCATTATAACGCATGGCATTACATTTTATCTGCTTTTACCACGCATACATTTACAACGAAATTCGTTGTAAATGCATGAATGGTAAAAACATGTTTTTTTAATGTTTGGATAAGGTAAGTATGGGTATAGGGGTATATGTTTTGATGTACTGAGGTATATGTTTTGGGGTGTTTGGGTATTTTAAGGGTTCAGACATAGTTTTGGGTTACAGGGTACAGGGCTAGTTTTAGAGTTTAGGGATAGGTATGGGTTTTGGGGTACAGGGGTATTTTTAGGGTTCATGGCTAGTTATGGGTTTTGGGGTATAGGGGTATTTTTAGGGTTCATTGGTAGGTTTGGGTTTTGGGGTACAGGGGTATTTTAAGGGTTCAGGGCTAGGTTTGGGGTACAGGGGTATCTTTTTAGGGTTCAGGGCTAGGTTTGGGTTTTGGGGTACAGGGGTATTTTAGGGTTCAGGAGTAGGTTTGGGTTTTGGGGAAAAGGGTTATTTTTAGAGTTCAGGGCTAGGTTTGGGTTTTGGGGTACAGGGGTATTTTTAGGGTTCAGGGGTGGGTTTGGGGTTTGGGGTATAGGGGTATTTTAAGGTTTCAGGGCTAGGTTTGGGTTTTGGGGTACAGTGGTATTTTTAGGGTTAAGGGCTAGGTTTGGGTTTTGGGGTACAGGGGGATTTTTAGGGTTCAGGGGTAGGTTTGGGTTTTGATGTACAGGGGTATGGATAGGGTTCAGGGCTAATTTTGGGTTTGGGGTACAGGGGCATTTTTAGGGTTTAGGGATAGGTTTTGGTTTTGGGGTACAGGGTATATTTATAGGATTAAGATGGGTTAGTGTTTAAGGGTGTTGGGGTATTTTAAGGAGTAAGGGTGTGTTATGATTATGGGGTGCAGACGTATTTAAAGGGAGCAGGGTGGGATTAGCACACGATATGAGACATGGCATGAAGGGCGGAACGTACCACATGCCCCAGTGTTTGTCACGCCCACAGCACACGCCCACAGCACAACGCAGACACGCCCACAAGGGACTACTTTGCTGGCACGGTTCTTTTACCTTTTAAATGTATAAGGTGAGCGTCTGCATAGCCTATGTCCTTCTGCTGCAACTACCCTTTCCAACGCTGTATTGGGTGTTGTGATTGGTGCTGTGGTTCCTGAGATGACCCGCCTCAAAGGTTTGGGCTCTCTCTTTATTATATTAGTATGGATTTGTTTGTTTGTACTAGTAGTAATTGAACCACAACAACAAATGCAACATTTTACTGATGTTCTTCTGGCTTCTTTGCTTTCAGGTACACAAAAGACTGAGGAAGAGGAGGTGTCATCATCACCCGTTGTACTGCCCGACAGAAGTCTGTGCACGACGTCATGTGACGTGTGACCACAGACATTTCTGCAACTTCTGCAACTGCATCCTTCTGACATCTGAAGAAGATGGCTCAAAAGAAAGGTACCAGGTCCTCCAGTACCAAGAAAGTTGGCAGTGAGAAGAAGGAACAGAAGAAGGAAGTGGCACTTACCAAGACTGGTGTGCCAGGCAAGTTGCTTTTTAGGAAACAAAAAATTATGCCTGCAGCAGCGGTGTCTGGGGACCAAGCTGGGAACAGCACCTCCGCATCAGGCAGCCAGTCTAACTGTGCAAACACCAACGAGCAGTGACGTTGAAATTGACTTATTTTTATCGCAAAGTAGTACCCAATCAATGCAGGAGGAAACTCAGCAGAAAAGTGGGCAACAATAGCCTCAACAACAGCCGCAACCACCGCTGCCACCGCCCACAATAGTAATTATTCCTCCCGAAGTAAGGGCAGTTCAGGAAATCAAGCTTCCTGCAGAGGAAGAAGAGCGCGC